>NC_142380.1:12145000-13352500 GCF_059441005.1 Hippichthys cyanospilos
TAGGAACATAAATACAACAAAATGAGAAAACAGACAAAAATATTTTAAGTGCTGGAGCTGTGTGTGTGAATGTGAACAAAGCCCCTGAAAGATGGCCAACCAAACCCAGTATTGCTCTACCTGCTCTACATCACAGTGCAAACAAGCACTGACACAGTGATGGGAGGCGAAACAGAACAAACCTGGAGGGAAGACATGGAAATATAACAAGAATCAGACAAGTGGAGTGAAAGTGTGAATTACCCAGAGGGGATCCTGTTGCCCGTAACTGCAACAGCCAAGCTACAGGCTGTGTGTCAGCCCGGACAGCAACAGCTGAGCCTCATGTTGAAACATGATGCATCATGTCAAGATTTATCATCGGGACAGACTCCTGATTCATATTTTGACAGAAGTGTAAGTAATTGACCTCTGATATCTTATAGGCTTTCAGTCTGTTGGTCCATCTTGTTCTTGTTATTGCACATAACTGGTAGGACAAGTGGTAAGTATTTTACGCAACACCCACCCTAGCTTAACACTTCCAAAAAAATACACAGACTGAGCAACGATTTAAGTCAGTCCCATATCAGTCTATGTATTTTTCTGAGGCTTTACAAGGCGCACACGCCAAAAGCGCAGAAGTGCTTGTGAAAGGTGGGTGTTCCGTCAGTGATTTGGCGATAGAGTGCCCAGCTCTTCTAACTTTAAAAACACAAATAAATGCACATATTAAGCAATAAAAACCAAACATACACCATAATGTATAGGAGAGCATGACATTTTCAGTAACAAAAAACAGAATGAAGAGCAACACTCAGACGCTTATGCAATACCATAGCATTGACATGTGATTTACACTATCACGTGATATCAGTGAATACTATCTACAAATATATATCCATATGGCAGAGGGAAGGGTGTTTGTACAGAGGAGAGAGAGAGAGAGAGAGAGAGAGAGAGAGAGAGAGAGATGGAGAGAGAGAGAGAGAGAGCAAAAGAGTAGGGAAGAGTGAAAATTGAATAGATGTGAAGAAAACAAGAAACATTGTAGAAAATGGATGGGTTGGTCTCAAACAAAAGTGCTTCCTCATTCATTGAAGGGGAGACGAGCTTTGACAGTGTCTGGTGTGTCAATCAGCCAAAGGATGATCACCTCGTTGTGAGCAATAAAGCAGTAAATGGGTCCAATCAGTGCAAGATTGAAGAAATTGGAATGTGGAAAGAAACCAGGAGGCTGAAAAGGTTCATGCGCCACAAATAGACTGAAACATTGTACAGAAAAGACCGTCGAGATTCTCATTTGCATATTTCTGTAAATAATTTCATGATTTCTTGGGCAAAACCATCAAGTTGTTTCTGTTCACATGTGACAATTAGAACCTCAACTGAAATGTAGATATTTTGTGACGCATCGTGGGCGAACAAAGCACAAATTGTTCAAGAGCGGTCTTTAAAAGTTGCGTGTGCCAGCAGCTTCCCATGAAAAGTCCCACCCAAATAAATAATTGGGAGGGATAACAAGTGCTGTGTTTTGTTGTTTTTAATGCATTAATATATGCATGAATCCCTGCAATTGTGTGTCAAGGAATAGCTTTAACCCACGTGGCAAATTCTCCTTCCGTGATTATGTAAGCATTGTAAAGTTTGAGCACATGGAATGCAATACATACAAAGTGTTTCTTTCAAGATCAACCGTTAAGCCATTTAATAAAAAAAAAAAAAACCTTCCTAATTCAGCTGCTGTCATTTAACGTGTAGAAATATTGCATGCTTTTATCAAAATGGGGACAGTAAAATGTAGGATGAAAAATACGTATACTTTGAAGTGAGATACAAGACATGACATTTTAAAGTTGTTCTCCTGCCTTGCTTCATCATTCATCTCCCTAGCAACCCCCCTCAGTGTCCCACTACTCACCGATTAGTTAGAAATAGAATTTAAAAAAAGAAAATAGAACTGGAATTGAGCCGCCTGAGAGAAATGACAGACTAATGCACTCAACATTAGAGCCTGGGATGTTTTTCTAAGACAACCACTCAACATAAACCGATAAAAGAAATTATGTGACAGCTGATGGGATTCTTGCTAATAGAATAAAGATTAAAGTAAAGACAGCATCAGGACAAAATTTGCCTATATCTATTCCAGCAAAATCTGACACGTCATAAAATTACGGCCAACTAAAATATACAAATCCAAGCCAGGAAATCATTTCACCTTTGACAGTTAATCAGTTAATTAATGTTTATCTTTCCCCATAGTCTATTATGACGCTGTATTCAAAGGCTCACTACTATTATCAAACAAGCAAACACATAGAAATTGTCACCTGCTGTCAAGATGACTGAAATCCAGCAAGTTTAACTCCCGATTATCCTGAGAGTGGTAGATTGTATCAACATCCTGAAGAAGAAATACAAAAAGATATGTTAGAGGAGTATAAAGCAAATGAGTCTGAATGAAATGACAATGCATAAATTTTAACAAAAGTCAGGTCAATGAGGTGGCCTTTCATTAAAAGTGCATATTCAATGGTAAAAAGTGTTTTAATATTCACTCTAATTCTAAATTCACTACTGTTCCCGGCATGTTCTACCGGACATCTCCGGCCCCAGGGTCAACCCAGGACAAGCTAGAGAGACGATGTCTCTCGGCTGGCCTGTGAACGCCTGGGGAGCTGGACGATGCGGCCGGGGATAGTCTGGGCTTCCCTGCTGAGGTTGCTACCCTCGGGGCTCGATCCCAGATAAGCGGAAGATAATGTATGTATGTATTTGAATGAGTTTTTCTATCTATCTATCTATCTATCTATCTATCTATCTATCTATCTATCTATCTATCTATCTATCTATCTATCTATCTATCTATCTATCTATCAATCATTAGGTAACCTTTAGTCAAGGAGGTCAGCTCCTGTCTATAAAAAATGTATTTGACCAGAATTTTATAAATATATAAATATATATATATATATATATATATATATATATATATATATATATATATATATATATATATATATATATATATATATATATATATATATATATATATATGTAACAAATCAATGCAGTTTTAGCCACCAACGCTATTCAGCATTTAGGCACGTGTGTGCACCCTGTGCATTTTCCTTACCCACTGCACTTCTTCTTTGCACCCAATTCCATTGTAGTCACAAAGAGCTGCATATGTCTCTGAAAAACCTCCTAAATGATAAAGGTGATGAGGACAAATTAAATCCCACCATGAACAAAGTTAAAAATAGCCAAGATGTCAGTAAATAGAGACTTCAATTGTAAACAATGAGGTACATGCACCATGACTGAGTTTTGATTGTAGTTTAAAGACATTGTAGATCTGGTCACTTAAAATGACTACTTCAAGACAATAATCAGATGACCATTATGAGTCTACATTAAGCAATGTAAGAGCATGCGAAGTGTGAGTAATACTCACCGCAGGTTTTCTGTGGTTCTAATGATGACTCTGAAATTGGTGAATATTGGTGAATTCCTTCAGTTGTGTCTCCTTCTGCTCGACAAATGGGTGGACTGAAAAATGAGGAAGATGCAACTGTAATATTCTCCATATCCTACAGTATCCTTATGAATTCTAAATTCTTATGCCAGGTAACAGTGAATTTTGCTTATCTGGAGTTTAATTTGTGGGGACAAAAACCTGACATGCTTGCTAGGAAAAAAAAAAAAGTACAGCAAAAAACACACATCTACATACAACTCTACACATTAAAGAGGAAAGTGACTTTTTAGCCCCTGGCCAATGCTAACCCTAAACAGAAGAATTGAAGTAGCAGGGATGTTATGGGATGTAGGGATGTAGGGATGTTATACAGCTACAAAAATTTTGGATACCAGTCAGGTAGAGAAAATGATGAAGGCAACACTTTAAAAAGACATCCTGGATGAAAACACAGCCAAGACATCAAAAGAATGGTTTCAGGGCACCTCTGTGCATGTCCTTGAGTGGCCAAGCCAGACATGATTCCGATTGAACATTTCAAGTAAATAAATGTGAAAATAGCGATGCACCAACCTGAAACTTGACAAGTGCTGTGGAATATGCCTGTGAAGTCCTGCTCTATGTATGTACATGCAACACCTTTAGTTTTCAAGTATTTGGTGTAAATGCACAATATTTTCCATCCATACATTTCCAATTAAAATAAGACTAACATTGTAGAACATAAAGAAGTAATAGTGACACAATGTGAACAGTTTGCAGATACACTGTACTATTTTATATATATATATATATATATATATATATATATATATATATATATATATATATATATATATATATATATATGAATGCAATATCCTGGAGTGAAAGTTGGGTTCATAAAAAAAAAAAAAAAAAAAAAAATCTTTTGTGATCTTGATAGGATTAAACTGATTCTACAGTGAAAATCAACAAGTCACAAGCCATCCTTAATCCTATTTGTAAACAAATCACACACAACACCTAACCACATCAGTGACCTTAATCCTCATCGCTACATTCATCATCCTCCTGCTACTCCTGGAGTGTCTGTTATCTACTACGCACCTCAAAACAGTGGCACCAATGAAGTTATAAAATAATGCAGTCAGGCTCCCTCTGTTTCTCTATTCTCTACAACACTTTTAATACATATCATTGCAGGCTTCCACAATTGGATGGCTGCCTTACAAGAAAAGAGCTGTGCTGAAGGATGGTAATACAACCTTGCACAGATAAAGAGCCTACATCCCATTACAACTTTGACACACACACACACATAGATGCACACACAAAACTGGTGGATTAAATCTAAAGGAACCATAGAAAAAAATCCAATGCAGAACAAATAATTTCATCCAAGACTTCCACCAAGGTCTTTCAAAAAATTAATATGCATTGCACAAAATGCACCTCCCATTTAATCCATCAAATTCTTGACAAAAGAAAGTAGATTTGGTGTCAGGACCTGGAAACCAATTAGATATTTAGGTGTTTTGCTCGTGAAAAAGGGATGGAGTGGCTCACAGATAAACCACATAATTTCAAACTGTTTTAGAATTTTTCGCCACTACCTTATGTAGCATAACGTAGAAGCAATCCATTAAAGAGGCAAGCCTGCAGCTATACCAGCAAGGCAAGTCTGGATGCTATTAGCTGTAGCAACAGCACCAGCTTGCACAGGATTCTATGAACTCTATAAATGTGAAATGTAGACTGTATGGCTGCCTCAATACTAATAAGAAAAACAAAGACAAGTCCTACTTATGTGTGCCTAAACCCCTTAATTCAGAATGTAAATTAATCTCAGAAAGGTCTCTGCATAGTGTGGGTATTCTTTCGTCAGAATACTCCATTTTAGCAATGACAACAATTTGGCATGTCACTCGGTGGGACAAGGAAGGGCCCTGTCAATATCTTAATGTCACATCCATTCTCCAAATGTGCCTATTTTACACCTAAGGCTAGGACCACATTACAGCCTAAAGTGACACAATTCTTATTGTTGTTGTCACTATCCGAACCGTATCTAATCTTTTGACGGAAGTGTGAACGACACAGATCGTATTTTTTCAAATGCAACCCAAGCTAATTGATTACATAGTACTAAATCCAATATGTATCCAATCTTTTGACATGCGACTTTAGTCTGAACAGTCAGGTCGCATTCATCCGACTCAGCCTTAAAAAGCATGCTACAAACGTCGCAATTCCTCACTCAAACTAAAATATGTTTTAATGCTTATGGTGCTTGTTAAAGATGGTTTGGTAAATTTTATTAACGTAATAATACTGACAATTGGCATACTTTTGGTCTTTAGAAAATGGATGTGAAAACTTCATATCGTTTTCCTTCTACTTATGAGTGACAATGCCGCTAGGAAAATTGATCCTGAGGTCCTTAGAAAAATAGGCCATTATGGGCAAATCTTCTATGGATGCTACACTCAGGATGTTGAATTAAAGCAAAGATTATTCCACTGTAGATGCTAAAAATGAGCCAAGGCTTTGTCTTAAGATCTCAGCCCCCCAGGGTCAGTTGGATAAATTAGTCGCAATGATTGCTGGGTGTTAGAATGTAGCATGACACAAAAATGGGCTGGATGAAAACTATGTCGATATAAGGATTCACTTGGCTGCTGAAGTGGAATGCCGGCCAAAAGTGAAGCAGCCAACATCCCAAAGCTCTGTCGAGCACAGTTGCAGTGGGCCAACTTGTCTTTGCTTTACAGCTTACACAACACAAAAACAGGAAGACTTATTTCCTGGAGGCAACAGAGCGTCTTTGATGCTTACGCATAAATGGAGTTGTTGAAGACTCGGGAGAGGGCGTAGTTGATGTGACTGACCATGTGATCCAACTGGTCCTGAGTCTCCAGTCTCAGCGAATAAGTTGTCTTGTCTGTATCAATTATAACCTGGAGGATGAAGATGGTGTGTTTGTCTACACATTTATTCAGGCCAGGCAGGGACTTATATGAATCTTTTACAATGACGGTACCTGATGTTCTTGGTAAGTGTTCATTGCACGTATTTCCAGGAAGTTGAACGTGACCTCCACCTTGAACAGAACAGACCATCATTATTTTGTTTAGAACTTTGTTTCTTGTTCTCACTCATGCAATTTCCTAGCACCTTAACCCTGATTTTGTATAGTCGTGAGATGTAATTTTATATCAGAAAAACAATCTTGATTGTTCCCCAGCCACTGAAATCAGTAAGGATGTCTTTTGTATCTTTGAGTCTGTTTTTGACCCACCACTAATACCAACACAGGCAGAATTTATGGGCATGTGAAAGTTACTGTCTGTGATTTACATCTACGAAAGCAATTCATAGAAAATTCCAATCCTCTCAACTTCAAAGATGATGCAGACATAATTCAAGTGCCCCATGAATTTGTGCGCAAGAGATTGCATGGCACGAGAATGTAAACAAGGTTGAGATAGCAGAAGTTGTATTTATGCCGGTGTGGCTTTTTCTCCACCTCGCTCAGTGCTGACAACATCTGTGATAGAAATGCAATAAAGAAATGCCTTTTAGAAGGTACTGACAACAGAAACTCTGAATCAGATAGAAAGTCACATCTATTTTTTGATTGCATTTTAAGCGCGCATTAGCTAAACAGACCAAGAATGAGTTTCAATAATATAAACTGTCAAGTTGACAGTTCTAAAGTAACTTTACTTCTCAGTGTCCTATGCAAAAAGTAGATTGCAATAACATTCTAGTAAAAACAGCATAGTACAACAGTGAGTAGTTAAAATAACTTCATGAACTGATGTGATGTTTCTTTCTCAGATCAGTTGAGATACGATATGAGTCAATGCCATGAGAGAAAATCCCTTGCCAACAGCAACACTCTTAAGAGTGGACACCGCTGAGCTGGCTGGCGTCATGGGCATCGACTGTCCATCAAAATCTGTCCTAACGTGATATCGGCTGTCTGTGATGCAAAAAAGGGGAATGTTGCCCTTGAGAACTGTGCCAAGTAATCTGATATTGTGGTTATATATTCAAAGTCGTTCAGTTTAACTAGTTATAAGTATTGATTGTGGTGTTATTTTTAGTTTTGATTATTAGTAGTTTTGATTAAAATCCAATCAAATCCAACTTTATTTGTTAAGCACTTTAAAACAACCACAACTGACCAAAGTGCTGTACGGAAAAATAAAAACAGTAAAGACATAAACGCTAAATCTGATAAGACAAATGAGTAAGTGTCAAAAATAGAATAAAATGAAGGTTAAAAAAAAATAAAATAGCGAATAAACATGCATGTCATACTTTTTTGACTAATTCAATTATATCAATCATAAAATATTGTTCAATAAATTAATAATATTTCAGATTATTTATTATTAATGTAACTATTTTTTTTCAAACAGGCTGCCGACTGAAGCTCAATTTATTGAAGAGTCATTTGTACCCATATTTTATAACAAAACGCAACTTCATCATTGCCAAATTTGGCACAGACACTTTAAACCAGCTGAGGTCTGATTGTCATTGTTATCATCTCCACTTCAAGCAGGCACTTTTATATCAATGCTCTGTGTGCTTGTAAAATATCAAGATATCAAGGTTAGGGAGTGAAAGTCATAAAATTCAAGTGAGGGAGGGGAACATCTACCTTTGTAGGCACTTTGACAGCAAAGAGATATAGTCTCCATGTTGCCAGGACCTGGGGGAGAAAACGCTCATTTAGTCTGTCACAGAGTACCAAATGTAAAATGCATTATCACAAAATAAAAAGACCTTCTGTATTCAGACCAACACGTGGCTTTAATATTTTACAAATGGCTTGTAAATCACGGTAAGCACTTAGACATGAGCCATTTCTGATTGTGGATGCGTAGCAAAGCAAATATTATGGCAAGTAATATTTATAGCAGCATAAGCTCAGGGAAAATAACATCCTTTATGACTGAGGAGTAATTTTGTGAGAGAAAACTCAGAAAATGAGGACAAAAGGACAAAGACAAGATAAGAATGGAAAAAAGTGGTCTTTTACTGAAAAAGATGAACAGACAATTGCATAACGATGTTAAAGAGATTAAAGCAATTCAAGCAGACGCTTGCATGAAGAAATTAGCCTTTATTGATTACTTGTCATAATCAGTATGTTGTGTTCAATGAAAACAATGCCATTACTATTAATAATGTATGTATAATCATCTTTGGAGTGGTTGCAGCACTGCACAACTTTCTAACCAGTATGAACTCAACAATCTCATGTACATTCTTTATTAAATTCTTTATTTCTTGAGCACTCAGAAAAAAAAACACATTGGTAAGAATGTTCTGTTTATATTAAACAATAAATGACAATAATACCCATAACAAGAATAATATTATTAAAAATAGCTTCATGACATCAGCCCCATTAAGAGAGTAGGAAGGAACAAAACTAAGATCAGCAGTACAGGTAATATCATGGTCTAGGCTTGCATGGCTTCATCTGGAATGGGGTCATTAATCTCCATTGATATAATGGTAGATGGCAGCAGTACAATGAACTCAGAAATTTGAATAAATTTTATGCCAATTTAAAGACGGAACTCAACTAATTGGGGGATTCTTCATTATAAGGTAAAATAATGGCAAAAAACCCAAAGGAGTTCATCAGGGGCATGAAGAGGTAGTTATTAAAACATATTATTAAAACAAAAAAAGCAAGTGTGACAGAAATTTAAAAGAAGTATTTCCCTTTAAAAAAAAAACAAAAACAAAAAAAGCCTGGAAAAGATTTTTATGTTGATGGTCCACAAGCTAAAAATTTGTAGCTAAATGCTCATTATTTATTTCAGTCTTCTTTGATCCTCAAATACCTTTCCTTGCATAAAATGGGGTGTTTCATGAATGTAACTAGAAATAAAACAGATGATCTTGTGTCTTATATAAACTTGATACAATCAGGAATTTTCAGGTTGACACACCTCTACAAAATTGGATGGACATCAGTGACAGTTCCTCTGGACTGGTAGACTGGTGTGGTGGTCCCCCTTTTTAGGAAGAGGTACTGGAAGGTGTGTTCCAACTATAGAGGGGTTACACTCCTCAGCATCCTCGGTAAGTTCTATTCAGGGGTGCTGCAGAGAAGGTTCCGTCAGGAAGTCGAATTTTGGACTCATGAGGAGCAGTGTGGTTTTCATCCTGGCAGTGAAAGTTGGGCAGTTGGACCTTTTTTTCTGTCAAGAGTTTGAGATGTCCGACTGCGTTTGAATGCACTACATAGTTAGCAGCTGCACTGGAAACTTTTGCTGTATCAGTGCGTTGATTTTGGTAGAGACATGATGTAATGTAAATAAAAAGGGAGATGCAAGGATCTGAAGGCTAACTGGTAGCAACCACCGCTTTGATGGCTAACTTCAAAATAAAACCATAATGCGGGCAGTGCATTGACATCTGTGTTGCTTTGTGTGTTTATTTTGAAATTGGCTTTTGCAGCACACCCTTAGTGTGTGACGTGTGTTGCTGTTACTGACCTGGCAGTGCGTCAAAGAATTACACAGAATCTGACAAAAAGTGACTGTTTAGTTTTTAAATTAATAAAATCAATTGGGGGTTATTATACAACAATTCTGAAAAGTATAAAACAAAGAACTGACTTTATTTTGTGAATTGATTTTTTGGCACGCCTCGAATGAACAAACAGTATTCTGACCATTACTGGTTATCAGTATTAGTGCAAAGTAAAAACATTCACCATACAGTATTCTCAAAGAATATATACTATATATACAGGATATTCACATTTGCCCTAGTCGTGACCTATAGTAAAGTCGCATGCAGTAAAAGCACATGGCATCTCAACACAGACAAATACCAGGCTATATGTTCTCTTCATCTGTGTCTTGACCATAAAACCCTTGCATCGTGCCCTCTGTCATTCCAGATTTCTCTTTTCATCTCCATGGAAATTTGTTTACTGACGCCACCCTTTTCCCTAATCCCTAATCCTCCCATCTCCTAATGTGTTACAGTGTCCCGTCTGCATCTCATCCTGCACTTACCCGTTCTACAGTCTCCCTTTCTCTCAACTCCCCCATCTCCTTTCGAGCTTCAGTATTTCTATTCTTTTTCTGCTCTGTCGCTTTCAATTCCTCAAGGCCTCCCTGGGCTGAATGGTTAATGGCGCCCTGCTGAGGGGTGGTAAGGAGAAGAAAGAAAACGAAACGTACAAAGCGAGCAAGTGAGACAGGGTGGGAGAAAGAGATTTGCATCCAGATAATATAGTCTTCTTTTACTCTTTCAACTTTCGCTTCCGAAGACAGAAGAAGCTGACCTCTCAGTGATATGTGCTTCCAAACAAACTTAAGCAAAGAGTTGAGAAAAATATACTTGTAAGAAATGACATTAATATATGATGTTATTTCATTTCGCGTTCCAGCGAGCCTTTTAAGTAAACTGAAGCCAGTTTAGAGGCAGTATGAAGCATATGCCTCGGACCAAGAACAAGTCGCAGGGTACAGTATCTCCTGCTTCAAAGACAATCTGGCAGGTCTCATCATAAGAGAGGCATCAATAATTCAGGTCTTCAGATGGTTAGATTTTATGCTGAACAAGAATATATTTAGGAATTCTTCTTAATTCTGTAGGCATATTGTTAAAACTATGAAGGTATAAATGAACAACAAAAAAGTGGCGAGCAATGTGGTGATTGAAGAGATTTATTTGAGAAGGAAACATTATCACAATTTATCAGCAATTATTTATTGCCACAGTGCAATGTGAGTATGATTTTCAATTAGCTGTGCTTTCCTATTAACAAGCTTACTTTTGCAGACACTCCCTAAAGTAATAATGTCACTGTGGTGGGATATTTTGTAATTCAATCATAACCATACTAAGTTTTTTGTTTGTTTGTTTGTTTTGTTTTTGTTTTTTTTTGGGGGGGGGTCTTTAAGAAAATGGGATTTTATTGGGAAAAAAAAGCTAAAGCGGGGGTGAGGTCGTGAGACCAATCGGGATGATCTTTTCATCTTCAAAGATAAGGTTTTATTTTCCCCCCAATTAATAAAGCATTAATAAAGTACAGTGCAGCTTATCTGTAGTTTTCTTTACAGATAAGCACCCCAACTGGGGTCACTATCAAAAATTCCCAAAAAAATTCACGATCAAAATATTGATTCTGAAATGGTATTTTACTCAGCACCAGGGGTTACTCTCCACTAGTTATCACAATTTGGTTGGTCACTGTTGTGTTGGTGCCGTATTGAATGATCCGACTGGGTCGGTGTGACAAAATTGAATTTTCTGTTCAATTTTTGTTGTTGTGGTTAATAATCCAGTGCTGCTTATAGTCCGTGGTATATGTGGTATATGGTATATTTTGGGCACCCACACTCACAAACACACCTAAGGGGAATTTGGAGTGTCCAATTTACCTACCATGCATGATTGTGGGAAGAAATAGGAGTACAACAAGAAAAGCCCTGCTGGCATGGAGAGAACCTGCAAATTCCACACATATAGGCCGGAGAAGGAAGCAAACACGGGACCTCTGAATTGTGAGGCAGACATCCTAACCAGTCTTCCAAATCTAAGATAGCCTAACCTAGGCTACCCTTATTAGGGAATATGGCCATAAGAAGCAAAACTCAAAGGTAAATAAATCCTTTCTATAAAATAGTATTTATGATGTTTTTTTTTCTATACATGAATATTATATATACGTAGCACTTACTATACTATTTTGATTCATTTTTTAAATATTTATAAACAATTTTGATGTTTTTACCTTTTTATTCTTCGCAGTTAAATTGGCAATTTAACTTTGATCTTATACCTACATTTGCATCCACCTATATATATATATATATATATATATATATATATATATATATATATATATATAGGTGGATGCAAACTACATTTGCATCCACCTATATATATATATATATATATATATATATATATATATATATATATATATATATATAGGTGGATGCAAATGTATATCAGCTATATATATATATATATATATATATATATATATATATATATATATATATATATATATATATATATATATATATAGCTTAAGTTACATCAAGTAATTTTAAAAACTATTAAACATGTAATTCTATAACAAAATTTGATTTTATTGATGTCATATTTGGTTAAAAAACACATCTGAGTATTTTTTCCCCCCAAAGGATGCAGAAACTACAGGCAACTTAAAATAAATAAATAAATAAATAAGTTATGCATATTGATAGCAGTCTTGAGCAAATATTTACCTGCTTAGGTATTGGCTTGGAAGGAAAACAAAAACTCAAATACTAATAACCCCAAATATTACATCTGGAGTCCAGCCACACTGTCCTACGCACAATAGACTGTAAAGGTTACTGGGACACCAATAAATTACACTGAACCGAAGGACAATTTGGAGACGACTGATCACTTTTGCAGCAAGTGTAAGCTCTGCTGCAAAGCTTCGACTGTCTTGGATTTTTTTTTCCATCTATCCAAAAGAACATGTGTCCGTTCAAATGTCACTAACAAGATGGCTTGGCAAATAATCTTTCGTTTTCCCCACACCAAAATCATTCAGCCATCCCTAAATGAACCTCTCTTTGTGCAGTGGGTCAAGTCTTGATGGAACAGAAAAGGACCTTTCAACTGTTCCCTTGATGTCAGTATCAAATAGCTGACCAAGATGAAGAGTTAGAATTTAATGGGAACTAAAGTGTCCATCCTACCATCGAATAATTGATCTGAATGGATTTAATTGAGCCCTAAGACCTTTGTCCATGAAGTGAATTAGAGGTCTCATAAATCTCACATGAGAAACAGAATGGCATTTTTCTTGAGCAATAAAAACCCTTCCATATAGCATCAAGTAATACTGTATGGAAGAATCCCAGCTGTTATCATTAATCATCCCAGAAAACAACTTTGGCACTCACTTTGTTTTAGTTCAAAGTTCAAAGTTTTATATTTAACTTTTTGAGTCACCAGCCTCAGTCAAACAAGCCATGTCAGTGTGTGTAACATGATAAAAAATTAAGAGGGGCTGGTAGATGAAGGTGAAAAAAGACAACATAAAAGACAGCAATGCCCTTGCTGAGATTGCACTAGTTTGAAGAACCGGTTGGCCCCATAACAAAATGTCGAGGGTGTGTTAGAGTGCAAGTACAAGCTGTAAACAGAAATAATGGTTCCTCTTGTGAGGGTTGCAGCCAGTTGAGGGCAGGGGTTTGGGCGAAGGGGGTGGTAATATTAATCATAAGATGTCAGGATTCAGTTCTTGTACTTCAAACAACATAGTGCAAATCACAGTATGTGTATGTGGGCCTATGTGCAGCATGTTACAGCAAAGCCTCTGAGGCACAAATCTGCGGATCAGAACCAGATTTGGTCACTGGTGGTATTTGTAGCTCAATCACAGGGGCATTGGAAAGCAATCTGACATGGCAATTGCTTTGCTACCTCATGCTAGCATAGCAATAAACATGTGCTACTTGTGCACATACAATGTTGCTAGCTGGATAGCTGGTTACCACTCTACTAAGCCTGCCTTAACACACATCCTTGACATCAGCTTGGTCTTTGAAAGCGAAGATGCCCTTGGTCTAGTCAAGAGTGGATTTTTAAGAGGTCAAAAAATATAGGAAATGAAACCAGATGAGATGACGGAAAGGTAAAAGACCACAGCTTGCCTTTTATTCTTTAGATCAGTCCAGTGCCTAAAGGACATATTATGCACGTTTTTCACAATTAACTTTATAACAGGTTCGATCAATTAAAAAACAAAAAAAAAAAACAATGGACCAATCTAGGCGTGTTCTGATCTGATACTGACATCGGCTATCGATCCAATATCACCCCCCCCTCCCCCCTAGAACTATCAGAACACACTTTGCAAATGTATTTTAAAAGAAAACACCACAGATTAAACAGAAAATTCAATGTCCAACATTTTATCAAGCAGTGTGTAAATAAATAAATATTTAATAATAATAATAATAATCAATGGCATTTGATGACCTAAAAACCTTTAAGCCGATTTTGTGCTTGTCAATTAGTGTACAGATGTGAACAGTAATTCACAAACTACATTGGCTGGGGGATGGGGGCAATTATGTAATAGTGATGTCACACTTCAGCAAACTCTAGAACTGCTTGCTCGCAGGCAGATAACTACATGTGCTTGCTACTTTAGTTTTCCGTAATACACCCTTTATAGAATGGCAAAAAAGCAAATTTGATGTGTGAGTTGCAACATTAGCAACAAAATTAATAAGTAGCAAAGTTTACATCGACTACAAAAACCGGCTGAGAAATGGCAGGGAACTGCTGCATGGGATCTTGAGAAATAGCGTTTGAGGGCTAAAAATGAACGAGTGAAGAAACTCTAAAAGTCAGGAAACAAACCTAAAGAAAGGAAATTAAACGACAGATACATAAAAGATGGAATGCTTTGTGTGTATTGGTAGGACTGCAGGGCAACACTTATTTGTCTCCTCATGAGGGAGGAGAGAAGGTCAGCAGTCGCACTTCATAGACTCTTCGCCACGGGCTACCAACATGTGGTATGTTAATCAAGTAAGGCTCAAGTCCTAATTACAGCACTGAGGGCTTATATCACGCACTGTCAGATGGTAAATATGGATAGTCACAGAGTGGCTCCATGCAGAGCATCACGCATAGAGGAAGCGTGAATACTAACAGAGGAATGGTAATACACACCATTACACAAGCATATTACACAGAAAAATGGAGTGTTGGCAGAATGGTGCAAACATGAGATTGTACCATTGCCTCTAGCGTTAGTCGTCACTGATATTATGGCTCTGTATTTGTATTTTTTCACCGCTCAAAGATTTAAGTAGAAAAACTGTGCTGTTCTATTACAAAGGTGCAAACCTGCTCATGCAATTCAGTTGACTTATTTCCTCTTTGTTTCACACCACCAACACTCACCAGTGTAAAAAAAAAGTGCAAACCAATCCATTCCAATTCATCCAATTTTTCTAATCTTTGCACCCCACAATTACACCATAAAATACTGGATAGTCATCTAAGAAATAACTAAAAATAATTGATTTAAAAAAAAAAAGAACACTTAAAAAAACGTTTTTTCTCTTTGGAAAAAATACCTTATTAAAACATGTCTGTAAGCTCATTAAAAAATATTTTATAAATTTATCAATTTATTAAAATAAAGTGAACCATTAAAATAAATGGATGAGTAAAACTTACCAATGGTTTTTACATGGTCTTTCATCTCCATTTCTCATCTATTTATGACGGCAAAGCAACCTCAGCAATGCTATTTACAGCTTGGAAACACAAATCTTGGGTCAGAATTTCCCAGTGTGTCAATGGCAGTGCAAATGACTCATTGTCTTCCTTGTGGCTCCTTTCTTGTCCTGCTTGTGTGTTTTATAGCCCGTTCACATCAACAAAAAAGGAGCAGATAGCAATATAAACTAAAATGTAAAAAAAAAAAAAAAAAAAAAAAACATTTCTGAATGGTTATGGACCGATTGGGCCGGTAGCGATTGTTACTGATAACCGCTATTTGGAGCCGATATTTATTTGCAGTAAAAGTGTAAAAACCGGCGTAAAAAAATGGAATAATGCAAACACTGAATTTCACTGAAATGCCTAAAGCATGTGTATTAAACCACACAAACAGAAAATAATAGCTCCAGAAGTGTCTCATTTTCCCAGACTTAGAAACATCTCTTATAAAGTTGAATTCAATTAATAGTTCTCTGAAAAATTTCCATAGAAAATACAGTAAAAGTTAAATACTGTATAACACCATTGACTTATCTTTGAACTTTGATAAAAGTCAGGGTGATGAATCCTGAGGTGGGACCACAAATTGGAGGTGTTTTTTTGTTTTTTTGTGACTGTTGCTCCCATGCTGATTTGACCATTGCATGTTTTGCACACAGCCTACCCTGGTGTTGTTGACCAAATGAAATACTATACTGCCAAATAAAAGTGGTGGTGCCACCAAGTTAAACCACAACAATGAAGACCCTTGGTTCATTCTCTGCTTTAATTGCCAACATTGATCACATGTGAGGTGAAAACTGTAATTACAAATGAAAAGTGCACTGATCTCATTATAAAAGCAATTTGACAAAAATATACCTTAATATCGATACTCATATGTACTCTGTTCAAAAACTTAGAGACAAATAAATGACAGCTCTTTATTATACCTATATATAGTACCTATTATAGGATGTTTCATACTAGATTTAGTGAGATCACAGAAGAAGCAATCTTTACATTCAACACCACAAATTTAACCTCAAACCACAGCACTGCTGAAGCCTCACAAGAGGGACCTCCGTGGAACCATCAAGCGTAAAAAAGTCTCGGATGCACCCGAGTGCGTTCAGCACTGTCAAGCAGGGAAAGTCTCTTGCGGTAATGGGCCCATTATTAGTTCGGAGCAATGGAACTGCACCGGATAAAAGAGAGCAACCAATCAGGACAAATAAGTGGCGGAAGAGCCAAATCAACAACTGGGGCATCACCACGTACCAGAGATTTCATCCCTACTCTCCCTATTGCCACTTATAAATCATTTTCCTATACAGTGGTCCCACCCTTGTGCTGCACCCCAACCTCCTCCCTCACACCTCCCCCTCTTCCTTTGAAGATGTGCTTTGTTTTCCAAGTTGTCCTTATTCCTCAATAGAATAATGAGGGTAAAAATGCAGGGAGGTTTTGGAGCGCTGAACTGTATGTGTTTGCGCGTGCATTTGAGCATGTGTGTGGACCTTATGACCGAAACACGGATGTTGAAGCTCCTCGAATGGATTCCCCACGGTGGCTCTTGTTTGTGATGCCTGTATCTGGCACTGTCGATGTATATGTGTGTCATAGCAGACAGCTGGATATCATCAATATCCAGGGGCGGAAATGGGGCAGACAATAAAAATAGACAACACCAGACATTATAAGGAATTAGAACATACAAATGAGTGGTAAATTTGTCCACATGGAGAACCAGCTAAAAGAAAGTCCCCTACTTGGGGGGAATAGCCATCACAGACAAGATAAATAGGTCTTCATGCTGAACAGTTTTCACAATTTCAGAATATGACATTCAGAATTATTCCTCAACACTACCACTCAGCAAAATGCCTTTCGTGCTCACTCCAGAGAAATGATATAAAAAAAGACATTCAAATATTCCTCCTGTGCTCACCATTACACCTATAAGATTGATCAATTTTACAGATTGAAACAAGAATGAATACATTTGAATGATTCTAGAGGTCCTTATGTAGGGTTAAAAAAAAAAAAAATCTTGGAACTAATTGAATTGCCAGTGATTGAATAGGACCCAATAGTTTTTTATAGCCTGGATTAAAGATACAGGGATGTAAAAGGAGAGAAGGGCACAAGGGAGAAGTAGAGGAGAGTGAGAGGCAACTAGCATGCCGGGGGGGTGGCAGAACAATCAGGGGCGATGATGAGGAAAAGAGTGATTGAAATGACAGGGAAAGGGGAGGTAGACAGAAAACAAAGAGAGAACATGACAGAAGTGGTGGGGAGGGGAGGCAATGATGGCGAAAGGAGGGTAGTGGTATGGCTTGTGGTGGGTGGGGCGGGGGGGGGGGGTCCTTAGGACAAAAGCAGGGAACAAAAAAAAAATTAAACTCATTAATGGATACGTTTGAGCTTGTTTTGCCTCTTTCGTTAGGTGATACAAACCTGTCTAACTATGATTATGTGATCAGCTGCTAATGTGTTTGACCACTTCATAATTTGTCAAAGCATAAGTGGCCTTGGCCAACAAAGCACCTTGAATGCAATACAGCTCCTTTGGGCAGTATTCTCTCTCATACAACACACAGGACTCTTTATAAGAAATAAATAAATATTAAGTGACATATTGTACAGTACAATGTCAGGCTCACACAAGCACGTACCAAACTCTTGCCTGTGGCATTAAGGCCATCCTGCCACATCTAATAAACTCTCTGGTTGGATTCAGTAGGCCATGACACCGTGTCCACTTTGCTCTGCTAAGGCAGCATCTGCCTTAAGCCCTGATTTTCAACGCGTCTGTTTAATGTGACAGGATGCCTAATCTGTGACTTTTTACCGGTCTTTCAATTTGTCTCAATTAAGCTCAATTGATTTTCGCTTGGCTTCGAAGAAGTTTGTGTCGTTCAAGTCCATCTTCATGAGGTCACACATAAAGATGCCTTCACTTCAGCAATCAATACCTCATTGAGGTGATTTGCCCTGGAAGCGGAGTAATATGGATCTAAACTCGACAATTTATTGGGGTTTCTTACCAGAATTCTGTCTTCTGATTTCCCGCTTCTGGTGTCCAGTCTGATAGCAATCACAAATTTAATGGCCTGTTTGTCCAGCACTTTCCTGATGCTCTCTGGGAGGAGGAAAAAAAGCAGACAGATATGCATCAAAACAGTTGAAATTAGTAGTTGAATTAATAGTGGGTAAAAGCCTAAAGGCCAAAAAGATTAAAATCCATCAAAATCATGAATCATAATTAGTAGGGAAATATTACAATCAATGCAATCACCAACAGTGTTGTGAAACAAACTTAATTTAGGATAGCTAAAATTCTCAGAAATTGAATGAATAAATAACCTATACATCTGTTATAAATTGGATTTGGAAAAGTTTACAATTGATTTACATTTGGATTTAAATCCTAAGTGGCAGACAGTGTGTTTGTCTTGCATGTTTTTTTCCCTTGCTGCAGCTGAACACTAAAATACACAATTAAAGCAAAATCACTTTTTTGATGTGTATATATACATATATGGCTGGCTGTATGTATAAAATGGTTCAAGCTATCTTCTAAAAAAATCATCTCATTCTGGCACCATTTTATTACTGTTGTGTAATTTTTATAATTACTTTAAAACTTGTCCTTGCAAAACAAAAACAGCAAGTAGGAGAGGAAAAATCCACTCTCTGAATCTTGTGTTTTTTTTCTTTTTGCCACGGTTTTCAGCTTTGCGTGGTATAAGTAGGAAAATCAGTGATGTATAGTAGAAATAGGTTTAAAGAAAGGCTGGGTAATAATTAGACAAAAAATTAAAACATAAAAAACAGATAAAAAATTAATTCAATCAATTTGTCATTTTAAAAAATTACAATTTGATATTGGGTAAATTGTGAAATTTAGGTTTTTCACAAATGGCAGATTTCTAGAAAGGTGGCTTATAACATATGATAGTTATGATAGTTGTCTATGATAGTTACTGATGACAGTATGCACAAGCTATGAATGCTGTTTCTATTGAAACTTTTTAAAATCAGTATAAATAATTTTTTATTCATTTTTGTCTCAACATTTTGCACATTTTATTTTTAAATAAATCAAACCTTAAAAAAATGTTGGGTTTATTATTTGGGTTAAAATAATAAATCGTCAGGAATGACTGGGAGGAAAAAAATATTTTTACGTTAACATAATTTATTTAGTTTTTTTTTTTTTTTTTTTTGCAGTTTGGGAGTCCATATGTTGAATGATTTTTTTCTGTTGGTGGTACAGACATTGATTCAATCACTGATTTGATCCGATGTTGAAAACAAAATTAATGACCAACATTTTGGCTTCGTAAAAACTTGTTTGTTGTTACTATATAGTATTTTGATTGAACACAAAAACTATTTACTAACAAGATTTTGACCAGTTTTAGAGAGCTAGCTTCATAATATTTTCAAATTCAATCCATTGAAGGAGACATAGTATGTGATTTATGTATATTGTTTTGTCAACCATAAATCGTCGCTTATCCTCACAAGGGTTGCTGGCTTGCTGGTGCCTATTTCAGCAGACTTTGTGCTGTAGGCAAGGGACACTCTGGACAGGTTGCCAGCCAAATGCAGGGCACACAGAGACGAACAGACATTCACACACCCAATCACACCTATGGACTATTTAGAGTGTTTTTGCATGTTTTTGGAATGTGGGAGGAAGCCAGAGTCCCTGGAGAGAATCCACGTGGTAAAAGTTTGAAAAAATATAATATTTGAAAAATACAAAATATTTTATTTGAACTGAGTAAGATCTTGTATAAAGGTTTATAAGTTACATGTGAAAAATAAGAAACATGTATGTGCAAAAATACCACCCGATGTGAAAAAAATCTTCATGCATTGAAGCCTTTCCCTTTTACTTACTTCCCCCTACAAGGAAAAATCTATCTTTTGCATAATAGGGAATGTTTTTCTCTGCGTTTACCTAGCAATGAAATTCACAATAGCAAAAACAAGCATCCAGCAAAAGTCTTGGTTTATGTTTAACGCGCCGACATGCGTTTTGCAGCACTTTATACTCAGTGCGGCTTTCCCTCGCAGCCAGAAGATATTCTCCCATACTCTAGGTGGCAGTAAATTGAGTCTACAGCATACAAATAACACCACTCTATAACAGAGGTAGAGAATCTGAGTAGATTCAAACGATCTAAATTCTTGCAAGCGTTTTGTAACCCTCGACTCTTCCTAACATGGTGCTAGTCAAGAGTTGTTTACAGTTTTTCGGTCACATTAGTACTTTTCAGCCAAATCATAAAGGTGTTTGTACCAGTGAACTTACATAAGCAATAGTTCGTAAGCCATGTTTTCCGCTTGTAAAAAAAATTCCAGAAGGTACGCGTTGCAAAAAATCTGACCCGCGCAGACTCCATCCGGAGTGGCGTGGTTGCCGAAATAACGTCATTTGATGCGCTGAGCTCTCGGACGCGTCAAGCTTAAACCAGAAAGATATTATGCAAGAAGTTGATGTAAGTATGAAAATGAATGTTTATTGTAGATTTGGCAAGTTCTTTTTTTTTTTCCCTATTATGAAAAGTCCACGATTGTGAAAACTTTCTGGCTGCTAACACGATTTTGTTGTAGAGGAATTCTACAGTATATATATTTATGCTGATAAGAGTAGAGAGAATTGTTTTGTCTTTCTGATGCGAAACAATATCTATATTAACATTTGCGTATAATGTACAGAATACAGGTGTAGGACTAGATAACATTTTATACTCTACTTGGGGAGCGAACAGAATAAGAATTTCACTGTGTGGTGTAGTACTATACATGTAACAATAAAATCTCTTTGAATCTTTTGAACATGTAAACCTTACTGCAATCTAAACTGGAAATAATCGTAATTTATCTGCCACAATAATCTAAATCTTAATAGTGATGCTGAAGCTCTAATTTAAGTGTAGAATCATTTTGTAGTGCTGCCTTACTGCCTAAGGCTTCAAAAACTGAGCTAGAAAGATTATCCAACACACACTCTTAACAGAGAAACTCTAAACAAGGCCTCATAATGTAGCTGCGCTATTTTTAGTATCAGAGCTCAATAGAAACAACCTGGCTCACTCTAGTAAAACCTGGAAAGATATGATGCTGCGAGGTTGAAGGACAGAACTGTCCAAGTCTAGTTCGGTCATCCACCCACAAGCTCTACCAACAGCAAGTGTGCATCCAGCAGAGTAGTAAAAGAAGCAATGCAAGTCTACATATCCAAAAATGAATACAGTGTAAGTGTACTCAAGTGACCTGACTAATGGAAATGTGGAGACGCCTGCAAATACTCATGCATCATATGTGTTGAAGACTCCTAACTCTAATTTTCCTGAAACAAACATTAACTTTACTTACTTATAGAAAGAACAGTGAAATGTATTGAGCAAAGGTGTAACTCAACCAAATACAGACTGCTATCCACCACAATAAGCTTGGGTAAAACCCAAACACTTAAGCTTAGAGCCTTGGTTGAACACAGACACTCCCAATGGAATAAAGGTCAGTTGGGGGTAAGAGGTAGCACTCAGATGGGTCAGTGCCGCTGTTCCACTTTAATTCATATCCAAATAGCCTTTTTGGCACTTTCATGGACCTGCTCACTCTGATGGCGAGGCCACTATGGTACCATTGGTTGAGACCTGGCAGGTGTGTTAATGACTTAACGCAGCATGGCCAGACAGAAGGCGCTTGACCGGGATGATCTGGTTAACAGCGAGATTAAAAGTAGGCAACCCCGTCCGTCAGGATAATTAGCCACGAGAGACGGACTAACACCTCAGCGTCCAAACATGTTATTGTGTGCGCGTGCCCTGTCAATCACCGCTCAGAAGCTCACCAACTTAACGCCAGAAAGAAAAATGAAGAGATCAGTGCCACACACACACACACACGCGCGCGCGCTATCACACTCATACCCGTTTTCCGCTGCGCGATAAATTTCACAGCGATAATTCAAGCCGAATCTATCCGAAAGTGGATAAAATTACAACCTTCACTGATTCGCCGAGCATTAACTCCAATTTTGCCTTCAGGGGGCATTTACTGCGCTAGCCTGCGGCAGTTAACTCTTAACTGGAGGAGAGAAGATGTAAATCATTCAAACTATTCACACGTGTCTTCCAAAACACTCCTGTCAGTCTTCACTTCCGGGGTGGCGAGCGGCGTTGGGTTTGGAGGTTAAACATTAGGTGTAACCCCAGGGAAAAGTCATTTTTAGCTCACCTGTCATTTCCCTGCTGACACTGGCAAAGCTCGACGCTGTGGCGTCTTTGGAGGCCATGGCGCGCACAAATCGTTGCTTATTTCGGCTGATCCTCCACGACTCCGTAAATGTCCCAAATGCCTTCAAACGTGCCTCCTGCTGTCCCCTTTGCGCCACCGGCAGCTGTCAAGCGAAGCGATGCTGTGGCGCGCTGCTCACAGTCGCTCTGGTGGGCGCACTTGCAACACTCCGAGGGGGGGTGGGGGGGGCGAGAAAGAGCGAGCGAGAACGAGAGAGAGAGAGAGAGAGAGAAAGAGAGAGAGAGAGAGAGAGAGAGAGAGAGAGGGAGAAATAGAAAGAGTGAGAGCAATAGAAAGAAAGGGGGAGAGAGAGAAATAGAAAGAGAGAGAGTGAGAGAGAGAGCAATAGAAAGAGAGAGAGAGACAGAGTGAGATAGAGAAGGTGAGAGAGACAGAGAGAGGGGTTAATCAGGATAGATTTATTCGTCAGATGCTTGCAAATTCCTCGTTATATGCATAGATTAGCATGGATTTTACACGCGTCCTCTAGATGTGTCCTACATGTATTGCATAAAACCTCATCCTGTAAAATAAATTCATTTGGAAAAAAGGGCCATGAGGCCGATTTGTAATATTTAGTTTAGTTTGATACAGCTAAACTATTGGTGTCAAAACTATGACAAGCTATTTTCTATCATGTTATATTAAAAAAAAAAACTATGACCTAGTATTTTTAGTATCTACAAGTACTAGGTATCATTGGCACCAGTGTTTACTTGGTACCATTCAATACCAAAATCCCAAGTATCACACAGTTCTAGTGAGAAATAATATGCTGTATTTGGCTTCTCTGTAAATGAAAATACATTTTTATACTAGAATAGTAAAAGAATGCCTCTTAGTACTGCCTCCCAAATCTCGATATTTAATTTTGAAATGCAAAAAACATTTCTGATTAAGAATAACATTTTTTCTCTAAATTACCTAGGAAGTCTTTAAATGTTATGCACCTTGTGCAAATGCACATGTTGGGGATTTAGCAAAGAATCCCCTGTGCAGTGGGTTTGTTGTTGTTGTTTTTTTGGTTTGTTTTTACTGTGTATGCATCATGTGACTCGATTTTTGTCTTCGCTTTCTCCCATGCCCTGATGCTTGTCAATAAGCATTTTGGAAAATAATAATAATATAAATTTTAAGATATTTCAGTGACAGTTGTAGGTTTTACTTTCTTTAACAGCAGGTCACCAACAATTTTCTGTCCCATTTATACAGAGAAAGGAAAAATGTGCCTGTTTCTAAAACAAATAAATCTTCATTTATTTTTTAGTGCTTGATTGAGTGAGGATGAGCAGCTCTAGAAAAAGAATGGATGGATGTAATTTCCGCGGGGTGCATGTTCAATATCACAATCTCGTTTTCATGATATTGAACACATTGCATACTGCAATATCATGCTACCCTAGTATACTTTATATATAATTTGGTTTTAAAACTTTTATATTTTTCTACTGCATCAAGTAATCCTGAAATTGAGCAATATATTGGATAATTACATTTAGTACGTTTGTGCTTGAAGCATGAGAGCACTACTCATGTCGACAAAACAATTTGGGATGAAGAATTTATGGGATAGGTTAAAGCTGACGATGACAATGATGTATGATTCATCCACTCATCTGAATGACTGCCACTTGTCCATGCTGTGACTTATGCAATCCAGTTCTGATTTTTATTTTTTTTTTAGATCGTTTCAACATAGCCAGATTTTCAGCCAGACAATGTCCCGTACTCACTTCATTCTATGAGAACCATGCTCTTGAAAATGCAAATGAACGAGCTGCCTGTGTGCCCTTCATGTGGTGGCCCAGCTGTGTCATGGTGTCATTTCCAACTTTGTCCTTTGAGGGTTCTCAGAGAAAAAGAATAGTGCAGTGTGTGCTATAAACTTGCCTACTTGATTCGATATGTGTTAAACACCTTTGTGTCTGTGTCTCACTGATACTTTATACATGAAAAAAAAAAAACACAGTGGGGGTGGGGGCAGTGCAAGAGCAATACTTTGAGGTATTAATGGAGAAAGGTCCTGGAAGGCGAGACTAAGAGGGTTGTATTCTGGGGAACTGCAGCCATCCCTGGGTTTCATAGGGTTAAAAACTTCAGCAATGTTCAAAGATGCACTTGAAAGGATGAAGCATTACTTATTCATCAGTGCAGCATTTCACAGATGGGAAGTGCGATACGCGATAGGCCCTCGATTACATGTCTGTCTGTGCGCTACACATGAATGAATATGTTTATGTACAATAATGCCAGAGATGAATGTTTTTACTGATAAGTGAGTAGTCTCTCTGTAAGCATTTTGTTTGAAGTAGGAAAACGTATTAAAAGACACGATTGTGGTTTTGTACCTTTGATGGGGGACAAATCAAACATGTCTGCACCTACATACTTAAATATGTCACTTAAACACACACATACACCAAACTAAAACCCTAAAACTTCTCAAGTAAAATTTAAATAAGCTCTAATAAAGAAGAACTGATGTTGTCTTCTTTGATGAGTGGTGTAACATCTTCTAAGACAAACAGGGGAGTCCAGTTGCAGTCAATTCAATGCAATGAGAAAAAAAAAATATCTGGATAGATGACAATATCCACAAGCAACTTTTGTAAATATCTTAGATTGTACAGTACTGACACAAATACGGACATTTCTAAACTATGTATACGCCTTTATGGGCAAGGATACATTTGGATCTTTTTGTGTGTGTGTGTGTGTGTGTGTGTGTGTGTGTGTGTGTGTGGGGGGGGGGGGGTTACTCACGAGTAGCAAGAGTGTAGTGTTTGCTATGTACCCTACCTTTCATTAAAAAGTCTTGCACAAAATAATTCTCAGCTTTACTTCGACGTCACATATTTCAAGCCTGCATACTCGAAAAAGTCCTTCAGTTATGTTTGATGCAGTTCGATCAGGACCCAGTATAATTAGTCTGAGGAAATGCCCCATCAGAGTGACAACCCAAATGATCTCGTTCATACCCTCGAGAATGACGCTTCAGTAAACAAACAAATGTCCTCAGACGAGGAAGACACGTGAAACGCATGTTTAGCTTTATAAAAGACGAGGAGAAAACTTGACACAGCCTGTGTTGTTTCTGCAGTTTGTCTCATAGCCTAGCAAGAGGGTGATTAGCTTTTGCCTCTTGATTAGCTTTTTTTGCAAACCATACATTGCGCCCAATTCACGTGCTCTTTTCATACTTGTTAAATAAAGTGTGACTGAAAATTTGCAATCCCATATCAAACTCACTGGTTTTGTCTGAAAGCTGAGGACATGAGTGATATAAATCTTGCACCACATTTAAGCTTGAAAATAAAAAAAAAAATCACCTCAGACTCGGTTGTTGTTGTTGGTGAAAGTAGGGTACAGAAATGCGCAACGAGAAGCATGCACCGTAACGTATCAGTGATTTCTGTCGCACATGCATACCAGTTTCGTGCATCCCTGGCTATTGTTGTACTTGTATTTAATACTGGGCCTTTGAATCCACTAGGAGGTGTTAACGAACCGCAGAGCATGATATGATGCCAGTTTTTAATGCAATGCCATTTGAGATATCAAAGGTCATTGTCATTCAGTGTTTTCAGTGTTCAAAGTTGTATCCAGATTTTTTGGAGGGGGGGGGGGGGGGGGGGGATAAAAACTGATATTATTCACTTATTTACATTTGTGCAGTAATAAACATTGTTCTAACAATGTTGGAATATTTGCTCTTGCCGTTGTTCACAAATTGGTTAACCTTGCTCCAGCTTGCCTCTGAATTTGACTTTTCACAATGCTCCTTTTTACCCATGACACAGACCTGTTTCCAATTAACCTGTTTGCCTGTAGAATATTCCAAACACTTACAGCTCTGTATTTGCACATCTTTACATTCACATTTGTCTCTTTGCAAATCTTTGCATTCACATTTACATTTTACGCAATGGCTCCATTTCATCGGAACTGTGGTTTGTAGAGAGCACATTCTTTTAGGACAATAGTCTCCCAAGGACGGCTGAAAAGTGTTACGTGAAAGCTGTATAGATGTTAAACAAGAACGGTCTTCACTTAAGATAGGGGGACGTTTGCGCCATCTCTTGCTCGCAGCATTGTCCTCACATCACTCCATCAAATATTGTATCATATTGATGGAGCAATTTACGAGAACAATATTGTGCTCTTTTATACGACCAGTTGCTATGGGTGCCGGTCAACAAGAACCCTATTGCGACCACCCTTGGCGACATTCATCAGAGGTACTGTATATACATTAATTAGTGAGTGCAGTCCAAGGGTAAATAAAAAATATAGACGCATACAATTTTTGAACAGACACATAATTCAGTTCAAAAGTGAAACGTTTTCAGCAAACAAGAAGAGTGTTTGAATAGATTGCGAATTGCTTTGACCTAGAATGAATATGAATCTAAACAGATCAGACATCACGATACTCAGGCATAGCTGATATAGGCTGCCCTCTTCTGGGGAAACACCGCAAAGGCCTACCGTGGATAAGGATCCATAGAAAATGAACGGGTGGATGGAGGGATAGTATGTCCCAGAAAAAAAAAAAAGATTATACTTTTATATTAGTATGTCTTGCGCTTGAGGATAACCTACAGTCATCCCCATGTAAGTGACTCCCTAAATACAACTGTAGCTAGACCACAGTATGTTAAACAGGAGCATATTTTCATCATATAATGTATTGCTACTGTTATTGGTTTGATAATCCTCAACTATGTTTTTGCAATGTTAGTCAAATCAATAGAATATTTTTTTTCTGAGCGATGGCTGGCTTAAAACTTCAGGATACATAATAAATAGCTCAGGGTGTGAGAGAAATTTTCTGCCTCCTTTGTAGTTAACCACAGCTATTGTGTGTGTTTTTCAATCATTCAGAGGAAAGATGCCTAGATAGTAGCAAATGCT
This sequence comes from Hippichthys cyanospilos, assembly GCF_059441005.1. Taxonomy (NCBI): domain Eukaryota; kingdom Metazoa; phylum Chordata; class Actinopteri; order Syngnathiformes; family Syngnathidae; genus Hippichthys; species Hippichthys cyanospilos. The sequence goes on from NC_142380.1 coordinate 12,172,959, forward strand.
AGTATGGTGCTGACCCCCACAATATCCTAAAAGCAGCTCAAGAGTAATCACATCACAATTAAATATTCTTGAAGGAGTAACAGAGGAAAGGTCCAATTAAGGTAAAGCATCTCAAAGTGGGATAACTAATTTTCCTAGGCCCCAGAAATCCGTTTAACAGACACAATACGTGTAGCAGAGAAGCTGAAGAACAAGGACAGGTGAAATACATAGGAAATATGAAGTGTAATATTATCATTGTGAGTTTTTTTTACATTTGCTACGTCTGAATTACAGTGATAATACAAATCATATATACTGCAGATCAACCACTACAAATAGGCGCATTCGAACTTTTTGTCTCAAAACTCTACCAACAAATAATGAATAATTACAGAAAGACGGCAAAGAACAACTCAAACTTCAGGAAATTGTTTTTCTCTAACGTTGATCTTCTCTAAACTGACCTGGACCCTGTTTTGTTTATTTATTTATTTATTTATTTATTGGGGTGGGGGGTGGGGGCAGGATGACACGATGTGTGATCCTCAATGTGATCGTGTAGTAAACAGCTTTAGGGCTTCTGTGCGAAGATGGTGTTATGGCAGAGGTTGGTCATAACAGAACCCTTTCCTCATTAAAAGACACAAAAAGCCATATTGAGTTAGTAAAAAAGATAACACCAAAATGATTCATGGACTGGTCAGAAGAAACAAAGATGGTAAACAGTCGTTGGCCTTACGTCATAGCAGAAACTGTGGAGAAAACCAGGCATGGTGAAAGACTCGCCCAGTGCCATTCACTGAAACATGGCGCATGATTCACTTATGCTGTGAAAATGTTTTTTTGTTTTGCTTTGTTTTTCAGGCTTGAAGGATAGGGGTCAGAGTTGAGATGAGTACTATCAAAGTACAGAGATAAAGCTACATCTATTAAAACACTTGTGTTGAGCACACATCCTGAATTATTCATGTAGGTCATTGGACTGTCTCCCTGACTTAGCCTTTTATTCCTAGTTTACTCCTAATTATTCCTTATTTGCTTCAACTACACTAATTTATGTTGAGTATTGAAGTAGTATTACAGTAATTGTCTGTCTGGTGAAAATAATGATTTTCATGATAAAACTCAGATGTGCTGAAATGACCAAGTAAGGAAAGCTATTTGCAAAAACAGGAAAAAGAAATTTAAAAACGTTAATTGAATTCATCTGGACATGTTTCTGTTTGCGCACCTATTCCAGGGGCATTGATGAATATAAACTGAATGACGTTTGCACAGAAACTAATCCACCAAATTTTTCTACTGCTCCATAATATTTTTATACCCCAAATTAAGTATGCAGAACATAATAAAACAAATTCATCACAATCTCACAGAAACATTGCCCGGAGTCTGTAGTGACTTTCAAAGATGTTGTTTTGTCTGATGTAGAATATCAGCGCAGCAGACTCTTGCCATTTTCTGCCCTCAGGTTGGTCTCTCTTTTTTCTCTCTCTCTCTCTCTCTGGCAGGGATGCATTTCCTCAAACTGACAGCCAACCCCATCATAGAGAACATTTAATATCATTTTTATTCCCGCGAGAACATTTAATTAGATCTAAGTGGGAGTTGTCATATATTTTATCCAGTGCGGCAGTTGACAAGGACTGGAATGGCCTTTTAAACATACGCTGGTTTCATTAAAGCTTTATGGACAGCATCAATGATACCAGAATATTGCAAATGCAATGGAAGGTTTCTGGCTGTAAAAAGCACAAGACCAGAAGTGATTATTACTTTCAAGCTTTGCCCGTGAAGTCCTTATTTAATGCTGACTTGTAAATGTTAATTTTAATCTATGTAAGTTTTATACACACTACAGCATCAATGATATGAACATAATGTATTGTAAAAGCCAACAACACACAGACACAATCAGCAACCAATGAGAGTGATGTGTGAACTGCAGTGCAAAAAGTCTATGTGGTAGTGCAGTGATTCTCAACTTTTTTGCAGTGATGTACTCCCTGTGATATATCTTTTCAGCCAAGTACCCCTTAACCAGTGCAAAGCATTTTTGAGTTAAAAAAAAAATACTTAAGACCAGGCAGGGACAAACTACGGCCCGGAGGACATACGCGACCATAAGCTTTTCAATCCGACCCACTGAACTTGAAGAAATGATCAATCAGGAGAGTGATAATGTTAATATCCTGAAGGGTAGCGGAGCTATCAGTGCTTTAAAATAGTAACTGTTAGCACTAAAAATAAACAGTATTTTGTTCATTTAATTTTCAGTTATTGAAAGAGTCATTTCACTAGTTAGATATATCTGACTTAAATAACACTGTTGTAATGCTTTTGTTTATTTTCTATTGAAATTCATATTTTCTAGATATCCTGCATTTTTTCTATTATGAGGTGGGTTATCAAAACACTCTATCCATCTGCTTCTGATCCGGCAGTTTTGTCAAATTGTAGAACCCTTTTGCGGCCCTCAGGTCAAAATGTTTGCCCACCCCTGCTTTACACCCTTTCAAACTTCAATTGTATTGGTCCACAAAAAGATAATCAACCTAAAGTGTCCCCTTGTGGATCACAAAGAAATCTGTTATCAAAAGGAAATGACTTAATTATTAATAAATATTTTAAAATAAATAATCATTATAAAGTGTCAGACCTGTTCTCAAATATCAATGCCATCAATGTCTGATTTAGAACCTTTAAAATAACTAAAAAAACACTCTCCACAAAAATAAATCATTAATTCAATTAATAATAAATATGTGTCCCCAAAAATATAATCAATATAATGTGTCAGGCATGTTCTCAAAAGAAATACTTATAAAAAAATATTTGTCCACATAAAAATATTCAACTTAAAGTGTATTCTTTCAGGATCATAGTAGAGATTTGTTCACAAAAATAAATCATTAACTTGACAGGTAACGAGAGGTGGCACATGACAAGTTGGGCCGAACCATTCTAGTATAGGTGAGAATCTGGCTTTTTACAGCAATGAAAATAAATAACCTACTGAACATTAAAATTTGTTTTATGAACATATATTTTCCTGAAACAATTAATTAATTCAATCATTATTTTTAAAGGATCTTTGCATATTTGTTTTATTTGAAATCTCAGTACCCCCTGAATTTCCCTCAAGTACTCCCAGCGGTCTTAGTACCCCATTTGAGAGCCACTGTGGTAGTGTATCCTGTGTCAACTCCTCACCTAATGGTAAACCATCAACACAGAGCTAACAGTCTTGGCTGGCAGATCCACTTTACATGAATAGCCTACCAATGGAAAGGTCAGACTTGAGAAAAATTATCTTATTATACCCAGAGGAATTCTTCCAGATCCTGCGGCAAAACCTAAATTCTTTATTGGCATGTGTAACATATTTCATTTCATAGATTCCTCAGAAATTGTATGTAAAGCATAATATGTCTCTCAAAAAACTCAATATGTCTTCTGCTTCTGGCTGTGTTTTTCGACGATGACAGAAATGCTTTCTGAAAATGCAGTCTGTGATCATAGGTATTAAAGGAACCCCTGCTTTAAATGCCAACGATTCGAAATTGTAACTGGCATTTGAGTATATCGTTTAGATAGACGCACAGATGGATGAACAGATGGACAGACAGACAGGTGGAGAGATGGACGGAAGGGCTGACGGATGGATGGGCAAATAGGACAACTTTATTCATCTCTTGCCACAATGATTGTTTTGGGGGTGATCGCATCAAAGTCTACTTGAAGGTAGCAACATGCTGTACAAGTTAAAGCCTGTTTTCATTTATTTTACATAGACAGAATAGATGTCAAAACTGCAGGGTTTTGTATGTGTGCATGTAGTGAATATATTCCACTAAATCCCTTAAAATGATTGTGTGAAGTGATAAATGTGCCAGAGGGAAGGAAACATCTGCTACAGTTATGCTGGCAATGGTTTCAAATGCTTTGCATACATATCTTTCCACATTACCGAAACAGTTCTGTTTTAACAGTCTAAATATTAAAAACGGTATTTTTTCATACATCCTGATAAATAAAGTGGTACGAATAAGGGGAGACCACTAAATGTTGTGGGTGAACATCTGGGTCTTTGAGCATCTTTCCTGAGTCTCTTAAAAACGTTAATGATGCTTATCAAAAGATTTATAGTGTATCAAATTATGGACCATTCATGTCAACCCCCTTCGGTCTGTACATTCCAATTATCCAAGCACTCATTTAATATATTTTTTTCTTTCTATTTCTGCCCTTGATTTTATTGACAGCTTGCTTTACTCATGATCGACCTTAGATATCCAACAAGCAGCTGGGGTTTGTTGTTTTCCAAAAACTGCAACAGTGGGAGACTAATGGCAGTAATAATAAAGGAAAATCATTGGAGACGGATAGGATATAAAATGCAAAGCCTAATAGACTGTTTAATGTATTGAATTTGAGACTGTACATATGCTAACATCTGTTTATACCACAAAACTATATGTGTACCCAATGTAGAAGAAAAGGCGAAAGCAGTCTAATCAGAACAGGAGTTGTTTTTACTTGTAGAGTTTTATCAAGTTTGGTCTTTACAAAGATGCACTCTCTTCACTAAATAATGATTACAATATAATCCAGCAAGGTCCTCATGTTCAGAGTTAACATTGTACAGGGGTGCTAAAAAAAAAAAATCTCGTTTGCATTGATTAAGTTCTATGACAATCAAAATGTCATATGATATGACTTCCAACAGTGATTTTCAAGCACCGTTCAAGTGCCAGGCTTGCTGTCGGTTGGCTGTCTCTACGCAAAATTAATCACTACAAGTAAAGTTCAGTTGTGTTTAACTTTCAAGATGAATACATCCAATCCATCCATTTTCTAGAGCCGCTTATACTCACAAGAGTCACAGGCAATTTTGATGTCATTTTGAGTTGACACAAGCGGCAAAATGGTTGCCGCTTGAAATGGGAACACGGTTGATTTTGCGGCTTGATTCAAATTCCACAAGTGCAATGTTAATTAGAATGGTGTGTTAAACTAGTAGTTGTTATAGAACATATTCTTGTCAAGAAAATGTGTTATTTAATTTGCTACTTCCGGCAGGTGGCAGCAGATACCCACTCTAGTGCACACATTCAGCATACACATGTTTAAGGCCACTGAAGTCTTTTTAGCCCAACATAAAAACAGCACTATTGTGACCACTTACATATTGGTTATTTAAAAAACAAAAAAAGTGTATCGCACGTTTTGCTAATGTTAGGTAATTTGCTTCTATCTGAGAGGGCAAGGTTCAATGTTATGTGAAATGGTAGAACCTGCATTAAAATGCTCCTCTTTTTGACTTACAGGAATGAAAGGGGCCATTATGTTATCGTTGTTTCTGTATTTTTTTTTTTTTTGTAAAACATTCTAATTGTGATATAATTTGTAAATCGAATCTCATAGGTTTGTAGAGGTGCATCTAATGTTGTGGCCGGTTAGAGAATATAACACTGGATGTTTGAAAATGATCTAGTATCAGTTTTGGAAAGAAACAGAGCAGAACAGTGTCACTCCATTGCTGATTGTCCCAGATTACAGAATGACACAGTTTTTCCACTGGGATAAAAAAAATAGCAGTGGAACCTGAGTAACCTATTTAAATATTGAGTGGCCTGAGTGTGATTATTTCGAATATGCTTCTGCATTTTACTCACATAATAGACTCGATAGAGGATCTTCAGGAGAGTACTTCATAGCTGACTCACTTTTATTTTACCAAAAAATAATAAGGAGTAACTAGTCAAACACGAATGCTTTTAATGATAGTTTTGACACTTTTAATTTTTTAATGCCTGTCATTTTTTAAGCAAATGCTAAAAAAAACACCAGTCTTTCTGTGTCTTGCTATATTGCTTCTGGAGAGCTTTGTGAATTTTCCAACAATAATATTGTGTCGTCCTTTTTAAAATTAATCAAGGCCGGGTAGCTTGTTGTCAATGCTATGGTATTTTGAAGTGCATAATGTCTAAGGCAGACATTTTGAGTTTTACTTTAGTGACCAGGATAATCTGCCATTGTACAAATTCCCACAATATCCCGATCATTCAATCATTCGATCATTACCCATGCAGGAGTTGACCTAGAATGAGTGACTTCTGCCAATACATTTAAGTGTTGATGGTAATCTCAGCGTTACACCCACGGCCACTGTCATGTAACTGTTTTCTGTTTTAAATAGTTTTTGGAGGAATTTAATTCATTGTATAGATCCAGTGTAAATAAAGCCACCATTCATTGGGTTCCTGCGAGTTATCACTGCAAATGCAAGTCTAAATTACCAATGAAAACCTTATTATGGACAAATATGTGAACTGTCCCACTTGCCAAAAACTGGCCTTACGGTTACCCCGTAACGCCCATGCCTTTCGAGTAGTAAGTTTTAGTGTAACCGAAAGGTCTTCTGATTGTCCTCCAAGGCTTAGTCTTGCGACCACAATCTCATTCTTTCGGCCATTACCTCCAGGCCATAACCACCAATATTGGAATGTTAATTGACTGGTAAATTGAAAGCTCTATCTTCCTACTCAGCTCTTTCATCTTCACAACAGACTTGTGCAGGGTTGTCAATACCATCGACACTGCAACTACTTGTCTATATTTTAAGTAGAGAACAATCCTCTGAGATTTCTCATTCCATACAGGAATAACCTGAAGGAAAGAATGTGTCTTTTATTGGGTGTGTATTATTTACTAATGATGATAAATCAATGTGGCATGTTGGTTATATGCTGAGCCTGCCTACTCAGGATGCCATTAAAAGGAAAACCTAACCTCATACATACCTCATACATAGTAATGATATAACAATACTGTAAATCCATGAGTGTATGGGGGTGGATTGGTGTTGGCCCTGGACATCCACCACAATGAGTATCGACTGACATTGACATTTTAGCATAAAGCTAGAAAAAAAAAATCTTCCATCTGCACCACCCCCCCTTTGACCTCAACCTTTTCGACAAAATATTTTTATCCTACATAAAAACAAACAAACAAAACAAACGGTCGGTCACTCGGGGCATCGAGTTAGCTTTGCGCGCCACTGAATACATCAGACTGTAATGATTGCATTCGTCCAGCATGACAAAATACGTTTTTTTTGTTGTTGTTTGTTTTAATGGTTACTCGATAGGGCCTAAAATACAATTTTGAGCTTCGCCAATCATTCTAGATGATTAGGAGTTTACAGATTTAAGTCAAAGAAATAACCCTGACAAACATTTATTTGAAGGATTAATTTGATGAAAAAAATCCTGTGCAAAATATTCAGACAAAAATAATGAAGACTGATTTTAAATGATTTTAATATAAACTTAACATTTATCTACAAAGAATAGCTAGTCATAGCTTTTGCATAACTTGCTTAAAGGAACACTGTGTAAGATTTAGACCGTGTTTCATTGAAAAGGAATAAATTAAATGAGTATACATTTCAAACACTTGGAAATAAATGTGTTCCTAACAACCAACAACAAATAACTAGACCTACAGTTATATTTAAAACATATAACTGTAGGTCTAGTTATCATTAAATTATATTAAATGGGGGGTGGCACTTCTCAGGAGGCTGCCATGTTTGTTATAGCGATGCACAATGGTAAATGCAGCACCACCTGTTGTCCATAACGAAAAACAATCTTAATCTTACACAGTGTCCCTTTAAGGGATAGTCCAGTTATTTAGCCCTTTTTAGCAAGAATAGTTAACATTTTGATGATAACTGATTTGATGAGTAAATTATTTTGAACATATAATTTGCACCTTTAAAAACACATTTTTCAACCTGCCTTCAACTGAAAATGACCACCTGTGCTCAAGGCTTGGGTAATGACCAATAACGGCTCATCTGCTTTGATTGGTCTTTACTTAAGTCTTCAGCATGTCATTTTCAGCCAATATCAAGTGGAAAAATGTGTTTTTAAAAGTATTGAATGAAAGGTTGAAAGAAAAATAATGCAGTTATCAAGTCAAGTCATTTATCTCAAGCATTACCCATGATCTCATCCCGTGTTGGACTTGGACTCGGACTTTGTCGACTTGCCATTGACTCGAACCTTTGTGACTTGGACTTGACTTGGACTCCGACCTTTGCGAACTTGGCTTGTCTTGGACTCGATAAAAGTGGTCTTCACTGCGACCCTACTGGCAACACAGAAGAATTCATTCAAAGAAAAGTGGACTTGAAAAGAAAGGTTGTTTAAAATGCGCCCAAGTTATTTTCAATGCAAAAGCAGATGTAATGGTATCCAACCTCACAGGTAGTGGCTTCTCACTTATAACAGAGGGCAGTTTTTCCTGTAGCTATACCTGTATGCTTGCTTAACTTGTCCTGACCTACAATGCATTAATTTGATCCTGTTTGATAAACGCAAGTTTAAAAATATTAAGTGGGCCCCACATTTGATGATTTTTTCTGCATGTGGCCTCACTGGCTAGAGTTGGAATACTTCTGATCTAGGGCAACTCGTTTGATAAAATTCCACGTTTGCTGGCCAAGGGCAAACACCCACACATGAAAATGCATTCATAATCACATCTTCTTGGCTATAACTTCGTACAGGCTGCTTTCAAATATTTTACAATCCTTCTGAAACTGCCATGAATCGTACCAGGTATCAAACCTATTAAGTGTATAGCTGACCCGAGTGCCCATTTTCAAAATCCCTCAGTTCTTGATTATCTTCTTGTGATTATATAGTTTACCCAGGCGCAAAAGCAGCATGACTCTCATTGCACAGCTACTGAAGAATGCACGGTCGTGCCCACAAAATCATAGACATGTTACAGATCAATTATTTGAACAAATACAAACATTATTAATGGAGGTGGACTATTTCACCGGGATCAATGCCATTTATGACAGTCATGTTGCCATTGTAATGTGTCTTTGCCACTGCATCCTAAATTTCTGTCAACTTTTTCTTATTCATCTTAGCACATCTAATAAATCAATCTAAAGGACAGGCATTTCACACAGAGGAAATCCCCATGAAAATATTACTTGCGGCATATTATCCGCCCTCATGTTTCAATTCACATCACTGGCAAATTAAAAAAATGTGATATGACAAGCGAACAAACAATTTCTCTCTGTGGATTTATGAATATCTAATTTGGTATAATGTCACTGTTGTTGTTTTTTTTTGTTTCTGCTGATGAGCTGTCCAGTAGGACACTATAATACAAACAAAGACTCTTGCACACATGCACTCACACGCGCGCACACGCACACACTCACACACACACATTTCCCTCCTAAATCTTCAGCTGCCACAACATTACCTCAGATATGATCACCTTGCTTGTAGCAATGGGCCAGCTTGGCACCCTGGAGGCCACGCAAAGCAGATAAATGAAATCAAGGTCCAGACACTATCTTCTGCCCTTACCCCTTGGCCATTATGTAGCGTTACTTTTTTCAGTGAAGAAAGCATCAGGTGGACAGCTAAAAAAAATAATGTTCTGCAGGGCGAAGGGGGGGGCTGCCTTTTCATTTTTATTTATTTGTTTTTTGGTTTTGTGAACCGGATGGGCTCGTTTTCTGAACTCTTCCGTACTGATGTGAAGCCAAAAGGATTTTGATGTTTTCTCTTAGGAGGGCCAATATCAATAGAAATGCTGACAGCAGTGGCTCAAGACAAATAAAAAAAAAAAAAGAAGGTTGGGGGTGATCTCAGGGAAAATGGCTTTGTTTTTGTTTTTGTCATGTGAAGTGTAGTTCCAATAAAATAATTTTATTTTTTCTTTCCTTTTTTTGAGTTTCAGGGACTTTGATGCACTTATTTTTTTCAGTTTTAGACAGCTGTAACATGTATAAATGCTGTAAAAATAATTAACAATTGCTGAAAAAGGATACAGGTTTAGATATAATTTTTTTATAGATCATTTTTATAGATAATAATCTTATTTATAGACGGTACATTGAGAGGGAGGGGGTGAAAAGTTTTCTCTGTCCTAGGGGGTGCTTGGCAAAATATAATTGAGAAGCACAGCCAGAAAGTGAGACAAGTATCAAGTTCAAGGAGGGTTTGTGAAAATTTTCAGACTTTCTTCCAACTTGAATGCCTTTACTAACACGATGAAAGTTGCATACCTCCAATATTGGTCATTGGCTTTCTCCCCTATGATCAATTGGGGGTGCAGTTCAATAATTCACCTCTTTCATTTTCCATTTGTCATGCTTCCAAGGTGTAAATACCTTCAGTGTATTTTACCCCGATGTTCTCTTTCACTAATTACCCTTCTAATCCTCCCCCACCAAGCTGAAACCAACTCCCACTCCAGGTTTTCCCCTGTTACACTATGGATTCCCTGTCGGCTTTGTATGGAGAGATCGAACTCTAATTAAGATTGTTAATGAAGATTTAATTTTCCACTTCTAATGAGTCAGTGAACTCTGAAGAGCTAAACGCTTGAGCGAGAGAGTATGAGGAAGCGGGACTAAGTGGAGGTGAGGATAGAACATCAGGGATGAGGAGGTGAAGATCACTGGAGCAATATTACATGAGAGGTCATTTGCTCAACAATATCATTATTGCCTCAGTGACTCATTTAGGTCTGCATCAGGTTTTGTTAGTCACCGAAGAGATGTTAATGCTGGCAAAGTTGACTGCATTGTAATTATAAAGTACAATTATAATTACACATCATCATTTAAAAATGTTTTGAGTCAGGGGACATTAATACATAGGGCTCATTATTCGGAGATAACGCATATGCGCTTGGGCTTAAAAACTGGCATATCTTGATTTTCGTGCGGGTGCAAGTCTCACTTAGTCTGTATGAGAAGTTGGCAAATCGCCCTGCTGCATGCCAGGCATTCCGGTTGACCAAGGGCATTTACTTATATAGGTCTCCAGTACACCTGACAATTTGGTGGCTGAAAGTAGACAACACTTTACACCTGCCTTTCCAACTTTGCAGCAGGTGGCTTACTGTGATTGTGATGAATTTGAGGTATAGGCAGATGGATTCTAATCTCCGCTGATATGTGTGGTGGATGTGATCAAATTTTATTTATAATTATGTCAATTGTGTGTGTGAGAAAATTTGGGAATCAAGTCATTGAACATATTGTTATCACCTTTATTAATTTAAGATGCATACATAATTGAAATTCTGACAACAGGTGCTCTGCTATTTGGAGTCGGCAATTTATTCACAAGATACTGGCTCCATAATCGGACATGAGAAGACAGACGCCGTTTCTGGTGTTTGTCATCGGTGTTTGTTTTATGAAATGTTTTCCTACAAAAATATTATTACTCTTACAAGAAGTGTTAACCTATATTGTTGAAATTGGGAGCAATCTTTGTACTTCAAAGGTCATCACTTTTCAGGAGACCCTGAACAGCATGTTAGGTTCATTTGTTAAGATTACATTGTCATAAAGAGCATTGTCAATCATAAAACACCAACAACATGTGTTTGATAACTAAAATAGTATAGATTAGTGGTGATTAAATAAAAAATGAAGAAATTGTGATACTAAGGTTTGGAGGTACCTTGTTAATTTACTGTAGTTATTTTTTTTTTTTTTACTATTGGTTTTATTCTGGAGTCGGGGAGATTCTGCACCGAGTCAGCCAAGTAAACCTCAACGTTCGATTTACTAGTTACAAAGTTTTACTATAGAACATGTCCAAGTGGCGAAAATGTGTGTTTGGGAGCACATGGCCGGACAACAAATGTTTTAGTATAGCCTACAATTCACCTGCGGGCGTAACTGTTGTGATGAGTAGTGGTTTATCGAGGCGACCGATTTGATAGGAAGAACGCATGTTACTGTCTGCTCCGCAGACACGTCTTTTGCATTGTTGGCAACTCCGGTTCATTTCAATGTCAGTAAAATGCCTGTTTTTGTCTTCTTAATTCATTAAGCCTCTGAATTCCATTCATGATCGCTACAACATTAGCTTCTTTGTTTCTTCGTGGCAGTCAGCTTTAGAACGGCGTTATGAAAAGGGTGCAGCATCCAGATGGTGAGAGGAGGGATTTCAATCAACAAACCGTTTTACTTCCTGGTTAGAAATCCAGCCACCCAAAACCTCATCTTTCATAAGGAATTGAATTTCCATTGCACCAAAGGTAAGATTCCATCATTTTATATGCTTATACCTAACTGTGGAAAGTTTAAAACCTCAAGATATGGACCGTTTAAAAGGTCAAATATCAAGTTGCTTGGTTGGCTACATTGTGTATGTATAATAAATATTTAACATTGTACTTGACAGGTCGGACGTCAAAATTGTCTTACTGTACTACCTGTTTGCTGAATGTCGAAAATTCTCTAAAAGCTCATACTGACCTGAAAAGCTGACAATTATTAGTGAAATACAGATACGAATGGGTGCAAGTGTACAGACTCCCACACACACTTAGTGAGACACACATTTCCACGATGCAGAATTGCCAGAGGGATTCAGAGTAAGGTTCAAACAGAATGAAGAATCTCTATGTACTTGAATTCAGTACACACACACAACAGCCACACACCAACCTGAGAGTCATGTGATGCAATCAAACAGGACGATGAAAAAGTGTGTGTATGTGTGTATTTGAGTCACAACTACAGTGTCATTCCCATCTGTACGCAGAGTACATTTTATCTCCACTGTTGCCATTATGCTATGATCAATTATGCATGCAGTAATTATTGACAGTGCGATGACGGCGTATCTCACCTAGAATGCTGCATTGCGATGTTGATGCTTGAGGGAGACTGATAAACATACCTATAGGAGTTGTAAATCGATAAGAATGTTGTTTGGTTCCAGGTGAATATGTTTTATCAGTTTGGTGGCAGCGTTTGCGTGCATGTGTATGCGTGTGTGTGTGTGTGTGTGTAGCAGACAGCCGGTCAGAGAAGTCAAAGCTGTGTTTTGCCTCCAAATTACTTTCCATCCTTTTTAGACATGCTGTCTCCACCCAACTTATGAATCTCATATTTAGGATATTTCTCTCTCTCTCTCTCTCTCTGCCCACCCTCTCTGCTCCTCTCTCTCCCTTTTGCTCACCCTATCTCTCCTTTTTTATTTCTTCCCTCTCGCTCTCTACACCCCCCTCCCCCCCCCCCCTCAGTATAACAGGTTTCTTCTGCACACTGCTGTTTCATTTCAAACCCATTCACAAATACAGTTTGATGCAATGCAATATTCTTGCATATTAACTGCTAATATGCTTCTCTGTATCTGCCTCTTGTTTCTGACTTGAGGCGGGTATTATCATTGTAATCAAGCGGCGACCCAGCTAACGCGATCATTTTCTCAACCAACATGTAGAAATAATCCCCCCCTTCGCATGTGATTGTTTTAATAAATCTTTTTAGGGAGCCATTGAGTCGCACAGCAATAGTGCACATCCCCTCAAGCATCATTTGTAAAGAATGTTGCAGAATGAGCTCTCCAGAGTTACATATTAGACTTTGCGTCACATTTCCATTCAGAATGTGTGCTGCCGATTCTGGCGTTTAACATTTTTTACGTTTTTCATTGTGCCATTGAACAATCCTCGACCTTCGTTCGAAAGCTTCGATGCTTTGTAGAACTCGGCCCTCTATCACAGTCCCCACATCCCCTGAATCTGTGGATCAGAACAGATATGTTTCTCCTTCATCCTGCAGACACATCATCAGTCAGACACACATTCATACAGTCTATGGTTTGGAAATTTCAAGGGGCCAATTCAAAAAGACACACCCTTATACTCAAAAGACTTGTGAGGACACATTTGCATGCGCTCCACAGCTCTCTCGGTTGTTTTCTTGCTATTTATCTACCCATACGATACACACACACACACACACACACACGCACACACATATGCACACACTCACACTATGTAGCAAATTGAAGCAGCAGAACTCTGATTATCCAAAAATTCAGGAGACAGCAGAAGAAGCACGAGGTGGGCTTGATTCATCTCTTTGAAATAGTTCCTTTTTTATTCAAATTTACAAAAAGAAAAAGTACAACGGAAATAAATACACTTTGTACAGCACACAATTGTAGAACTGTATCATCGTGCGGGAGCCATGACACAAAGTGGGGATGTAAAACCAATTGGATCTCTATGACAAGGTTTCATTAAAAGGCTCTGGATGACATACAGAATGACATTCAAACAGGAACCTTCATATTTATTTGCAGGAATCCTGACTTTGTCCGATGTTCTAGACTTCCTGTATAAAACAATCTCATCAGTTACTCTGGAGCTGCAAGACCCGCGGGGAGCCGCAGTATTCATTCTTTTATTCAGTTCAACACAATTTATTAATCACATCACCTCAGATGGAATCAATGAATCTTGATAACAGGGTTTAATAATCATTTTTGTCATGTGGTTTTATTTGTTGTCGTGCAGCATACCTCCAGAGATGTATTGCTTTGATTTTCACCAATCAGACAGTGCTTGTGTTTGAATTAGACCAATAAGCAGATATGAAGGACCTGGAGCCAATTGTCCATAAGGAGTGGTGCAATTAATGTGTAAAACACAAATATACAAGTCATTTACTGATGCACTTCAATTAAGCTAATTACCTTGTGTATTTGTGTGTGAGTCCATGTCAAATGGAGACTGTGACAAAAATGCAAGAAACTGCAAAACTTCATGGTCATTTTGACTTCGAGGTCAATAGCATGTTGGTAAATCCATGAGAAAATAAACAGACTAAACATATTATTAATGGCCATGCAGCGTGTTTAGCATCAACTTTGTAGTGATTACTTTGGTCCATTGTAAGTACTCAAAGTTCCACACCCCTCATATTTTCCAAATGTGTTTGTTTATTGGTCCAGTTACCACCCGGTTCATACATTGTTTGAATTGGTGGCTCGGATAAATGTTAGACAAGCCTACAGTATATGAGGTTATTAATTATTATGAGGTTATATAATTTGTCATGTTGTCTGACCAGCGTGAGAGAAAAATAGTATGTTGACCCAACAGACTTGACTGCAGTAGATTGAGGATGCGTTACAACAAGGCAGAGAGGAATGTTATTTTTCATGACATTTTATATTTGCTTTAAATTTTTGAAGCTACCGTATGTGCACTGATAAATCAAATAAAAACTAATATGACATCTAGTCTAAAAAAAATCATAAATCTTGTATGATTATTACCTACTGTAAACAGTTGAAAAGTGAGAATTCAATTTCAGAATGCTGATTGTCAGGAGTTAAAAATATATCCGTTTTTTTTGTTTAAATCAGTTGACTTTTTTGTTTAAATCAGTTGACTGTCCAACTGTCAACATGTCTTCTAGTTAGGTGAGGTTGATGGTGCCTACCCACTCGTGAATGTGTCCATCCATCCGTTGTCTTAACCACTTGTCCTCACGAGGGTCACAGGCATGCTGGAGCCAATCCCAGCTGTATCCGGGTTATAGGCGGGGGATACCCTGAACTGGTTGCCAGCCAACTGCGGGGCATAAAGAAATGACCAACCACTGACACACCTAAGGACAATTTGATGTGTCCAATACACCTACCATGCATGTTTTCGGTTTTGTGGGAGTAAGCCGACGTTCCTATAGGTTACCCACATGGGCATGGGGAGAACATGCAAACTCCACATAGGAAGGGCAAAACCGGTAATCGAACCCAGGACCTCTGAACTGTGAGGTGTGTTAGCCAGTCTTCCACCGTGCCAAATAAATGAAGATCAAATTTGATTTTTGCGGTGGTAGCTCTACGTCACAGACTGATTTGTCACGTACGTGATGTGTCATCAGTAGTATGTAAACGTTACGTGAATCACATTGAGAAATAAAAACATTGCATTATATTTACATTTTATTATTTTTACATTCGATTGTTAGAGTCGATGATGACTAAAAAGGCTTTACCTTTTTTTTTTTTAACTTTTATCCAACTGACTATGCAATGTGAAGGGCTACTCTAACGTAAACAAACACTGTCATGACACAACTTGTTTTAAAGCATGAATGAATCCTAATTATATCCCTCCATCCGTTTTCTATAGGCGCTTCTCATCACAAGGGATTCAGGCTTACTGCTTCCTATTCCAGTTGATTTCGGGCAATAGGCGGGGGACACCCTGAACTGCTTGTAAACCAAGTGCGGGGCACACAGAGACGAATAAGCATTCACGCACCCAATCGTATCAAGGAACTATTTAGTATGTCCCGATCTGCATTAAATTAAAAGTAGAAATAAACTCAGTAAAGAAAAAGACTGGAACTGACGATGAAATACATTTGAATTCATTGCCGACGTTCAGATGGCATGATGACCTACTTCAAGGTCAGGAAGATCATGTACAGTGTATCATCCACACGGCTATGCGTGCATGTGGCTTCCGTACGATGCCGTGCTGGAGGGTCACAAAACTTTATAACTTTTATTGGTTGAACCGCAAACATGTGGAGGTCAACTGAACATTGACTGCAACTTCTATTTGAATTCTGAATGTTGGTTTTCTGCAGCTTTTACTGGTTAAGTTATTTGTTACCTAAAAGTTTTATTTTGCAAATCGAGCATCCAAAATATTACACAGAACTCATTAATCAACATCAACAATCAATTCAGTAATAATATTGTAAATAACCATTTAACCAATCCAAATTAAGTACTGTTTTTGCTGTTCTTTAATCACACTTTAGATCTCAACATTGCAAGTAAAGCAAGTGCTTCAAAATGTCTTATTTCTCATTGCCAGGAAATGAATGTTAATGTTTTCAAATGTGTTAAAGCAAGATTAGAAAGGATTAACAACTATTGTAAAATAACAAAAACTCAAATGGATTTTCAAACATGTAATAAAATGCCAAAAATGACATTGGAAACAACTGTCCCAAATTTGATTGTCACATGTAATCACAAAGCAGCGTTTGCATTGCAGTGTATTGACAGAGGGTTGATAGTGGAATAATATTGTCCATGTAAACATGAGAAAAGTAACACAGACACCATTTGTTTATGGGGATCTTACTGCCCAAAACTTTTTTGTTCTGAGATCTCCTTTTCAAGCAGCCAACCTCCCGTAATCTACAAGGAGAAAGAGGGGATTTGGGACGGGTGACCTAAAATGATTGGCAGCCAATGCACCAATATAATAAACGAATAGCTCTGTTTTTGCAGTGATATCACTAAACAAGTAGTGCCATCACTGTTTAGTAAACACCATACGAATGAAAATGCACATCTGGGCTGTGTCACTCACGTCTGTAGATTCGTCCAACTGAGGTGAGAAACACAAGGTCATTCCACAATGGCTGCGTTACATCCATAGCCATGGCTTTACAGGGTGCTGTGACTACTTCTGGACAACTGCAGAGCTTTCTTTGTTGATAACATTTTCACCTATTTTCAAAGTCCTGTCTTTAAAGATGACAATGCGTTAGTTGCGGCTGTTGTTTGGAAAACAAAAATTGTTATTGTCCTTTGTTACTTGCCGTAGCCCAGAAGTATAAGACTATGCATGATAGGATTTGTTGTTGAGAAAGGCTTCAAAATGTGTGCCAATGAGAAAGACATGGTGAACAATTAAAAGCCAATGAAAAGCTTCAAATAAGCGGCTTTTTGATACAACTCAGAACAAGACAGCAGCTTTCGCCTTTGAAGAATGTTGTGTGAAAAAATAAGTGTTTTCAAAATCCTTTTAACGAGAACACACTGAGAGACAAACATTGATGGTAACTTCCTCGCTTACTGGCTTAGCACTGTTGTAGTGCGATTGCAATGAGCTCGGCACCCTTGTTTGCTCATGTGCGTGACCCAAAGATCTGCATGTGCATGACCCAAAGGTCAGAGACAATCTGGCTAATCAATTGGCCCAATATGTCAATCAAGCGACTCACGACCCATGCTTTTTTTCTTTTAAGTTCTTTTTTTTTGGCTGAGCTTTTCTCCTCATGTAGCGTGATGTTATGCGGTCAACAAACGGCACCTCGGCGGTCAACCAAGGTCGACACATTGAGCATCCCTGTCCTACATTATTCTTCATTCAGCTCTGTATTCATAACGTGAACTATGAACTATTCCCATACTTCTCAAGCAACGATGACAATGCCCTTAAAAACCAAGTATTAATTGGGAAAACTACATAAGATGGATTTTGATTTTAGCATTTTAATAGAGTTTCTATCCACTTGACTGCCTTTTCATCAAAAAGGTTCCTCAGTGGGACCAGACAGTGCTGAAGCATCCAGAGACTAATACTTTGCACAATAAACTTCATTCAGCAGCCAAAAGTCCCAGTTGTCGCAAAAAAAAAATGTACTATTCACTTTGCACAAATGAGGAATACACTATGTTCAGTCCACACGGCTGTTGAATCCAGTTTTGTTGTTTTGGTTCTAATCTACACTACATACAGTCAGACAGTCCTAACAGTGATCCATTTGGACATGTACAATAAATTCTGCTTCTGATCAAGATAAACAAAATCCATTCATCATTCTCTCTGCGATCATTTCCAGCGCTATTTACATTTAAAATGTTTTTACATAGTCAAAAACGATATCACTTCTTTAATCCACATCTTATAAAGACAACTATAATCTTGAACATAATCTGTCATCTATTACACAGTATGAAAGTGCATTCAAGATGAAAAATCACTTGCATCTTGACCTTTTTCAAGAAAATAATTGGAGTCATCGGTTTTATTTAAATACAAGGATGTTCATTTGGGCAGTATGAGTTCTAAATTGGGATTTTGAGGAGACATGTTTTTTTTCTTAAATTCTTTATCAAAAGTCATGCATTCATTGTCCTCAAGATGTATCAAGTGTGACAACAGGGCTGTTTTTTTTATACATAAAAAATAGTTCTTCTATAAAACATTTATGATATCAGTAATGGAATTATCATTACTCCGTAAAGGAGATGTGTTTGCTTTTATAACTGACTGTAGTACAATCAAAGCCTCAGAGTGTAAATGAGCTCCATTTGTGCCTATGTGTGTATCTTTGTAAACATAGCAACACTCAACTACTAAAAGATGGGAAACAAGAGAGAGTGTGAGTTCGTGTGTGTGCGTGGGGTGGGGTGGGGGGGGGGGCTATCACATCCTGAAATCATTAAAAAAAAAAAAAATCATAAAACTTTTCACAAGGTTTTTTTTTTGAGTGAAATGAGTCTTTTCCGTTATTTGGATGATTCATCATTTTCATTTAGAATGAAGCAGCAAGCTCAAAATTATAGGAAATTCGGCTGTAGGAAATTGAATTAACTTTTTCGTTTCTTTTACAGTCCTCTCATTCCTCAACAACCTCGGTCTAAATATAGCAATCTCTCGTTCCCTTATCGCTTCATATTTAAATATATTTTCAAGTCAATGTGAAGTATCCTATTTTAATTTCTTTGCCCAGGACATCATATTTTATTGTAACCCAGGAATACAACCCAGAAAAAAGAATATATCATACAGATATACTGAATAAATCATCCATCCATCTATTTTCTTAGCCGCTTTTCCTCACTCGGTTCGCATGCATGCAGGAGCCAATCCCAGCTGTCTTCGGGCAGTAGGTGGTCCAGACCCTGAACTAGTTGCCAGCCAATCGCAGGGTGCACAAGACGAACAACCGTTCACACTTCCAAACACACCTAAGGGCAATTTGGAGTGTACTGCTTCTTTAAAATTTTAAGTAGTAAACTGCAACATATTATTTGGGTAATGGTTGCTAACAAGCTTCTTTTGAGGTCTGAAACTGGATTCATTTTAAATTAACTGTGACATAGCATTGAAACGACTAGAAATGTTACGCATGTTGAAGTATATATGTGTGTAATTACACAGCTAATTGTCGAAAACCAGTCCTACAAAAGACATCTCCAAAACAAAACTGTTCATATTCTATTTACTGAACTGTATTGGCATAAGAATATACAGTGATACCTCAACTTATGAGTGTTTGAACTTGTGAGTTTTCGAGTTACGAGCCAGTGCCACACAGGCATGAAAATATATATTACTGCAGATTAGCTTTGGTCATTTTATTTTAGTTTCATCAATAAAATTATAATGTATCAATAATATTATACTGTTCCATGTAGCACCACGTCCATTGAAATGAAGCATGACATTGTGATTAAAAAAAAGAAAGAAAGAAAGAAACAAACAAAAACCGTTGAATTTGTTACATTCTCTTTAATCATATTTTTAATGGATGAATTCATGGTACATTCGCCTGACATCGGTTGTCTATTTTATATGTGTCAACTGCCTTTCAAACAAAGGCTCCAGCTCCCGGTGACACAATAGGCTAAGTTATGTGTTGATGAGTGTTACCGTATTTTTTCATGAAGATCAATATTTGTGAGGGCTCTCCAACTGCATGGAGGTAGCCTCCAAACAACACGTAAGTAACCTGTGGATGTGTTGCAAAAAAAGCTTTGAAAATGCAAATACCGGGAACGTTTTAAAAAAATTGTGTCACATATTGTAATTTATCAATTAATGTATATATTCACAGCAGCGACTATTACTAATTGTCAATAAAGTATAACATTGATTTCAGAAGACCGTATCTGACTGGAATCTCTTTGCAACCAGTAGTCAGGAAGTATTTCAGTTTCAAAAAGGTTGGTGACCCCTGCCCGTGACTACCATTTTTTCTTTTCGGGTGCTGGAACAGATTATTGAAGGTTGCTTCAATTTCAATGGGGAAAATTGATTTTAACAACTGAGTGATTTAAGTTGCGCGGTCACGGGACAAACAAAACTCGCAAGGCAAGGTACCACTGTATATTCATTTTTCTTTAGCCAATTTTTGAGAATTCGGAATGGACGGCTATGTCTTTAACATATACAGAACACTCATAGGTATGCTCACAAAATATAATCACAAATTTATTCCTACTTTCTCACTGACCTCTTAAACACACAACTAAACGACAACTTGTGTCTCCTGCTGTTTGACATTTCACATGTACAGTACATGCCGAATTCAATTGTGTATTGTTTATTTGGGTTGTTTTTCTTTGTCCTAGGTTTTAACAAATAGTTGGCGCTGCCATCAGAAGCATCCTCTGCATTGTCTCACTATCTGTGCTCAACCATATCAGCGCTTCAACACTTATTGCTTTAAATTACATCAATCACTCCCTCCCCTTCCCTCGCTTTCTTCACCGTCCCTGGGCTCATTTTTCTCTGTCTCTTTTTATTACTTTGCCTCTTCATCTTTCTCCCCTTTAACTTCTCTTCGCATTAGTCTAGTCGTGGTAGTCTTTTCATCATTCTCTTCCCTCCCTTCCGCTTTCTCCCCTTTACCTCTATTTTTATTCTTTATCCTTCCTCGGTCTTTCCCTTCGTATCGAGCCCTCTCTCCCTCTTTTTCCCCCCTCTTTTATCTGGCTCCTCTTTCTCCTCTTTGGCACTATCTTCAACTTTTTCCTTTTCGTCTTTCTGTTTGTCTCGGTCTTGGAAGAGTTGAGCTAACTTGTGGAACTGGGGCCCCCACTCTTCCAATCCGGCGCCCCAGTCCTCCTTATCTGTATCCTTCTCTCCTTCGCTCTCAAGTGAGCTCAGGGATCCGGCCCGGGACCCGGTACCTTCCAGCCCATAGATCTGCACCGAGTCATACGGTGGTTGTGAGGGGTCAAAGGTGACCTGGGCAAGACGTAAGCGTAGGAATTCGCCTACCCTCAGAGCCAAAGGGGGACCTCCACTCCCTGGTGCTGCTCTGGTGGCCTCAATACCCGGAACCCAGCTGGGGCCAATGCCCAGCACTCCCCCATAAGCTCCTCGGGGCTGACCGGGGAAGGGCAAAAGCTGAGGGGTCATATCCATTCTTGCCAACACATAGCCACCTAAAGCCACCCGATCACGCCAGTCTCCAATCAAGCCAGGTGATTCTGGGTAGACAGAGGGACTACCAGTCAATGATATCCCACCACCTTCTCTTTCTTGCCTTGCCACTACAAAGTTGCTCCCCATCTCTAGTCCGCCTCTCTCTAAACCGCTTGGGGGCTCCTTCTGCCTGTGTAACTCCCCCTGTAACACGGTGGCATAGTTGCGAAGGTTGGCAGCTTTCTGTTGTCCATCGCTGGGGGTTGTTCCACTTCCATTTCCGCTTCCTCCAGCTCCAGCGCTGCATTCAGACTCAGCAACTTTTGGGGACAGGCCAACACGGGAGGCCTTGCGCCCGGCTATAGGGAGGGTGGCCGAATCACACACCCAGCCACCCACGCCATGACCGTGGCCAATCACGGAGCCGGATCGTGTCAGGACCAGGTTATGCTCCCTCGGTAGTGTCTCCGACTGCACCTGGAGGGGATGTAGGTGAGCACGACTGGTTTCAGTTCGGGGCTGGGGTAGGCTAAAGTACTGTGATGTCAAAGTGGATTAAGTAGGGTGGATTATTTGGCAAGATGGGGGAACAAGAGTGATGGCAATAATATTTGAGACAATAGGAGAGGTAGAATAGAGTCAAACAGAAGTCAAGAGTAGGAATAACCCAAAGATAGATTCATTGAACACTAGAAAAAAATAACACTGCGTTGCGAGAGTGAAATGGAGTGATTAAGAGCTAAAATATTCGAAAATTAAATAAAGCTAAGAACTACAGAGATGAGTGACGCTAAGGACTACGGAGATGTGCTTTGGCCTAATGAATAAAACACAACACAGAAAAGATAATGAACAGCAGGAAAGAAATGTGCTGACAAGCCTGACTCATCACCACTCTCAGCCTTGTCTTGAACCTCACGGAAATATTGCACGAGATGAAACATATTACTGTTCTGTGATCACTGAAATAACAATGAGCTCAACCCCAACCTAATCATGATTTCATATTTCCTTAATTACTTCTTTACTCAGCCGTGTGTGTATTTGGTTAACTCACAAAACAATAAAAAAAAAGGCACCGTTAAATTGTCCATTGTTAAATTTAAATTCAGTGCCAGCAACAGATGATGAATGGAATGTGATAAGTAAACTACACAAATCTTTATTTACCTTTATAAAAAAAAAAAAAAATGTCTGTAATGCTTACCCAGTCCATGTCATGACTGTGGGTGACTTTGTCGTCACAGCTCTCCTCAGTACAGTTGCTTGATGTTCCCATCCCTCGCCGTTTCTCCTGGCTGTCAGTAGTCCGAGGCGTTCCTTCATCCGATGTGCTCACACCACTCTGCGTTGCAGTCCCATCGCGGCTCCCCGCATGACTTGCTGTTCGGCTTCCTGTGCTGAGATCTGTGGGGGTTATGTATACAGCCCCTGACTCTATAGGGCCAACCATGGCGCCCTGGTTTTGGATGACGAGTGAATGGTCGGGTTGGCTTCCAGGAAAGCGATATCCAAGCTCTGCCAGGCCTGGTTCAAATGTTTCGCCTGGTGTGCGGCGTAGAACTGGTAATGTGTGGCTGCTGTAGCAGAGGCGACCATAAAAAGGGCCTCCCGGCCCCGAGTAGTTGTGATCAACAACTGGATTCTGAGCCCAACTACAGGTGCGACTTTTATCCTGGCTACGTTGGGTGTAGCGTCTGGAACACACAAAATCACATTCAACTCAATAACCTCCTGAGTTTTTGGACTTTCAATTACATCCAATCTAAAAGAGGGATCGTGAACTAAGCGTTTTAGCAATTTTGACATTATTTACTTCGACGTACTTTTAAACAAATGGAATAATTGCAATACTGTATCTGTTTATTGGGATACACTACGTTTTTAGGCATTACATTCCAAAACAATAATGTACAATATTTTTGGACTGTAATATGTATGGGATTTTAAAGGGCTGCCTCAACAAAGCCTTTTTTTTTTCTTTTTTAAATGTCATATTTGGGACACAGTGGCTTATAACCCCTTACATAGAAAATGATTACACAATAAAGGGGGGAAAACCAGTATAGAAAATGAGTCCAAATATATTCAAATTAAATTTGACATCCATATATAAGGTGCAATTGAATATAAAGCCCTCTATTGTTTTTTGAGAATGTTAAATGAATTTAAGTGTGCCTTAAGAGTCCAAAAAATATAGTAAACAACAATTTAAACTAAGGGTAGTTTCTGCCTGGGACTAATAACTCATATCTGCTTAGTGGGTTTATACAATATTACCATTATTCTACCCCAAAGTATCACTATGACCCATCCTTGCTGACATTGCAACCTTGTTGGAACATGGCAGCCATCAAAACACACTCGAAAATGCTATTGTTGCATGGAATTCATAAGTTTAGAAAAGTGTTTACAAATTAATGCTCATGCAGATCTAGCTCACTGCAAAGAGTTTTTCTTGTGTCATTGATTAAGAGTGTCCAACACACAGATTTATGTCTGACTGCAAAACATGAAAGGAATCTGCATAGAGAAGGTTATTGGGACTCCAGAGACACCAGCAGCTTCAAATCACTGCTTGCTGCTCATCAGTGGCTTGTTACTAGTTGCTGGTTTGAAGGGATGCATTTTAAAGAAATCTTTTTTATGCCATTATTAGAGCAAACCAGCTTGCTCCCTCAAGTTGCTTAATAAGTCCACGATGATTTTCTTGAAATGCCCAAATGGTAAAAAGCCTTTCACTTACATAGCCCTTTTTTTTTTAACCTTGGGTAAACAAGGTACTTTCAATGAATACTATTTACCTACTGATGACACAGCATGGGGGGCATGGTCACAATGGTCAGGAATTGAACCCACAAGCACTCAGTTGGGAGATGACTAAACGACCACTAAGCCACGCTGCACGGTCCAGTGCTTTCTTTCCTTGCACAATAATGGTGCCTTTCTTAATGGAAATCTTCCTTAAGTAATTTCCATTGAATTAGGCCAAAAAACTAACTAACTAACTAAATAAATAAATAAAAAATAACACCAACAACTAATGCTCAAACCTGTCAGCTAGTTTTAGCACAGTGATCCCAGAGCAAAAGTGTCTGTAGGAAACAAAAAACTCAAACTTACATAACTTAAATGTAATGTGCATAATTATTTCATCTATTACCGCTTTAAAAACAACTCATACTTGGGAATGACACAGTTTTATGTTATGTGTTCTTGGTAAATGTTGTTGTTGTTAAATGTAAATGTTTTTTAATGGTAAATGTTATTACACCTGTGCTATGACAATAAAAGGATTCTATTCAAATTAGTTAATTAACTACTATACATTTATCCAGTGACAAACAAGTTATTTCTGTTGTAGCACAGTAGACAAGAAGAAAAACATGCACAGACACACACATAAAAATACACTGCAGCATGGAAATTGGACAGACGAAACGACACGTCAAGTCATCGCTCTGCAATGATTAAGATCATGTGTTTTGGTTTAAACAACATGAAAACCATGGTGAAAGCAACAGGTGTCCGTGAATATAAAAGTAACAAAGTAACAAAATCCAATTCATGCCCATCTGAAAAAGCATCTGCTTACTCAGAATGCTAGCTGGAAAAAAACAAAACAAAAAAAACCCAGCCTAAATCTTCATAGCACACAACTTTGCAGATGCAAAGCTGAGTGTGATTGGTCTGTCAGAAGCTAATCTCCCTATCCCTCCACCCTTCCAAAGCGTGCAGTGCATATTTGGAATGATTTATAACAGTAAATAGGTAATATATATGTGCATACTCTGCTACTGTATTATGTTGAATGTAAATAAAAAAAAATGTTTACATTTTTATATCCTTTATGAGGCTAAATTAATCTGAGAAATAGGTATGTTCAGCACAGTAACATTCAGGAAGTTATCGAAGTAATTATTTTATTTTACAATAATAACACAAATAGAACAGAAACTCTGAACAATATGTATATTCAAAATAAATAATCAGGGAAAGATAAAAACAGTGATAATTTAGATTAAAGTCCGTTGTCTTTTAGGGTTCAGCTGGCACATGCCCGTTTTCATACATCCACAGAGGATACATCAGAAGTCCATCACTTTACCTTGTTCACTACCATTGATGGCTAAAGATGTCAAAGATCCATCTTAACTTGCCATTGACAGCTATATAACTAAAAATTGTTAACTGGACTGGCTGTGAATAGGTTAAGATCGTGAAATCCCTTCGATGCTTAATCCTCACACATTGATGTTCGTATAACAAAATTGAGACACTTCAAATACGGTGGCTTGGGAAAAACAACCCACTTTCAATGTTTTTGAGGACAGAAAAGATAGGAATAGTGTAATTAAAAGACCCGGGATGAGTCATATACAGTATGCGAATGACAATGTTATTGTTAGGAAGCTTACGTATACATACAGTATTACTACAAAAACATCATCAACAGCATAATTGACTGTGCCACTATTATCACATGAGCATTGAAGATGAAATTTGAAATGTGAAGATTTTCAAATCCAACTTTAGGGTGCTAGCCCTCTGAGAAACAAATAAAAACATAAATAGTTACTAATTTTACAACAGCATAATCTATTGCAGGGAATTGCATTATATATGAGAGGGCCTTTCGTGTTCTAGTGTCTACAGTATCTCCATAAAGTGCGGAAAAAAAACCCCATAAAGTTTGACACGGGAGGCAGCCTTCCCTCCTTTTATGGTCTCTCCATAGAAATTGCATGAATTCACTGGAGCTAATTATTAGACCAAAGGCAATAAAATGTTTCAAGGAACATCAAAGTGTGTGCAAACAAGTCATTGATGTAGCAGTGCATAAACAAGCCTTAACAAAATGAGAACAACAATGTGGTCCGCCAGGACTGCTCGGCTTGATAGCACTCCACATCAGCAGTTTGATGGTGCCTGATTATGACCTGGGAGTTATGGCTTGATCGCTTCCAAAAGTGGATCAATTATTGTACCAGCGGAGATTAAAGCTTCCACGCCGAAGCAGTAAATTGCTCCTTTTCAGGAAGCCTTTTAGTGTGTGAAAAGCCGCCCCAGTCATTAGGTTGTTGCAATTAAATGAAGCCACATGTCACCACATGCTTGCGTGTGAAGGTGCGTTGATGCATGGGGCTAACTACAGAGGTGATGTAGTAGGTGTGAGGCCTGTGGTTGTGTCTTGTGGATGGACTTATTTGTAAATCAGAAATGTTCCCAAATCCCATTACGCAAGCACATTTGACTACAAATGATAATACTAAAAAGGATTTGAACTTGAATGAATTTGACTTGGTATTACCAAAATTTCACTATGACTTCAATATAATGGGCCCTAATTTGGTAGACAGGCGTCCAACAGGTGGTAAAGATGTGCATAACCTCAATATGGTCTACCCTGTTTAGAATGGTGTTGTCCCAGTTTGGGCATACTTTCGCACATATTGTTGCCGCACCCCTGACACACCAATAATTTGGTCACAGAAAGTAAACCGCGCTTGTTGGAAAAATGAGCACAACTTAAATTTTGTGTTAGTGCAAGTCTAGTTCTGCGTGTTTGTGAATTTAGCAGACCGGCTACGTCCCATTTGGGGGTCCGGCGAACACAGTGGGATTCGCCTCCCGGTGCAACTGCTGGTCTATTTTGCAGCGCAGGTGGTGTTAACTAGACGCGATTTTGGTGGATCAGAAGTAGGAGCAGGTGGACAGATTCCATGCTCTGAGACACGTGTCCATAAATGGCATCGTATTTCATTCATACAGTAAATGGGTAACTCTAACCCTCTGAAATATATACAAATCACTTCGCTGAACAAATTATAATCATGATCATTTTAAATAACATTTTAATCACACCCTTACACGGCAGGGGAGGAGGAGAGGTGAGGAGTGCGGTCACCATTTGACAACGGCGTGCATGGGATAGTAATCCCCTCATCATTGTGTAAATCATTAAATAAATTATAATCATTATCATTTCATATGTGTTTTAATAGCACTTTATTCCGGCACAGCTGTTGGAGTGCCGGCTAGAGTAAGCGACGCACCATCAATCCCGCTGAATTATTCTTAAAATAAATGCATTGAACGAATTATAATAACGAATCGACCGATTGATGATGGGCCATTTTAAAAAGATTTTAACTGAATGCCCAGTGGGGGTAGGAGGCTTAGCCGGTTGATTAAGCAAGGTTGGAAGTGGTCTACATCTGACAACAGTGTGACAATTTTTTTATCATACAATCACGTAAGTGTACAGTCATCATTCACAAAGGGATGCAGCTGTGCGAACTTGTGCAACGTCAAACTCTGTGTGTGCCTTCCATGCCATGATTTCTAATGCAAATGAGGAATAGTGTCAGGATTGGCTGGGACTCGTCTGGTTCCGTCCAACCATGGCCTAGAGTGGCGCATATGCCCCGTTATGCCCAGTTTGAAAAAAAAAAGAAGAAGGAAAAAAGAGCCTTTTGCTTTGATTTTTGAAGGACCGGTTTAAAACACTTTAATGCCAATTAAGCAGTTTTTTTTTGGAAAGATGGACTTGATGCCTTTTAAGAACCTTTAAGATTCAGCTGCAAATCAGCATGATGCAGAAAGTCGAGGCCACCTCATTAAGCACAAATTTGATTCGCATGAATTTAGGGATTATGTTTTGTGATTTAAAAAAATGGAGGAATAATACCAAAAGCCAAGGTCATAACAGCTATGATGCTAAATTTTACCACCATGACCCATGAAAACAGGTAAGCTACATTGACGTCACTATTGAGCTCACCAAAACATGAACAACGCTTCATGTCAGTTATTCATTTAATTATCAAAACAATGAAGGGATATAAAAAGGATCCTTGAACATAATCTGACAAAATATGGCTCTGCGGTTTAGAAAAATGACATTATACACACAACTACCCTTCACAGGGGTACCATCCATCCATCCATTTTCTATAGCCGCCATAATCTTTATAAAACCTCCTAAGAGCAATTTAGAGGAGGGGTTCAAGATATATTCCACCTCTTAAATCTATAGATATTGAGCTACAATGTCAATATCCTGACTCAGGTTGGGGTTATACGTTTGCTATAATGTGGCGATTGGAATAAGTGGTGATTTGAATGGGGATTTGTGTGGGTGTGGAAAAGTGAATTATACATTTCAAACTTGGCTCATACTGAAATTTATTACATGGTTCTGAGTCTTGTCATTTAAATAGTAAGCTTGAGATGTGTGATGTAGGTTTATGTGCAGTGGGATCATGTGAAGGCAAGTGTTCTCCTTTGAAGGATACATCCGGTGACCCGGATTTTGCTTTTAGTCACAATATACTTTGGAGTTTTGGTTAAAGTAAGCCTAAACTAAAAAGGGAGACCATTCTGGAGATAGGATGGGTTGTTGGATGTTCTGAAAATTTTAATAAATAGGATTCAAATCACTTCACTGCCATCAACACAAACAGAGAACATGGATTGGATTTTAGGTGGCTATTTAGTGCGCTAGACTGTATGAACTATTTAAAATTAAAAGCCGCAGTGTATGAATTTGTCCCAGGGGTAGACCGTCAAAAGCGTATACGGTATAATGGGTGAAAGACAACTGCCAAACGCTCATTGAATTTGCCTGAGATATAATCTGGCAGTTTGGTTGTTGGTGTTCTGCTCTAAATGTAAACACTTTTGATGTTGAGTTTGTCTGAATTTATAGTGCTTGAGCAATTCAAAAATTGCCTCGCAAAACAGACATTATTGAAAGCAGCTGAACTCGCTGATGACTGCTCTGTCACACAAAGTAGCTGTCGCTGGCATTTTTACTTCACGGTTTAATCCTATGTGTAAACCCAGTAGGCCCCAGGGTGACGAAATATGCCACGTGCCGCTAGACGTTAAGGCAATAGTTGTAATTTTTGTCAGGCCACTGGAAGAACCAACGGCCCATCCTAAAGACAGGGATTAGCGCAAAACTTTTTTTTTTTTTTTTTTTACCTACAACTCAGGCTCTGCTAGAACGGTACATGTATTTTTTTTTTTTTTTGCCGCAGGGTCAAACGTCATGTGTCACATAAATCTTATCATGTACGCCAGGTGACTCCTACGCATTGATGGTTGATTAAGCCTGCACCTGTTTACCTAATCGCAGCAAAAAGCAAGCCTTTTGAACATCTGAATATTGATTGTATTGGGCCACTGGCTCTATCTAAATCTGGCTGTTTTTATTTACTCACGGTCATGTGCCAGACTACGCGATTTCATGCCGCGTAGCTGTTGCACACTACTAAAACTCAGTCTGTGGTTAATCATCATTTATTTCATCCTGCGCAAAATAAAGTCTGACCACAAAGCACACATTTTACATCGTGTGTTTGCGCACATGCTTTTATTGTCATCTTGGGAAGTTTTGCAGGAAAGCTTTAGGTTTCAGGCCTAATGATTCCATGCATTTTGTTAAACTGTACAGTATTACAGAAGATCTCAACCGTAGCTGAAAAATGAGCCTGGCTCTTCTTTTATAATTACAGTGACAATCTAGATCCTTAATTTTGTTGCAGTAAATATAAAGCATTTTTGAACATTTATAATTGGCATTATTTTATATTAGAAATTTTGCAAAAGTCTGGTCTCGTTCTCGTGGACTCATGAGACATCTTGTCTCGAAGGATTTGTGACTTGTCCCACCCCCAGTAAACAAACAAAAAACAATAAGGTGGGGGTTGCGCATATAGTCAGGTTATTTTATTTGCCATGTGTTTATGGTAGACTTTGAGTGGACTCCCTTTTTAAGGAGGGGATGCAACAAACAGAAAACAACCACATAAAAGTCTCACACAGAAGCTTTCTCAAATGAAAGCTTTTGGCTGGTGGCCAGCCTGTAGATGATTTTCAAATGGAAATGGAAACTTTAACGTAATCCTCCATGTACAAGTCGAGTTTTTTTTACTCATTTTCATCCCCCATATTGGCGGGGGTTGATGCAGATCTCAACACCAGACCAATCTTCTCCACATATCTGAGTTTGAATAACATTAATTGGAATGTAAAATAAGTAATATCATGTCATTAACAAGGGTTCAAATGATTATATATACCTCTAATTCGATATAGTACGCATCCGTTTTAGCGCATTTGCACTTTCATCAAGCCCCACCTTATTACCTCTATGTTGTTAACAACGAGGCTGCGTGGGTAATTTTTCCAGTGGTCTTTGACCCATTATGAAAAGAAAAAGACAGCTTGACTTGTCAGTTCAAGACAAAAATGTGAGGGCAGTGGCATGGCACATGTGGATGTTAGCAGGTGAGGGGAGGAACAGAGCGAAGAGCAACCGATCCATACTCTGATCTCGCCACAGCGGTCACTTGGATAAAAAAGACCTCAGTAAAGGATTTCTGGCGACCTCCATTTCAAACAAATTGAAAGCGTCCGAAGATGACTACCCGTGGAGGAGTAACGAGGATGTTTGCGCAAATGACGAGCAAGAACGAGAGGATTTAAATGGGAGGACCTATTTGGTTTGTCAGATAGTGGTGATAACTTTTAGGGCTTTTTGACAAATTCATATTCAGCTGTGTCAAAAAAATAAAGAATAGAAACTTCAAATTGCTAATGATGCAACATTAGTTTCAGCATTTACGTCTATGCGCGTGTGTACAACAGTAACCACAACAGTATGTTATTTGATATATACGATGAAAAAATGCACGTAAAGATATTGCAATTTTGTCATTTTAACAACACACACCTTGTCTTTTAATTGTAACCGCTAAAGTTAGGGGTAGACTTATCTCATTTATGTCAAATTCACCCAGGTTGCAGTAAAAAAAAAAAAAAAAAAAGAGGTGGGTCGACTTATACACAAGGTCGACTTGTACAAGGAGAAACACGGTAGATCAGAACAAGATTCCCTAGATATAAACAAGGTTGGGCTAGCTCTGGAAAAATCATGTGAAGGAAAGTCAGAAGGAGGTTAAGAAATTCTTTTCAAAAACAAAATCCATCCACATAAATGGTTCGACTGACTCATGGTCATATGGATTCATCAACTTTGTATGCATTTTGTCGACTGTCCAAGGCCCTCGGGTTACTGTTAAAACATAGACCAGACTGAGTCTACCTTGGGGCAGAAACGGGCTCCTCTTGTACATCTCTGACTGTAAATCATTTGAATAACCGGATGGAACAGGTTACGAGAACATTACCGACTTACATGTTCCTGCTGTCCAATGTGCGATAGCCACGTGAGCGTGAGCTGTGAGGGGCGCTCTGCAGCGCGGCGATGTCAAAGGCAGCCGTGTCGGCCTCCCCGCCGCCCTCGTCGTCGTATGTGATGATGTTCTCACGGACGTCATCATCCTCCAGCGGTGACAGCGAGTCACGCTTCTGACGCCTCAGCGACAATGACAGGGCGCTCACCGCTATGGTGTGATGGCAGCAGGTACAAAGGCAATTGAGGGATGAAATTGAAAAAAAAGAATGATGAAAAAGGGTAAAAGGAGGTCACAGGGGAAATAAAAAGGAGGAACAGGAGGTAAAAGGGGAGAGGGAGATGGAGAAACATTAAGGTAGACAAAGAGGTGAGACAAAACAAATTCAGCGGAGGCCTTGGGTTAGAGGGCAGGTGTATCATATCAGCAGGCTGCAAGCCACCATTCTGTAATTGACTTTGAGCTCCAGCCAGGCAAATAGAAGCTTTACTCTCTCATGACTCTGTCGTTCCAAAACACAGCATAATATTTGACTGGGAAAAGATACAGATTGCGGCTCCTTTGATGCCCAACAAGTTTCATATATTTTTCCAGATGGAAATATACATCCCTGGAGAGTGGATAAGAGGCGCACCAACCATAGATAGCTTAAATATCAGAAAAAAGGTATTTGGTGTTCATATGAATCATACCATCCATTTCATTACCTTTGGTGCCACCTTTAATCCTCACTGATTAAGAGTCATAATACCACCAAATAGCAGAAATCGTAACTGAGCTTTCAAAAGTATTTTTGGCATTTTGTCATTAGCAACACTGAAATTGGCGGTCGAGTCGAAAGCCAAATCATTTTACGTACTTAAACTTATATAATTCTTTATAGTCTTTCATCTCACCAAAAGCCTCTCTGCATCACCTTCACGCAATATTGAATTCCTTCGAGACTGAACGGGTCTCATCCACAATGATAATGTCCCTATCAACAAGGCATGAGTAGGGATTCAACGGAGTGAATAGAAATGACAACGAGGCTGGCCATAACCCAACGCTTTCTCAGCATCTGCACATTATTCAATAGAGCATTTGTGAAATCCTGCTCAGGTGGAAGTGACATTTCATTGTGTGGCTACCCAAAACACGAGCCAAGAATATCAAGCATAATAGTTATTTTAGAAGTGATTAGCAAAAAAGAACCCATCCTTTCAAGCAGCTCAGACTATAAAATATTTACGCACTTTCATTCATACTTTCATATGGAGATTAAGCGTGCTGGCACGTGGTGAAGGAGAAGTGTCTCTAAAGTCAATTTACCTTTCTTTTCATATGTAGATTTGTATAAAACATTTTGTAGCCTTTCCAATACAATGATGTCACAAAGATATACCGTATTTTCCGCACTATAAGGCGCACTGGATTATAAGGTGCGCCCTTAATTAATGACATACAGTATTTTAAAGCTTTTTTTTCCATATATAAGGCGCACCAGATTTTAAGGCGCACCCTCAATTAATGACATATTTTAAAACGTTTTCAATCACAATATAGTAATACTCAGAGTGATAACAATACTCAACTCAAACTCAAATAATAACTCAAAACTCTCAATAGCATAATAACTCAGTCAATATGACCAACCTTGTTCAACTGTAAACACACAAAAGAAACAGGCAAATCTTACTTTATCAGTTCATTCCCCATCTAAGAATCCCAATCTCAATATTGATCCATATATTAGGCGCACCTAATTATAAGGCTCATCATCAGCTTTTAAAAAAAAAAAACAAGGCTTTTAGGTGCGCCTTATATTGCGGTAAATACGGTACATTATATCGACTGTTCTAATTGACAAAAATCACGGAACAAATAAAGACACTATTTTTGTGCTAAATTACTGAATTTGTTTTAAATGACAATCCCATTTGTTCTGTCTTAATGAAACTTACCTAGCAGTGTTGCAACACATGCCAATATGGCTAGCAAAGCTGCAGTGCTGAGGCCAGGCGAAGGCAATGTGGAGTGCTGGGGCAGACAAACTGCTTCTCTTTCCCAGTCCCATTCACCATCAGCCTGCTTGCCCTTCTCTCTCTCCCCAGTCTTTGCCCCTCCTCTCAGGCAGGGACAGACAGACACTGTAACGGTGCCTGTGCTGGTGAGACCTGATGTCCCATCTCTTAGAACCAGTGGCACATAAAGTGTCAGGGTGGATGATGGGGAACGGGACAGCGGCTGCAACTGGGACAGCAAAACCAAGCTTGCTGTGGGACCTGCAGAGAGGTAATTCAGGTGACAATCTTCTAAATGTTGTCAGAATAGAAAGATCTTTTCTCATTCAATAACAGGAAAAATGGAATTGGACTCATATACCTGCCAATTGTGGCGAATGAGTTCATAGCAGCAACATTCTTGCAATGTGATCTATTGTGATTTCTACAATATATTCTAATGTAAGCGATACATACAGTAAAAGGACTGTCTTCTACACAGATATCAGTGACAATCATGTTAATGTGTGTGAAAGAAGGAAATACTGTACTGTAGTACCTTGTTTCCTTTAAAGTCTTCTGCTCATTTTCCCCCATCATAGCAACACTATCAGATTTGAAGAGCAACACATGCAGTTTGAGCTATTACTTTTCCCAGCTGAAACCTTTATCAGTTTCAATATGCTGTTCTAGTCTTTTCTATGAGTAAATCAAAGTTGGAAAAAAAAACCTACCAACAGCAATGCCACCAAGACTATTATATCATCATGATTATCCATGATCTTATCCACACTACTCACAGTTCCTATAAAGGCTATTTGTACAATATGGAAACTACTATGTTATGTGGTAAAACATTACAAAGGTCATTGTCCTGTCTTCTCCTTTAGTTTGGGTCTGTGTTGTTTCTGCTTAGCAACAGCAACAACAACTCTCGGGTTTCAAATAGATAGACGTACTGCTTTCTATTTATTATCATATTTCCACATACAGTTGAACAGTAAAAAAGACCCAATCCTGATGTGCACTTCCAAAACAATTACAAAGTCGGCTCTGGAATTTAGACATGGAATTTGGCCATCATTATTGAGTGTTTTTGCACCATCTTATCCAAAAATAACAGCACTATGGTTTGAGATGTTTTCACAAAAAAGCGACACAAAACAACCACAAGTCAAAAATCAAGCGGCGATTTGAATAAAGCAAATATTTTGATGTCAGAAAGGGAAAGATAAACACAAGAAAAATACCTTGGACCAACAATGGGATCTTAGATTTTCTCTGTTCTACTACTGAACTTTACATCAAAGAGGCAATCATTTCTTCTGTGGTATTATACTAGTTACTAGTACCTCACGCTCAGTGACAGTGTGAGTTTTTTTTTTTTTCTTCATGTATCAGGTAAAGGCTCCCACTCTCAACAGGAATAGGAAAAGTGGTGCGGGTATGAATGCATAACAATTCATGTACTGAAGAACATGCGCCATAATGTCAATCATGCTCAAATTTAAATACCATATTATTCAGACTACCATAATATTAATGAAAGATGGACAATGAAGATGAAAGATTGTGAACGTTTTTTAACAGTAACTGATGTACGTCACAAAATGGTGTTTTCTGGGATGTAAGAAAAAAACGGATGCTGAGGATGGGAGTCAGAAGAAGAGTCAGACGTGATAACTAGAAATGAAAACGTACTGCAGATGTGAAGAAGAGGACACAAAGAAAGGAAGATATAGTGAAGCTGAAAGAAAAAGTTGTGATGAAGAGCTTTAAAATGTCAACAACCACATGCTGCCCTGCTGAGAAAACAATAAAGGAATTAAGACAAATAGAGTGACGGGAAATGATTGAGCCCATACCACCACTGTCCCTGACACTGAAGTTGAGGGCAGCTCTGGACTCCGGAGGGATGCTGAAATACACTGTGCTGTCATTCCCTCCTTCATCTCTATCAATCGCTCGCAACACCTGCACCACCTGCAACCCAGAGATAGAGGGACGAGCATCAATGTGTATGTGTGTGGAACGGGGGGGCAGCAAGATGAGAAAGAAAGAGTAATGAGAGAGATGCACATATATTGCTTTTAGCAAGCAATAAGCCATTAGCTGGCATCAGCAGAAATCAAAACAAGCCAAACAATTAGTACAGCGGCGCATGTGAACCAAGTGTAATACACACCCAAATAAATAACTGGCTGACATGAATCGCCTTGCACAAATTCGCTGCTATATGGCTTTCAATTTGGTAAGAGCATTTGCATGAGTCTATAGTGGCAGCGGTAACAAAATGAATCTAAAAGGATGTCTTACATCAGCCTAAGCTGATGGGTAATTTCTGTTTGATGAAAAACAGCAGTCATTACTATGCAAGACATCCTTTTAGAGATTATTTGAGTGCACGTTTGAGGAATGCAGAGCTGAAGAGGTTTGCATGCCTTCTGAGCTGGATAGTATAACCGAGGCCTTGTAAGCATGGCCACATTAAAGTATCAATTGTCGTGTATGAATATTGGATTGTGTTGTGACTAATGACTTGTCACACGGAGACATGTGTACACATCGTTCACATTTTTTTCCTGCGTGCAGTCTCACTCCAGCTCAGTCAAATAACTGCATAAACACAAACATCAAAATTGAAAAAAATGAATTGATAATATTGCTATAGAATCTAGTAATAAAACCAAAAGCACGAGTAATGCAAAGAGCTGTAAACCTAACAGATGGTTCAAAATGCAAAATAACGATGCTTCGGCCCATATAGAAGCTTAAAATAAGCATGGTGTCCAGTGGGAAATTAAAGAGCACAGAGATGCTATCAGTGGTTTTGGTCGGACTTAAACAAATACATAATGCAAATAGGGCAAAGGAAATGCAAGAGAACAGTTGAGAGAAAGTTTTAATGCAATTCTTTTTTATAAATAAAAGCATGAATTTACAGGGCGGGGAGAATTGACCAGTCTCATTTGTTGACTGGCGCAACCTTATACTACTGGCAAATTCTTTTTAAATGTTAAGTTGCAACTTTATATTCTGTCACATTCAATTGGAATCGTAGATAACACCGTTGACCATGTAACAAAACTTAATTTTTTTGTTTTCAGCTGATATAAACTCAAAATAGCGATGGTACTTGCTTGCATTTTGACAATGTTGTGATGTCGCTCAGACATGATTGTTAATTTTATACAATCCCATAATGCATTTCTCTAGGTTCAATTCCAAAGCTCCCCTTATTATCTGATGGGTGTCCTACAATGTATAGTTATTTTTTTAGCGACTTCAGTGGGTAGTGTTAGAAATCAGGTGATTTTCTGTAGTTTATTGCTTTTCATTTTAATGTTGTCAATTCTTTCCCTCTGTTGTCTTTCACACACAATTGGGTAGAGTAATTACTTATGCCTCTTCCTGCATTGTCAAAATACCTAATAAACATAATTTAGTAACATCAGAAATGTTCTTTTTGAGTGGCAATAGCATAGAAATAAACTCATCCAGTTAGCTTTTATCACACATTGACCACCCATGCTATAAGCTTCATATTCATAGACAGCATAGCTGCACTGATAACGTGTGAAGATGCAAACATCTATGGCAAACATCTCTGCACTTGTTTGGGAATTTGGTGCATCTGTCTCTCTATGATGGGCATTCCGGAGTCTAATTTTCTGTCACTAACTTCTGGTGGTCTTATTGCAGTTTCTTATGAACTTATTTTGCAGGCCTTAACCTGCAGCACAATTCAAGCAAATGAATGTCTTAGTCTGGCAGGTCAAGAACTAACAGTGCACCTCTCATGAGTGGCTTTTAAAAGAAATGAGATAATCTACTATGATTGGTGGCGAAAGAAGCTCAGATGTTTTCATGTCCACAACAGACCAAAACACTTCATTTTAAATGCCCCTGCATTTCACTGGCTTACACGAATCTGGAAAAATGCCCAAACTAAGTCCGGCCCACCCCTATGCAGTCATACACCTTGATTTGCTCCAGACCTTGTGAAATTAAAAAAAGATCCCTAAATGTTACGGGTTTAAAGTCTTATATTTTGCAATTTGCAATCAATTAAAAATCAAAACGGGATAAGCTTTTCAATCAAGCGCAGATGTTTTTAATTCTGCATTGCTTCTTAATCGCCTTCTTCCTGAGGTTCCTTGATCTGCTTCTCTAGCTTTAAGAGCAGCTTTTACAAAACAAGGAACAGACTTTTTCTTTATTAATTCTCCACCGTTATTTCAGCAAAGCTCCTGAAGCCCAAGCTTAAAGCTCAGCGATAGGCTGTGGGGTTGTGTTAACTATGCACATGTTTCCACGTGACAAATTGACACGTTATTTGTTATGCCCTCTTACTCTTATTGGTTGTATTTCATTTGAGCGGGGCGATTTCTTAAGAATGATCGGGCCAAAGAGAGATGATGATTGATTTCTAACCCAACCCCTCACCCTAACCCTTCAGATTTCATTTTACTAAAGTACAATCAGGTCAGACTGATAAAAAAATTTTAAAAATACAGATTATTTTTCTCAAAATCCTTCCTTTAGGCATACGATTTATCGAGACGCGTTACAAATAAATGATAAAGGTATATACAAAGATTATGTCATAATATCATAGATTAGGTCATATACGAAATGCATTATGAACCATTGTGAATAGTCCATTCAGCTGTCTTTTTATGACAGATTTCACCTTTACAAATCCCACATCATACTATAGTGAAAAAATACACATTTTATATATATTAAAACAGAGTTAATTCTAAAATTATACCCTGATGAGGTGGACAGTTACGTGCCATGCTTTTTCTTAATAAGGGCATTTTGTAAAATAGTTACATGGAATCCCACGTGTTATATTAGTAATTAGTGTTGTACTTTAGACTAGAATGTTATAAAAGATTGTGATTCCACCAAATAATGTGAGAATACAACTCTCTGTTTGCGCATGACATGGAAGATCTGAAATGTCAAGGTTAATTCCATCTTTATGCATTTATTCACAGTTCCAAAGCTTTTGTTGAATCTCATTGTATGTACATTTGACACATATGTAATATCGAACATGCGCTGGATACCTTTCCAGTGGTTGACGAGTCGCACATGGCCGTTGTGTATTGTCTGTCCAGCTCTGGAGCATTATCATTCAGGTCCAACGTCTCGATTGCAACCAGAACCCGGGACACCTGGCTGGGGTTGTCTGAAAAAGCAATCAAGAGACAGATTGTTTACAGCACAAAGTCCACACAAACAGCTTCAAATATAAAATTCTATGAACAAAATTCCCAACTGCAATAAACATCCCTGTGAATGCACACAAAGGTGTAATGTGCACTCCATTAAATCGGCTCAATTGCACTTGTGGGTAAACTCAACCATTTTGGTGTTAATCCAAACCTTAGCACTCAGATCCCATTAGTGAGTTTGCTGAATATAAAGTCCGATTTGGCTGGTGCTGCAACACTCAGGTCCTCGGCTGGAAAATATCTGACGTTTCCACGACACAAGACACGCATAAAACTCTTCCATTCTGCGGCACAACAGCCTGGAGTGTGTGCATGCATTTGTGTGTGCGTGTGTGTGTGTGTGAATGCAGAGAACAGTCAATCCGCATGGAGATACACAAGAGTGTAGTTCAAATGGATTAGCAGAGGGTCTTCCATTGCTCATTCACTTGGATTGACACACTTGAATGCACTCTCACAGCCATGCTTAAAATGTGTGGAGTCCCATTCTGAGCTCCAAAATTCAATGGTGCATTTTAGGCTGCGATTGTGATGGGTTTGGACACAATTCTAACTAACCGGCACATACTGTTGCTACAGGGAAAGGTAACATTTTCTATGGACACATACACAACGTCACTGGTTCCCATTCCTGAAAACAACATTGTACTGTAATGCCAAAGGGGTGAATAGTGTGCCTGTGGCCATCTTGAGACCTGCTGTGCACAATGTCAACACTGCCTCCAACAGTTTGCGCATTAGATGGGGCTCATTATTGAAGACAGACACTTGCTGTGCTCCTCTGTCAACACAGCACTGCTGCCACAACAGGCCCTGAGTGCATTTAGAGCAAAGATTAACTATATCCAATGTGAGCCAGTACTAGAAAAGTTGGGAGGCATTTTTTGGGGTGAGAATTAGGTACTGTGTTTTGCATTGGTGTAAATGCTGACTTATGCAGGATTAATGAATGTTTATGAAGAGGATTCATGTTTTTCGGGACGATGTTGCAGATTTTACTTTTTTGAGTCATTGACGAAAACATGAATTTTGGACTAAGATGTTCATTTCGGGACTTCTACAAAAAACAACTCCTTAAGGTTTCGACTTACATTCCCCAACAGCCAAAAGTGTCAATTTGCAATCGAAGTGTATGAAAATAATGACAATACATAATGTTGCAAAAAATGGTCTAATTCATCAAGCTAGCTAGCACAACCCTGTGAAGTTGCCTATGAATGACCTCCCCTTTAAGTCTATATATATATATATATATATATATATATATATATATATATATATATATATATATATATATATATATATATATATATATATATACATACACACACACACACATACACACTGCACAAGCTAAGTCTACGGGGGGAATCTGAACCAGTCTAACAGCCTATTAATTATCGATCTTGTTTACCCACAAATAAATGCAAAAGTCCTATGAATAAATGCACTCAATTGAGAAAAACAGCAGACAAAAACTGATGCTCATTCGAACAAACATCGGGGCGTTGCTTTGATGCCAACTTGCTCTTCATCCGTAGAAGGATCTTCTA
The DNA here is from genome assembly GCF_059441005.1 of Hippichthys cyanospilos. NCBI lineage: Eukaryota > Metazoa > Chordata > Actinopteri > Syngnathiformes > Syngnathidae > Hippichthys > Hippichthys cyanospilos. The sequence goes on from NC_142380.1 coordinate 12,213,713, forward strand.
CTGTAAACAACTCCAAATGTCACAAAAGCCATTTGGAATAAGAAGCGGGGAAAAAATGAAATAAGAAACATGAGGACTATGAAAACTGAAGAAATATGGACTCTATCAAGAGGCTGTCCAATGTCTTCATGCCACTACAACCTAATTTAGGTGGGACAACAATGGCTTGTCACAGACACAAGATGCCCCCCAATATCTAATTTTTCCCCCGGTATTGCCTCATAATGTAGGCAAATTTCATATTTTGTCCATGGTGCATTAATTGTTCTCTCAAATTTGTTAGTACAAATGAACCCTGTTGCACTCTAATGTGTGACATTGTAGACTGATTGCCAACTGCTAATCCTGTTTGGTCTAAATCAAATATAACGATTTGTATCTTTTTTTTCACCCTTTTTAATTTCTTTAATTGTAATGCCTTGTACACCAAGGGAGACAATGCATTGACTGGGCACATCTCTGGCTTGATTGGATTCTGGATGGAATGCACCTTCAGAGCATGCCGTCAGTTACATCTTAGAATTGTGAGTCAATTTTTGTGTTTGTGTGATTGAAGTAGTGTTATAGTTTGATATTTTTTTTTAGTTTCAATAACCTCTACAGATACACTTGAATGCACAATTACTTCAACTAGAATTGTATTACTAGTATTTACTTTCTTTGCAATTGCAATTAATTGGAAAACCAACTGCCTCCTATACTCATTTGCTGAACTGTCAGACTCAGTCTGAACATAGTACTAATCTGATTGTGGGAGGGAAGGTTAATGCTTGTAAATGTATGGTTGTTAGTTAAAGAAGGGATGCTAAAACCACAGTTTGAGGTTTAAAAGAAGCATCTAATTTTCTGTCCTGTCATTGCTTGTTCTCACTTTTCAGTTTGAATCCCAGCATAGTGTCAAATGACTCCAAATGTAGTGTTTGCTGTTTATTGATCCTTTGGAATGCTGGAACAAAGTATGAATTCCAACCTAAAGTCTTCCAATTTGTTTGGAAGTTCTAAGCGGCTTAGTAAAGTGCATTACACAAGGGATATACTGGATTGTGGTGTTCAAATAATTAAGAATTTACACCTAAACACACTGATGATTGGGTAAAAGGCTCTGCAGTTTATTCAGCACATTACACTCTGGATGAAAATTGTATCACTGCTAGGTGTCATGCAAATAATGACTTCTAACCTCTTTGGGTAGCAATGACAGTAATGTTGTGCCAGTGCTCACGTTCCCGGTCCAGTTCCATGGCTGTAGTGATGAGGCCAGAGTCTGGGGTGATGCGAAATAAAGCCTCTGGGTCTGACTGAGGATCAATTGAGAACCTAGAGAAAAGCAAGTGAGACAAATAGCGAGAAAGAGGAGAGGTAAAGTAAGGTATAAGAAAAAGGGGGCATAGAGAGGTAAAGTACAAAAAAAGTGATGCTGAAGGGAAGAAAAAAAGCACTGTGCGAGTGGAAGAAGAAAACAGGGCAGCAGTGTGCAAGGAAGTGATAAGAAAAAAGTCTGCATTTAAACGGCCAAAGAATTAATATAGGGAGATTATCGAAGCTGATAGTGACTCTTTTGAAGTGCTGGAGATAATTTGAATATCTCTTTTGATACATCAACTATCATTCCCCCCACACACTCAATATTTGCACTTGTGCCTAATTGGGACATAATTCAGTTTTGTTGCAGACAAATTATTGCCTTATTCTCCACAAAACCATTGGAATAACCTTCTGTAACAAAGAAGCTTAGGATCTGTAAAAACGGCGGTCGGTTTCCGGCTCTGGGGAACAGCGAGTGGGCTTGGTTAGCTTCAATAATTTGTTTAGCCATAAACGTTGCTAAGCTTCAATCCAAAGAACTGAATATACTTGATTTACAAATGTGTCTGATGATCTTTTTTTTCCCTCTGAGATTAAAAAAAAAAAAAGTACAGCAGTGCTGTTATGTTATGATAAAATATTATTTAAATTAGGTGTTTGATGGAACGATAAGACTTTGATCTGTCAAAAAAAAAAAACAGGAGCAAGTATGAACAAAGCTATATTTAAACACTGACTTGCGCCTGTCATTGAAATCATTGAAAATAAATACATACAGGTACTTTCCCTTTATTTTTTGACAGGAAAAAAGGTTAATCACTGTGCACTTTATATTTTTCACCTCTTTATATTACTAAAATGAGGGTACTGCGATACTATCCATACAAAGTTGGAAATTAAATTATGTTATAGTTAATAGAGGCATTTAGAAGTGTTGAATATTTAATTATACCTGATGTTATTAGTCAGGCCAGTATCTGGGTCTACAGCACTGACTCGGCCCACAGTGCAGGCTGGAGGGCAGTTTTCAGAAACATCCATGTGATATCGTGCCCTGGAGAACCTTGGCGGTTCGTCCGCATCCAATACTGCTACTCTGATTGAAGCTCGGTCTTTGATAGATCCTCGACGCAAGAAACGTGGGTCCACAGTGGGATTGAGAACCTCCACAGAGAAAGAGTAGGAACTGCGGCTTTCGTAGTCCACCGCCTGGAGAGAGAATGAATGGAATACAGGTAGCTGCATTACATGTTGGGTACTCAAGCGTTTGATAACTGTTGTATGTGTTTTGTAATGAAAGCGCTTTTAAGAACAGCAAAATGCAAATGAGCCGTTTTTTTTTACATACTATTTTCAGCCTCCAAATACCGCAAGTGCCTGTTTGCATATCAAAAGCAGAAAGATGGAAAATATGAATTATTGTGCAATAACAAAAGGAAGAAAAAAAACCTCTGACTACATTAACAATCAGAAATATATATATATATATATATATATATATATATATATATATATATATATATATATATATATATATATATATATTTTTTTTTTTTTTTTTGAGCGATGATAGTCCTCAATTTTTTCAAATACTGTATTTACAATGATGGTATGAAATTGAAAGGTACTGAGTGTAAGGTCTTATTGAGGGAAACACTGTTTAAGAGCCAGCTCATATTATAATGCAGTACAGTACTGTTACTGCAATTTTTTTTGCACAACAACTTTTGAGCATCAAACAAAACAGAATTGCCATTTAAGTAACAAAATGTTATATCATATTTCTTACACTGTCTGCTCTATTTTAAATGGTAGCAGGGCCAAAAGTCATTATACATTCAGAAAATAGTAGTGTCCACCTTAACATAGTTAATGCAATCAAAACATTAAAATTCAGACTTCTGGGATTCTTTCAATGTAAAATATTTATGACTAATTTGTGATCAATGCTATGCTACAAAATGTGAATGCTATTTATTATAAATAAAAAAATCATCTTATATTGGCTGGGATTAATTCATCTTCACCTTAAAGAGGATTGTCAATTGTAAGTTTCTGTAGATTTTCACTTTTCACTACTTTTCACAACAATTATAATTGACAATTATGCCAACGTTGGTGCCTGCGTGGTGTTACCGCTCTTCTTACTTCAATAAAAAAAAGGTTGCCGTTTCTCAAATTCATTTCTTCAAGTCGTTGCACAAAACAAAATCATTTGGATCCAGATACATTTTTAAGTAGCTATATAATCTTCTTTCATTCATTCTATTGTAACATGTAACGGCAAATACTGTAGACATATGATGCATGATAATATCCTGAAAAATTTACTAAGCATATTGTTTACTCTCTTCAATTACATGAAATATTTATGTGGATTTTCCTTGTCTGTCCGTTAAATATGCCAGCACATGAACCCCTTGTTGAAACAGCGAGGCTTCACACGTCAATGACATAATTTCCTTGCAATGAATCATAGTTCGACACGTACTTCAAAAAACACATCCTGGATTCCCGAACACAAGCTTCACATTTGAACTCATTACTATGATTAATTATTTCCAAATGTATGCATCACCACGACAACTCCAAGCGTCATCTAATTTGAGCCTGACAAATCATTGACTTGAAAGCCTCCTTTGAATCATAGCGAAAGAGATGTTTTGAAATGGAACCTGCTCACGTAACGCTTGCTTGTTATAAACATTTTTTGAGACCTATTTGCCTGAGGTGGCCATTTGATTGTGGGCTTTATATGTAAAGCAACCATCTCCCTCTGATCATCTTTGTGCAGCAGCTTGTTACAGAGAGTAGACAAATAGGCACACATACACGGAGACTTTTTTTTTTTGTGTGGAAAACATTAATGAGGGTGGGTGTGATTATCAGCTCCCTCCGAGTGGCCCTTTTCAGTGCACATGGCCTTAGATCTTCTGTCACTATGCTTGTTCTTAAAGTATGTCTGTAAGCATGCATCATTTCTTTATGAGTGGCATGAAAAAAGCATAGTGGGTAGCGGATAAACAGGATCCATGGCTTTGCAGGGTATTTGCTGTCAGATTCTATTCGGAAAGAAAAATCATTGTGAGGATTCAGGCTTCAGTGGGAATATTGATATCCTACTTCCTCTTCTCCTTATTTCTGATCTCTCATTTTCTATTCCAACACATCCCCTTCTCTGTGAGCCGTAAACCTCAGCAAACTGCTTCACAGGAAGTCAGCAGTTTTAGCAAGAAAATACAAATGCTACATTGAAGGAGAGAAGGCAAAATAATTGCTGGGGATGCCACTACGAAAAAAAAAAAACAAATATGTTGTTTAAAAAAAAAGTCAGACGAACGATGAGAGAGACAAGGAAAAACATGTTGTGTTGGGAATGAAAGAAGTTCTAACATGGGTCCTATTACAGAATGAACTAGAAAATCAGTCTGAGGAGGCGAGGTGTCACTTGCACTGTAAGCATACACTCATCACTAACGCCCTCCTTTTTTCATCCAGCACACCATCATGCCAATCCGCCTCCCCCATTCCTTCCTGACACACTCCATCAGCCACCCACTGATGCCCACCCATCTCTTTTTCCTAATGTGTCGGTGACAGGGAGCAAGCTCGAACAAACCTCATCACACACTCAAAAGCTTCGCCCTCATTCATCCTAACAGGAAACACTTATCACCCACAAGCTCAAGTGTACCATACCCCCCACACACATAAATTATCCAACAAGCGTCCATTAATATTTTTGATGCACTAACACGTTTTACTGGTTAACAGTTTCACGTTTTTATATTCCTGTGCCTCCAAGAACATTTTCTTTTACCTTGGCCATCAATTTTACATGACAGGAGTTGATCATTCTTTTTACATGGTCAGTAAGATGTTCATCTTAATTTGAGCTACGATGAGTAGCCCACCGGTGAATGATAATTTTTCCGTCTGGTGTGTCGTGGTAAGCAAAATGTGAATTGAATTTCCCCATGAGAGAGAATTTATAACAGATTGGTAGTATCGAAGATCACATTTGTTAAAATGATGGCACCTATAGTCCTGAGTAGTCCCTTTTCAAGCCTTGTACAAATGTGATTTTCATTAATGTGAACCCTCCCCTCCAGACTTACCTACCGCATAGGGCCGAGCGATTAATTGCATTTTCAATATAATCGAGATTTGAAAAAGCACAATTTTATAATCGCAAAGGCTGCTGTTTGAATGGTCATTTCTTTATTGAGCGAGGAATGGAGGGGAAGCGATAGTGGGGGTTCACAGAAAGTTAAGCTAAAGCTGTTGCAAGCGAACCTTTCAATGAGTTTTCCGCTTCACAAAGACATTAAGGCAAGTATGTAAAAATTTCGATCTTTTTCATGTGGCAATGCTGAAAATCTTGCCGGCAAATTGCCTTTTCTAAGGTCTCCCCTTTAGGTTTTACTTAGTTCTGACATGTACATGAGTTGCACATGATTAAAAGGTGTTACCAAGCATGCAGTGTAGTATGCAAGCGTTTCGAGCTGTTGAAATTGGCACAGAGTTTCTCCTAAATTTGATGGTTGGACTTCCGGAAGGACTGACTATGGTGTTACATTTTTGCCAGAAACATCGTCGTTCTGCACACTGTCAATATCTACGGTGCCTATGATATAACATTTGTCAATGTCTATGTCTAATACAGATGAAAAAATTGGGGGTATCTTGTTTGTGAATATGTTGATTTTTTTTATTGAGATTTTTTTTTTACTGGTAGGGATCAGCTGAATTGGGAGATGTAGTGAAGTAAAAAATGAATGAAGGACACTTGGAATGTAAACAATTTGATAAGTGAACATGCGGGGGAAAAAGGTTTATTATGGTACAAGATGAACACTACTTAACAGCTATTGAATTGTTCATGAAGAAAAGATGCTTTATATCCAAAATACTGCCTCTCTAATGTGGAGGAATATAATTTGGGGCTTTGGTTGTTTAAAAGAACAGCTAATGGAAAACAAATCATTGTTATTTGGAACCCAAACAGTATTAATTTATTTCTCCAGAACAGACGCATGCACGCACTCGCGCACACACACATGCACGCGCGTATTTTGTCTTCTTTATACGCTAATTTCATGGTCATTTTTTAAAATTCCTTTAAGTGGGTGTTGAGAGAAAAGATTCCCACTAATGCCATTATTAAATGTAATATATTATACAGTGCTCAAAACTATGCTGGAACAGAACTCTACTTTATGACTGACTGGTGACCACCAGTCCACATTGCACCTCACCTCACCTACAAAAAATGTACATACATCCATGACCTTGATGTTGTAGAAAATGACTAGATAGATACAGATGATTGGGTAGACTATTTATGCCAGTTAAGAGGTTTTCAGGTATGTCACTTTCACATCGCTCAGAGCAAAGCATGCTGGGATGATTTTTCCTCCATCGCAGCCATCATGGTGGGGCTCCATGTGTGGTGCACGCACAAATACCTATTAACATAAAATACTTGGATTATTATAGCATTTTCAGTCTTTTGAGGATTTGCCAGCTGGTCCTAAACCTCCAAAGTGGCAGAAAGGTGTCGTGTGTGGAGGAATCGACTCACGCATGCCGATCAAAGCTAATTTTTCCAACGTAGAATGCTTAGCAAAGTGTGTTTTACGTCCGGCATTGTTAACTAGCTACATGTAATACCATGCTCACCACCAGAAGAAAGTTTACAAATCAACAGAGCCTTACAATGATTTTCTAAGATCATACCTATAAAATGTAACCTTCAAAATGGTATCCGAAGAAGCTTTTTCAGTTGCACCAGTTTGTAATCCGATGACTGGTGTTAATATACATACTAATCTGGTGTTGAAGCTTCACGTTTGTTAACGTTTGCAGGTGTTGTCAACTTGATTTGCTGCATTTAGATTTTTGTACTGCCAACACAGCAGCAGTGCAGGGAAAGACAAGACAAATAAGCAGGGTGTCATTTAAATGGGTCTTTATTCCATCCCATTTCAGCATCAAACAATTTGCTATTATCCGCTGATATGAATTACAGCGATTGAGGTTTGCCTTTGGCTCTTGGCGAGTCAGAACCATCCGCTTGTGCCCAAGAATCCAAAACAAACGCAGCTTGAGGTTTCGTATTATGTAATGACATTTTTGAAATTTGTAGTTTATACAATCATCTACATTACTCTGATTTCAAAGGTAAACAAATGTATCACTCAGATAGTGATCAATGCACACACAAACACTATGAATTGCCAACTAACCTTCTATTACTCTAGTCCAGTCTGTTTGCTTCTCAGCCTCAGTTATCTTTTGTAACCTCTTTGACAGTGGTGTGCTCTCACGCCCAAGGCCTGTCTGCTCTCTGTCTGTTGAGGCAATTGCTTGTTCTTTTTGCGGAAGTACTGATAATAAAGCATGATGTGGAGAGGCCCATATGCCTGGCAACACCTTAAGTATTTCTGATAGCCAGCTCTTCCAGCATAACAGTTTTCTACATTCATAAGTTGCAAACTCTTGAAGCCGTCAACAGTCATCCATGCCATCGAAAAGTGACGAATTTGATTCAACTGTTAATGGGGTCTGAAGCGACTGGTCCTTTGGTACAGAATATACAACCTTGAGGTATACATGCTCAAGGCTGCAGAAATTCCAGCTGCCTTGTTCCAACAGTTAGGCATTTGATTTCCTGTGGACTACATTCTCTCACTGAGCATCATGAACTTCATCCTTAAAAAGTCCTAGTTCAGGATGTACTTTGTGGAAACTGAGTAAACATGGCCTCCCACAGGAGCTGTTGAGGCATTTCTACACAGCGGCCACAGAATTAGTTCTCTAATCATCCATCACAGTCTGGTTTGTTTTTTTCTTTTTTTTTTCACAAAGAAGGACAAAGACATTCTGCAAGGGCTGGTTGAGATGGCAGAAAAAAACATCAGCCCCTTGATTTTTCAGAGCTCCAGTAACCAAGAGGTGCGTTTGGAAAATCCCAGGCTCATCATAATCCTGGACATAACCTTTATCTCGTTCTCACTGGTACAATGCTGCAAAACAAAACACACTAAAAAGACCGCAGGCCAGAACTAAAATTGCACATCAGGAATTCTGTTGATGACATCAGCAAAAAAAGTTTATTAGTGAGAAGAACAGAATGACCCGGCTGAAATTCAGCCACCAGAACAGAGACAAGCGTCAAAACGTATTGTATTAGAGAATGTATTACGATGAGACAAAGATTAACCTTTTTCCGAACTGATAGAAAAGCTGCAGCTTAGAGAAATACTGGACTTGTTCGTGAATTCACACATATTCATCTGTAAAACTCAGCATAGCATGGCTTGGGCTGTTATGGCTTCTCCTAGGACGGGCTCAATAATCATCATTGATAAACAACAGGAGGGAAAAAGCAAACAGAGCTTCACTACACCCTGTCAGACATTAAAGCCAGACGCAAACAAACTGATCTGGAGTGCCATATGATGATAATACTGATCAAAGCCTAAGCCGGGTAAATCTACTAACACAAACCTCATAAAGAATGAATTTTACCTAATATAGAAAAAAAAAGATTCTTGGATTAATGATTGTGATATTTGTACTTGTACTTGTTAGGTTAGATTTGTTGATGTGGTGTTTGAGGAGGATGTGAACCATCAAAACAGGGAGGTATGGTTTGATCCAAAATAACAATTTAATTTGGTGAAGAAAAAAAAATACTAACCAAAGTACCTGGAATAGACACAAGTGGTACAGGGAGCTGATTGGGTGACACAACGGAAAAGGTTGACGAGGTCAAGTCCAGTCCCATATATATATATATATATATATATATATATATATATATATATATATATATATATATATATATATATATATATATATATATATATATATGCGCATTTTCTATAGCTATATAGCTGCTCATCCGCACAAGGGTCATAGGCTTGCTGGTGCCTATCCCAGCTGACTCCGGCAGTAGGGGGGGACACCCTGAACTTTCACCGGGACGAGCAACCATTCACACACCTAGGGACAATTTAGAGTGTCCAATTCGCCTGCATGCATGTTTATGGAGTGTGGGAGGAATCCGGAGTGCCCGGAGAGAACCCACACGCAAAAATTCCAAACTCCTCACAAAATATGTATATAGTAGAAACTTGCATTCTGAATCATCTAGTCTGATCACGCTGTGTATTTTCCGTTTTTAATGCCGCTCACGATTAGAAGAAATTGTTGAGCTAACCTACTTGCTGGAGAAAAAGAATTCTAGTGTGTACGCATGTGTGCGTGTTTGGCTCACATACAGTCAATGCACAAGACGTGCCCAGCCCGGCTTGATGTTACAAGGTGGTTCTCCGGCTTCTCTGCCTGTACTGTAATTGATGATATACTAAAGAGTCAATGATCATTTGAACACGAGGAGAAACACGCCTCATGCTGACCAGAGAGTTTACAGCACAGACAGCTTTAATTCTTGTGTGTGTGTCCTGCTGTCCTTGGTCTTTCCTTTTTTTACTGTTGATTCTAAATCAAATTCGTACATCACGTTTGTCTGATGACGGAACTTTGGACATTTCTGCCAACCGGCATAACTCCACAGTTGAGAGAACAAAGCTTCTTCTTAATCTCCCTTTTGACTTTGTTCTCCCTCAGCTTCTCTTTTCCTCTCTGATGGGCTCTTGTCTGCGTGTCTCTTATTTCACCCTCAAATGCAAGGAGCCTCCCATTTTCAACTTCTGATCAAGACATTCCTCACTCGCCCCGCTGTGTGCGGATTTACCTCTTGGATATATTAACACAATCACCCCTCGTGAGAAAACAAACACAGATAATCCTGAGCTAGCTGCTGGCGTGTGACCGAGGATTAGCCAGCCGTTTTAAGTGTGAGCATATGGCATTAATAACCGCAAATTGACACATGCACAAGCTTGCTTGTCCCTCAGGTATATGGCGAGATTCTGAAGGTGCATAAACAGGAGGCTTACATAGCTCACAGCTGCTCGAATGGGACGCGCCTCAAATGTGAAACTCCTGACGAAGGATGATGCATAATTATTTCAATTGATTTATCTGTAGTGGATATAAAAAGCATATCAGACCTAAATCTTTTTCCACCATCTATGTGACCTATTCAAGTTCAACTCCATGAAAAATATCTTTTGAAGGGAAAAATAAGTACCAAAATCTGGTTGCATGAATATGCACACCCTCAATCTGTTCCAGGATTCTCCATTATTAAAAAAAAAAAATACTGTGGTTTTTCTTTCAATATGATGTCTGCCGCAGCATGTTATGCCCTTGTGTGTGATTGTGCAGCATTCTTATCAATTTTTGATGAAAAGATGGATTCTTCAGAAGAGGTAACTATTGTAAGTTCAGCAATTGAACATGTTTCTCTAATAGGCCTGTCAGAGAAAACGGAAAACTTTATTGATATTTTACAATAGATAATTATATTTCACCACAAAAACATATATATATTTTGATAGTTCAGCGCTTTTCTTTCAGCATTCAATGTAATACAAAGCAACACATTTATTCATACTGTATTGTATTGACAAGTTACTGCAAATATGTGCATGGGTGGGGTGGCTGGTTCAGTTTGGGATCATCATCTTAATTTGAGAATCACCACAATAATTTTCATCGCATATTTTCATTTCATTTCAGGGCACATTTAAACACATTCTGATTTGAACTTAAATGTATCCCTTTTAAATCAGAGTAGACCACAGATCTCAAACTCAAGGCCCGTGGGCCAGATCCGGCCCGCCGCATCATTTTATGTGGACCGCCAAATACTGAGTTGTCTTCAAGTTTCTGGCTAAAATACCAAACTTGCAACTTGCAAGCCACAAGATCATCATTTTTCAGACTTACACATACCTCTTGTGATATATTTGTTTGTTTGTGTGAGTTGACTCACTACAGTCAGCTTAAGCATAAAAAAATAAATAAAATCATACGTGTCAGAGCCCATTAGGCAATGTGAAATGCTTTCATGTAGAGTCTTGACGTTTTACCATTTTCATAATTTGTAGGGAATTTCAAACTGAATTAATCTGTCTTTAAGACATCAATCCATTAATAGGAAGATAGGCGGTGGTGAGCCAAGTTGCTACGTGTAGTGGAGAAGGGGCATTTGACTATTTACTACAGCAAAAAAATGATAATTTTCAGAACGAAATTTAATTGCTCCATATTGGGATGGCTGACATGATGCTGCAATTCATTACGATCCAGCAGAGTCAAATCTCAAATCTTTCTGATATGTGTGAGATCGTGCTCTTCGCAACCTTTGCGGATTTTGAATATTTGAAAAGAACCTCAATTAGTACGTTAACAACGAGCAAGAGCCCACTCACTGCATATTTCCCTCAGCCCATTAGAAGGCACTACTGAAGTCAAGGAGCAATTGCATCACAGAAGGCTATGCTAATTCTCCAATTACCTTCCACTTATACTTTGGCCTTGTTCATATGCTCTATCAAAACTCAATTAGGTGCAATATGTCGAGCTTTTTTAGTAAATGAATGAGCTCCGAACATGCTAGCCGTCAAAAGAGAAGCTAGGAATTCAAAAAGGATATTCCATCTGGAAGTAACAAATGAATTAGATATGTTTGGTACACATACTTATCTGTGCTGTGTGTGTGAGTGTGCGTGCGTGCGTGCGAATAAGGCTTAGTCACAGACAAACAATTCCTACTGTCTGACATGGCCCGTAGACAAAATGCAGCACGGATAAGACCATGGAGCAAGGGAGCATGGGGAGAAGGGCTTTGGAAGATTTCTTTGTGAGTTTGCATCTGCTTGCTTCTAAACTTGTGTGTCTCATGCATTTGTGATGTTTGTGGGCACATCGGTCAGAGAGGCCGAGAGTAACGAAATGCATAGAGACAGTGGCCGATGATGGCGGGAAGGGCGAGGAGGGCAATAGGAAGAGAGATAGATGTTTTTTGTTGCTGGGGGTTTCTGTGGGACGGAAAGTAAATAAGCAGTGATAAGCAGCAGGCGGCTTCAGCCGGCAGCTAGACTTGCAGGATTTTAATGACCCGCCTTCTTTTCCATGTCCCTCGCATTTCCATGTCTTCACTACGTTGTCGTCCTCCGGCTTCTCGGATGCATCTTTGGATCGTCGTCTTCCGCCCGCGGTCTTCCTTTACTCTTCCGACCTCATTTTAACTCTTTCCATCAACTCCTTCTCTCTAAATCTGCTTTAACATCCAATCCGAGTCTCTTACGCACCTGCCATCCGACATCATCTCAGTGAGGTAGACGAGCAAGTACCGCGCGGCGTCTTCCCTTCCATCCTTAAGCCACCAATCTCACCTCATATCCTCCCTCCTCTTAGTTTAAACAGAGGGAGCGGCAAGGTCAAGTGTGTCATATTATGTGCCTGTGTGTACTTATCTCCCTGTGGTTTGTCAGTGCTTGAGTAGTTGTGCGTATCCGCTCGCCGTGTCCGGAATTCATGTGTGTGTAATCTTAGATTGGCTCTTAAAGAGATTCAGCCCACAGCAGCGAGGTGACAAGCATGGGTCAAGGCCAACTTGGCGGCAACACAAATTGTTCCGCTTCGAAGCCCCTCCTACTCTGGGGGGTTGAGGGCACACGGATCACCTCAAGATCCCTGTTAAAATCCGTCACTTTGGCTTTCTGACTGCACAAATTATATGGAACGTGCAGCTCTTTATTTGGCTTAACTGAAGGCTTAACAAGTTGAAATGCATCATCTGTTTCACAATAAAAGACTATTCGCTTTGTTTGGCTTTTGTTAGAGCTAATGCATAAAAATGTCGTCTCAAACAGATCAAGTATGTGGTATGTCTCCCGCTAATGTTGCTTTTAGAGGCAGATTGCTTTCCACCTTGAGGGGGTGGAGTCACTGGTCGCAGACCTGTCTCCCATCTGTCATCGGGGGCCTTTCCTAAGTGCGGCCAGAGCAGAAGAATGGCGCCGGGTTATTCCTCGCCATTCCATGTGTTCCCGAGTATTTAGTCTTGTATGGACTGTTGTATTTTTGTTGTACTTTATAGTCCTGAAAGTTGTATCCCCTCGTTATATTGCTATCTTTAGTTGTTATGCTTGCTTCAGTTGTTCGCCTGCCCTGTTTTTTTTTTTTTTTTTTTTTGGTAGCGTGTGTTTTTGTATCGATGTTTTGTGTCACTCTTTTAGTTGTACTTTGCACCTTTGCTCACTTTTGCACCTTTTGTTGATACTTTTCCCTTTTATAGTGACTGTGTAGCTATTCCCCTCCGCGGTGCGTGCACTTTTAGGTTTTTTGTTTTTTCACCCTCCACGCTGTGTGTGTGTTTTTCGTTAGCCACCTATCTGTTTGGGGTCCCATCTCCTTTCACAGTCCAGGGTTTATTCCTGACAGAATGCAAGCCATTTTGAAAACCAAAAGTTGAATTGGCAAAAAAGTAGCATTCATATAATTTCTGAAAATAGTTGTAATTTATTTTTAAAAAATGTTAGCTTACAAGAGTTTAGTCGTAATTTTAACAAGTGAATATCAGTCATTGTCTTTTCTCTGGTAATAAAAATATTTGTAAGAAACACTTTAAGGTGCATTGCAGAGATTGACACTTTTTTACTCATGCCTATATAGCAAAGCAGAGCAACAGCTAGTCACAGTTGACAAACTGGAAGACATAGCTCTTACCTTTCAAATAAAAGCCAATGATGGATCTTTACTGTGCCTGGAGTATCTCTAGGCCAGTGGTGCACACATTTTTTTTGCCTTGATGGCTGGCCAATGCACCTCAGCACCAAAATAATAAATGAATAGCTCCGCTTTTGAAGTGATATCGCTAATCCAAGAGTGAAATGAAGTAAAATAAAGTAAGTAATATGGATAGAATGAAACAGATAGATACATTTCAGTAGCTAATGGTTATGGGGCAAGTTTTAGTCTACTTGGAAAATATTTCTAGTAATCATTGAATGTAAATTCCAGGAAATGGTTTCCTATCCAAATTTTCAGGAAGCTATTCATGCATCCATCATCATATTGTTCTTTGGCTCTTGTGCAAAAGAAAATTCAAGAATTTAACTTGGGATGCTATTACTGTATGTATGTGTATGTGTCATCCACAGCTACTACGCCAATGTAATTTCCAAACCTATCCTAACTTGATTTGGATGCATTTATTCACAGGCAGCCTTGGATTTTATTGAATATATCACTGATGCCTCACTAGATTCTTCGGAGTGAAATAGGCTATTTTGATTTTTATCATTGTTAGCTACTTTTTTAAATCATTATTTTCAATTTTTGCTGGTTCCTGTGAAATGTCCAACTATGATTTGACTTTTATAGTCAGTCTATTCCTTTTTTGCCTCTTGCTGATGACAAACTACCTCTTCAGTGTAACTTCTGTCTGAAAGAACATTTGTATCAGACTGTGTTTCCCGTTGTAATCCTCCTTCGCTGGAAGTCATTTGTCCGTGCTTCTCTGCACCTTTCGCCTTCTGTCTTAAGACGTCTCTCTGTAGTTTTATCTAACACGTACCTCCTTGTTACGGCACTTTGTCCTGTCACTGCTTCACAGGACCTCATTTTGGCTTCTCTCTCTCAGCCCTCTCATCTCCCCTACTTTTATCCGTCCCTTTTCTTTCTCATCAGTCTCCGGGCCTAACTTTCAATTTCAATTCTTCCAGCATATCTTACTGTATCCGCCCTCTCCCAAACTCTCTGCTGCACTTCAAAGGAGATTTGTGGAAAACAATCCTGTTCTGCAAAACCTCCTCTCAGTTTGGATTGTTTTCATGAATCCTACTGAACAGAGCAGAGACATATCAAAGGAATATCACATGGATTTAATATTGTTTATACACGGTCTATTTACGTTGAAATAACTGAAAACATCTTATGTTTGAGGAAAGAAAAAAAATGCACTGTAAGTGATATAAAAGGCACTTAATTGATAAATAGGTAATTCATATCCTTCTGGTTTTATCACCTGACCATTGGTTGCTATAATAATATTCGTCATAATAAGCAATGTACGCTAAGCAGTAAATATTATACAAATTGTCTATAACTTCTTCAGTGACATCAATGCAAGCTGTGCAGGCGTATTGATTTTGGCCATGAAAATGGGGCACTCAAGATGCAAGTAACTTCAGATTGCTCCAAAACAGATTAGTAGTATTAAAAAAATAACACCATTTCTATTTTCCTGAGTAAAACATACATAGGATGATCTTGTCATTGAAAATTAAGTGCTACACATGAAATAGATTTAAGGTGCAATAATGCGTCAAGAGAGCCATAATCATGATGTTCAAATATATTCACAATTTATAACATTTGCATTTTCTTTAGTCTCCTTAGTTTGCCTTTAGAATGACTTATTATTTATAAATATTAAAATCTGATTTTAAATTGTTGAAGGTGTGTTAATGGATCTGCATACACCTACATGCCTTTTTCAGACAAATGTCATGCAATTTAACAAATTCATATACATTCTGCTTGGAGACAGTATTGCTGTCTATTGAGTCATTCCCATTTATGTGAGCTTCTATTATGTGATTATTTAACAATCAAGCAACAACAAAATACCACCGGAATTTATTTCCCTCAAGCTTTGCCTTGAACCTGGAAGACGATACTTTTAAAATACAGTCTGAATTGCCAAAAGGTGGGAGTGGAGCAGAGCACATTTGAAGTTCAGTTTCCAGCATGCCCATAAGTTAGGCAAACAAAACTCTCATTGCAATGTAAGTGAGTAGGACGATGGGACTGACAGAACTGGTGAAAAAGATAAAGATTTTCGACCAGCTTTTTTTTTTTTTAACAGACTGCAGAAATGGCATTAAAACAATGTTTACCCGCATGTAATGAAATGTTGGCTATATTTGTGACATATTGGTTGTAGTCTTGAGCCCTTGAAGGAGCTAATGTAGTCTGCTGTGAATTACATACTATACTGTCAGTATCTTAGGAGCAACAGCTTTCGGCTATATGTCAGGAAGATTAAAAAAAGCAAACAAGACAAAGGAACTGTGGTAGTGATAATGATGGAACAATGTATTGTTTCGCAAAAGTGGACTTGTAGCAAATGCAATAAATCAGACAGCTTTTCTATACTTGCTATGTGAGCATAAGACACATGTTGAGATTCCATACATGGTTGATGGCATGAAGTGAATATATTTCTTTTTCAAGTGTCAGAGAGATTTTTGAGTAGCTGCTCGAAATATAATATCTCTTACAGTCCATCTCCCACTTACCATTCAGTTCATATGATACATGTATCATGATGATGAAGATGATGATAGCCATACTCTTCCTTCCGGAGACAGATGTGCAGTATGCATTTGAAGAAAACGTAATGGTAATGAGCAGGTGACTACACTCATCACACCGCTGTAGCCACACATCTTCACCAGGGTATGATTATCGGGGGTGACAGCCATCTTAGCAAATGACTGCTCAAAATTGTCATAATCTAGCATTACACTTTAGGGAACTATTAGCCAGCTGAACCCAGAATGAAACGGCAGATTTTCATTTTGCCTTCTGCATATACAAATGTTCCAAATGGAAACTCTGGCTGAAAGGCAGCTGTAACTTGTCATAACATATTTCTACCCCATTTGGAATTATTTTCTATAAATGTTATGACTTTTTGCTCTATCCTCAGTATTCAGAATGTTGCAGCAACTGCTTTATTATACACACTTCGGAGTATTTACTCATTCAGAATCTTAAAATATTGTGTGCAGACAATTTACCAGAAATAGCATTGAAAATCATGATGTTAGCACACCATGTGGTTGTCTGACTGTCAAAAGAATATGGGCCCCATTTTTGTGTAATGTGCAACTCTAGCGCAAAGCCTAGTCTTTCTGATTGGTGGAATTTTCTCCATTTTGCCATGTTCCTAGACTTGATAGAATCAGCCTTAACAGGTGTTTGTGGTATTATGGGATGGAATGAGCCAAATCTCGGCGATATCCCTCATTTACCATCAAAATCAGCACATGAGGAGTCTGACATTAAAGAAGCACAAAGAGACATGACATTGTCATGCGTTCATGCAAGTAAACTGGATACAATCACCCCTTGCCGATGATGTAGTTGTCTTTGCCTATGGCGTGGGGAACTAGATATCACCTTGTAACCCCCCCCTCCCCAGGATGTGCCCCGTACTGCTTAGAGGGCAGTTATAATAATTCATTCAATTCATTGATTTATTCAGAAAGATTGTCCCACATTGTTGTCAAATGGAGACGTCAGTGTGTACCTCCTACTTCCCCGTGCAGGATGGGGCAGCTATTAAAATATTTTTAAAATGATAATGATTATAATTCATGCAATGAACTGATTTATATAGTTATTCAGGGAGACTGTCCATGCTGTTGTCAAATTGAGACCACCTTCGAGCGCGCGTCATGTGATTCTGAAGAGATGTTCGATAATAGAACAGGCTACACTGTTGAAAAAAAACTCACCTTGTTTAGTATGATGACCGCCTCTTGGTTTACACCTGTGATGTTAAACGTGTCGCCAGTCTCCCCTTCCAAGATTGTATACTCCAATTTGGCGTTATCCCCAAGGTCAGCATCACTTGCTGAGATACGTCCTATTTCAGCACCTGGGATGGCCAGCTCAGAAACAGAAAAGGACCACATACCTGAGGCAGACATGAGAAATAAAATTAGGGAGGCTGCGTATGTATAATTTCATTAGCGCCTCACTTACGAGTTAAACATCTCATTTATCTGTTGAAGTGTTTCAAAAGGATGCTTCTCACCTGCTGTGAGCCAATATTTACGCCAATAAAATTCTATTTACACAGCACAGCATTTGATTTTACATACTTGAGAGGATTAGAGTGATAAAAAATTAGTCTTTTGTTTCAATACTTCAAACTGATTTTCAAATAAAGAGGTAATTCGCTGCATTAGAATAAATACAAAACAAATAATACAGATGAGTCAACTTCAGCTGTACTAAAGCAACCAAACCTGAAACAGTGTGCTATATATATGCAAAAAATTGATTTTTGTCACAGATAAGCCGCACTAGACTACTAGACTACAAGCCAAAGATAATAGCATCTTTACGCAAATAGATGGTATATGAAGTTTAGGATTTTTTTTTTTAATGATTTGTTTTTGTAATTGTCTGCCAAAAGCAACATCCTCTCTTTAACACACTGAACATGCCTGCATGTTTCGTCCCAACATATTTATAGAAAATGGATGGATGGATGGATGGATATCTGTTAGAAAACAACAACAAGAAAAAATGCAGATGAGCCGCACTGGACTATAAGCCGCAGGGCTCAAAACATGAGAAAAAAGTCACGGCCTATAGTCCGAAAAATATGCTGATATGAAACATTAGAGTTAACTGCTACTACTATTCTTACTTATAATAATAATAATAATAATAATAATAATAATAATAATAATAATAATAATAATAAGAAGAAGAAGAAGAAGAAGAAGAAGAAGAAGAAGAAGAAGAAGAAGAAGAAGAAGAAGAAGAAGGAGATTTTGGAAAAAATAATAACTCCCACTCCCAGTACAAATTAAGTTGAACTGAAAAGTATTATCCATCCATCCACTATCCATCCACTTCATCCATCTCTTCTGTGACAATCACAGAGTGTTCCCATGCCAGCATGTCCTGGGTTGTCTCTGGGGCCTCCTGGTGATGGGACATGCCCGGAACACCAACGAAGCATTGGGGGGCATCCAAACCAGATGCCGAAGCCACCTCAATTATGGCCTATGTAGAACAGTGTCTCAATGTTTTCTCATAACTAATATTTATATGTCAGATTTTTTAAATTATTACTTCTTCATTGTTTTAATTAAAAAAAAAAAACATGATTATCAAATGTGTAGTGACATCAAAACAGCAGGGCATCTTCTTCAGAATGAAGCGTAGAAGTCCTAATGTCACAGTTCTACCTGTTTTGCCAATAGCCTGTTGGCGTTCTCAAGTTGTATTAAAATGTCAGCATAATTCCCCACAGGCAGCAGGGAAGACGAGACATGCATTTGCTTCTCAATGACATACAGGAGGTCCGGAGTTTTATTCTCTCCCGGCATCCTGTATAAATGTACTTCGAGATTATAAATGAGTCTATTTATTATGAGAGTGTCGGCATTTAAAAAGCTTGTGATCGCAGCAGCTATTGGTTTGTCTGTTGGCCAGTGACCTCACATTCCCCACTATAATCAAACAAGCTATAATTAAAACATTAAACACTAAAAACAAACCGTGCAAATAAATTGGGCCAAAATTTGCTAATGCCAAATGATTTGAAGTTGTTTGTTTAATGTCCATACCGAAGCTAAGCACATTATGAGTATTTTCTGATGCCGTTTGCTGTGTATACAAAAGGGCGTCTGTTAATTTTTCAGAAAACTCACGCTAACAAAAGTAGGGAGTTTAAGACTCTGTAACAAACTCACATCAAATGCATGTTTTGAAGATGTATATGATCAGATGAACCTGGCAATAACTGCACAGCATCATCTAAAGCATGGAAGTAACAAGAGAACTCTCTAATGTGGAAAAAAAGATTACACTGGTGTTCACAATAAAAGCAACATGCTCAAAATCCTCTAATTAGTTTTTATTTCCATAAATGTCAATGCATCCACATTTTTTGTGAATATAAACTAGACATGTAAACACTGAATGACAACGGTATTGCACTTAAGGACTATATTTAAATATGTGTACATATGGACAGGTATTCAAAGTGTTTATTGTCATAAACACATTGTAGGAATTTGTTATTTATATACTTGAGATATTGATAGATTCAAATTATATTCTCAGTTCCCTTCAAAATCATATACTGTATAATACACAAGGGTAGCCAAAAAAAAAAAAAAGATTAAGTTACAAGAATTTGAATGTTGGCAAGTTGAAATCCCTAGTTTTGAGAAAGATGACTTCTCATCCCTTATTTTCATTAACTTTTTATTACAATTTGAACCTTTAGGCTACAGGTCAGGCAGGCATGGTAAAAAGAGTGTTTAGGACATCCATCTCACAGAGCCCCAAGTTCAATTCCAGCTCGCTACAGCCGTCCTGTGTGGAGTTTGCATGTTTTCCCCTTGCCCGTGTGGGTTTTCTCTGGGCATTTTGACTTCCTCACATATTCCAAAAACATGCATGGGAGCTGTTCTGGACATACTAAATTGTCCTTAGGTGTGATTGAGTGTGTGAATGGTTATTTGTCTCTGTGTGCCCCGCATTTTGCTGGTAACCAGTTCAGTATGTACCGTCAGCCCGAAAACAACTCGGAAAGGCACCAGCAAGCCTGCGAGCTTTGTGAGGATAAGTGGCTAGAAAATGGAAGGATGTTTGGGCTACCGGTAAATGAAAGTCGAGACTTTCAGAAGGTTGTTTTCGTAGACAACCCAAAATGGTTATCTCTGTTGAAAATTTTTGTAAACTCAGAACTAATCTTTCTCTAGCATATAGTATAATGTCTTAATTTGTCCTCTGAAATGTTGTTTGATGGATTGGATTTGCCACTTTGTAACGTCAATCATGTTGGTCTGGAACCAAGATGCTTCATGCTTTTGTGGTGCGGGCATTTTCTCTTTGGCGTAAGACAACATGGCTTCTTCTAGAATTCTAATGTATTCAAATGCATCCACAATACTGGGCATGCAGTAAATCACCCCAACCCAATCATGCAAGGTAAGACATGTCCCGATGCCTTAATCCATATGCTAGCCTGCGCCACTGGTTTCACTTAATCTGTGCCTTGAATTAAGTGTTTAGGGTTCATCTGAAAAGCTGTCTGTGAGCCCTAAAAAACAACAAAATGCAATTATGCTTTAGCACTTTTGCAAAATGTTGGCAAATTCTTTTGAGGGCATTCACTATGTTTTTCAGTCAAACCCTTCAGCAAGTCGCTACAATGGACTTTGTGGGCGGCAAGACGTTCTTCAGAAATGTAAAGTAATTGTAGAATGTTGTCATAGTTTTGAGCCAGAACACCAGTTGACAGATGCCAGAAGTTGGCCGACAGAAATAGATGTTATTCTTAACTTTGTGTAAATGGATAGTTTTTTCCTGATGTTTTGGTTTGAAATAGTATGAACGGTGAGTAGAAATAAAAGCTATTGTAAAGATTTTGAACTTTTTACTTGCATAAAAAAATGCTGATGTAATACTCAACACAACTACTCTATATTTGGTTTGCACAGAAGACAGACAGGATGATTCAAACAGAGTTGTTGTCTATTACCTCTCAAGATGAGGGAGTCAAATAGATCTGTAAATGTGGGAGAACACCCATCTCGCAAACATACCGAGCTGACAGAATAAAAGATAGCCGCCACTTCAACAAAACCATAATCTGGGCCAACAAACACTCTGACAAACTGTGTAAATCTGATGGCCCACTGAGAGAGATGCTTTAGTTTGAGGATCAGGATTTCAGTTCAGATATCACAACAGCATGAATTATCATTCATTGCATTTGGTAGCTGTTGTTGTTGTTTTTTTTTAACTATTGAATCTGAAAGGCAAGTTTCTCGACTTTGAACGATGTTTATTGGATCCTTCTCCAATTGATTAGATTTGAATGAAAGTTCTGATCAATACCGAGTGAATGCAAATATCCGAGAGCCATGTTTTTGCCAACATTTCCAGTAGGACCAGGATTCATACTGTACGTTATAAGGACACTAATTTGGGGACAACTTAACAGTGACAGAACACACAGATGAAGTTATAGACATGGTTTCTTTGCAGCTTGCAGGCTTTTTTACGATTACGAAATGTGCCCGGTAAATATCTGTTCATTCAGAATAAAACATTTGTGACACTTGCACACGATCCATGTTGTTTAATGGAATCAAAGTCAGGGCACTCATTTTCTCCCACACCAGTCACCCAACCATGCCTTTTTGGGTTTTGCTTTCTGGACTGGAGCACAGCACGCAGTGTCAAAAAAGTGCCTTCCAAAACATACATTTAGAAGCACAAAGTAGCCCACAAAGTCTCGGGAAAAGTGAAAAAGTGCCATTGGAGTTGGATTGTGTGATACTTTCAGACATACATGGATTTCTTAATAAATTTGTCATAATGTGAACAGATCTTTATCTAAGTCACAACAATATATTGATACAGTTTACGTAAAACAATTGTGGCAAAAAATTATGAAAAAAGAAAAGAAAAAAGTACGTGAATTATTAGATTTATTCATTAATCTCTTTTGGTAGTAACATTTTCAGTACTTGGATCTGCACAAGAATGAATACTTTTAAACAATTTGTCCTTTCAAAAATGTTTTTCTTGTTTGGTTACTCTGGTGCTTCTCAATTATATTTTGCCATTCCCCCCCCACACACACACTTGATGTGCTGACTATGAATAAGATTATTATCTACGAAAATGGTATAACTAAAACTGTATCCTTCTTAACATTACAAAAGAAACAAACAATATAAATCAACGTTCAACAACTGTTCATTATTTTTTACAGTGTTTATACAGGATACAGCTTAGTCTAAAACTGAAAAAAAAACTAAGTGCCTGAAGCATTAAAAAGAAAAAAAGTAAATTTTTATTTTATTGCAATTACACTTCACATGACAAAAACAAAGCCTTATCCCTGGGGTCATCCGCGCCCCCGCTGGCATTACCTCGCGCCCCCCCATGGGGGCCCGCCCCGCTTTTTGAGAAGCACTGCTCTAGTCTGACATGTTACACAATTTGTGACTAATGCATTCTCAAAATGGCAGGTTCAGGCAAGAACAAGGAGCTTCTTTAGAGGTCACATTACATGATAATTTAGTAATCCGCCAGGTGACATTTTCAAATGCATAACCAAACAACAGCGCATTTTAAGATCACAGCGGGAAAGCATAAATCACCTGCAGGAAAAAGATTATCATGCTTCTTAAAAGCCATCGCACATAAAGCAGAATATTCCTAATATGTCATGTTTTTAATGAATGTCCATCTAATATTCAAATAAGAGTATCCTAAAAATGAACAGGATTGAAGAAAAACAAAATTCTGAATCTGCCTCAAGATGTTTATGATTCATGGTTAGCCGTGTTTTTCCTGAGACTCAGTAATTATTTGGCAAACAGACAAACTCCACCAAAAGAACCTGCTGAGCATAAGCAGAACTCGATTTCAGGAAGATGCGGTGTTGACTTACTTGTCTGTTCCAAACAGAGAGGATGCGTGTCTTTCTGCATATTGGAACAAGCAGTCGACAGAAGAAAGAGAAACCTCATCTATCAGATGAACAATTTCATGGCGTATCGGATCGATTGAAGCCGAAAAGGAAATGCTGCTGCTTATATGTGAAATGGATAAGACACCCACGTAATCCTGTTTTAGTTATCCCAGCACATAAATTAATTGATTTGAGAATTAACATGTTTTTATGTTGCTTGATTATTTTAATTGCTGCTTGACTGTTTGAGAGGAACGCTTAATAACATGTAGAAGTATGAAGAGGCCTTCAAGCCCATTCTTACTTCTTACGTTTAGTTTAGAATTGGAAATTAGCATTCTCTTTATTACAGAGGTGCATTGCTCGAATAATATTATTTCACAATTTATTTCTCCTAAAAAATAGTGTCACTTCTGTAAGATATCATCTGGAAAACTAAGGCGAAATAACCATGCAAAACAAATGAAAACAAACAAAAAAGCAAACAAAAAGCAAGTAGTAGCCCACCAAGGCATTTCTCAAGTTGATCAGCAGGATGGAAATTAATTCTGTAGAGTTGCTGTGGGAGGTAAAGCAGTGTTTTTAATCACATACTCACTTTCCTTCTCAATATAGTATTCTACAAGGTCATAGTAGTTGAGTGATGTCTGCTTGACAGTATTCTTTCTTTCTGTTTAGTTTAGCATAATAGCATAATAAAGTAAATTACTTGTTCCTCCTTGTGTCCAAACAGGGTGAATGCCTGGAAATACACCTGTGGCCATGATTCCCCTTTTGAACAGATGGAGGGGAATTTCTATAATCGTATACGAATGGGCTTGTATATATTTATATAGCTATTTAATTCTGCTTCAATCGTTATGTTCTTTTCATGTGAATGTTGAACATCACACAATCTTTAATTGAGTGAATGTTTTTGTACACAGTGTGCTTGAAAAAAGGACAGTCAGTGCCAGTGAATCAGTGCTAAATGGCATTTTATGTGGTATGATTGCCACGCTTACCATCTGGGACTGACATCGCATCAGACGGCTGGATAGCAAACAACTCGAAATAACATGCCTTTTGTTAATGAGATTGCAAATTAGGAAAGTTATTTACATGACAGAGACAGCGGTTGCTATTGATCTGTGCAATTGTATAGCTCTCAGTTACACAGAGATTGTGAAGAGCCTGTTGTCACTCCAACAAACACACTTGTCACTTATGGGGAACACTGATAGAGCATTGCCAAAACCAGTAGTGTAAGTAAAAGAGGTTACACGTAGTAATTATCAGCTTTCTTCTCAAAGGAGAAAGCCATTTCTAACAGAAGTCACACATCATTTCCACTTGCGATGAACTGGAGGAGAAAGAGGCTGGCTACAAGAGGATAAATGGTAAAAAGCTGATTGACAGCCAAGGAGCTCTATCCCATTGGCACACAGAAGCAGTACAGGTCTCAGATAGAATCTCACAGAAGATAGAAATGGAGAGTGACTAGGTTCTGTCCGCTTCCGTTGTTGCGCAGGTAAAAACAGCGCAGAGAAAACCACGTCGGCATACTGATGCAATGCCTCAAGTTTTAATCCCCATTGAGCCCACCTATAATTATATACACAGAGAAGGAAAACTTTGAATGTTGTCCCTCACTCTGTATTCGGACACAACATCAAAAAGAGGACATTTCTCATTTTCACGTAGACTCTATGCACTCATTGCAGTTTCGTTTGAAAATGACATGAAAGGCCAAGAAATTAAATTCTTATGATTCTGAGTGTATATATATATATATATATATATATATATATATATATATATATATATATATACAGACACACAAAATTTACAATGAAATGTGCATACTGTACTGACTGAATGATAGCCTAAACAACTGCACAAACATGGTTTTGTTCCACAAAACGTTTACATTTATCATGTCAAATGATATGTAGACACACAGGAGTCAACAGTTACACCTCCTCCATTGTAAAACACATGACAACTGGCCCAGCGAACTTTAAATTGGCCCGGATTCATCCTGTGTATTTCCAGATGTGAAGAAGAAAGATTAAACAAAACCCAAAACTGACAGAGAGAGAGAGAGAGAGAGAGAGAGAGAGAGAGAGAGAGAGAGAGAGACAGACAGATTTTCACAGAAAAAAAATCCATCCCTCCTTGTTTCCCCAGTCCAGTAACAGTGTGCAGATCATTACACAGTGCCCTCATTTCATACTGATTTTAGTTTATTTCTCCATTCTGGTGTATTAACAGTCACTAATTAAGAAAAAGAAAACAATAACGCAATGTTCTTTTAGGACAATTATAGCATAAACCTTAAACTGGGTGAGAGTATAAAATGCGTGTTGAGCATTATGCTTTAGGGTCGACGTTGGACTGATTTCTCACATGGCACATATATTTTGTAGGCAACAAAATATACATATGCGGCATGTTAGCCACACTATTTTCATTTATCACACATAAAATGGCTTTCATTGAAAACTGTTGGCTACCAAAACTGTTCTTCCTCAAAACACCAACAATAACACCATTTTGATACACCAATTGAACATGGCGTAAAACGGCTGGAAAGGAGATGAATGACGAGTTTACTTGTGATACTTGAAGTTAATTCAAAATGAGACATTAACACATATGAAGTAATCTGAAAACGGGTTGAAGAAAAAGCTTTTATTTCTTTATGGCGAGTCCAGAAAGTGGCTTAAAGGAGAAGGGCAATAAGATGGCAAGAAGGAGGGTAGGAGTGCCTCTGATTGAGGCATCAGAGTTGGGTGTTGGGTGGGTGGAAAAATGAGAGATGACAACTAGATTCTCTGCCCAGACATGATTTAATTTCTGCAATGTGGAGAGTGTGGATAAGACACTGACTTCTATCGCACTGCTATTAGGTTTAATAATGAAAGAGAGCCACTTTTCTTTCTCATTTTCCAAGCAAAGCAATATAAAACATGACCTGTTGCTATTTATCTTGCCTTGCGCTAAAAAGTATGTCATTAGCCATTATTGAGCTCTTTTCTGGTATCACTAGAGTAGGATAAAATGGTAGTGTGCTTCTGTATGTCCATTAGTCAGCGAATGCATGTATTTACATAATAGTTTTTATACCCATTTAATTTAACAGCCACATTAAATTGAATTTCATGATCCTAAGTAAGCAGGAGTTCTTTTGAATCTTTACCTGAGACGATAAGCGTAAGGTGGTGGAAACAAAAGAATATGCGGTACACTGCGGTGGTTTGGTTGTTAAACTAAGGTTGTTTCAAGTCTGTTTAACTGGCCAGTGACCCTAAAGGGGGACCAAAAATACTGAAGAGGGTATGTATGTTTTCTGATGTACCAATGTAACTCCCATAAGAAGCAGGAATATTGAATGTTGTTGAGATAAGAATGTTTGCTTTCTAACTGAAGAAATTTAAATGGATTGTGACTTCAAGTTAACTATTGCCACGTGTGGGCATATTCTGTCGTTTTTAAAGGGGAAGTCAAGGAAAAAATAGTTCTTAACAGTAATATGTTCTCTGTCAGTACAACGATAGTCTGAACATATCCTTCTGCTTAATAATCGTTTTTTGAAATATGAATTATGCAGCAAAAATCAGTCTCTGGAGGGAGGGACATTTTGACCCTTACTGTCAATTGTTCAGGCCTAACTTCTTCTGAGTTTGGTCATGTGACATTCACAAGCTGTGTAGAGGGTCACAGATCCACAACCACGTCATGTCACATGTGTGGTCAACTACATCATCCAGACGGAGAAACCTTGCCAGTCTATCTATATAAATGCACTTTGCAAAAGATTCAAAAGTCAAGAGTTTTATTGTCATATGCATCGTAATACCATACAATGACATTCTTATTCTTTTCACTTCCCCGAGCAGACTACATTGCGTAATCGAGCAAATAATGTCACAGTAATGCAAGGCACAATTTTGATTATTTTGATACTTCCAGTAGGTAACAAGTACTTTTAGATTCATAGTATAGTATTTTGAATCATTTGTGCTATTAATGATGTTTTTGTTTGTTTATTTTTTTTAATTAAACTTTCTTGTTAAGTTCTTAACCAGCTCCTATTATTATTAAAGTTCACTACCGAGAAATTTATTACATTTTTGTTTAATGTACAATAAAGGGGCCAAGGTTACACATACGTTAAACATGTAGTGTGTGAGGAAGTCGGATTAAATAGGATATGTACAAATATATGTAAATATATGTAATTATTTCCATTAGTGTAACATAAATAAGCGTTCAGGTGGGCTTAAGTTGCTTAAGTTTGTGTCGTTATTGACGCCATTTACCAACTGATTGGTTCAAGAGATGAAGAGGCATAAAAAGCATCAAGACATCCTGAGACGGAGCTTTTTAGTGATGGACATGATGGTTAAACTTTTAAATGTACTGAGTCATTCAAAACAAATGTTGATGACAGTTGACTACCATGGACACAGATAAATAGAGTGAATTTCAGCAGAATAATATATAATGACTTGTAAGTATAAGGTAGGAAGAGAATATTGCAGTATTAACAGTGGTTAATTGATTAATGCTAAAACCTTTTTGATACGGTTACATTCCAAAACTCAGGTTTGGAGTCGACAGTTTCACTCTTCGCAAATGATTTTCTCTCTTGATATTGATTGTGTTAGAATGTCAACAACCGGCAAACTACGGGTGACAAAATGATGGAAGATGTAAAATCAGTTTATATGTCTGAATCACTTTACTTCATCGCATTGCCATCCTTCACAAGCGCTGATGAATGGATGGCTGGATGAACGCTTGGATGGATGGCTAAAAGGCTTTGAAAAAACCTGACTGGCTCAGAAGGGCCTTGACGCTAAATGACAAAGTGGCAGGATGGCTGACTGAATGAGTGACTGATGTGACCAAGAAAGGAGAAAGAACCGTCTGTGACAGGCTTAAACCATTTAGACTCTCTGCCTCCACCTGAGAGAAGCGAGAAAAGAAGCGCGCAAGAGAGAGATGCTGGCGAAAGCTGAAAGGAAGAAAATATAACACCGGGCTGCGACTGAGAGAGAAAGAGGATAACGGAAAGGAAGAGAGAGCAATGGCTGTGTTTGTAGTAGTGATTCTGTCATCTATTAAAGCCAAAAGCACTGAAATTGGTATTAAATATGAATGCATATCAGGAAAGACATACTGTACAGGGAAATTGAAAGGATTAAAATGTATGCTGTTACCAGCAATCACTGTTTTAATTAGTTTTTATTTTTTATCTCTTAACTTAGCTCTAAAGATGTGAAACGTAATTAAGAATTATAATTATTGGAAATGATTGCTTATTACCTAATTGTTATCGACATAATCATCATAACACTGCAAACTAAGCAACAGCTAGAAGAAATTTGGCAACCTTTTTAAAGATCACAGCAGTCAGTTTTTTTCCCTTGTACTTTGCAACGCAAGCAAATGCAGCGATTGAGCTCAATTAACACAAGGTGGCGTTTCACCTGAAGGCAGCCAATAGACTAAATCTGATTTGACCAGATTAGGGGTAGGAATTCTCAATACATTTATAATGGCAACGTTGCTGTCTCAAGGCACCAAAATCAAATTAGTCTATTGAGGATTAAAGGGATGCTTTACTAATTTAGCTATTTAGCTATTTTCAGCATTGTCTATACTCTATATTTTTACTTACTCCATATGTTACAACTGATACCTTTAAAACACACGTTGCCACTTGCTGTTGACAGAAAACGACACCACCTGTGCTCAGGGTGAGGTAACAACCAAGTATGGCGCATGTTGCAAACATCACATGACCAAACACGGACGACAGCGGAGCCTTATTTCGGTCAACTGGGTACCCGTGCACTCGGCATAAAAATGTGTGCATGATCATTATGGTGCCAGTCTCAGCCCTGTAGTTGCAAGAGATCACACAAGGAGGAAAGAAAGCTTTGGGATCCTCTTACCATTTGTAATAAATTGGAATTTCAAGTGTAAAGTCCGCTTTTTAATTATGTTCGGTCATTTATTACTTTGATTACGATTGATTAAAATCATACCTTATCCAGCCTGACTGAAAGTAAAGGAGATTTTATTTTTGGGTCATACAGGTCAATGAGAGACTTATGATCATGATGGATGGATGGATCATTTAAAAAAATATCCTCATAACAGACCAGCAGGGCAGTGAGGCAGTATTACATTACACGCAGTCAGTCAGTTCACTTGACAAAAATGTTTCAATCCCCATGAATTATTTTATTGTACAATAATGTATACATTTGCAGAATTTAATTATCGGTAATTCATTGAATACAATAACTAAATGCATACGATTGGTATAAATCAATAAATTAAACAAATTACAATCAATATCATTTCAAAAAAACAAAAATAACAATACAATAATATGCAGTGACGCCCGAATGCGTGCCAATGTCATAAGCGGACTAGCGAGTCCATTTCTTCTTCTGCAACGTTAAATTTCTCTTGCGCTTCACATGCTGTAATTTCTAATGCACAAGCAGTGATAACGCCAGGATTGACTGCTTCTGTCCCACCATCATGTGCGATGGCACAAACGTCCCAACGCACCCAATTTTACCATGCACAAAGTCTGGTAAAATGTCAAAAGAAAGAAAGCTTCACTAATTTATGACACATTTATGTCTGCGCTCTGCGCCAGTCTTTTGAAAATTGAGCCCAGAAAATTGGGCCCTCGATGTCATTTTCAGTTGCCAGGGTTATTTATTTATTTATTTATTTATTTTAAGTTATTACTCCTACATGGAATTCGTTGTAGTTATCAAATGAATTACTGACAAAATATGAACTTTTTAACAGCTGAACATTGATAACAAAGTTTTTTGTATCCATTTAAATGCATTTAGAATGAACATGCAGCAGATGTCATTTTGGCCAAATTAAAACAGCTGCTGGTTTCATTGTCACTTCATTAATAACACAGGATGTGATGAATAAATGTTTTCTTTGTATTTATGGAGAAAAAAAACATACATTTACCATGTTAAATTAGTTTGTATTTTCCCAACTATCTTGACTCTGTTACTGTGTTTTATCTAAAATTGTTCTCTCTTTCATGAAAATTGAGTATGCACAGAACTGAAATGTCTAAATGAGAGTGTAAGGTTTATAACATGTTATACCACATGGGAGCCTTGGCACAATAGCTAGAGAAACAGGAAAAAAAATGTACAGATGCAAGAGACAGTGTTCAGAGAGATGAATTACTTACCGTACATACAAACATGATTGCTTCATCATGTCAAGTTGCTGAATCTTTGATTAGTTTGCAAGAGCCATCGCAGTCGATTTACTCTGAGGTTATATTCAGGACGGTCAATCCTTTTTACAGCTTGCAATTTCCATTCCGAAACTTTCAAATGCACATAGTAGTCACTTTCTCTTTGTCACAGTAAACAGCTGGAAGCCAATGACGACTGCAGGCCCCACTGGGCCCAGACTGCTATTGCATCCTCCAAGCCCTCAAAGTTCACTGTACAGCAATTCACTGAATAATCATATGTTTACACCATGGACGTGCATTTATGATTTATGAGAAAAGAGCAAAAGAATATTTAGCCTTGCCAGCGTTTAGAGCATGTTTAAAGGATGAGGATGCGGCACGGAGATGGTTTTGCACCCCTTGAGCTAAGGGGTTTACCCACTGCTGTTTTACTGACTGAGACCTTGTAATGGATGGAGCCACTAAGCATACCCCGAGGGAAGAGACATGGTTTCCCATTTGAATGGGATTGGTTAAGAGGGTCAAGAGTGCAGGAAAAGGTGGTGAGAGAAATCCTCTGTGTGTGAGTTCAGTTGGCATAGAGGTCACAAGCAAGGACATATTTTTCAGTATTCTAATCCCAAGAGGAGAAATGTATAAATAATTTAGGATTTCAAAATGAAAACAATTACGCCTCTTAGCACAATGGTTTGGAGTCATTTACCACTTTTTCTTTGTTCTCCCCCTCAACAAATGGCAAACGTATCGTTGACTGAAGCCACAACTCTCACCCTGTGTCCACATGACGTTGTTCCAAAGCCAACCGATCACAAGAAAATAATAACTAAAAAGCTAATGTTGTTGCGATCACTAATAATGAAAAAGAAACGTTTTACTGGCATCAAAATGAAGCGCATCACCAACAAAGCACAGGATACATTATGGTAAGACGAGTTCTTACTATTAAAATCGGTCCCCTTGGGAAACCACAACTCATAACAACAGTTATGACAACCGTGAATTATATCCTCCAAAACACATATTTTCAGGACAGGCAAGGTTGAGGGACAGATAGGCTATGACAAAATAAATATACCATATTTTCCGCACTATAAGGCGCACCAGATCATAAGGTACACCTTGAATGAATGGCATATTAATTAAAAAGAAAAAAAAAAATCACATATAAGGATTATTAGACGCATGGAATCAAAAGCTACAGTGATACTTGGGCTACATTTGCATTCTGTTATGTATCCACTAGCTGGAGCTTCGCTCAAGGGAATGTCAACTCATTGATTAGTGAAGTCAGCTGTTTAGGCAGTCAGCATATTGATATGATCGATATATAAGGCACACTGGATTATAAGGCGCACCGTCAGCTTTTAAAAAATCGAAGGCTTTTAGTTGAGCCTTATGGTGCGGAAAATACCGTATCTGGATCCACATTATTCTCTTGTGTAAAAGCCCTGAATGAAATGAAATTGTGCAAATTCACCACATAATTCAGGAATGAATTGCCTGACATACATTTCAAAGCGTCGCCACATTTTGACCATCACTAACCACAGATATCGGTGATGTGGCTTGCTGCAGATGTCAACTCCAGACTTTTTGGGCTCATTTCCATTTTCCCCAACGCCATTAAGACGTACACCATAACCCTACAAGGGCAAAAACATTCAATAGGGGTTGATGGAGGAGACCCAAGCAACTACATGGGCTCAGGGTCAAACGCTTGAATCAGCCTGGGCTCAGACAGCCCCATGCTGCACCACTGCATGTGGCCAATTTCAGCCAATTCTACAGATTTGAGGAAAAATACAGTACATGAAAGGCAGGTTAATTGAAATCAAATACACGGGGTGAAAAGCCACCCAAATGCACAATGACGTAAAGCGGCTTGCAGTGGGCCAGAATACCCTATTGGGATGTGCTGCTCTCAGTCTGGCAAGTCCATTCATCAAGTTCGACAGAGGGAAGAGAGTGCAAGGAGGGGGAAGAAGAAGAGAAGAGGATAAAAGGTAACTGCAGCACAAGGAGCAGAAGAAGTGAGTGTTCAAGGACCGCTGAACAAGTGGAGTTGTGTATGTGTTTAACCGACGGGAAGTGAGTCTGGACTGATGGAGAGAAGAAAAGGGGGGAAAGCTCCTATTAACATGGAAATCACTTCCTCTTCTGCGACTTTGTGGCTCACTGATGGCTGGGCAAAAAAAAAACGGGGGGCGGGGGGGCGGGGGGGCTTTAGCTCCCATTATTCTGCGTGAGAGGGCACACTGCCAGGTCAGATGAAGTAAGACAAAAAAAATCGGAAATTATTAAGACAATCTCCGCGCCCTGTCTCCTTCCTGTGTGTGTTCTCTGAGAGCAAAGGCCAAGCCTGCCGCTGTAAAATATACTGTAAGTGATGTATTTACTTAATAAGTGAGCTAATAGAGTATACCGGGAGAGAATTGGCTCCATTTGTTGGATCTAATGAAGGTCTCCATTTCCCAGGATTTCCTCATATGTGGCAGGTAAAGAAGAATGGGATCTGGGAAAGGAGTGGGGAATTGAAGACCCTCCTGGGCTTTAAAAGCCTGGATTTTCTCGATTGTACGTCTATTGGAAACAATTGGTTGTACGTGGCGATTACCGCGCGATGAATTTTCCCTTCACAAGCTGTATTGGATTGAGGAAGAAAACCTCATTGAAGGGAAAAACTGTGTTTGGATTGCACACAGCAGTCGGCGACGATATGCAGCTCAAATGATGCTGCATGCGGATGTGAGGAAGAAGCGGAGGGAAGTGGAGGAAGAGAGAGAGAGGGGGTCATGAACAAAAAGCCACAACCCATGGGAGCAACTGACTTGCTACTTAAACGCCCATGCACTTATAGGACACACACAATGCAGTTAGTGGGCTGCACCAGCACTCCCACCCAGCCTGAGTGAGGGCATAGAGGAATTTATCCAAGCAGCCGTTTGTAATGCGCTACCATTGACTCCAGGGCAAAGGCTTTGCGATGGAAGGCCCAACTGTGCGTTATGATATAAGGGAGCAATTTCTGTCTGGAAAGGCTTTTCTTGCCTGAACAATGTCTACCCCCATGAGTAGGAAGCTTATACAAATGCATGTGCGCCATTCGAGAAACTGTTCGCATGCAT
The DNA here is from genome assembly GCF_059441005.1 of Hippichthys cyanospilos. Taxonomy (NCBI): domain Eukaryota; kingdom Metazoa; phylum Chordata; class Actinopteri; order Syngnathiformes; family Syngnathidae; genus Hippichthys; species Hippichthys cyanospilos. The sequence goes on from NC_142380.1 coordinate 12,247,563, forward strand.
TCGGCAAAGATGCATTTGCATTCTCGGGGTGAACTTATACGCACTTAATTGGAGTTTTTGGCAAGTGAATGTATTTTGAAATGACATTCCCAGATCTATAAGAACGCATAAAAAATGTTTTTTCTGCAGCTTTTCTTTGTTTTGTTTTTTGTTTTTTTAATCTTTATATCACATTTTTAGGTGTAGCTATGGTAATAAATAGTATGGCCAGTTAGTACAGCAGTTGCCAGGAATAAACCAAATGGCCCTTTCCACCAGTGATTGTGAACTGGTGTGTGAGATTAATTGATGACTTGATTTTTTTTTTTTTTAAAGGCCTGAATTTGTGGATTTACCTGCTTTGTGTGCAGAACGCAGAAAGCAGAACACAGAACAGAGAAGTGGAAAAGTACAAACTCTTTATGTACTAAAATCCAATGCAATCTAATTGAGCGTTGGAACTAGAGTCAGAGAAGAGACGCTGAAAACTGACTCAGAAAACTGATTCGGCTTGATAGCTTGACTTGACGTTCTGACAAGATATCACGGCGAACCTAAATCTTAAATACTGTCAGACATCAATCATACATGACATTACAAAGCACACTCAAGAACCATAGCAACTGAAATGATCCTCACAAACCAAACACAACCAGTCAAAACTGTAACTACAGAACAATATAGGACAAATGTTATTAATACAAAAAAATTACAAATATGTAAAAATAGGAACTAATATCACAACAAGTCATCAAGGGTAAACTAGTTGGGTTACCTTCACCATATCAAGAACAAGAGGTATGGAAAGTGAAGTTAGATTTAATGCAATATTCCTATTATAAATTATATTTTAATGGGAAGGTGACAACATGCAAAAGTCTTTAAAAGTAAAACAGTTTGTGTTGCTGTTCGGATGCATGATTACAAAGCATAAATATGCACATGGGACATGGCATTTCAAAAAATTTAACGAAGGAGAAACTGAGTGTGTTTTTTGAAAATCCTTTAAAAAAACAAATTTTACACATTTACAATTGTAAATGTGCTCATTCTGTTTCTGTTCAATGCAAAAATAGACAGTGTTGCTCCTGAGTTTTCTCAATACTGTCCTGTGAAACACGCTGGCGCTGAAAAATGACTCTTTTTCATGATACAGTTGAATGAAATGTTCTAAATTTTTGGTGATTTGTTCATTTCACATACATGTGTTTTGAAAGCCAACACGTGCTTTTTAAAGGTTATATTCTAGAAAAAAAATATCTCTTATCATTGCCATCTGGAGGGGCCTGTCATGTTTCCCGCTAACTGTTTGTGTGTTTTGGATTTAGAGGCGGAGAACTTTCCATCACCAGCCACACACCTGACTCTCATCATTCATTAGGGGCCTGCTTTAAGTGACAATATGTGAGATTTAGACCGTCTTTCATTAAAAATGAATATATTAAATTATTATACATTTCAAAAACTTTTAAATAAATTTGTTCTTAACAACCAACAGTATGTTTTGAATATAACCGCAGGTTGAGTTATCATTTAAAAAATATTACATGGGGATTGGCACTCCTCTGGAGGTCGCCATGTCTGTTATAGCTAGGGTTAGGGTTAGGGTTAGGGTGATGCTGCATTTACCGTAATGCCCCAAGACCTCCCACAGGCTCATGCAAAAACTTACAGAGTATCTCCTTAAGTGCGCCCGGAGCAGGAGAACTACGCCGGGTTATTACTCGTCCTACAATTGCATTGCTTCCCAGAGATTTACTGTCTGCTTTCCTCACTAAATTCTGCTTCATAGAATTTTGGTTAATTTGAAGTTCCGTGTTTTTCCTTCAATGATTGAATTTTTCTGTTATTTTTCTGTTACTTTATCTAGGGTCAGGGTTAGGGTCAGTCGTTTTCCCGTGGACCTTGTTGGTGTGTATTTTTGGGTTGGACCTTTTGTGTCTCACTTTTATTTGCATTTTGTATTTTTGGCTTTGTGTTTTTAGTTGCAGCAGTAAACCTTTTTTGGCATTTTTGTGTTTTCATTTTCATCTATGCATCTATTCATAGATGCACTTTTTGGTAATTAAATCTTATTTGAACAATCTACAAGTATTCAGTCTGTATGGGGTCTACTTTCAGTCCAGGTTCTGAGGTTTATTCCTAACAGGGCCTAAATAACCATGATGTGGGTTCATTGTTTTTTTTTTTTTTTAACTCTGCTTGTAGCTATTTCAAACTCTAGTATGCTAGTTGCCAATTATCAATGAGTAATTTGTGAAAAATATTAATTATCACTTGTGAACCCACATTTCTGTCACATGACCATGCAATTATGTGTTTTATGCAGTTATAGTGGCGAATATAAAGGACCACCTCCACCACCTACCATGCCAGCGGAGGTGAATGGTACCAATTAGAGAACTTACACCAGCCAAAGGTATAGGGCTTTAGGTCAGCAGCGGGATAAGCAAAGTTTGAAAGTTTGGCCTATTGTTGAGCACGCCTCTAACGATCATGCGTAAACGCAGGCTAGGGGTGAGAACAGACCGCTTTCATTATGCACATTGTGTGCACGTGTCTGTGTGTGTGTGTGTAGTAATGTGCATGCGTCAACACACACACATCTGCACTGGCTACTAAAAAGCAATGAAAACCTGCTCCATTCAATTTCCCAGCATCAACTCAACTCTGTGTGAAATTGACGTGCATTTCAGTACGCCTGATTATCACTGTCAAGCCATTAGCTTTCCCCTTTTCTTTTCTTTCCATTACCCTCTCCCTCCTTTCCATCCTTCCATCACGTTGTCTCTTTCCTCCCTCCTTCACGCTTTGTTGCACTTGCCCTCAGGACTTACTTTCATGCATTTTAAAGAGCGCCAGCTTTGCGGCCGTTATCGTGCCATTCCAAACAATGGCAGACGTCAGCACGTGGCGGATGGTCATGGGACAGGATGACAAGGCACGGGCGATCGGCGTGCCGGGCCACAAGCCAAGCCCTTGACTCAACAAGGCCATTACTTGTCATTTATTATTTTTACCATTAATCCGGAATTCATTATGGGTGCGTAAGACACTATACGCAATATTCCCTTTAAACTAAGGAGGGATTTAACTTAAATCAAAATTACATTTTATTCATGGTAATATGTTGGTGCGTTTCAAGCAAGTGACTACAAATAAAGAGAGGAAAAAATTAGTGGCACAAATTTCAGCAGTTCATACATCTTATATTTGAAGGACCCATTCCGACTCGACATTTTTACCATTATTTGGACTACTACTAGGGCCAAAATAAACTGTGTGCCTCAGTGGTAGTTACCGTGTGATACCAAATTGCTCACAAATAGAATGTGGAGATCAATTTCAGATGTCTTTTATGGATATCTTCTAATATTGAAATATCATTCTACCTCTAGAAGAATGGGACTTTGAAACCCCACCAATTCAAATTTGAGTGAAATTTGGTGTAGGTATTACTCATAGAATAATAATAGAACAAAAGCCAACATTGCTGAGATATTGCAATTTTAATTGTTTCACTTTTTCTGAAAACAAGTTTTTGCATCTGATTTTAATTTCACTTTAAATTACTTTTTGGCCTTTATTTTGACCTTGTCATTCTTCTAACCCCTTCACTTAAAATGCTGTTTTAAGGATCAAAGATTACAGTCGGTTCATGAAGCAAAGTTAAAGGTTCATTTTCCCCAACACTACTTTACTTTATTCACGGACTGGACTGCCATCTAACCTACAGGGCAGATGCCCTGCAGACTGGTGACTCTTGGGACCTATGTGTGGCTAAATGAATGTTTTCCTCTATTTTTTTCCAAAGACAAACTCACAGTTTGAAGGGAACAGCTTCCATTTGCATTCCAGACAGTAATGCAAATGCAAAAAGCTGAATCAGTGATAAACAGGGGCCACATCTTAAAACACTTTGTGTGTCTCGTCTGTCTCGTCTGTCTTTAGACTCGAACATTTCATTCTTATAGTTAATTTTATTGATATTATTTGTTGTATATTATTGATATTTTCAAACCTTTGCAATCAAAATACCTGCCTGAGAAGTCAGTCGACCCACCCAAGCCAATTTTTTCCGTCAAATATTCTCAGAAAGAAACACTTTTTTCCACCTTTTTTTCACATGCTGTGGTTGACTTAGGGTTACATCATTTTATATTTGTGTTGGTGAAGCTGGGCATGTCCCTTTTGGGATTTTTAAGGTCAAAATATAGGCCACAAGGTAAATTGTCAAAAGTACTTGATCCAAAAAAAAAACAAACAATTTTGCTTCCTTCTAATTTAACCTCTCAAGTGAGATTTTTTTTTTTTTTTTTTTTTAAATCGGACCAATGGTTGCTGAGAAAAATGAATATGGATATATCTACTGTACATGCAACATTTGAAAAGGTAATGGCTGAACTGGTGGAATGACCAATGAGTTCGAGTTTCCTCAATGCCATCTGTGTCACATGTTGTAAATGAGGACCTAAAAAAGAAAAAGGGAAATAAAAATAACACCGCATCATGTGGTATGCTTAACTTAGTAAAAACGGCTAAACATATTCAGTAAATGGCTTTAGCTGGGAGCAAAGAGCACATAACAGACAAGAGCTTCAATTTAACATCGTTCATGGTAGTGCTAAGAAATGAAAGACTTGACAAGTGGGATTTCTCTGCATCGCCACTTTCTGCCACACTAACTAAAATGATTGTGTGCTGAGGATGTTTAAAGCAAGAACAGATGGGGAGTGCATATGATAAGGGACACAAGGGTACTCGGTGTGTCAAGAGCACGCACGGAGGGAATGTGTGCGCACACGTGTGTAGTGTGACTGCGGTGTGATTGTAGATGTGGGACACATTTAAGACCAAAGACCAGTTAATTAGGAACATAAGTCATGACCACAGCAGCTGTGACGGCCAAGCTCGCCATACTTGTGGTGGATAAAATACAGGTTAGCAATGGAATTAGTTAAGGTGACGATCTGATTACAGAAGAGGCTTTCGCATTTATGTTTGGTTTGGGGTCAAGGGAACACTATTATATAAATGACTGATATCCTCAGTGTTATTGCACAAAGATAGTAACACTATGATGTCCACTGAGGAAGAGTTATGGTCCAGGTATAGCTCCCGTGTTCTAAAAACATGCATTAGGTTGATTGAAGTTGCTAAGTGGCCAGTAGGTGTTAATGTGAATAGCTGTTTGTCTTGTGTGCCCTGTGATCGACTGGAGCCTGTCCAGAGGTGACCTTCTGTCATGGGTATCACAAAAACACAAACACAAATGCATCCGAGAGTTTCTTTGGCGCTAACGCTCATATACCAATTTAATTATGGATTTCTGTACATAAAGAGGCACATCTGTCCCCAAACTTTGGACAAATTTGAACAAGGCGTCAAAGACTTTTAACATTCCATCTTGTAAGTGTTGACAAATAATCCAGAGATCATTCATGACATGATGCCGTGAATACTCTTAGCTCACCCCCTCACCCTTTTTTGAGACAGTATATATATTCCGTTTTTGCTAAAGACCATACAGTAATAACATGATTATGTCCCTGATTCCCTTCATTTGGCATACATCTCCACCAGCACTCCCTCAAAGCTTCGCGCGTGCGCAGTTGCGCACTGCTTGCAAATTCTCAGCGCACAAGAAAATCTATGCTGCGCATCAGACAAAATGCAATACAAACATATTAAATCATGTCTAATACTACAACTCATTTTAACACATTAATTAGACCAATAATGTTGTTTTCTGTTCCATTTTACATTGTGACTCAGCAAGTGACAAGTGTCCAGCCATTCATACGCTTAGTTTCACTTACACTATTCACCCAATCGAACGCATTGACAGAAACATTCCCTGCATATACACCCTGTGTAGGTTAGCTAGCTAACAACAATGCAGAGTTAAGAGACGCAAACCACTTTTCCTTGCGAAACGAGCGACACATCCGCTCACCAAGCCAACAGAAAAAGAAATGCTCTTCTTTTAAGATGGAATGGCTGTCGGCGTAAATGCAAATAGAAGAACATGCGGCGAAAGTGAGTGAGATTTTTTTTTTCTTTTTCACAACTTGTGGCTTGTTTATTACCATGGTGACAATTGGAATATACACTACATTGTCATGTCAAAAACACTTATTGCTCAAGATTAAAAACGAAAAAAAAATGTTGAAAACGAACAAAAATAGTTGTGATATGTATGCAATAAAACAATCATAGATGTATCGTTCTCCCGTATTGGTGCTGGATGACGCTTGTAGTTGTCACCTCAGCTATCCCCTCATTACCGGTCTACACATATGTTTACAAGTTGTTGGACGGGATGGGGTTGTGCTGTTCACAGGAATTCTTAGAGTTCCGAGCAGCCTTGCGTCATCAAAGCGTGAGCCACGGCTGGCTCATTCCAGGGCCGCAGCTAGGCCCCGGGAGATACTCAGACACACCCCCCCCCACCCCCACCCCCACCCCCCCCCACCCCTTTCCTTGCTCATTAATGACAAAATGTGAGTTATGTGATATAGGTCACTTTGGGAGTGACGTTAGATTTGCACATGGTGACTCAATGTGTGCATGTCTGAAGTTGCTCACCTTGGTCATAAGTCTGCTAAGGGAGTTTGTGGGAATGCTCAGCCGCATTGAAAATTAGAGGAACATTGACACCCCCCGCCTCCTTTTTTGAATGCATATCTTTAGATGAGTCTTTGGGTTTTGCACGTGTTGACATCAGAAAAAATGCGCCTTCTACAGTGTACTGACTAAACTACCCCTCTGTACATTTCTCCTATCGCATGAATTAATTAGACATATTTATGAGCAGGTGCTGATCGAACTACTCACGTTCCCCTCCGCACCACTCCTCAACATCTTCGCACATAAAATGACACTGATCTTATCAGAGCTACCTATGCAGTCAGCTGTCACACCATCTATCTTTGCATCCATCACACCCCTGGGAGAGCGATGCGCCTTCAATATATTTATGGGGCACTGTTGGCAAGCTCAGGCTGTTTGAAAACCTCATCAAAATTCAAAATGGCACCTGCGTCTCTTGTAGAAGTAGCTGAAGAACCCAAGTTTGCAGAAGGACAGGTTATGAGGGCCCAGATGCATCTGTGAGTTTCTGTGTGCATACTTATGAAGAATAAACATGATATATTCCAAGTGTCATGTGGAAATCAAATTTTAACCTTTGACAACCCAAATCTGAGGGATTGTGACAAAGGAGACGTCAGATGTTGACATTTCACCAGCACACACGTTCAATGAGTGGCATTTTACTTTTCACAGAAGATTGTGGTTCTGAATCAACATTTCAGTTTTAATTAAGGGATTTTGCTTGAAGCCGAGAACTACCAAAAATTAGGTGGAATATTTGAAAGTTTGTTTTTAACTATTCTTTTCCAGAACTTTGAAGATTGGAAGTGAACATAGAGGTTGATTGCAGGTGAGCTAGAGCCAATCACAGCTGAAGTTGGGCCAAAGGTGGTCTATCATAGGTGGACCCAAGCACCGTGGAAAATATCTTCCATTTGGAAAAGTGAGTTCATCCATCCATCCATCCATCCATCCATCCATCATCTACTGCTTTATCCGGTTTCGGGTCATGGGGGCAGCAGGGAAGCGCAGATTTCCCTCTGCCCGAGCCACTTCAACTGGCTCCAGTTATCCAAATTGTATTCTGATCAATTAGCCACTCTACAGAAGGGATGTGGTAAGGCCAGAGCAATCAAATGGAAATTAAAGTGGCAAGTAATAAAAATATACTTTACAGAGTGTACGTGCAGGAAAATTAAAGTGATATCACATAGTAATATTCAATTCAAACTAAGCTGTCTATATCTGCATAAATTGACTAATTTGTAATAAAGAGGAAATCATCACTGTCAATTCCATTTGACTTCGAACAAACATTAGTATTGTATTTCTATTCCTAGACCAAACGTTGTTTGCCCCAAATGTTAGCAACTAATTGCAACCCTAAGTGGCCTAAATTGCACACACCCATTTTAAGTCAGCAGGATTTTCACAAGCAAACAAAAGAATAAAATATATGAAACGGCAAATATCCAAGAGGCACAGATGCCTTTTTCATGCAAAGGTCAAAGTAGAATGGCCAAAGTGGTTTGACAATATTAACTTGAAATAACCGCTGCTACCATTTTTGGCATCAAGCAGTCATAATGGGTTTGAAACAGGAAAACGAAGCTCGTACTGGCAAGGTCAAATTGCCAAAATACCATGGCACAATATGGAGAAAACAAGCCTTTTGCATCACTTCACTCCTACTGTAGCAAAAATTGGCACAAACTACATAATAACCTGACGATGACAGAATGCTGTCATGCTGTCAAGCTACTGTCAAGCCAGAGCCCATCCAAATTCTTGCTCAACTTATTCAATATTTTATCCATCTCCTAAACGATTTATCTTTTTCAGGGTCAAGAGTAAACAACGGCAATCCTAGCTGATTTGGGGTAAAAGACCGTCAATCACAGGGCCCAGTCAAAAGTTGGAAAACACCTTCATATTCAAATGGTGTCAAATACATGAAAAAGTCAAGAAATTATAGCTAATGATTCTTGATCACTGCAACTACAGTACTACCTGTATACAGCTGGGATTGGCACCAGCAAGCCGGCCACCCTTGTGAGGAGAAACGGCTGTAGAAAGTGGATTGATGGCTGGATGGATGGATGGATGGCTGGCTGGCTGGCTGGCTGGATGGATGGATGGATGGATGGATGGATGGATGGCTGGATGGATGGATGGATGGATGGATGGATGGATGGATGGCTGGATGGATGGATGGATTCTGGGTAATAAACAATTGTGAACTGAAAGCCATTGCAGATCATTAGATCAGATGTGCAAAGCTGCAGTTCAGGGAGACAAGATGTGCAATGTGCAAAGAAGTTATTACTTAATGACGAATCACAAATATAAAACAAGCTCTGTTTTGAGTCACGTTTGTGGTTATTATGAAAAAAAAAATCAATATTTCCTCACCATGTCAAATACGACCAATGAATTAATCTACAATTCAGGAACTTTTGAAATAATGAAAAAAAACCACTGAATTACAATGTGTGTTATTTTAATTGATACTGTATAAAAACAATTATTCAGCCGTAACGGAACAATTTTTCTCTAGGCAAGTGTATCTATATCATCATCTGTATAAATGTTTACATTTTTCCCTCAAACCTCATACACTTACATACTGTACATTGTGCCGGTGAATCACTAAAATGACTCCATAATCCACCAAACGTGAATTTAATATCAGCTCTTCTACTTAAATCCTGCTCTGTTTTTTCTGTTTGTGTTTTGTCAATGTGTGTTCATCACAAGCAAAACTGTCTTTGTGCAAATGCTGAGGTTTGTGCTTTAATAAACAATACAGACCATTTTTTTCCTCAAAAAGGAAATATTAGGACTTTTCCCAGACACCAGGAAGAACTGGGTCATATTTGTTTTTACATTTCTAGATGTGAAAAATCTGCTTGCCCCCATTGTTTTTCTTTTATTGCATTGATGCCGTCTTGCTTACAGTTCCCTCAAGAAATTGTTAGGTAAATAAAGTAAAATGGGATGTCTTGTTTTGTTATTTCATGACAATGCAAAATCCATGTCGCTGAACAAAGTAAATGAAAAAAAAAACATGACGATATTAATGTCTCCTACATACTTTCAGTTTGGACTGGTTATTCTAAATGACCCCTTTTCAGAGTTGCTAGTTAAAAAGAGAACGCTATATTGAATTAAGTGAACTTCTGATTCTTAGATACAACGCTACAAGTATCTTTCAATCCATCCAGTAGGGAATTCAGCGATACAGTGGAAGCTGACATAAATTATTCAGACATTGTAAACATGGGAAAACATGTCTGAATAAATGACTTAGTTATTAGATTCCAACTTTGCCCGTCAACACAGTCGCCTCACTACAAAGCCAGGCGACACCATGAACGTCCCATCATTGTAATTTCCCTATGGATTGCTCGCAGCCACACAAGATCTCATCATCGGCAAAGCTTTGTAACAAGATGATGATAGCCTGAAATGTGATTTGAAGCCCAACACGCTTGCTTACATTCTGTCAATTATCCAGCCGTGTAGTCCACAACAGAGCTTTCTAATAATTAAGAACCTAATCAGGCAGTGAGCTGATGTGGAATGAGACAGTAATACAAACTGCGCTTTTGCTAAATTCGTACATCCATCTTACTTGTTAACACAGTTCAGGGAGACAATATCAGCTAATATTATCATTTTATGAAACACTGTGGGAAAATGCATCCAATTGTAGAAAATTCAAACGGAAAACAACAAGAATCCAGTGATATTTTGGGGATACAGCCATCAAATAACCCTTTGTCTGAAAACATTTTTGAATAATATGCTAAAAACCTTCCTTTGTTCTGCTGAATATTTGTCACAGAGAACCTGTTCAAAAGGGGCTTTTAGCTTTTAAAAGCTCATTTGATATGGATGAAGATCAAATTAAATTTTTATTTTTTTTCCAAGTCATTTGAAAGCCACACGCAAAGGAACTCAGGGCTTATGCATCAAAAATATTTGGCTGTCCAAACACATTTGCAACACGGAGTATGGCATTTGATAATGAGACCCAAAGGAAGCTTCTGAAAATATCCCACAGTTTCCCCTTACCATTTAACCGACAACAATCTACGGTAGCCTACTTTTCCTCGGCTGCTGCTCTACCTCCTCTAGGGCATAAGAAATCCCTTGATAGTTTCCAAAACTGTTCACACAACAAACCCATTTAGTTCCTGGAATCATGCACTGAACGAGGGAGATGTTTTTAAGGTGTTGTGAAAAATCCCACGAAGCACGACTTGCTTTTTCATCTTGTTAAGGCTATCGTAAACAGCGACTATCTGGTTTGTATGCTCCAATGTAATCCGCTCTTTCTTGTAAATGTCACAAGGAATCAGCAACGTTGACCTTGGGAGACACGAGGGCGAGATCTGACAGTGTCTGCTTAAAAAAAAAAAAAAAAAAAAAAAAAAAAAAAGCAACGGTGTGCAATTGAGTGGAAAGGGCTTTGATGGTGTGTGAGCAGCTCTGGACCTAAACACACATGCGCACACACAAAGTAGCAAACGAAAAAGCATGAATCTATGAAGGCACATGAAAACAAATATGAAAGAAAGAAAAAAATCTACTGAATAAATTGACGGCAGGATGCAGTTAAAGCAAAGATATGCAATTAGTCATCATGGTGTTTCAAGGAAACAAGATTTTTTTTTTTTTTTTGGCACCTTAAGTTCTCATCTACCACAGTGATCAGAGTAAACCCGGATTTCTTCCAAGAAACTTTTGCAGTCCAAAACCTCATCTTTGAAGGCGGTTCAATTTGACAAGCACTAGGCCCACCGCAGGACATCATTAGTCCAATTTTGGCACTAAAGCCAGGAGTCGGCTGCACTCGAGACGAGCCGCCGAGTTGTCAGCCTTTGCCAAGCCTCCTCTTGACTCAACATGCGCTGCTTGCAACATGATGTTGTGGATGTCCATACAATTTTAAATATACAACATAATATTTGTCTCCTTGTTACTCATCCGGTGCTCACGTTCATTTAATTTATTAATTAGCATTGGGACGCTGGCTTGCTGGTGACTATCCCAGCCATCTTCAGCAGTAGGCGGGGTACACTGGTTGCCAGCCAATTTCAGGGCATACAGAAACAAACAATCATTCGTGCACCCAACCACACCTAATGACAATTCAGTGTCCAATACATGTTTCTGGAATGTGGGAGGAGAACGGAGTGCCTTGAGAGGAACCACACGAGCACGGGGAGAACATGAAAACTCTGGGATTGCCTGAACATGCTTCCATTCTACCGTGCCACCCCCTGCAAACTCACCTTTACCATTATATATATATACAGTATATATATATATATATATATATATATATATATATATATATATATATATATATATATATATATATATATACAGTATATACAGTATATATATATATATATATATATATATATATATATATATATATATATATATATATATATATATATATACAGTATATACAGTATATATATATATATATATATATATATATATATATATATATATATATATCTATATATATATATATACTGTATATATATATATATTCAGTATATATATATATATCTATATATATATATATATATACAGTATATATATATATATATATATATATATATATATATATATATATATATATATATATATATATATATATATATATATATATATATATGTACACTTCAGTATTTCAAAATTATTTCATACAGGTATTATTTGCATTATTTGCAGTCATGTCCACATCCTCATCAAATGGTTCTATTAAAATTCAGCTTTAATTTTAAGTATTGACAGCAGATCAGCTGTAAATTTTGCAACAGCATATGAAATGAAACGGAGGTTCAATAGACAATTTAAAAAAAATGCGGCTTGCAACATTATGCATCATAATTGTAGAACTCAAATTTTGACTTATTGATGTGCATTTAGTTGAAAGTTTGAAAATGCCTGCTCATGAACTGATGAAGTTCTCTGTTCAAATAATAACAGTTTTTGTTATGAGATAAATTTACCGTTTGCTTTCATGGCCCTCAAATTTTGGAAAGAGTACTTTCAAGTGGAAGTTTTTACATCAACCAGAACAGAAATGTTTAGAGTTGCAACATCAAAAAACTGAAATAAAAAATGTAGTTATTACCCTGTTCCAGTACGTAACTTTAAAGAGAATTCACTAACCAGAATTTCAGCCTCCTTCTGGGTATTAGCGGAATCCTAACAGTCTATTCAAACTAGGTCAATCACATCCAATAATCCAAAATGTTTAAATTATTACAATTTCGCACTCTGCTTTAAATGATTCTGCACCAAAATAAAGAGTAATAGACATCATCATATCTACATCATATTTTAGGAAAAACAATCACTATAAGGAAACCACTATAAGAAACTTAAATCAAAGACTCTCGAGGAAGCGTGGAATCCCTGACTGAATATTTGATGAGCCATCACACTGCCCTGCAGAGAGGTCGTCTGCCTTACCGCGGCCATGAAACTCCTGACAGGACGTGCAGGTTAAAAAGGTTCAAGAACTCATGTGGCCGCCAGGAAAAAAAAAAAAAAAAAAAAAAAAAGCCCCATCACAGTAGGAGGCTGACTGAGCTTTGTGTGTGTTTTTACAAATAAGCATGCAGTATGGGTATGCTTAAGCATAACGCAAACATGACATATTCCTCACATCTCAAACGATAATTGCACTAACAAGGTGAATTCTTGTCTGTAGTCATGTTATGAGCGGAACAGTGTAGCAAAGGGGTTAGGCAGATCATAATTCTGAATTTCTATATTTACTCCCAAATGTCCAACATACTGCTGTTCATTTCCTTTATGGAGTAGCCTGAGAGGCTAAGTTACTCACTCTGAGTGAAACGTGGAGGGTTGTCGTTGACGTCGGACAGAGTAACCGTCACGGTGGTGGTACCGGATAATCCGCCCAAGTGGCCTCCCATGTCCTTGGCTTGGAGGACCACAAGGTATTCGTCCTGGGTTTCCCTGTCCATGTCCGGGACAGCTGTGCGCAGAATACCTGGTGAATATCGCAAAAAGTCAGTCACTTTTGACATTGAGTCATGCAGCTAAACTCCACTCTACATGGGAATCCGCCATGAGATTTCATAAATCTCAGATACTGGTTTTAGGTGCAGTTGGTGCATGTAGCAACATAGCTAACTATAGCATATCATGTATCATGTTGTGTGTCTGCTCTCGGTCCCTTTTGTGGCTATTTTTGTCCTTTGTTTAAGAGCTTCCCGATTCTCTACCGGGGGGATTCTCTGGTTGCATACCTGCAGATCATCAGTCATCAGCGGATTATTTAAGTGCAGTTGAAACAGAGGGATGACGTTTTCTCAACTGTGTTCTCCTAGTTGTTCTGCGCTCCGTTCTTGTCTTTGCTGTATCTCATTGTCTTGTGATTCATCCCAATAAGTATTTTTGGCCATAATCGTAATGGCCAAATGAGGTTTCATGAAGCTTTGCACATGTTTCAAAGTTTCATGCTGCTCTATGGCGCCATCAAGTGGTCCAGAAGTCCAAGAATTCAACAGTATTGTGAATGCTATGGCTATTTGTTGAAGAAGATGACAACAAGTGGGTAAGTATAATTTGTTATGAATTTTTATTTAGCTATAATACCAAAACCAGTCTTTTTTATCCTGATTTGAAGCCATCAAATCAAAATGTTCCCAAACAGGGGAAATCCTCCTTTTTCGCATAGGTAGAGTTGCAACAGTGCTCAAAAAACAATTGCGATTGCACACATAGATGTAACAGGAGTTCACAAAAGGTGAAATGACAGGTGATCACCATTGCGCTTTGCACCCACCAAACCATCAAACCACTTCCTGACGCGTTCGCTTGGTCCAGTCGATCAAGTCGAGTCTTCACAAGTTATCATTTCCGGGTCTTGCCCATTGGAAGTGCAAATCCTACATTTTCCATGGACACGTCCACCCCATTATTCCACGTTTTTTGTTGATACTTTCTGGTAATGTTTTTTTGAGGTTTGACTTGGAATTTTGTATTTTCTTATCATGTTTGTTCATTCTCTTTTTGGTATTAAATTTTATCATTATTGAATCATTGTTTTTTCATTCTGTTTCAGGAGTGAAAATGTACACAAGCAGGAAATATACTGCACTGGTAAAATCTAAGTGAACGAGAGAGATCTCTCCTTTCAATATTTTCTCATTTACTATTTTTTATCACCTATGTCTTCTTGCATATGCAGTCTGTGTCATCCTTGAGTGTTGTTCATCTTTTAAAGGATTAAAAAAACATTACAGTACATCCTATTGTCTGGCGAAACTTAGGTTGCAAATTCACAATTAAAATCTCAGGGAGTCTGATCATTAATTTTGTCCAATGTACCGCAGGGTCCTAGTTAGATTCAGAAGCATCATGCAGTTAGTAGCAGCCCAAACAGTAATAAAGAAATATGTTTATTATTGTTGTTTAGTTTGCAATGAGGTAAAATTTTACTGAAAAACATTTAATAATTTCGTCTCCTTGTGTACTATAACTATGCACTCAGTATTATGCAGTGCAGTCATACACTAATGCAAAATACAGTCACAACAATAAAAGTATTGCTATATTAAAATCCTTTCACAGCTTCAACTTGGTGCTAACATCAGGAAACCAGAATATTCAATGCGAATCCTAAACCTCATTAAAATGTGCACATATAGTTACTCATCATTTATTAACCAATTTATGCAGTATATTAATGTTTTCAGCAATTATTCAATTTCAGGACCTTGTTGTCCCTTATTCAGCATTTTTTAACAGTTAAAGCAATGTTTTGTTTCACTGCTGAAATGCTGATAATAAATCATCAATCCAATTAAAATGTAATTGTAAATAATTACAATTACATTTGACTGCAAAGAGCAGTTTCATGTACAAAATATTTAATCGACAGCACAGCTTTTTATTGAATACGTTACACGTATAAACTGCTGTTAAAAGGAAATGACCTACAAATGATATAAAGCCTGGTCCATCACTAGGAATCTCGAATTAATCACTGATAGCGAAAAAGGCTATATTTTTTAAGACTACATTTCTATTATTGCTTTTCCGTTTCCTTATTGAGTGATTCAATATGATTATTCAATGGCATGGTAATTTTGGTAGCTATGTAATGTGATGGCAATATTTTGTGACAAAAGAATGACAAGGATGTATCTATCTAATAGGAATGTAACAACTGGTCTGAGTAAACACTTCAAAATAAAAGCCTAATAAAGCTATTGCTCTGATGTCATGTATTATTTGGTATTTTTATTTTGAAGGTTACTTATTTAGTATGTAGGTGACATGTTATGACATTATGCTGATGAGGTTTCCTTGGCATGTCAGTGCACATCAAATAAACAGTAATCAATCAATCAAGTTTATTTGTTCACGCCTGAATAACTGAAGTCTCAAAGGGCTTCACAGGTGAAAAGGAGTCATACATAGACTTCTTTTCATCATAAATACTTAACAGCATCCCCTGAACAAAGCTCCTAGAAGAGGAAGAAAAAACTCAAAAACCCCAATTGGGGAAAATAAGAAACCTTCAGAGGCCCATCTCATGATGTCCACATTTTACAAAGCAATGAGTGACACAAAACACCTCTTTTCAAGCCATGTGTGATTATATTTTCACATGACCATATTTAAAAAAAAATCATGGTACCTAATTATATCATTAGAGCACCTGCTTTTGATTCCTTGTCTGTAAAAGACGGAATGCCAGTGAGCAGTTTCAGCAATTTGGCTAATCTCCTATGGAAACATCTTCCACTTTTAGTTTGCAAGGAAGGCTCGTTCTCTTTATCCTCAATTCTTCCTTTTTTAGGTCGGCTCGTATTCTAGTGAAGGCTGAGTCAGACATGCCTTGAACTCTTCCTGAGTTCTGCAGCATTAGACTGCCAGAGGACAGCATGATGCACTGCCTCCTTCTCCCTCTCATCTATGGGCATTTATATATGTATTAAAGCATGATATGAGCCCTCTAGTAATTTCTCATCTTTTAATGTTTCAACAGTTATTTCAGGAACTTTGGATCTTAGAGTGTAATTGCAGTTATATTCTGCAACATCCTTCCATGTACTTTAAAATGGAAAACTGAACATGCACATTCAAAATACAAAACGTGATACTGTAGCTTCTTTAATCTTTGGGCAAGCACCAAACCTTCTTCTGAATATCACCTCTCTCCCACCATTTATTTTCAACCCGCAGTTCTTTTCTTTTTTCATTTTTTCATCACTTCTGTGCATTATTGGACGACCACTCTGTGTCCAGTTTTACTTATCCAGAGCACCTAAACAGAAATTTAAGCTGTAACAAAATGCTGTAGGTAAAATATACTGTAAGTCAATCAAAGTTAAACCACAATGATAAATAATAAGTATAATAAGCTTTTTCACTTAATACTCTTTTTGGGTGTTTGTAAAACTACATCTGTATATGTTGTATGTCATATGAACCTGTTTTTAAGATACAAAAAAAACTTCATAATTTCACTTCTCAAGGTACCATTGTGTGTGTGTGTTAAAGCCAACATAGGGGAAAATGACAACCCATGAAAGACAGGCAGTCAGAGAGCAGAATATATTGTTCTGTATCTCTTACGGTAATGGCACGTTGAGATGCCTTCCACATTGATTACCTCTGTGTAAATGACCTCATTGTGTGACTTGTGTGGGCACATAAATTGCAGGCTTTGCTGCGGTCTGGGTGACTTGGCAGATCACATTCGGTCATTTTCAATCGAGCTGTTCTGAATAAATAAGAATGTCCAACATTTCTCAGCATATTTCACAAGTGTGGTCGAGTGTATGGATGCATTTTGAATTTGTCTACCAGTGATTGAGCCATTGAGGAAGAGGGTGATTGAAAAAAAGGAGACAGCAGTGAGAAGAGGTTAGACATGTTTGGAATACTAAACATTGCCACATCTACTACACATCGAGCGAGCATCTTGCGTGGAACAATTAAAATCAAAAAAGCTGCGGAGGTCTTTGGCCTACCTCAAAAGCATGAAATCAGCAATCATTCAGCGATGATTGACATTGACTGAGCAACACACCTTTTACCTGCATCAGCCTTTTACGCATATAGACTACATAAAGGGTGTCTTACAAATATCCGCAGCCTCGTCTTGACTTGAATGCTGTGAGTGTTAGCCAATCGATAGAGTATGTGTCAAACAGAAATCCAAATCCTTCACCTCTGATCCACAATTTCACTCAAAGGTTGAATGCTCATTGATAACCATAACACTGTGATCCAATAAAATTAAAAAAAAACTAAGGTGCCCTCCACTACGATGGACTTCCACTTGTCCTTGAGTGACACCTTATATAGCGGAGGGATAGTGAGAACACACACAGCAAACAAGTCCTTTGAGCTCTTAGTAATCTGTGTAGCAGTCTAAAGACCATTGCTGACACACTTCTTTTTGATTTACCTCATCCAGAGGTCACATCAGAGCTACTGCAAGCTTTTGTTGCATGAACACAGACCCTTAAAAGCAAGAGTATATTTCTTCCGACTTATATCGGAATGAACATGCGTGGACCAGGGCACGCGGGAGGGTAAAGCTGAGTGCTCAGGACTAGAGGAGGGAAGATAGATGAGTGACAAAGACAACTTGGAACGTACACAGGGGAATATGTCAATTTGTGTTGGTTTGCCAGTGTGAATCCGATGAGCAAAGAATTATGGCAAGAGCAGGGCTAAGAAAAAGACAGGCAAAGGAAATCTTGGCGTTTTTCGGGGTGTGCCACATGTTTGCACGCTCACCTGGATTTGTATGTTGCTTTAGTTGTGTTTACCCACACTTCCACAAGCTGTGTGTTTGTGAGCATGCCACTCATGACTAAATCCACGTGTTTGCATAGACAAGATGTATTTGCAGTCGACCATCTTGAGCAAACTTGCTTTTTTTGTCTTTCCGTCTTTTTGCATCTTTTTTTAACACAAGCAAATCCCCATTTTGAAAGCTGTGATAAGTATAAACGTGAATCTTCACCTGCTCAATGAGTAAAGGTTCTTGAGAAAACTATTATTGCAAATTGGTACTACACTATATACCCCTGAGACACAGACTATTCATTTGTGTCCACTGTAGTGGACATTATTTTGGTCTATATCTTTGAATCACACAAGCTACTCTAATAAGATACAACAGTGGATATTAATTAATAGGCTGGGTCTCAAGAAAGATCTGAATAAAATGGACTGACTTTTAAATCATTAAATTTGAAGTTTTGCGACAGTATCATGATATGCTGTGGATCCTGAAATTTAAGTTGGGCGTGTAGTTAATTACTTAAAGACAGGGGAGCACTGAATTTCATGATAGCACCATGTGAGAAAATTAAATGGTTATTGAGGACCACACCATTATTCTAACCTGAAACATGGTAATAGTAATAGTTTTAATAGGATGCTACTACTTGTAGTTTGTCATCAAGAAATAAAAATTAAAACAGTTAAAAAAATATATAATCACATTTAAATAACTGTGGGATCAATTAGACAGATTAATTGTAATCAATTAATTATAGATTGTGTTAAAGTGTTATTTTATTAATCGCATTGATCTAATTTTTAATCTCTCCCTTTTCTCCTTTCTGTATGCTGAGCAGATCAGTGTTTATGCATGGGACTTCTTGCACTAGGCTTGTTGTGGTTGAAAAAACAAGGTCAGTCACACCCTGAAGAGGACTCTAGCTCTCATAGGAGGGCAGGAGGAAGACATGAAAATGGAAGAGCATGTGTGAGTTGTCTGGCCGACTCCACTCATTCAAGCACCTGGGAGTCCACATCTTCGACGATATCTCCTGGAACATCACCACGAAGGTGATGGTGGAGAAAGCCCAGCAGCAACTTTACCTCCTGAGAGCGTTAAAGAAAAACTGCCTTGAGGAGCGGTTGTTGGTGAACTTCTACCAAACCACCATTGAGAGCATCCTAGTGCATTGCATCACGGTGTGGCACATGGAGTGCACTACAGTCAATAGGAAAGCACTGCAGATAGTGACCAACACTGCCCAGAAAATCACTGGATGCTCCTTAATCTCCCTGAGGTTGATATTACCAGCTCTCACTATCTGAGCAGAACGAGGAAGATTGTCAGACGAACAAATCCTGGTCATCATGCCTTCAAACTGTTGCCCTCTGTTTGGCTCAAACAAGCCGGGCAAACAGATTCAGAAACAACTTTTTATCTCTGAATAAGAACAAAACAAAAACACAATGAAAATAACAATAAAAGTAAGCTTGCTATGCTATTTGATTTATACTTTATAAAATATTTATTCTATTTATTGCGCATATAATACAGTAAGTCTCCCAATTTTGTTGCATACCTTTGTACAATGACAATAAAGACATTCTATTCTATTCTATTCTATTTTAACGATAGCAACAAAGAAGCTAATTCAACAAGCCGAAGCAAATGCTAAATTCAGCAGCAACATCTCTATAAAGTTGGCAAAATTAAAAACAGGTTGCTGCTGTTGCTTTCATTGTTGACACACATACTTAATAAATATTGCAAGGGCCGCTCAAAGACTGTGAATGGACCAGGCGTGGGCCGTGGGACCCGATTTGCCCAAATGTGCTATTATTCTTTAAGTACAGTACAACCCTAAGATTGATGGGTCAGGGGAAAAAAAAACTGAGCAACAACACACAACCTCTAGTGCCCATTTGAGAACCATACAAAATCATTTCCAAGGGAGAATTCTGAACTCTTGAATTGATGTCTAACCCAATGACAATAACCTTTTCTGCCTTTACTCAAAGTCTTTTACCACTCAATACATACAGATGCACAACAAAATACGGAAACAAAAATACTGTATTGCGATAAACCAAACTTGTAAAATGCCTGGAAACATCTCATAGTTGCATTAACACCCCGAGCCTAATCGATTGGTAACCAAATTCCTCAGGCATGTATACATTTCCATTGCTCAAACATTGAAGCCGGGTGTGCCATATGCCATCCTCAGTAGCTGACGGGTACAACATCTACTGTACTGTAACTACTGGGGGGGATAACTGAATGTTCATGCTACATAAGGTTAAAGATGTTCTTTTTTGGTATAATGTTGGAAGGAAAACAAAACCCTATAAGGAAAACTAATGGTCAACAGCGCCTTTTTATTAGTGTGAACACCATCCATTTGAAGTACAGTAATAGTTCATCTACACAAATTACAAATTACATTTTGCTCTTAAAATTCTATATTTGGTGTAAACAGAGTAAAATTTACACTTAGATTTAGTCTAAAGGTTTTATTCTCTTCCAAAGGTAAATTTAACTTTCAAATACTCTTAAGTGGTGCTTCCTTTCTTGTAGTAAAGTGTATGTAATGTGACGTGTTTTTTTAATTAATAATGTTGATGCAGTTCTATTTTTCAGCTAATGCATTTGACACCTTGCAAAGGGAATACAGCTGGAAGCAAGATGTTTCGGTAAAAGTGGTGCTTTAATCGAAATTTTGATTCATGTCTACTGTCCCTGATTAAATATAAAGGAAAAAAAAGAACTGTTTAAGGAGGGAGCAAATTCACAGTTTTTAGAGTAAAATGTAATTATGAAATTTACTACGTACATTTGTTGACACTGTTCATTTTACAATTTTCTCTTTACAGTGAAGAGCTAATGCAGACCTCCTTTGTAGTAAAGTTTCCAATTTAACCACTTAACTTGCCCCAGTCACCAATAATCTGTGGACCGCAATGTATTTCTTGATGAAAACTCCATAACTGTATGAGCTTCAGGGAGCATCGTCACCACGTAGCGTTTGCAGGCAGGTGTAGTTTGGCCAATCAAACTGAACCCAGTGCACCTCATAAACTCGAACTGCACAGAGAATAGTAAAAATAGGAACGAGACCACAATCTGTCAGCATCTCGATTAATTTGTGTATGTAAATGTAGTCAGTGTCACCCGCTGCTGACACAGCATCAAGACTAACTCAGAGGGCTGAGTATCGTTCCGCATATTTTGGCTTGGGAGTGTTGATCGAGGATTGAGCTGCAGATGGAAGCACACACACTCACAATCATGAATAGGAACACACTCACCTGTCTGGGGATCAACAGAGAAGTACTGCTGGCCCTGCACCAGTGTGTACACTAGTCTGGCACTGTTCCCATAGGTCGGGTCATCAGCATCTGTCGCTGTCACCTGGATTATCGAAGTGCCTGCAGGAAGGAGAGAAAAAGGGGTGGATGGGAGGGGGACATGAAGAGGAGAAAAACAGAAGGATTTGAGCTTGAGAAATAGGACCTGGACAAGAAAAAATAAGGTATATCTGGAGCAAAATAGGAATATACTTCACCACTTTAGGTGTATTAGAAAGCTTTATACCCAAACATCCTCTATCCACCCTCTCCCACACATGCATTTGTTATCTTTTTCCACACAAACGTGTGACAAATATTTTATTCACCTAATCTAAACACCCACACAAACACACCCCCTCACTCTGCTACTGTTAACGTCCCCCCACCCTCTGACTCCCACTGTCTCACTTCATTTCTCTTCATCTCCGTCTCCAATTTCTTTTTGCTCCCTCCTTCGGTCGGACCGTCTGCCGCTTTCACGGTCCCCCTCTTACTCCCCTAAATCTTCTTTCTACGGCTCACGGAGTGTCAATTTGGCAGCGGCATTTTTTGAATTAGTTAGCAGAAAAAATGGATATAAACAAAATCCAGAACGCATTTCTTTCAGACGTTTTGCATTCATATAGACCAGCACACACAAATTCTATATTTATACTTAAGAACAGATGAGTTTTTTTTTTCTGTGAGTCTCAAGCCAAACAATGTGGGAGGAAGAAAGGGAATCATGACAGCAACTGTTACTTTATATATGTTTGAATCATAGCAGCATGGGAAACAAGAGATTTGCGTTGGTATGGGTGCCTGTCCAAATTGAGTAGTTTGACCCTGAAACTGATTAAATACAGAATGTACAAACCTCAATTCCAGTAGCATTGGGACATTGATTAAAACAAAATTGGAAACAAAATAAAAAAATCAACCAATGTTCAGTTGAATGTATGACAAAAACAAAATGTTTAACTTCAAAACCAATTAGGGTTATTCTGGGTTTTTTTTTATTTATTTATTTTGCAAATATACTATCATTTTGATTTGGATGCCTGAAACACTTTTAAACAAAAGACTGGGAATCTCTGAAGGCTCCAAAAATACCTGTTTAGAACATTCCACAGGTGAAAAGGTTAATAGGAAAAATGAGTGGCATCACTACGTATAAAGGGAGCATCCCCAAACGGCTCAGTTGTTACCAAGCATAGATGGTGCAAGTTTCACTACTTTGTGAACAGTTGCGTGAGAAAATAGCCCTACTGTATAACGTTTCTCAGTGTACTTTCAAGGAATTCAGGGATTTCATCATCTATGGTCCATAATTATCAAACACTCAGGGAGAAATCTCCGGACGTAAGCGGCAAAGCTGAAAACCAACATTAAATGTCCGTGACTTGGATCTCTCAGGCGGCACAGCATTAAAAGCCAGCATCTTAAAGGATATTGTCACATGGGCTGAGAAATCCATCAAAAAACATTTTAAGTTAACAGAATTTGTTGTTACAGCTACTGTACAAATGCTGGTTAAAATTGTATCATGCAACGCAAAAGCCACATATCAAGAAATGTCATTGGCCTCTCTGAGCCCTTGTTGATCTGAAATGGACGGAGGCAAAGTGGGAAAAGTGTGCATTGGTCTGAAGAGGCTAAATTTCAAATTGTTTATGGAAATCATGCATGTTGTGTGTGGGGTGTGTTATCGCCAATGGAATTGGATAACTTGCATTGCAGTGTTCCCTGGGTGTGTTGATGGTTTAGGAATGAAATATGTTACCCACCACAGTCCCGAATTTGTCTGCCTACACCTTTAGCAAATCTACCAAAATCACATGACATCACTTGTACCACGCATTGTACCACCTCTGAGTTTATTTGTCTAGTTTTTTTGTCGCCAAATTTGCAGGTGGGCATGGCGTGGAAAATCAGCGGCTGGAATGACTAGCGAAGTGTAACTCTGTCTAACAAATTACAAAATGCGCAAAAAGCCGGTGCTCTCACCTTCTGAGAAACTCTGTAAATGCTTTTGCTGGTTATGCCTGTTGTTTGCATCGGATTGGTTTGCTGTTTTGGAGCCAAATGGTGGGAAATGCACGGCTGGTCACTGCTATATTTAATATTCCTTTTAGCAAGCAAGATTGCTTCCTCAAAATCGAAGGTCTTTTCAAGGGGCAGGAATGAGTTTAAATGAAGATTAGAGCACTTTTTGTATATACAGGTTCTCTGCAGCCATGCTTTGAATTACCACTTTAAAAAGTGATTCTGTCACTGCAAATGTCCCTGCAATATATGTAAAAAAACTCTTCCTATCTCTCACCAGGTCTCTTCATTCCTATTCCAAGCACATCCGTCATATTTTACATGATCCTTTAGCGGTCACGGAAATATTACGGGGTCACTTTGGCTCTGACATGCTTCTGCTGTCAGTATGTTACATTTTTTTCTGCCAAGGGAGCTAGGTTATTGAACATTTCAATCAATCAATCCATCTACCTTCCTGTCTACTTGCCCTGATGAGGGTTATAGGTGAGCTGCTACTCATCCCAGCAGACTTTGCGCATGTGGTAGAGCTCATTGTGGACTGGCCACCATTCATTTGTGCGGCGTATACTTTATAGGCAAACAACCATTTATATTTATAGTACAGGATCCATATCAAGCCAGCCACACTGATAAGATTGCATTATGTACAGTGCGGGTAACCGGGAAGTGACCAGCAAGGTGAGTAACATGACTACTGACATAACATAGCGAACCAATTATGCTGACAAACAACAGCATGGCATTGGTAGGCAGAATTTAAGCATTGTTCACAGGATTTAAATTTAAAACAATACTGCCACATATCAACAAATGGTGAAATTAGTAACACTTACCATAAAAAGCACAAAATGTCAGGGTGCAAAGCCGGAATCTGTGGTGAAGGGGCTTTATGTTATTTCGGAAAATATCAAATGCTAAATATTATTAAAAAGTTTGCTTAGATTCTCTTCCGTAATATCACGTCAAAAAATAACAGCACAATTGGGAGTGGCTTATTTGTTTGTTTGTTTTCCCTCACAAATTATGATTTATGTTCACAAGCATAGCCCTTTGCAACAGCGGATGAACTGGAGCAGAATTATTATTAGTGTGCGGAATACATTAATTGCAAGTGAGGTCAAGGCAGGTTACATTTGTGACCAATGACATTGGATTCTCCTTTTCCTTTAAATAGAAGGTGAGTTCTATAATGAGAAGAGAACGTCCTGAGAGGTTCAGGCTAGTCAGAAACTGCGGAAGTAGGAGCGACACATTATGCATAACCTGAATATGAATAACTGACATCTTAAAAAGGCAGATTGTGCACACTGCAAATCTTAAATAAACGTTGGAGAGCTCGGAACAGTGACAATCGGTTTGTCGGATGAAATTGTATCGCACAGGTTCATTGGTATATGTATCAAATTGGGCATACAAATGTAAATAGGGTTAGAAAAATATTTAAATATGTTTTTTTTTTTGTTTTTTAAGCACTCTGTCACAGTCACAATGGTGGACAATTTTGAATGGAAGGAGGAGGACAAGGTGGCGAGGGAAGATATTTTTTGTTGATTGCAAAATATAGTGTCTTGATTCAACTGATGAGGGAGATATTTTATCATTTCAGACACTCATAATAATAAGTCATTTTTGTCATAAATATTGACAAAAATGCGCTATACAATACTGTTCCACACCACACTGGTTAGATGCTAACATTTCTGTTAATCTGTTCATCCGAAATAGATTTTTCAAAAGTCTAAAACATTTACTTTCATAGGACAAAAAAAACCTACATGCATGCTTTGATGGAAAACACCCATCATTTTGGAGCAGTGAACCAGTTGTGTAGTGATGGGACTTTTGGCCCTTTGAGGGGACTTCACAAACCTGGGAATTAACCACACCTTACAAAGACCCAGTGCCCTCGTTAACAGTGAAGACCCATTCAAAAGACTCGTCTCATTCACGACTGTCACATCACTACACTCGTGCGCTTTAAAAGATGACTCATGTCAAAGCTTCAAAGACATTGCTGTTCACATTGCTTTTTTTCATCCTTTTTAAAACAGAAACTACATCCCTTAGATTACATTCAAGTTAGTAAATAAAACCTGTACACTGGTGACATTTGACTGTTAGTTGCATTTGGAATCTAAAGACTGTATTGTGACGCGAAAGGTAAAGCATATGCAATGTGACGTGGGATTGTGCATCTACTGCACCAGGTGGTTTAGTAGCGCTCTCTTCGCCAAAGCCTGTGCGGGAGTTCCAAAAAACGTAATTTCTATGTTTCTATTTGTACGTTTATTTCATTGTCCAGCACTTTGGTTGACTCCGGTCTTTTTAAATGTGCATTAGAAAAAAAAATCTAAACTATGTTTTACACCTTCTTCAGGTTAAAATGTTTATTAATGTTAATTTTCCAGATCATCCATCCAATCATCCATCCTTTTTCTAAAGCTGTTTGCCGGCGGCAGTCCCAGTCTTCTTCGGGCAGTAGACGGGGGACATCCTGGTCTGCTTGCCAGCCAATGATACTTTTCTGTATCAATTTACATGTATTATTATTTAGTGATTTAATATTTTTTTGCCAGCATCAAACAATGAGATCAAAAATGTTTTTATTTTAAATGGAGGTTATTTTTTATTTCTGGCACTATGATGCACTTGAAGTTTTTTTTTTTTTTTTTCAGTTTCAGACTATTGTATTTCTCCGAGTACAAGTCGAGTTTTTTTTTTCTTGTTTTCAAACCCTACAAAAGGCTGGGTCTACTAATAACCGCATTATTAAAACCAATTTTCTTCACATATTTGGGTTTGAATAACATTAGTCATAAGTCAACATTAGAATAAGTAATTTCATGTCATGTACAAGGCTTAAAATGATTACATATACAGTACATCTAATTCGATTTAGTTTTAGAGCACATCGCAAAATACACTTTTGTCAATTGCCTCGATTGCCTCTTTGTTGTTGACAACACGGTTGCGTGGCCCATTCTTTATTTTTTTTGGTGGACTTTGACGCGGGGGTGCAAAATATTTTCTCTTTCCGAGGAGGACTTTGCAAAAACTAATTGAGAAGCACTGAATTAGCCCAACCATGGTAAAAGTTACTATCAGGTTAGCGACCAGGTCCATATTGGTTCATCAAATGAACGCCACGATATTGCAAACTTTGATCGCTATGCCAGTAACTGACTGAGGTTGATAGACTTTAATATTGCGATTAGACAATTGTAATTAAAAAAAAAAGGTCCACAATAATATATTGTTGTTATTGCATATTGTTGTTGGTGCTGGTAATTTTTGATATTGACGTAACAAAACTAAAAAAGATATCATACCTATGTTTGCCATCTCTGGTACAGTGGCGCTGTAGGGGCCTTCGTCAAAGACAGGTGGGTTGTCGTTGATGTCCTGCACCCGAATTATGAATTGTGACGAGGGCTCGAGGGCACGGTCCGTCTGCCTGTCTGTGGCCGTGGCAATGAGACGGTACTCATCCTTCTCCTCGCGGTCCAGCGGCTTGGTGACGTGGATGTTTCCTGTCTTCTCATCGATCACAAAGACAGAGCCGGCTCCCTCGCCACGTAGGACATATTTAGTGCGTCCATCATTCCTGTCCATGTCAGTGTGGAGCTAGGTGGGAGGAAATAGACAAGAGAAAAGTTAAGAGTAAACACCAGGTTAAACACAAGATTCAGCCATTTTCTCTACTTCTTATCCTGTTCCAAGTGGGGACGCAGCTGAAAATCCTTCCAACAGACTGGAGCATTGACAGGAAACTACTTCATCAAAATTAGGTATGCAAATGAAAACACTGTCACTGAGCCCAGTTTAAAAATCAATAAAGACGAAAAAAAAAAAACTCATCCCCTTCAATCCTGCAGTTATTTTTCTGAAGGGGGTATCAGTGTTGTTTGTTCCTTTCGTGTCTTGGGCTTGTGTTGGATTTCATTTTCTTTCTAGTTGTTCATTGTTTTCTTGTAACTTGTTAGTTCATTTGTTTAGTACATTTGATTGCGAGCCCCTGTACTTGTACCTGTCAACCTGCTCCCCCGTGTTATCCAATCAGCTCCCTGCGTGGTGCAGGTGTATGTCCAGTCCAGGTGTTCATCGTTGTCTTATTGGATTATATTTGGTTTCCTGTTCCTTTTCGATTCTTGCCAGATCGTTCCTTTTCGATTCTTGCCATGTCATTGTTCACACTGTCATTGATTCCCTGAGTTACAATTATTGGTTTTCTGAGTCTGGTATCATAGTCTTTATGCTTATTTGAGTTTGTTATTTTGTTTGCTGTTTTTGCTCTGATCTTTGTTGCTTCTTTACTGGATTAGATTTTTATTTTTTGCACATCAACCTCCCAGCATCCTTGTCTTTGGGTCCGCAATCCCCACACCCTTCCTCACAGCACATGCCGTCCCCTCTTTAAGTCTGTTTTCACATCCAAGCAGTGACTGGGTGTAGGGAAATTACCAGCACATGCACGTGGAGCGCCCTGGCAATTTAATGAAAACTCCAAATCAAAGGAATAATGAACAGTCGACCAATCAATTATTCCCTAACTAATAGGAATGTATGGGGCTGAGTCCAGAGTGCGCGGCAGAGGGACAGGCTGTATCGATCTCAGCCTTCTGTTGAGTTTTATTAGATTAACTCCTAGTGGGTTGCTGCTAGCGTAGCGGAGCAGCCGGGGCTTCAGCTGAAGGTAATATAAAGGAACACTCTCTCCTCACCAGCATTAGTGGCCTGAATGGCACCTGTGACTAAAAAAAAAAAAAAAAAGTAAGAATAGGCAATTCACCCCTACAGCTAATGTGAAACGGCAAAGTCTATAAGCTCGAGAAAGCAATGTTGCATGGAAACAGAAAAGTACTTTTGCTAAGAGAAAAATCACAGTAGGGCAGAAGTCAGTTTTTGAAATGTATTTTACCAAGATTAAAATAAAGAATGACAAAATGATCTTGAAGCTACAAAGTTGCTGCAAAAACCTGAACATCTTTTTCCTCTCCAAAAAATAGATGGCCATATGTTGCCTCTCGATCAATGAGGACAACTAAGGGGAAAGTATGACATTCAACAGCCATGTATTAAAATGTCTTACATTAAATTCAATTCAAATTCAAAAACAACAACAGCAGAACATCACATTGCGGTCTTCCAATGGAAACAACTCTGATTGAATATGAGGCAAAGGAAGACGGCTTCACTTATTTTTGTGAGCTATTTTGTTGACAAACTATCTTTATGCCAACTCACCAATCGGGAAAAAGCATTCCCAACTGACTACCAATCAAAAGATACTCCCAACAATTCATTACAAATCTAATGTCAATTCTAGATCAAAGAATAAGAAGCCGTTTTGGTTAAAAATGAGATGCACTTCTTATGTGGATTACAGTAATCTGGATGACTGATAACCCACACGACACACTGAGGCTAATTCTCAATTGAAATGTTGTAATTATTTTGACAGAATCATACAGAACATTATGCATGTCACTATCATTTAAAATAACACAAATAGGTTCATGCACTTATCTAGATCACAGTTATAAGACACCCTTTGGACCCAAGAAGAATTTGGACCCAAAAGCAGACAGATGAATAAAACAGATGAATAAAACTGCTACCTTCAATTGTAAATTTAGAAATTTTAATAGCATGCTTTCCTTTAATATCCATCCATCTATTTTCTAGAGCCGTTTATTCTCACAAGGGCCGCAGGCTTGCCGGTGCCTATCCCAGCTGACTTCCGGCAGTAGGCGGCGGACACCCTGAACTGGTTTCCAGCCAATTGCAGGGCACACAGAGACGAACAACCATTTATGCACACATTCATGTCTGTTTTCCTCTGATATGTAACTTTTAAATTCAGAACAGGACACATGTACTACATACTGTACATCAAATATTGATATTGATTGAAATGAACACAAGAGTATAAAAAAAGTAGTAATTTCCACTAAAAATCACTGAAAGATTTAAAATAAAAAAATATAAAATAAAAAAACAACATAATTTAAGGAATTTCCATGATGAGTAGACTAGATAAATCCGGCTGCAACCACTATTGCAAATAGGTATTTTTGTCCAAACAGTCGTCACGAAATTCCAGGCAGCTACTCTGTCAGGTGCTTCAGACATTTGTTCACAGTCATCTGTCATTGCTGACTATGTGCTGACTAATAATCTATTTTCTAAATGCGGGTCTTATCACCACTTCTATGTTTACTGGAGCCCACACTACACCTACATCAACTACATATTTATGGCAGAGATTCTGTTGTAGACAGATTGCACTGAAACATGTCATCGCCAAGAATGAGCGTATTTCACGTCAGCACTCACATACGCATGTGAGCAATTTATAGAAATGCAGAAAAAGAAGCTGTGGGATAGACCACAAGTTTTCTCCTACACTGATTGCAGCATATCTTCCACAATGCTAAAACGTGTATAGCAACAGGTGGCAGTTTGTAACTTGCTCTTCAATTTCAAAGCGGCCAAAACACATTAGTCGGGTAAACTGCACAACATGAGGCCAGTTAGACTCAAGCTCTGGAAAGACTATGTCATTGATTGTTGATTATTGAAACGGATTATGTGCACCTGCCTATTTGTATTGGACTCAATCTCTCATAATCATCAATTAGCACCTTTGCCCAATCACTTCCCGGATCTACAATGGCTATTTCACCTCAACACGAGCCAATGGCCCGTGACAGCACCTTGTCAGTAAAAGCTATCGTCCAATCTCTCTTTCCTTCGCCTTGTTCCCCCTCAGTGGACACCTACAGAAGTTCTGGTGCAGAATCAATCTCTTGCACTGCACGTTATTTCCTCAATGCAGCACTTGCACTAAAATCCAGAAATAAGGTTATGAATTCAAGTTGTTGCTCAAGTTGTTATATTGTTGAGAGTAATTAGATAACAATCAACATGAATGCCGTTGTGCGTGTTATTCAGACAGTTGGTTTTAAATTAATTGCGTGTGCGTGCGTGCGTGAGTGAGTGTGTTTTGATTTTGCCTTTTATATTGCTCACCTTGAATTCCATCCATCCCTTTTTTTTTAAACTCTTGGTAGAGTCAAACATAGCCAACACCGTTACAAAGTGATACAAGGACAGCTAACTTTTGGAATATGAAGCAAGAGGCCAAATCTACCAGTATTTATTTATCCCAGCATTTTACCACTAGCTGACAAATAAAAATGAGATCACTGTTGCTCATGTCTCACGGAGTGACCAATCACTGCTTAGCTTGCGAATGTCACATAACCAAATTCAGGTGACGGAAAAAAACCCAAAAAGAATAAAAATAAATAAAACTTTTTTTTTTTTTCCTGAGTGTTATGTAGAATGCACCCTATCCTTTTTTCCTATTTCTCTGAAATTCCAAATTTCTTTGTATACCTGCTGTAACGGTATTTAATTCTATTCTATTCTATTCTATTCTATTCTATTCTGTGTGCAAGTTATTGCGTACGGAGTATGTACTGTAAAACAGCAATATGGCTGTGAAGTGGTAGTCGATCCAGATGGTAAGATCTGATTCAAGAAGTGGAAAATGAGAATCTGAACACCTTGAAATTTAAAGTGGCACCATCCATTTATTATCTACCGCTCATCTAGGGTTGGGTCGTAGGGATTACGGCTTCAGTAGGAAAGCCCAAATTTCCCTTTGACTTTTTCAACCTTATGTTCCCTTTACAACTTTTTTTAAAAACGTTTTTACCGAGACAAATTTTAGTTTTCCCCCATTCTCCACCTCATGACGTGACCAAAAACACTAGGGCGATGGACCGGCCAGAACCTCCTGGGAATCCTGGTTTCTGCAGCCTCAGAATGAAGAGCCATTAACAATCAAAGCCTTAACAGCCCTGCTGCTTAACGACAGGACTTAATGAGCTTCTTAATGAAGCCCGGCGTCATTACCAGAGTGAGTGGTGGCAGTCGTGATCGAAAGGTTTCCTCAAATTCATTCTGCAGCAGGAGAAGCTGCTTCATATCTATTTAACACTGACCTCTCAACATTATCTCCGCCCCAAAGATTAATACAAAGCAAAAAAATAAAGAAACAATTTTCTGGCTTTAGATATTGGATCAGGCCTGTGTGGGCTTTGCATGTCCGTGCATAGTTTGCCTTGCTCTCACGTTCCCAAACCAGTTGGGGAGTTCAAAGAACATCCAGCAAGCCCTCCCCTCCACCAGAAAAAGTAAACAAAACATGCCTCATCTTATCTTCCATGTCCCACATTACTGTTGTTTTTGTTTCACCTGAGCTGATGTGGATAGGCACAGCTTCATAGATTACATTGACAATCAAGGGTAGACACAGAAGAAAGGTGCCAAAGTATTGCTGAGTCATCACAATTGCCATAGCCGCCTTTGCCTTTGATTTGTCATTGTTTACTGTCACTACAACATCAGAGTTCCTTTTTGTCGGTCACAATTGCTATAGCCACCTTTGCCTTTTGATTTTGTCAGTGTTTACTGTCACTACAACTTTAGAGTTCCTTTTTGTTGTTCCAGCTATGTCTTCTTCTGTTCTGTTATTGCAGTTCGGCTGTTTGTATTGTGGGCCAATACACAAACACAACGCAGATGGCAACCCGACAATTGCAAAAAGTGACCGTTGTCCACTCGTCCCTGTGCATTGGGCAATTTGACATAAGAATTCCTAAATTGTTCAAGTCTGTATTGTGTTCTGAGGTTGCTCACACAATATAATGTATTAATTTGTTTAAATTAATCACTGAAGGTAAATGCAGATTATTACAGACAGAAGACATGGGTCACATAAATTTTTCCCACAAGCACATGTGAAAAAATAAATATGGTTAAGTATTGTTATAAAACACATTGTGTTCTGTGTGAGGAGTCACATCACAAAACACTATATACTATACTTATAATACTATATATATATATATATATATATATATATATATATATATATATATATATATATATATATATATATATATATATATATATATTGCTGCCGCTGTCAACAATCATGGAGCACATGGAACACCATAATCATGCCATTTTAATATAAACTTTTGCAATGGTAGACATTAAATTTCATATTGAAATGAAAATACAAGATTTTCCTCAGTGCTTTGCCACTTTTTTTTTTTTTTTGTAATGGCAATGTACTTGTGTATAATACTCCTCCGTTGATTATGGCTTGTTTTTAGCCAAATAAAAATCTTATTCTCAACTATAGTAATGCCGCATCTGCACAATATGTTGTTTATGCTGCATAATAAATCGTAGAACACACGGAAGGTGTGATGTTTTGCACAGCCCCATTTTTCTCGTTCATGTATATGTGGTTGCTGAATGAAATTGACGAGACATGAAATTCTAGCGGGAGTAGCATGGTGGTGAAGGGCATTAGAGAGCTCAGAGATTGCACAGTTGATAATACCCCCTGATCTTGTCTGTACGTCTGTGCAGCAGAGCATACTGATCATCCTGTGTTTGCTGATTTTAAAAAATCTGCAAGCCAATTGGATAACTAAAAGCACCGCAGGTCTGTCCAAATGATACCACATGGCTACTACATGTATCACAGAATAAGCCGGCTCTTTACTATTTGCTATAGAGTGTGAAGGAGGGCAATAGGGAGAGCCCATCGATTTATAGCAGGTCCATCAATTCAAAGAGTTGTTGGAAGAAAGAACAGCAATACAAAGGCAACATTTTCTGAGGCCCCGCATTATTAAATCATGTTTTCTGCCCAGATAGCCAAAGATAGCTTTAAAGCAATTAAAGAGAAACGAGTGGGTAAAAATGTTGACACATATCCCTAAATCAACTAACTCATCTAGGATGTTTTGGGAGAGGTACATCAGGACAATCTGAATTTCAATTCAAGACCTTTTGGACAACGTTTTTCTTCAGGCAGTTTGCTCTAGCTTAACATTGTCTCATTCTAAGGCGTGCTTGGGTGACACTGCTGTGTAAGGATTTGAGGGCAGTGACCTCTATCACATCAAGAACCTTTTGGATGCACGTTAAGCAGGCCCTCCTATCCATTAACAATGACCCCCAGCCTTAGAAATGTCCTTGTGGTTGCATGGACAGAACATTTTCCACACATAGACGCCATAAACATGTAGTAGTCGACAACTCGATAGACAGCAAAATGCAGCAAAAGGGAGACCAAATCTTTAGTTTCTTTATCTTTCTTCAATCTTCATTTTGTGATGTGTTCTTTTTTCTGACAGAAAGTTGTATATATTATAATAAGCGTCAACACAACAGAGATTCAAGCGAGCTTAGTTTCCAGTTCACTAAAAGAATACAACTTTGAAAATCATACCCATAGATATGAAAATAGGTAGTGAGGACATGTCCTTTTTTGAGATTCAAGCCTTTGGCAATATGAAGGTCGGAGGGACAAAGGCATGAGCACATTCCATGTGTGGATGGCAAGGAAACGAAAACAAAACGAAGCTTGCGCATTGTGCTGAACAATGGCGTGTATATATGACAATGGAACTGAAAATCAGTTTTCATGGATAGAAATATCCATTGGCTTTTTATTTCAGAGCCTGTGTATTGTTAGCCCATTATGGCATTGAAAAAATAAATTAACCTAGGTTGGGTAATGAGCAAGTTGTGACATGCAGTGTATTGAAACATGTCTGTCATTTAGACACTTCAATTAACGAGGCTAACATAGCACGCTGGCATTTCAGGTTGTCTCTGTATGAGTACTTGCATAAAAGTCTTGTTTCGTACAAATAATATTCAAGGTGGTGAAACTGCTAGGATTAGATTTGTGAGGTTAACCTTTGAAATTCCATAGAAAGTGCTTTAGTTCAGTTTTTACTTTGTTAACCCTTATGCAGTATTTTGATCATTTAGTGGTTATTTTCTTCCACATTGTACTCGCTAAGGGATTGCACACTCCTGCTAGTGTGACAATTAAGTGGTTGTGCCATGTTGAACCTTTATTTGTTGTCACCATCTGGGTGAAATTTCAGCTCCCTGGTGTCTTTTAATGTTTTCCCTTTGGTGTCAAATGCCTTTGATGTAAAGAGCTTTAGGTGAAGTACTGCGAATTAAAAAGTGTATCTCTAATTTAAAAAAAAAAGAAAAAAAGCATCTATTACTACAAAGGAAATTTTTGAGTCGTAGAACACATGGAAGATGAATTGAAAACATTTTAAAATTACAAATACATTTCCAAAAAAACAAGCCCTACTTTATTTATTTATTTATTTTACCCCAACTGTGTATTCAAAGGTTATGATTTCTTTCTTGTGCATTAGGTCTTTTGGCAAGGTGTCCCAACACATTGTCAATTTGAGGAGCCGGTTTTGAGAAAAGGACTCTTCAAGTAAAAAATGGCTGGGGTAAATGTGACTAAAAGAGTAATGGTTCCAAGGTATCCATGCCAAATCCTGTACTTGGCACTGTCATTGTAGAGCGAATAGGGAGTGTAACACAAAATTTAAGAGTGTGCCTCTGTATGGGGTTTGTAGCTGTGTGTTATAGACGAGACATAACCTGGTGAGGAGAAAGAAGGAAACTGTTGAGAGCAGGCCAGGAAATGTGCGTTGGCTGATAAAGCAGCGCAAAGCTCAGGCCATGATCTAAGCAACATAATTAAAGTCAACAACTCTTATGACTAGCTGTGATCATTTATGCTGGATCTCCATCTGGCTTCACCTAGAGTCAAGGATAACTCAGACCTACACCGTGTCTGGATTCAAATTATGTTTACAAGTTAACGCTTCAATTCATTTTCATGTTTTTTTTCTTATGATAAATGATTTTGTGTAGCAGCTATACATGATCTATTTATTAGAGATGTGACGAGACACATATCCCACCAGACAAGATGTCTCACGAGATTGTCTGCAAAACAGATTTGTGTGAAAACGTATAATATGAAATAATGCCTAACATGAATTTTCCGCTTTTCAAAATGCTGTCTTATTACTCAGCAGACAACAACAAAATTAATGGTCTAGTGTGCAAATGTAAATATAAAAGAAGTGCCGGATCATTTTTCAGCTATTGCTGGGATATCTCTTAAAATTGAATAGCTTACCAAATTGCACACAGCTCGTGTTAGCTGCGGTTTGCAAACCATCTTTGTCATACCTGCCAATATTTTAACATCTTTTTTTTCAGCTGTAAAACCAAATTATCCCTAAAGGTGATTTGAGAGAAATCGCAGCATCCTGTATTTCTCCTGTAGGGCTGCATATATTGAGACAGAGAATTAATTACATCAAATACTGTTTTATATTGATTTGTCAAATATATAAACACAGAAGACCAAATAACTAGCGCATGGCTGGGAAGTCAATGTTTGTGCTGTGTTTCATGAACTGAATTGCATACTTCACACAATCTCGCTCAGTGCATACATTGTACAGGTCTAAAATTAAAAGTAATGTGTAGAATTAAGTATGAAGAGATGTTTGCGTTATTTTGTGTTTAAAATTTGATTTGAATGAATAAATCGATTGCACACAGTTGAGCAAAGCAATCTGCTTACATTTCTGCGGGTAAAGAGGTAACTGCATTCAAGTAACAAATGGACAAGGCATTATATATATTACAAAAGGCATTATATCATAAACTCGGTAAAAATTTACTTTTTACTTGTGTATGTGACGGATGACATGTGGTTAAATATAAATGAATTTTGTTTTATGTAACTGTCATTGTAAATGTTGTTAAGCAGTTAAGAAAATGATGAAACTGAAATTATAAATGAAAATAATAATAAAAGACCTCTCACGAAGAGTAGTATATGAATAAAGCAATCAGGCAAAGATTTCCCCATGTTTACCAAATGATCCTTTGCATGAATGTACATTGCTCTTAAAGCAAACAACTTAAGGGAAAATACATGTATTTAAATGGAAATGTATAGTGTACAGTGCTGTAAGTAGGACACAAGGTCGTAGTGATGGCGGTAAATTGATGCGAAAAACTTCATTCAAGTGTTCCAACTTGCGTTGATAACTAACAAGCCATCTGTCCATGTAAAAGCATTGCCCGTAAACAACATAATGGCAGGAAAACACGGTAAAACAAGCCACTTTAACGTAAAACAAAACAACCGTGAATCATTTGCAATTAGTGTCTCACGCAGGTGTGACACAGGAACATCTATTTGCATTCAAATTCATACATCCTCATCACGCTGCTCTCCTTGTGCCGGCACACAAAAGTATAAACACCTTCCCACCCTCAGACTGAGACATTCATATTCAGCACCAAGGAGGAAGACTGCAGCTCCGAGGGAGCACTTTTCCAACCACCTTTGTACTGCGACAACTTTCAAATTCTGTCAGATTATGTTTTTCCACTTATCATACACTTTCACGGTAGGCGTGGGTTTTTTTTTTGTTTTTTTTTCTCTCTCGCTGAGAAAATTCTCTTATGAAACTTCATTACTCAGGCTCGGTATTACAATGAAAAGTGACTTGGTTTAAACGTATGAAAAAGAAAAGCAAATCACTGTTTAGCATTCATCACTGTTGTTAAGCATACATTCCATTTATCCACAATCCATTTATTGTTTTTTTTTTTTTTTTATTTTAATTGATTTATTGATTTATTGAAGGGTTTACTAACACGTCTGTTTTGGGGTGCTGGGTTCAAGTCTGGCTAGCCCTGTCCTTCATGTGTGGCGTTTGCATGTTCTCCCTGTGCCCGCATGGATTCTCTCCGGGCTTTCTGGTCTCCTTCTACATTCCAAAAACGTGCACAGTAGGTACATTGGACACTCCGAATTGCCCTTAGGTGTGATTGCGAGCATGAATAGTCGTTTGTCTCTGTGCGCCCTGCAATTGGTTGGCAACCAGTCCGGGGTGTCGCCCGCCTACTGCCCGAAACCAGCTGGGATAGACACCAGCGAGCCAGCAACCCTAGTGAGGATAAGCAGCTATAGAAAATGGATGGGTGGATGGATGGATGGAAGGATGGATGGATGGATGGATGATTTATTGAACATTTGAACCCGTTACATGGTGAAATGAATGAATAAGATAAAAATAAAAGTTAAAAGCTGAAAAGGCTCAATAGATATCACAACAGATTCAACTGTTTCTACAGGAGCAGGAAGAAGTACAAAAACTTATTGAAGTCTACCCCTTATTCTTTTTGTATTATTCCTCACATCATATTCAGACACTAGGTTATCATCATTATTATAATATCTTAAAACAGAAAAACACACACCTCTTAATAATTCCAAGATTTGTGCAGGATCTCAAGTTAATGCATGATTCATGTATTTTTGTAACACGGCCTTAATTCACCTTTCTTTAAACACAGTAAACGATTCACTTTTTTTTCAGATCAATTCCATAATTATTTCATAAATTAACACATTTTACAGAGACACACATTTGTGCCCCTCAAACTATAACGAACCTCTGATATTGCATTGTCCAATATCCGGTCTTTAGGTTACATGAAGCTTATCCCAGCAGATCTTGGGGCAATTCTTCTGTCTCGGATAACACTCATATACTCGTATAGATAAACAACAACACCAAAACAAGTCTTCAAATAATCAATCATCACACAATCAAACTCCACACAAGAAGACCAGAACCCAGATTTGAACGGGGAACCTCAAAATTGCGCGCTAGATATTCTAACTACTGGTCAACTTTTCTATATTCAAGCAACAGAACACTTAATTCTGTTGCGTGGACAATGTTCTACCCCTGTTTTCACTTGATCTAATAGAGCCTGTCTCCAGAGGCTATGCTGTGAGCTTCTACTTGGACACACACGCATCCATACACATTCATTATTGAGCATTATTAGACTTTTCAGATGACATCGTAAGCCTTTTCGATGCATCACAATATTATTCCCTTGCCCGGCAATACATTATTCAGGACAAAATGATGCTTTTAGACTCCGAAAATGCAAATTCCAATTTTCATTATCATAATTAGCTGATGTGAGAGGGAATGGGGCTGCATTTGTTTGCATGCTGGTTGATTGTACTTTATTGCTTCACTTCACCGCTCTGGTGAAGAACACTTCACAACATATTTTTAGCCAAGGGAAACAAGCTTGGAAAAGGCCACTGAGGTTTTAACTCATTGCTGTTACATTTAAAGGGCAAGTTGTTACATGCTATATATTTCAAAGCATGTCACCACCTATGCAGGAGGTTCGTTTCTAGTCGGGGACCTACTCTACTCTTGTTAATCATGCTGTTCATATTCTTATTCATATTATTATTCATATTAGTATTATTAGTAGTAGTAGTAGTAGTAGTATTGTTATATTATTATATTATTATTGAACTATACAGAACTTTGTTTTCAATTGTTTTATGTACATGTCCTCAGACTGGCCAACATCAGTTCACAACATTTTAATAAAGACATGGAATTATTGTTCTTAGTGTATCAGCATAACATAGTTTAGCATCCCCCCAGCAACATCCATATTACATTTGATTTTAAAAAAATCCAAGTGAATGCACTTAAAATAAGAAATAATTTAACTTGGCAAAAGGAAAAAAGCAAGCAATAGACAAATGGACAAAACAGGATGCAATTAACAAGCCATATTCAAAAGATTAAAATTAAGGCAGCTAGCACGATTTACTTTCTGTACAGAATGTTATTTTGAAACCTTTTCACACTTTTCACTCCTGATGCACTACTTAGCTGA
Organism: Hippichthys cyanospilos; assembly: GCF_059441005.1. Lineage (NCBI taxonomy): Eukaryota > Metazoa > Chordata > Actinopteri > Syngnathiformes > Syngnathidae > Hippichthys > Hippichthys cyanospilos. The sequence continues at coordinate 12,286,992 of NC_142380.1, forward strand.
CTGATGCTAACTATAACAGCAACTGTAAACAGAGGAGTCCTTCCCATCAAAGTTACAACTGCTGTGACCTCTTTGATTTGGTATTGTGTGCAGACTAGGTGCTAGATTGATACAACGTTGCAGTTTGTAGAGGTGCAGTAAATTTTTGTGACTTGGGGAAACCCTTTAAAACGGTGTCAATGCTAAGGATCAGTGATTCTCAATGGGGATACGTGAGGTCACTTCGGTGGGTGTAAGTTTTAACAGGGTTTCTGCAGGTAAAATCAAATTTAATGACAGTGACAAAACGTTTTTTTCTTTTCAAATTAAGAGCAAAATAATTCGAAAATTAATGAAATTATTGTTAAATTGTGTTATTGTAATACCTTTGCAAAACATTTTACATCTTTAATTTGTTAAGTTTAAGACGGATATGCATTGTCATGAGCTAGAAATAAAACAGATAAGACAGATGATGTGACAAAATTATACTCTTGAGATGTTGAATAAAATATGCCTTCAGATGCCACTACAAATGTATAAATGCACAAAGTTTGATCAATCATACACAGATGGCACAGCAGTCATATTTTCTTCTTTTTTTTTTTTTTACACCCAAAAATGCTTTGGGCTCATTAGGAGGTACACGCTGAAACAATATTTCAAAAAAGATAAATCATTAAAAAAAAATGTTTGAGACCCACAGATACAGATAATATAATGGCCAACAGGGTTTGTTAATACTTTCCTTCGACAAGGTGACATTCTGATTCACGTGTCATAGATAACTATATTTGCTCATTTCAACACAGATCTGAATAGTGAAGTGTCAATTACAGCTCGGCCCCGCGAGAATTTGTCAGCACGCCTAGATTACTCCCTCGGGGCTCGCTTGGTAAACTAGCGTTAAGTGAGAAATCATCGGGGTTGCCGAAGGAGATACAGTGCTGCTTCACTTAAATTCATGTTTGTTAATAGAAATATATTATTCTGAATATTGAACGGCAGAAGAGTCAAGGGCTCTTGCATTAGATGGCAGAGTCAGCCTGAACATATGCATAAAATACATATATTTAGAGGCGTGTTATGGTAGTAACCATTCACAATTTTTTTTTATTTTAATTTAAACTGGTCGTGGGTTTCAACTATCTCACTGTGTTTCTTGGAACTTGAAAAAGACTAGTCTCGACGCTACTCCGCCTCAATCCTCGCCTCACTCCTCATGGTTCTTGCAACCACACATCAGTTATTACCAATTGCTGCTTGTATGTGTTTGCTATTCTATTCTTACTATTGTCTTTTCCACCATGCTTTCTCCCCACCATGAAAATTCTCAACAACAAACGACTGTTCAAAAATGCACACTGAAACTGTAAATCTCTCTGAATAAAATTTCCCATTGGAAATGAATTAATAAACAGTACCAGGGTCAAACTATCATTAAATATTTATTAACAGTACAAGTAAGCAACATTATATCTACTATGCAATGTAAAAAAAAACAAGGCCCTCAAGACTACTAACAGTGAGTGACAATGCATATGCATATCAGGCTAGTGGTGAAAATTCATGATAGTAGTTCCCTCTATCATACTTGACGAACAAAGATATCATTCATTACTTGTAGGTAAATTTTCCACTGTAAAAAAATAACGACAACAGAAATCGTTTAATTTTACTGGTTCACCTTGCCCTGGCAATGGCCCGGTAACAAACTGTCCCATTGCTGGTCAGCCAGCTGGTAGTTCAACAGTCCACCACACCGGTCCAGAATAGTACACCCCTGACTATCGATTGGCAGTATGCATTCCAAGGGCAACAGCACGTCTCAATTATTACTCGACTCTGGATGAAAATGACTGCATTTATTGCGAAACTTTTCGAGACTGTGATGCAGCGAAACGCGGCAGCCTTGCCTGGCAGGATGACTATTTACCTCAAGATGAACATACAGTACTCAATGCATCTCTGTATAAAATTAGCATAGTTAATCGTTATGACAGTGCAGGCAGAGATAGGGTTGGACTTCAGAGACAATAAAGGGTGCCAGCTCACTATGGCTGCCCCACACATCTTCATGAATGTGATTGGAAGTTTCAAATGAGACAGCTGAGAGGGCGCCAGCGATTGTGAAGCATGAATGAAGCAGATGACAAGCCAGCTCATGTAAGCAGGGTGTGAATTGTTCTGTCTGAACAATACCTTTGATTTGCTTGTTTATTTTATTAAGGTTCAACAGAATGGATTTGGTTTGGCAACTGTAGCACTGTCAAAAGAATAATAAACTATCAAGCTCGAGTAAAGACAGTGTATCAAGTATTTTTTGCTGATTAAGAAAATGAATCAATTCTATGAGCAGAAGAAAGGTTTACTAAACCAAAAACATCAAATTTATACCATGTTGCGTTTTAAATGTGCATATGTTTTAGGTATTAATTTCTTTGAAGTCTTAAAAATGAAAACATTGCATTTGTCTTCATGTACTTTATTATTAGTGGCTTGACATTTTTAGGTCTCATCAATTTCACAAGTGCACATTGGTGATTTTGACATGTTTGGCAAACCTGCCACAGCAAAATGCCTGACAGTTTGCTTTATATAGTAAAAAAATTATAAAGTGAGTACATATTCCATAACAACACGCTATAAATTCAATGTCCTTGTATAGCCGTGGCCAAAGGTTTTGAGGGTGACACAAATATTAATTTTCACAAAATCTACTGCCTCATTTTTTATGATGGCAATATGAATGTACAGTACTCCACAATGCAATCACATGATCAGATGAGTTGAAATTATTTGCAAAATCCCTATTCACAATGAAAATGAAATTCAGCCACCCTACACATTCCCACTGCAGTTGAGCCCTAACACAGAAGATTCTCTCGTTGGCACAGGTGAAAGAGTTGATGACAAGGTTTGAGATCACTTTGTCATGCTGATTGAGTTAGAATAACAGGTTTAAAGGGACGGTGATGCTTGAAATCATTGTTCTTCCTCTGTTACCATAGTTACCGGCAAGCAAACACATTCAGTCTTCATTGCAATGCAAAAAGGGCTTTATGGGCAAAGATAGTGCTGCCAGTAAGAGTGTGACAAAATCAACCATTTAGAGAGAAAAATCATTGACATTTTGGGTCCTTGGCAAGGAAATTTCCCAGAAAACTCTTTTTGCAGACATTTTTCACATCCGTTATTTGATACACTTCCTCTGATAGCTGCTGAATTGTTTTCCATCTTGGTCTTGTGACAGACAGGCTCGAATAATTAAATCCAGAGCTCACTGCAAATCGTCCGTGACAGTTAAATGGTGCAAAGTGTTAGCAGGAAACTCACTACTAATACATTAATATCGCATCCGGTGAGTTGATGATTTTGCCCGGCACCGCACCCACACTTAAAAGTCGATTGATTATTCAGTTTGATTCTTATTCCAAGAACCTGAAATTAATCTAAGTCATATGTTTCCATTTCAGAGGTGTCATATACAATGTACTCTCGCTATAGAAATTTGGGGAGATTATAGTTTTTAAGATTTCGTAATAAAAGTTTGTACTATCACAATCAAACGTTCATTTTGCATTAGAAGAAACATGATTTGAATATGCACAAACATAACATTTACCAAAGTAAAAATTTATTCTCATTTAAAGCTGGTTCATGGGAGCAGATTCCAAAATAAGCAAGCACCTTTACGAATAACAAAAGCATCTGCTTTGTGGTGATCACGCTCAAGCTGATTCCGTCTGGCTTACCATGCCCTTAAACAACCCGGCTCCCAGGGTTCTTCAAGTCACAGGAGAAAGAGGTGCCAAAGAGCCACACTCGCGTCCATATAATCACTTGGGCATGGTCACAAAGCTCTCATTTCACTATGAGTACCATATTTTCCGCACTATAAGGAGCACCCTCAGTCAATGACATATTTTAAACCTTTTTCCATATATAAGGCGCACCGGATTATAAGGCACACCCTCAATTAATGACATATTTTAAAACTTTTTCAGTCACAATATAGTAATACTCAAATAATAACTGTAAACTCTCAATAGCATAATAACTCAATGTCAATATGACCAACCTTGTTCAACTGTAAACACACAAAAGAAACAGGTAAAGCTTACTTTAGCAGTTCATTCCCCATCTATGAATCCCAATCTCAATTATGATCCATATATAAGGTGCACCTGATTATAAGGCGCACCATCAGCTTTTTTTTTTAAAAAAAGTAAGGCTTTTAGGTGTGCCTTATAGTGCGGAAAATACAGTAATAATGACTTCAATTCCTTGGCAGTCTTATTCACTTCTCTTCCACTGAAATTAGATGGAACTTGAAACATCACATTCATTTTATGTTCTAAAATGCAAACAATGTTAATTGTACCTTTCAAAGTCTTGAACTATTTGCAGAATATGACCTTTCTGGCATCTTTTATACCACATACCCAATGCTATTTAGGAGTGGCCAGTGCCATGGCTGAGTGATTACTGCCTGTGGCTTTTCCAGTGAAGGGTGATCATTTTACTGCCATGAGTCTGAGCCCCAGCTGGAACAACTGTTTAATTTTGGCGAATGAAAACCCTTTCGAATGTCATGTAATTAGTTCAAACTCAATTCACATTTATTTATACATAACTGCACAACAACCTTGGCTCTCAGAAAGTGTGGTACCTAGATGGTAAAAGAATAATTACAACAATAATAATTTGAGCATAAAAACATTTAAAATGTTATATTCTAATTAAAATGAACAATAGTTCTCTTACATAAGTCATACAGGATGCAATTTCATTGTCGCTCATTGCACATTGTGCAAGACGACTTCTTCTACAAATAATAAAAAGATAATAGGATAAATGCCACGTGGTCTGTTTGTTTGGGCGCATATACAGAATGCATATATATATATATATATATATATATATATATATATATATACACACACACATTTAAAATACACACAAAAGCCTTGATTTCTTTTTTTTTTCTTCTTCTTTCAAACACTGTACATAACACCATCGTGACCACTGACCCAGGTCATAACAGAGGACATCGCAGGCCTTGCATTCAATGTGCTGCGTTCTCAATGTTTAACCATGGACAAGAGAAGTGTGATTGGTCATCTCACCGCTGTTGGTCACCTTGTGCACCTACGTGCTTTATATCTCACGCACACACTGCGACCAAAGTTCAGGGTTTGCATTTGTGGTTTAGCTAGATGTCAGTAACATTTCATTTGAAAGCACTACAAATAATGTATCCAAATTTTGAACATTTACTTGAATGCAAGAATCATGAGGACAAATGAGGGCGACGAGACAGTGTTTCTGCAGTGTGATACGCTTGTAAACATCTCTACTGATTGCCTGGATTTGGAGTGTACTTCTTAATAACCTGTTCCGACTGTCTGATGTCTGTCTTTCTCCGGCTTGGTTTAGGCCTTGGCAGACTGTGTGAGCGATGTCTCACCATTTTCCCTCCTCTTTTTAAAAGACTTTTTTTTCCTTTGCAAGTTGTAAGCAATTAACCCTTTGTGACCTTGTGCATTGGATTCTCCCCTTAGCCTTTGCTACATACCTTTAACTTGATGCTTGCCGTGCCACATCTAACCTCTTTCTGTTCTCTCTCCAATTATGCCAATTTTCTCTCATATTAACCCTTCTTCGTCCTCTGGTAATGGTTCTCTTTGCCTTAAGTTATATGAACCATTCTCCCCCACGACCCACCACCAAACACCATTTAATCACTAATTACTGTCACACCTCGTCTGCGTTGAAACCTGGAGGCTAAATGATTTCTTCAGGAGAGAAAGCTCAGTTTAAACGCAAATGTGAGCAAAAAGACTGCGTTATAGGTCTGCTGAGAAGGAGCTGTGTGATTACGCTACTGCTGGGCACACTCTTAGACAATTGTTATTTCTTGTTTCTACGCCAGCCTAAAAGCTACATTCCACATATATTATTCATTGACATTAAAAAAAAAAAAATAATCTTTTTTACGTTATATATAGCACAATGTTTATTAAGTATTAAAAATCAGGGTGCAAAAGCTTTCATCTGCTCTGCTAAAAATCAAAATGTAGTTTTTCAATACATAGATGTCCCTTCTAGGAATGTGTCAACTGTAGTTTTATTGAAAACTAGATTATATTCATGCAATCCAGTAGAAGGATTTGATGCGCACAATTGTCATATTTGTAGATGAAATACAAAGGCTACTCACATCGGAACAAGGCACACAATCCGCCCAATTAAATTTTACCCAAATCTCGATAGACGTGATCGAGCAGGCTTAAATTTAAACCTTTCAACTTTCAGCCACTAAATTGTCATCTTTAAGGGCACACAACACTAGAATGCCAAGTTGAGTGCAAACCATTCAGTAAAACTGGCAGACAGGCGCATGGTACCTGCATGAAAATCAAGGTCCTATGCGTGGATGCATAGTACAAAAATAAATAAATAAATAAAACCACAATCATTTTCTTGCAATGTGCACATGCTTTACAACAAGTTATGGATTAGTTTTATAATTGTTGACAGAAAACTATTATTGACAACATTAACTAAGCGACAGAATATGCACCTGTTTGGTGATTTAATGACCTCCTCTTGATCATGAGATCAGAATTCTTTTTAGCATGAGTTTACCTCCATGAATTTACATCAGACAAGCAATCACTTATGAAAATGTTCATCCATAATTATAAATGTCATATTGAAGTCAACCGTAATAATAACCATATTCTGAAAGTACACCACAATAATATCTCAGTGCAGTTACAAAACTCTTACATTAGTCTGGTCTCAACTTTACTCCTTCCCTCTTATCTCACAGCTTTCATTAGCTACCTACCGATTTCACTACAGAGTGGGCTCATGAATTCATTGCACTTGTAATAGTGCTGTAAAAGTGAGGGCATTGATTGTACTTAGATTGTATCCATAAGGATGGTGCGCATTACCACTCAGCATGTGAATAAGGTTTTCCTTAATTGAGGTGTGTCAACAGTAACTGCAAGTTGTTCTTGCTGTCCAATCAAAAGATCTGGCTATAAAATAGTTTTGAGTAGTTTTACAAAAGCTGTGTGAAAGCAGAAAGTTCTATACTATACCAAAGTGGGTTAGGATTATGTTTGTTTTAGAATTGATATAATAATACATGTGCGTGTTTGTGTGTTTCTTTTAAAATGTCGTCATACTATACATATTTAAGACAATTATTACTGCAGTATATAAATTTACTCAAATCATTAGTCACCGAATACACCTTTTAATGTAATCACCGACAGCTGCGTTTAGATTCTCAGCACCCAGACATGCTTTCATGAGGTAGATGAGCACTCCTACAAGACACGTGATTTTGTAATCTACTCCCACCTCTCACTATTAGGTAGACCAAGGAAGCAGTGCCCATTTCAATCGTAAAACACGCACGCTGTTGGATAGAGCCAAGGGAGAGGATAAAAGACCTTCACTGGACCGTTGGAAATCTATGACATAGATTTCTTCTAATAAATTGGAAATTCAAGTGTAAACTGTCATTGTTATCATGTTTGGACATCTACAGCTTTCACTTTAATTTGACTTCTGGGTGCCGCAAATATTACCACGGCTCTCCGTGACTACATTCAATGGGAATGGGAACGGAAAGGGACAACAGTTCAGTTACTGTATGAGGTATGAGTAAATATGTGCACTGCAGTAGTTGGATGTCCGAGGAGTGAGATGTGAAAAAATCTGAGATGCGATATATATATATATATATATATGTATATATATATATATATATATATATATATATATATATATATATATATAAGTTGCTTGTTGAACAGAAACACTAATGTAAAAGTGTCAACATCGCTCATGTATTAAATTATGTATAAATTGTGTATAGTACTTTTTGCCACTGCTTCATGGTGCCTGTGTCTTCACTAAGAATGAGCATCAGAGGAAAACATACAAGCCAGCACTTAACTTTATGTGACAGCCTCTTTCAGTTTATTGCATCACGTCGCCAACCTCCTGAGTGCTTTCATAATATTATGCAAGTGCACATTACACCCAGAGGTGCCACACATGGAGAAATGTGACAACGGTTAAAAGGGTGACAAGGTAAACCTATCAGTTTGACATAGAGCAAAAGAAAGAAAAACTTTTATTATATGGATAGCTTGAAAATGGATACTGTCAGAAAGATGAGATGGGTCATGTGCTTGATGTGACCTGTGACTTAACTTACATCCGCCTGCGTCATACCTGAACATTTCAAGTGAATAAGGCTGTCCCTTGACAAAAAACAATAATCCTTGCATTATCCCTGAGCTTGAAAAATATTGGCCTGACGGAGCTCCGACAAGAAGCGCATACCGACTGACATTGAATCAATTAGTCGACTCGTCAGCTTCACTCCTGCACATCGACATTTAAAGCTTCAAGTCGACTAAACGCTAATCACATGCTTTTGTCATCTCTAATTGAGCCAATTTACAGAGAACCTTCAACGCGCCCATCCATTGCTTTTGAGAAAATACATCGTAAGCAATGAGGTATTTGCACAAACCTAATGACTGACAGGAACTCTGGTCACAGCAGATGAAAATTCCAATGTTGTTTATTTATTACAACGGGACTTCAATACATCTGTTTAAGACAATGATCGCGATACCTGAAGCAGCATCCCATAAATTGCTAGCTCACCAGCTCGGATGCATGAGGTTTCATCAAGGTCAAATAGAGTACGTAGTAAGGCAACCCCTATTCACGTCAAGTGTGATGTACTGCACAGAAGAATTCGGGCTGATCAGGAATGAATGTTCTTCTTAATCCTATCTCTGCTGAGGCGCCTTTTGCCCTAAAGAAAGCTCAGAAGTTCCCCACCCCCCATAGCTGCTGCAATCACTTGAAACTCCATTGCAGACCATGTGACAGCATCAATTAAATTCACAATTATAGAGCAGAGACGCTTCGGTGTGAGAAAATGCAGCATCATCTGTGAATGTACGAGCGTGTTAACAGTATGTGCCTGTATGTATTTGGGAACGCTTCTGTGGAAGGGGTTGTGTAACACACAAATTGAGAGTGCTGTTGTAGACTGGAAGACTGAGTCAGACAATGTCAGTAATTGCTTGTTTACACAATTCTGGTGAACCTGAGCAACTATCCTGAAGCAACATGTCACAGTCAACAAACACTTGATCCTTGAAGGACATATCAAGGGGCACTCAGGAGGACAACTCACGCCTTAGTGCCGGCCTCTTTTTGTTTTAACATCAATTTTTTATTGTACTTTAAAACACAGTGAAAGCAGAGGAAGCACCCTTTAAAATTTATGATCAGCGCTGTCACTGGTTCCACAAAGGTAGCCCTTAGATCATTTTTGGTTTAGTAGGGTGCATTTGTCCTCTATTGACATCGTAGATTATAGCCTTGGCTCCCGTTTCCAGCTTTAGAGATTTATCCTAACCGAATTTTCTGGGATCACACAAAAACGCCATAATTCAATGTTAGAGTGCAGATTTTCAAAAGGGCCTCGCATAAAAATAGAATTACATCCTCTGCATACACAATAATTGTATTCATGTATCATCCTCACGGTAGTAAACTAAAGAAGTGCGTGTGCGCTACTAGCAATTGTTTGAGCCTTTACTGCAAAGTTGACTTTTAACGCTCACCATCTCTCCATTAAAACATAATCAGGTCCCTAATAGGGTAAAAACAAGGCAGAGCGTTCACATTTATCTCCTTACCTATATTGCTGGCCTACACGGATGCAGATCAGGAGATTAAAAATTCATAAGCATAATAGGATTTCTAAGAGCATTTTTCTCTCTTGTGCGCCGTCACTGTCTAATACAACTGGGTCTAATCGTATGCATTTTCAGCCCGGAATACTCACATAATAGTGATCTGGGTATACTCCAAATGTCAGCATCATAATGTGCCACTGAGTGTGTGGTCTGGATTTATTCCCTCCTTGAGTACCATCAGTGAGGCTGAAATATATTCATAGGGTAGGTACATTGTTTTACAAGCAAGTTGAACTGTAAAATATCTTGATGGCGGGACTCTAGTTCTCGAGTTTAGTCCGAGTTCAATATTTTTTTGTCATTTTGACATACGGTCAGCAAATGTGAGCAATGTACTTCCAAACCCCAAAAACATCAATCAGCACTCTCTCCGTGATCATTGTTGTTGACAGCCAAGTCAGAGATGCTCCCATATGATGTAATCACGCCTCTCTTTTTAATCTTTCTCTTTCCCTCTAAATATTCACGAAACAATAAAAATAGAGACATGAGTCGCATGCTCGTATTTTCACAAAATTTGCTTTCAAAACTTGGAGTCATCATTGGTGACCTTTTTTGATTTTGCGCCACTTCCCACTCTCTTAAGAACCCTTTCCAGCAGGATTTCATCACCTAAACTGTGCCTTACAAAAGTAAGTTTTCAGTGCGGCGTAGCAAATACATGGTCCCATGTATGGGGATTTAAAAAATTGCGAAAACACTCAATAGAAAATGTTCGCTGCCCAGTCATGGCATTGTACAAAATTCACACAAATGTGAAATTAAAAAGTCAGCTGATGGACAAGCTCGCGAAAGGGACCCACCAATAACACCGATTCGTGCCGTCTGCGAATAAGCACAACCCCTCTCATGAACTTGAACTGATGAGCATGATAGTTATTGCAGATGTCTGCAGTAGAAAGACATCCTAATAGCATCAGTTACTGTGTGAACTTGTCAGTGGGGGTTGTAAAGGCTGCATAGAGGTGACCTTTTAATGAATCTTGTAACTACTCAACACACTGGGTATTTTGATCATCGATTCCATCCAGCCATCAAATACAGCCGATTCCCACTGTGAAGTTTAAAACTGCCCGCGGCAGTTACGCAGGGCTCATTATTATTCATTTGCTTTGCAAAATATAGCTACATAAGCTGACAAATTAACTCATCAACTGCACTGCCGCTGGGTACTGAGACATTTGTTGGACATTAAGGTAAGAAAAATGTTGTACTTGGACTATTGTGTCCAGTTGTCATGACCTCATTGTCATTCGGATCCTTCTCTTTTAAGTGAGAGAGTGCATTTGGCAGAGGTGACTTGCGACCAGTCAGTAACTAATAAATTACTCGAGAGAGTGATATGACTATGGTCCATTGTTTGTTGTGCTGACAATTCGGTGATAAATCCTGTTGAACTAAGTGCAAATCAACCGGAAAGAAATGGCATTACTGGCATCTGTGACCATGGGGGACTTGAACTGACATGCAGTGAAATGAAGGAACACTGTTGAGTTCTGCCTTGGGGTGTCGATCAATGTTGGAGGAGGGAAAGTAGGACTATTAATTCCTGTGGATATGTCAATCCCCAAAGGTGGGAACAGATTGGTAGTGATCATGAGTAGCCCCTTGGTCAGATGGAATCTAGGGATTATGTTGTACCTCAGTTAACCATTGATTCGTTGGAAGTTTTACCGCTTCCTTGAAGGCACAGCGTTACACTGGAGCAATGGTAATCGATTCCAATTGCAAGTTTATAACAATGCATAAAAAACTGCAGGCTTGGATTATGCAAAACACATCTTGTAAGATAAGTACCTGAGGGGACCTGAGGTTAAATGTTCCATGTAAGGGGCTTATAATAGAAACGCCTCTCATAAATTAATAAAATATTCAGAGTAAGATCATCCCATATACATTTATATGGTAAACGTAATGCTTGTTTTACTTACCCGGCCAATAAGCACAGGTTCGGGTCCAGCGTATTCTTCGATCACAAAGAACTGGTTCCAAATCCAACTTCTCCTGCTGCGAGAGCGGGACCTCTTTCCTTCCAGGCGATCACTCGCCTCGTCCTCGGACTCCAGCTCTTCAAATACCAGGCCACCCTCGTCGTCGGGTTCTTTCACCTGCACGCCAGCACCTTTGGCTGAGTGGCTCCATTCCGGAGCTGGATGGAGCCTGAGGACATGGCTGCTGTTGACGAGTTTTCTGTCTTCATCTACTGAGTAGTGAGCTGTGCTGAGCTCTGTCTGAGCAGCCTGAGCTGACTCTGTTAATAGGCCTCTGTGGGAATCTGCTGTTCTGTTCCCAGGTCGTGCTCCCTGGGGTTGCATTGTCAGCACAGATGGAGTGGAGCCATTTGTTTCAGAGGGAACATACAGTGGTAAATGTTTTGTCAATTGAAGAGGAGTTTGTGTTTGGTTGATGGGTAGTTCTTTGTCCGAGCTCACCACTTCTTTTTCAAGAAGCGGTGACAGTAAAACAAGATGCTTTTTCTTGCTGTCGCCGTCGTCTGAAACCTGTGGCTCCAAAATGTCTTGGCTCAAGCCTGGCGCGTTCACCATTGGGTTGATATGAGTGTCGGAACTCTGGTCCCGATTAAGGCCTGGAGTGCTGGCCGGATTTAGATATTGAAATGTGGTCTGATTATCAAAACCAGCATGTGACTGTGTGATGGATGTGTCTTGTCTTGACATTTTCAGCGCCTCTAACTGTCTGTGATTAACGTCAATCAAATCTCTCTTTCTACTCCGGCTACCCTTGCTGGGAAAGTTCAGATTCGGAACATTCTGCATCTGGGAATTCACTATCCTCACGAGGTTCTCTTTTGACAGCACTTTCAGAACCTCATAACTTCCGCTGAGGTTTAATTTTCGGTTTACTTCAACCAGTCCCTTCTCTGGCACACCTGTTGCATGAACACTCAAATCAGCTCTGCTTTTGGTTTTTGGACTTAATCTAATGCGGGTTTTATTGGAATGTAAATCAACCTTATGGTGCAATGTGATTGCTTTTCCTATTTTAGAGTCAGCATTCTTCGTATTGTTCTTTATCTTCTGACTTAAATCCTTGCGCAGAGTCACCTCTTTCTTGTTGACGGACTCGACCTCACGCTTAGGCTTGATAGATAGCCTCTCCTTGATGACAGCAGATGGAGCGGCGCGATTGGGCAGTGATTTGGTGCGAGGAATAGGTCCAGTGTCACCTGCGTGCGCACGGCTTATCAGGTTTCGAAGAGTCACCACAGGCATGACATTCGTGGCCATGCTTCCTTCCCATTGGTTGGGAGCTCTGTTCTCCTCCATCTTTATCACGTGCGAGCCACCTACTCCTCTCATCCGCACAATCTTGCTGGCCAAAGTCCCTCCCCACAGCCCATCCCACAGACAGATGGAAACCAACAGCAGCAGATTTCTTGTAATCATCTTGCCTCGAACTGAGATGTCCTAATTGGAGCAAGATTTGCTATGAGCCAAGTCTTGTTTTCCAGCTGTCTTCATTATACCTGCAGCTTTCCCTCTTTTCATGCCCCACCTGTCACTCTTTCAATCTACGCCCTTCAATGAGCTGGAGGGCAGGTATCAGTCACTCGTTCCTCGTTTCCCCTACAGTACTTAATATGTCCGTCTATCTCTCCGGGTCTCTCTCTCTGCTTTTCGTTTTTGTTTTATTCCACTCCTCCTGCTGAGATTATCATTCAGTTTTCAAGAGGGTTGAACATCCTGAGAGAAAAAGATAAAGATAATGAAGTTAAAACTTTAATCATTGCACTCGGTTAATTAAAAGTGGAGCTTCAGAGACAGGTAAGGACACACAAAGACAAGAGGGTATGACAGACCCATTAAGAGAACAGCAATCACATTTCACAAGCACAAGGGCATGACAAGGCCCAGAACACATCAATTCATACCACTATAATGGTCAAGTATTATTCTTCACATCCTTAAACTGCAGGAACAAAATGAACCACAGTTCTTCTGGTTTACATAGCTGTGCTAAAGATGTCACAACATTACAAAAATGCTCTTAGCCTTTCATAACGCAAACGCTTGTCAGGAATTTCTGACTGTGCAGACATTGACCAACCAGTTTAATTTCCTTTTCATGCTTAATTATTAGCTGGATTAACATTGGACTTTGATCAGTCACTTACTACGTCAATACAGATGGAAGCCATTGATGCTGAGGCACATTCTTGTCGCTGTCAGACACTTTTGACTGATTCTTTCTGCATGTCTCTTTCATAATGTGAGTCCCGCAGAGAAATCCTACACCAAATCAAAATGTCATGCATCAATCAGTCTGCAGGATTTGTAATAAAACAGTCAAGAGTGGTATTTTAGTAACATATGCTTTTGAATGTAACAAGTAATAATCGGGTAGTGTGTCACATTACCGTAAAACATGTAAAAAAAATGTCAGGATAGGCGCTTACTCCGGTAAAATACAGTAAAGCTGTTGCTCAATGTTGCTCGGGAAGGAAAACACTCCACCGGGAAAATGTTCATATTTGCATCAATAAAAATTCTTCCACTGCATCAAGAATAAAGTGTACAGCCCAGATCATTGCAAGACATTTCCAGTCCAGATATTCATAAAAAATTCATTCTTCCAATAATTGTAAAATACTGCAAATGGAAAAATAAGATTACATTTTTTTTTCGCACGTGGCCATGAAAAAAACTAAGATTAGATTAGATTAGTTATTTGTGAGTCCAAATTTCCTTCTTAAAATACAATTTTATGCAGTACTAAAAGTTACCAACTCCTGTCCAACATAAATGAACTTTAGCGCTGCGTCATTGTTGTTATTTATTTTTTAAAATAGCTTTATAGGCAATATGGGGCTAAAAGTGCAGAGCCAGAATAGTTTTAATGATTAAAGTCTGTAGGAATTTGAAGTTTTGGATGTATATGATGCTAGAGTTTTATTATATTTGTATTTAAAGTAATGATAAATTTAGTCAACTGACACAAATTTGTAGATATCAGTTAAATTTCATATTATTTGTATTTAAAGTAATGATAAATTTAGTCAACTGACAAAAATGTGTACATATCGGTTAAATTTTTCTTTAGTTTTTATACTTTTCATTGTTAAGTTTCACTCTCATTCATAATTTTTTAAGGAATATGTTGCATCTTAGAGGAAACTTCAGTTTATATTGACATGCAGTTAAATCAACATGAAACAGACGGATACTGACTGAAATAAAGACGAATAGATTGATGAGAAAACAAGAGGGCAGCCATACATGTAAGGAAAAGATAAATAAGTCAGGTAATACTTCCAAGGTGTATTTCGACTCGGGTCCCCGAACCATGAGGCGGACGTGCTAACCACTGCTTCACCGAGCCACTAATACATGAACCAAAGTAACTAAATTAATCTATGAATTGAACCAAAAAATATGTAAAATACGATCAGAAGGAGAATTGCAAACATTAAACCAAAATGTCAAGGTGCTTATAGTCAAAAAAGGTTAAATATAGTCTTTTCTTTGTTGTATTGTAGCTTGCAACAACTCAGTGCCAACCAACCTAAAGAGAGCAGATGGAATTTATACAAAGATAAATTAAGTTTCTATACCATATCAAAATGGCACTCACTCACTCACACACTCATCTCATTTGTTTTGCCACGCACATGTAGAAATACATTCTTTCTTCGGGTTAGGTAAAGTCATTTATTTTGGTTGATCCTGGAGAATTCCACGAGTGGAAAATTCTTTTAATTTTGTTAATCTTAGAAGCTGTGTTATGGACCACATTCATTGTACTTCATGTACTATGGACTTTTATGCAGTGCATTTACTTGATTTGTGGATGGTTCGTGATATTCTAGTTGTTAAATCAACACAATGCTTTAATGTTTCCCTTTGTTTTGTGTTTATTTCACAATACTTCTTGTAACGCTTTTTTTAGCTTGTGCTTGACAAATATCCTCTAATAAATAACAAAACTAACACTGGAATTAATAAAAACTAAATGAAAAGTCAGCATTAAAAATAGATAAAATAAAATAAAAGTCAGCATTTAAAAAAATGAATAAAATAATATTATGAAAACTAACAAAGCCAATTCAAAAACTAATTAAAACTAAATGAAATTGAAAAAAAAATCCAATCAAAGTAAAACTGCAATGAAAAAAATCTGTTATAATGCTGGGAACCTAACATTGTGGCAACTGCATATGATGCACAACAATACCAATGCCTACTTTACAGAAATAAATTCAATAATATTCAGTTATCACTGCCTATATACATTTGACACTTCAGTGCATGTGCACCATCAGAAATGTGGGTGGTTGCAGAATCCTAGAGTACCGTGTGACTCAGGAGGCAGTATAAGCAAGATTTGAAGAGATATTCGATTGGAGAGATTAGATAACTTGGCAGAATCCTTCACTGACATTGAGAACCCCCGCCCACCCCAAAAAGTAAATTCCATATAGTGCAGGCATTTGGTTTCACATCACAAGCACAATTTCCATCCGAGCCTGAGCAGTATGTTTTGCTGGTGACACTTCCTTCTCTTTGGCAATGTCAGATCCTGTCAGCAGTTCACAAGGCCTGACTGAAGTTAGGGTACAGCTGGGGGGAATGTTCTGCACCCTTTTTCCACACTCTCTCTCTCATCTGTCTCTTTATTGCTCTCAACAAACTTGTAATCACAAGCGAAGAAGGAAGAAAAGATAATCCATTCTCAACTGTTTTCTCTCTTCCCACGTCACCTAGAAAACCACCTGTCCTCCTTTTAGGTCCTTATCTGACTGCACTTTAACTTGCTTTTGTTTTAGCATCATGCCCACTCGCTAGCTAGTTTGTCTCCCCCTCATCCGTGTCAATCACTAGGCTGTCAGCGTGTCCCTCACCCTTTGAGCGCTGACGCTTCAATCAATCAGCCAATCTCATTCCTGGGGCCTTGCAGCATCAAAAGTGACAGGAGTCTCGCCTCTCGACAACAAGGCTATCGCCACACAATTCTGCATATGAATCTGCCGAAACAACGGCAGAGAGAATGCAACGTATTGACAACGGAGTAACCGCAAAATGTCAGTTTCATTTGACAGGATATAATCATCACAGGAGTCATTACGGAGGTTTGGATGTGTGTTATCACCAATGTACAGCATGAGGTGCTGATCAGGGTGAATTCAATGACAGAGCCCTTTCTCCTCCCAGAGGAACTTATCAGCAGAGATTTTGATGGCCAGGCAATCATTGCTACGGGCACCTTGTTAACAAGCCTAGGGCAGGTTGTGGGATGTAGGGCAGCATATCAACATAGCACAGCTGAGCACCAATTTTTTGTGGAGGAGCATTTGCCGCGACGGTTATTCCATATTACACCAAATCAGTTATTTCCTAGTCAATTTTCAAGGTAAGCTATAACATGAGATATTGTACTTACTGTAGACGCTAATAAATGGCTTAGCTAAAGGTACACATTTTTATACAGTGGACAAAAACACAAAGGTCGTCCGGCCACTGTTTTCTATTCTGCTTCTATTCCAATTTTCTATTGGACAAACCACTGCACAATTCTCTTTTTACACACACTTTTTTCTTATAATGTAGGCTTCTGTCTTAGGGTTGCATCCCTCTTGACCATTTTTCCTCTTTTGGTCAATTATTTTTAAGACTTTTTTTTGCTTTTTTCAAATGTGGATGTGCGAATATTTCAGAGGGCTTTGATAGTTCAATTTTCTATTACTATTATTTTACCAGCAGCACAAGCACCATGGAACTATTTTTTCTTTTTTTTTTTCAATGTCTAACTTAACACTGTAATATTATTATCTTGGGCAGTGAGATATACAGGATGCTGCAGTACGGGAAGATAATTAGATGCAGTGGTTTGAAGCGCGCACGGCTCATATTTTCTCTTTATAGTTTTATATAATGTAAGGTTTAAATCGTTGATCTTGAGCTCATAGAAGAGCAAATATCCAAGCAGAGATTTTGCTTGTTATAGTACATGTAGCACCATGAATTCAAGTAAATAAACATGACAGTAGTGGGAAACACCACAGGGTTCTTCTTAAACGAGAGGTTTTAAAAAATGTGTAGCCTAGGCGCTATTTTTTTTTCCTTTTTCGAGGCGCACATTATTGTAGCTGTGAGTATCTTTGGAAAACAGTATATCTGCAGCGGGTCTCTCTGTGATTTGATTAATTGGTGCCATAAATATCTTAATTAAATTTCCACTACCAGTCCCAACCCACTTAAAACGCAAATGATCTCAAGGCGTGTTCGTATTGGAGGCAGATCCTTGCCATTGATTGTTCCCTGTCACCTGACTAACGAGACTGGAAATTGTAATTACGATTTGCCCGCTTGCTCACTGTCAATCCTCTTTTAGTTCTGCTAACGTTCCCGCCACGCACAGAAAGACATTGACACAGTAGAAAGCCCACGCACACCCATTCCAAAACAATAAACTAGACAAAAAACACGCATCATGTACTTTTCTACTTACATGCTAAAAAATGCTCTGCTCAAAGACTACTATCATCCAGCTTCTCAAAAGCACATTTTGAAGAGGCTCAGAATAAACAGAAATTCACACCCACCCGAAAAAAAAAGAAAAAAAATCCCCAAACAAACCAAAATCCTTCAGGCTGCTTGGGAAAGTAAAGAAAGCTCAGGGGACTGCCTCTCTGGACTCAGAGATGTCAAAGAGAAAACTGGAGTCTACTCACACACAAGAAAAGTTGCACCTAAAAAGAAATATGCATGGATTTATAAGGGCAAACAACAGCAAAAATGATAAGGGGGAAATAAAAAAGTTCTGATGAAGTACGTTGCAGGCGGAGTATAAGTGAGAGGCGTGCGGCCGTCGTTGGAAGAGCAACTCGGTGTGTTTAAGTGCAAAGCATCATGCAGCTTCGTCACCCTTGCCTTGAACTTTGGCAGATGAAAGTATACTTGTCAGTAAGCAAGGAAAGGGAAAAAACAGCAGGAGGCCATTCCTTTTTGAATGTATGAATTCAAATATGTCCCAGCCTTGGGTTCAGCTATATTGACGGATGACAGGAGGTGCCCATGCCTCTTGGGAGAAGAAGTCATGCCAAATAAGCACAAAAATCCTTTGCCAACTTATAGTAAACAGTAGGATGTTACAATCAATAGTGCTCATACTATTGAACCCCATAGATCAATGAAATGGGTTTACATATGAAGGCAAAAGTCCCCTCAGACCTACACAGTTGAAGAAAATAAGATATTGGTCAGCATTTTGTCACTATAATGGCTTTCACTCTTCTTTACAACATTTGGAGTATGTCTGGGAGAAGTTTCTTCAGGGGAAAAAAGTGAGGTCAAAGGTCAGGTCTGACTAACAACACACAGTTTTATGGAAGCACGATCAGTTTGCATTACAGTGGTAACAATTGATTTGTTCGACAGTGATCTATTCTTTTTATGAACCATGTTCTGTGTTCTAGGACAGTACTTCTGAAAAGGTTGAGAGCCAGAATTGATTTTTGAGTGATGTAATATCTGGTATATTTTTTTTTCAGTTAAATACCCTTTGAACTGCACACGGCATTTTTGATTGAAAAAAAAAGCCCTAAAACCGAGTGATGTGCCATTCATGTGTGATGCATCAACCATTGGAACTACTGTACATTCTTAGTGGTATCTCTAGGCGCGGTTCCTTCAGCAACCCCCGAAGATAGATCATGTAACATCTGTTTTGTTCCTGCCACTTGCTGCATAAAAATGTGTCACTAAAGACAATAACGCATCCATACAAAACTGAACAAAATAAAGGCAAACAACATTTCACACAAGAGTCGCCACAACACCAATTTACCAATTAGTTGCTTCATGTTCCAGTCAATTTGCATTTAATTAGAATGTTGTAAAAAAACTGTTATTAACCCTCTTATAGCATTAAAAACCTCTTACAGCAAATAGAGACAAATCTCAAGATATGGTCGCTTCTGTACAGTTTTTTTCTTCATATTATGAAAATTACCTAACGTATAAAAGACAAAAAAAATAAATAAAACAAAACTTGAAATATCAAAATTCACATTTAAATTAAACGCAACATGAGATTCCCTTGTTCATTAATTTGGTTGGATATCATTGCGCTTCTTGGGAACACATACAGGAGCTTTCAATTACTACGGATGACTTGAACACTATACGGAAACCCAAGATATGACTACAACAGCAAAAACAAGGAAAAGCTATCTTCGTATCATAAAGTTTTCCTTTCTGCTGTTTGGAACATCGCCTCACTCGAAATGTAATGTATTGTAACATTTAATCTGGTGTTTTTGAAGCGCTTGTTTTTGTTTAAAAACGTATGAATTTGTGTATATTGTTTAGAACGTGGATAATTCCTTGTTGCTATAATTAAGATTAAGAAACAAACTAAGAAAAGTCACAAGAAAAGCCATGAGGGTTTTATATTTGCTTTGAAGATTACATCAGAAAAAAAAAAACAAAGAACATTCACACCTCCAAGGTCTGAATGAAATTTTAATAGGTTCTCTTTTTTTTTTATCAAGTATTAATTCAAATCTATCTATGAGATGATTCACTTACTCAAGATAGAAGTTTTAACTTTGGCTGCTACTGTACTTGTTTGAAGTTGATGTAACAGTCTCTTAACCTCAAATACAAGATCCTACCCCCCATCTGCCGGTGCTGCTCTATCTTAGGTTACACTGTACAAAGTGAGAGGTGCAATAAAAATCTAATAAATCCTGACAGGAGACAGTTCAGAGAACCACAATGCCAGTGGGTCGTGACAGGGACAACATTTGTGGCCCATATTTTACTGCCTTGGCGTGAGTTCAAGTAGTTCTCAGTCCGCTTTGTGTGGCTGTAACATTCAATGCAGACACACTGTGCAGATACGCCAACTCTGACCCAATGATGGCTTGTAATTTGAAGCTTCATTTGCCTCATAAACTGGACTTACATAATGCAAATAATCAGACCGCTTGAACTTATCAAAAGAACATGAAATTACAATAATAGGAAAAATAATGAAACCTTTTCCAGCTATTTTTAAACTGAGCTGAAGCACTATCTTACAAAGGGTAAAACAATACCTCATTGAATCCAAACGCAAAAACCGTGCAGCAATTAGTGAGTCATGTGGGCTACATTCGCATGCCAAAATTCAGACTATGTTCTCCATTCTCTGTGCTATTTACAGTTCATCGTTGACATCGATGAGACACAGTGCATGTCCTCACGCAGTATCAATATTTTAAGTCCTCTTGTAAACTATAAAATGTGTTGAGTTGTTTCATAACTTACTATTAACTTTGATTAAAACAACAAAATGTGCGAAAAGGTGGACTTGCACATTAAACTTAATATTCACAGCATTGAATACGGGGTTAAAACTAGACAAACAAACAATCCATCAGTCGATTTCCAATGCCATTAAGCTTGCTCAAGGTCACAAAGAACGCTAACCATAACTCAGTATCACATCCATGGGCCGCTCAGTCTTTAATCAGCTGAGAATGCTTGACTTGGAATGTATACGGAAAGAAAAAGAAAGAAAACATCCAAGCAAATGGTGGTGGTGCAAATTCAATCCCAAATTTGAAACTCAATCCCAAATATGTCATGATGCAAGTAACTTTCCCTTTTACTTGAGAGTCCAAAACATATTTGTTATTGATTTTTTTTTATTACTGTGTGACAAATTGTATCATAGATTATATCATAGAGGTATGTATAACATTTTCTTGGCTAATATTAAGAACAATTTTATGAGTACAGTTAACATAATCGTCACTGTTTTTCTGGAGTACGTAAACACAGTTACTGATTATTACATTTCTGCAATATTATAACCAGTACAACAATGCCACATTGTATTTGGACCATGTGGTGTCCACACGGCTGTGCCTCACTGACTTGATTTCAAGTTGATTTACATTTAAGATTCCTTTTCAGTTCTACCTTTCTGCGTAGTCTGGATCGCCTGCCATCTGTCTTTGGCTGCATCACTGAATTGAATAGATGTCAATAATTACAGTAGCGCTTCTCAATTATCTTGTGCAAAGTCCCTCCCCTGGAAAGGAGAAAAGCTTATATGCCCCCTCATCGTGCAGACTTTAACGTAGATCAACTTTCAACAACTATTAACTACCTTTTTGCAGCGTTTGTAGCGGTTACAAGTTAGTCTAAAACAGAAAAAAGAGCCAAGTGCATCAAAGTGCCTGAAGTTAAAAAAAAAAAAAGATGCAAATCCTTATTGTATTGAGATTACACTTCACATGGCAAAACCAAATCGAGCCCCCTCTTGCACCTCATCACACACCCCCACCCAGGGGAGCCGGCCCCACTATTTGAGGAGGACAGCATTACAGCAGTACAAATATGATTGTGGGCCATCCTGGCTCAATGGTAGCAGGTTCATCTCTCAAGCGTGTGTTTGCTCCCTGTCCATTACCATTGAGACTATGTTGAAGTGTCCTTGAGCAAGACACTGAACCCTCAGTAACGGTGCTATCAGTAGTTGTGTTAGTGTAACGTGTTTTAAGCACCAAATGTAGAAAAACGCGATGTAAGTTAAAGGCCAAGACCATGATTGGTTGTGATGTCAGTCACTGGTGCGTATAAATGTTAATTATTACTACTGCACATTATCCTTCAAGCCAGTTTGAGTGCTTACAGTAACACATAACAGCTTGCAAATAAATTGTGTTCATTGCCGTTTAGGTTTTAGGGCCAGCCATTGAAGGAGAGCTGAAAGTGGCATGTTTAGTTTCAAGCTTCTGGATTTTTATTTTAATTTGTGACTATAAACACAAAATGGCCATTTTGATTTTGTGCGCTGGAGAAAATGATAACTCTACCTCACTTGTCCTTACTCACTGCCACTCAATTTTACGTCTGGAGCAGTTTAACAAGTGCTGTACATATAATATAAAACACAATACAAGCACTCCCTTTACAGTGACTTATCATACAGGGGAGGCAATTTCCCTTCTTGTTACAGTCCACATTGTGTGAAGTCTTTCGATAAGAAAGAGGCACAAGTGTGAAGTCTGCAAGGCTGAGCGCTGGAATCATAGATGTTGACATTGTAACCTCGTGAACGCATTGTACATGACGGGACTTGTGTTTGCTACAAGCTGAGTTTGAATGTAAACAAAAAAAAAGAACTTCAGTTTCCTAACACCCGTTCAGTCATCCGTTGGTGACTAACACGCATACAGAGGGAATGGTTCAAAGCTCCTGACCCATTTTGTCCTCTCTCTCGCATCGTTTTACTTTATCACCGGCTGTCGTCTGTCATGCTGAGGCAAAGCTCTTTGCAGTTGTATCATCGTAGACATACGGCGAAAGTCCAGTCATGCTGATATTCACTGTCGAATAAAATAGCGTGGCACAAATGCTGCAATAATGCAAACTCTTCAGCAAGATGCAAAATGGGTGAAAATTTTAAATATAGAGGACACAATTAAGCTTTTTTTTTTTTTTTTTAAAACAAAGTGCTTGTAAAGGTGCACACTGTCATAGCCAAAGGTGGAAATTGTCCAAAACAGACCAAAAAAAAAAAAGAAATGAGAAGAAAAAGTAATAATCTGTTCCTGGTAATATATTGTAACAACGTCTCCATTTCGGTCGCACTTTAAAGCTAAAAAAGAAAAAAAACTCAATGAATTATTATTCTAATTATTATCAACTAATAAAAATGTTACTGAACAAAACGTTCTTACATTTTACGTATACAATAACCACAGTGCCCAAAAGCTGTTCCGAATTAGAAAATATCCTTACAGTCTAAGCGGTGATGGTGTCTTAAAAAAAAAAAAAAAAAAAAAAAAAACCTAATCAATGACAAGAGTAAAAATAAAGTAAATGTATGTTTCAGTAAAAGGTATTACTTTGGACAACGTTTATGAGACAGTATATATATATATATATATAAAATATTTTCTGTAATAATAGGATACTTACAATGATTAAAAGAGCCGAGGTATTATATTCCCTGAGCATATTCATCTTGTAAAATGTTTTGCTTCTTTTAGTTGAATACAAAAACAAATGGTTTCAAAACAATCATAGATGTGCAATTTCTATTAGTCTGGACAGAGATGCTTGAAGTGAATCCTATAATAGGGCATCAAATCACATGTAAACAAAGCTTACATACTTCCATCTTACAGCTATTGCAAATGATTAGAGTGTTCCCCAACAGCAACAACATCTGATGTCACTTCACCTTCAGGCCTCCCTGATGAGAAATGAGGCTCATCAGCGTCAATGATCTTCATGCGCAAAGGTCAGTGGCTGTTTTAGTGTCGGGCACATGCTCTGATTGTTGCCAATGTCTTTCTTGGTAAGACATCGGGCTCTTTTTCTTTTTTCCCTAAATGTTGAGTCATCTGCTGCCAAAACCCTTACTGCAATTACACCTGATGCCTAACAAGCTTGTCTCGCTCCCTCTTCTGCCTGGCTGCATATGCGGCATCAAAAAGCTAAGGGATCCTTTCAACAAGCTGGCTGCCATTCAGCTAGATGTCCTCAGAACTGCTACAAATATGGCACCGCAATGTCAGCTGATATATATAAAATATGTTTTGTGTATATATGTTACTTGTATATAAATGTTACACATAAGCTCTAGGCGAGATCCCGTTGATTTCAGTCATTGGATTCTACTATAATACCCAGACCAACTTTCAGCATCACATCTCTTGCCCTACTAGACTCAACGAACTACTGACCCAAGTTATGGTACCGTAAGATGCCTATAAGTATAACTATAACTATAGTTATACATATAGGCATAGGTTATAACTAGCCAGTTAGGTAGGACCTCCTAATGGATCTAAGTAAAGCCAGTTTTTGTTTTTTTTTTATATTAAAAAAAATTCCTTTGGTCTGGGGATGCTTGCTTGTTGCATTACCCGATGACTCTTGAATATTGGCATATAATATTATAGATGATTACCTAAACATGTGTGAAAAGCTCTTATGGGAATGAGTTTTAAAAAAAGAATAAAAATCCAGCCAAAATATTGCAGGAGAGATGTTTTCCTTCAGGGGACCGCAGTGAAGTCTTACGGACACTGTGGGTTCAAAAAGCCTTTTTAGTCGGTCCTTCCCTTTTTGTGTCCCCTTTTGGCTTCTTTGGTGATAGCATTATTTTCCTCATCCCAACCTACAAACCTCTCTTAAAGAAAGGAAAAGTGGCCACCAGAGAGTTGGAAATGTGTACTGAGAGCACTGGTGAGAAATCGCAGGGTGCCCTTGAGTGTACAGAGCGGGACATGTTTGGAGATTCCTCTGACCTTGACGAGACGACCTATGTGATATCATCTTTTATATTATTCTTTTTTTCCCTCCCACTAAACAGGTCAAGGTGTTTCCGTACAACAACAATCTATGTATAAACAAAGGGTAAAGGGGGTGCGGTAAAGTAAACACATTGCATTTCTCCATTATGATGGAGCACAAGCGGGAAATTTAAAAGAATTCAAATGGAAAAAATATTGTCAATTGTGGACATATTGAAAACCTTATGTTTTGTCTTGCAATTTCCCCGATTTTTTGCATGAATCCTTTCAATGGCAACTTGCGAACGGGGTGCAATAGAAATGTTTGTTTTGACATCCCAAAACTGCCGGGTGGCGCTTGCGGCCAACTTACGACATTTGCAAGCCTTTCACTGACTTTGTTGATTGGCTTAGCATGGACTCCCATAATGCAAAATTAGGACATATTTGATATTCCTATTTCAATTTCATAAATATATGAACATATTGTACAGTGTATTTACTTTTTCTATTATCACATTTTTACAATTTTCCCTGTAAGTCCACTTCAAGAAAAGCCTTTGTTGCACAGCACTTGAAGATATTTAAGTTTTAATGAATAACGCTGGCTTTCACTGCATTTTAACATCTCAAGGTTGTTGCTGTTGAGACTCTAAGGTTGGTAAGTGTTGATTCAGATGCATTTTAATACAAGACCGCCAAGGTTGTCTGTGATAATGAGTGATGGTTTGCCAAGCAGGAGGGGGCTGCTTTAGAAACGTCCTATTGGCCTTGAAGGAAAGTGAATAACGACACCCGATAATCATCCTCAATCTGACCATATTTTTTCCCCTAAAAGTACATCTGGGTAAGATTTGCATGTCTATCTCCCGTGAGACTGTGAAAATGGCGAACTCAAGCAGCTTGTTTTTAATGACCATCACAAAGATTCAACATGCCTTTGTTGTGCTTTGCAAACTTCAATGCTTGTTTTTGTTTGTGTGTGTGTGTTTTTAAATCCTCACTAGGGTTTAGAAGATTAGATTTGATATTACATGTTGTTACAACATTCCAAAAATCCGGTAGCAGGCGGCGCATTTGGTGCCTGGGCCTTCTGTGACGGACTCAACTTAGTCTACCTCAATCTATTGCAGGGGTCACCAACCTTTTTGAAACTGAAAGCTACTTTTTTGGTACTGAGTAATACGGAGGGGGACCAGTTTATGTGAAGACACTGATCATGTCAATGATTTTTCACAATAATTAAGGAACAGCTATAGTGACTATGTAAATCAAGTGTAATATGTAATGTAAATGTATACATGTATAATTGATTTTTAAAATTGATAGAAAATCACCATCTTTTGTAGAACAAGCCTGTGAGCTACTCATGTGATCTTTGGGGGCTACCTGGTGCCCGTGGGCACCACATTGGTGACCGCTGATCTATTGCCATCATCACATTAAATTAAGGATATCATCCTCAGCAAATTCGCTGAAGAATTTTATTAATTGACTGTTTTGAAAAATTAAGACTAATTCACTGAAGACATATTAGAAGTGAAGTTTAAATGTAAAGTAGAGAGTCTCTAATCGAATGAGTGGGAAACAGCTTGAATAATATGTTGTATTGAAAGAGAGGCTATGCTACTGGTCTTCTTATTGTGGGGGATTCAGTTGTGTGGTTCTAAAAGTTTTACAGCACAAGAATGTCCCTTCACCTTTTAAGAAGTACTTCAACTTGTTCTCTATATGGAAAAAGTAGTTATTCCTATGTCTACTTTTGACTCTTAGCCAAAAAAAAAGCACATAATTGCTAAACCTGTCTGGGGGCAATGTTCCTGTACTTCATGATCCTGTGCAGCCTGTATTTATATCGATATATCTGTGACAAGTTGACAACACCTCGATGCAAAGATAGGAAAAAAACAGGCAAAAGAAAAAACTATAAACCACAGGTAGTTAGAATCTTTTAGCAAAAAGGGCAATGATAAATTATTTAACACTTTCATGTGTACATCAATAAGCAGTCCCACCTTCTTTGACATCAACAACACATCTAGTTATACTACCTGTCGGTTGTTAAAAAGAAATGCGTTCCTGGCTAGATAAGAAAAATCGCCTCTCTGACATGCTATTAGAATACTAGAAGTCATTTTGCCCTTTTGTTTTTTCCGCAACAGGTTTGCCTGCATCACTGAATTGAAAACTCCAAAATTACTGATCCAAACTATGTTACTATAATGTTGTGTAAATCACTTATTCGTAACCCAAGGCATATTTAAAAAAAAAAAAAAAACGCTCACCCAATCTGTGTCTCGATATTAAAATGGTTAAATTAACATGGTGAAATCATAACAATTAATTATCTACCACCCTACCTAATGTAGGGTGACCAAATTTTATAAACTTGTTTGCTTGACGTTGCAGCAATATAGTGAGCCCTGAAAAAAAATACGATCTCCTTCTTATGTAACTTGAGTTGACATGTTCTGATTTGGTTTCATCAAATCATTTCCAAAATCTTTCTACGTATCAGTCATTGCTTTTTGGTGGACAGAATGAAAATGGATGTTTTGAAAATAGACTTACACTCACTGTATATAACATTAGGTGCTCAAAGCACTTTACACTGACATCTCATTTATTTACTGATGACCCAGCATCAAGGACACTTCAACATGCTCACAATAGTGGGGGGTTCAAATTCGCAACATCTCGATCGAAGGACGACTCTACCACTGAGCAATGCAGCCCCATAATTTCTATGTCCTACTCTGTGAGAGTTCATTAAACTCACTCCGAGTCATGCTGAGCACAAGTGAGTATAGTACTTGAATCAAAGGCGGAGAACAAATTTCATCACACTTCGATATGTGTGATAATTGCTACCTTATTCATGCGAACATAAGGCAAGAAACACTCAACCCAACCCAACATCACAGCACTATAATGCAGGGTATGCATTAGGGGCATCGCTAGTGAGCAAGTGGTTCTCACAATTGCCTTATAGTTGAGAGATATAAGTTCCAGCTCACTTGTGACGTTAACAAGGACATCTGACATAAAAAAAATTGCAAGATGGACTAATTATTAACTAAAATCTATCTGTCACCAACAACACATATGAGTGAATTTGGATGGGCCATCAGAAAGTAAAAAAAAAAAAAAAAAAAGAGGATGTTTTCTGCTGCTCACGCAAAAACAACATAAAAATAAACAGGTTGGTTCAATACTGCCGCATTGGGTCACCTCTTGAGTGTGTGCTGAATTACATGTGGACATTCAGGCCCGGAAGCTTGTTTTGTCACACCAATGGATCTTCCACATTAATATCAGTCAGTCACAGACTTCCAGGAGTACACACCCACCATCCTTCGCTTCTTGTTTTTGTCATCTTAATTACATGACCTAAAATGCGTGTTGATTTATTGTCTGTCTACTTCGGCTGCAGTAACGATTTGTTTATATGTCTCCCTCAACTAGGTTGCCATGTACGTTAATATGCGTATTGGATAGGTAGAAGAAAAACTGTGCATCGAGAAATTTGAGCAGAAGCAGTCATCGACTGAAAACAGCCGCTGCTACATGGGCAAAAACTGCGCTTTAGCCTTTTTTTTTCCCTTTCCAATAATATTTGCGGAAGCATTGTTTATATTTGTCTCTTCCTCGCTGGTTCAAAGAAGCACAAGATGGCTGTGGGTGTGTGTGGAGGGAAGATTTCCGAGCTGCATTTGCCTAACTCAGTGGTGTGTTGCAGGGTGATGTATGAGATCAAAGTTTGGCAGTGTTACATTTTCCAGACATTTTTTTTTCCTGCAGGGCGCATTCATGCAATTTGCAATGATCTGGGACCAGTACAGCTATAAATGTGGCTTAATACAGAGCAAGAATGAGGAATGAAGGAGCCCTGGAAAAAAGAATCGCATGTGGGACAGACAGAAAGTCTCTTGTCACCTTGTGGAGTGACCTCCTCCTTAGTGCAGATGTGGTAATGAGCCCACCTCCAGGACACGCATGAGAGTGAAAGTCACACTCAAACTTGTACCCTGGAAGCCCCCGACTCCGAGGCTTTAGGGATTTGGATGCCAGACATCACAGAATGAAGACCGCAGGAGAAGAACCCCTTTGGCGCCTTCCTCCACCCATTGCTTTTGTCTCTAATATGGCGCTGGGATAACAGGGCCACTATGTGCAGAAAAGCCATGTGTGTTTCCTGCATAAAATCCACATCTAGGTCCGTGAAGAAGCTTACACTATAATCCTGCATAACGGATCGAGACTACCACTGCAGAAGTCTCCCTCTCCTTTTTCCCTTCTCCTATAGACAGTCCCGTGCTTGCTCAAGGATTTTTGTGGGTATACGTTGGAAAACATCAAAGCGTTTGTGTTGCGTACACACCACTGGATACAGTTGGTCCATGTCTCTATCATGAAACTCTGTTCCTTCCCTCCCTCTTTCTCCTTAAACATATTCAGCCGCCTATAGCTACTGAAATTTTTGCAGAGAGACTCGAAAGTGTGAATAAATAGATGACAGTGGCATGGAAATTAGGTCCCCCGTTTATTTTATTTTTTTTTGCAAGCTAAAGAACAGAATGTAAAAGAGACCGTCACACAGACTTGGTCCGTACAGGAGAATAAATCCCAAAGGAAAATATCCAAGGAGGTATGGAGATGACCTGGATTCCGTAGCCGCTCTTCTGAAGCATGGATATCAGCACGCTAGCTAAAATGGTCTCTGAGATAAAAGACGTTTATACACCTGCAGATCAGCGCTATTAGGACCCCTCTGTGCCTGATTTACTTGTGAGCTTATCTGTTCATTTATTGCCAAGTCACCTCTTTGTTCTTAACTCTTTCCCGGTGCATTTATTGCCCATTTTCTCCATTCTATTTCAAAATCTCTCCCTCTCTGTCACTGTGGACATTATGCATTCAAAGATCTTTGTATTGCATGCAGTGGTAGTTATCACTCCATCTCTCTCCCTTCGTCTCTTTATCTCTCTAATCTTCCTTAATCTTCCTGCCCAGAGTGAAGTGAGAATTAGTTTCTCACTCTCCATCATCAATCTCTCACCCAGCCTTCTCCGTCCATCTACCTCCCGTCTCTTTTCTTGCCTCTGTCTCGCTTTTCTCCAGATCGTCTTTCCCAGCTGCTTTCTTAATAAGTTTGTCTCTTCACTCATGTCACTTCTAGGTCAATTCTGCTTCGTCCCTGTGTCCCTCTTCACCTTTACAGCAACTTCTCACACTTCTGGATTTGTTCAGGCTGGGCTCTCCTGCAATAGAGTGGGAATCTATTTTGCGTGCACCAGGATTTTTCCCAGAAAAAGTCGATCAAGTTATTTTGAATGCACCTCATTAGCGTAAACTGTACGTGTGAATGAAGACGAATGTAACGGTTGGACATACTGTATAAATTGGGGTGGTTGGAATTGGGTTGACTTTTCACCTTGCATTCTAGAAATAGTAGCAAATTGTCAAACCTAGGTACGCTTGTTCATGCAACAACACATAAACATATACATAAACAATGAACATTCTTCTCATCATTGAACAGGATAACCTCCTTGGGCAATACAAATGAAAAGAACGACTCAAATTGGCAACAAAGCCTGCAGTAATGTTAAGATTGTATAATGAAGTGATTGAAGTGTGCAGCACCAGTGTGGTAAAATTGCAGTAAGTGCTACCAAAAACTCAACCCAGCCTCCTAATACAACCTCCATTACTACGTGGCACTCCCATATATACACCGCACAGCACTACGAGGAATTAATAACCTGCAGAGTTAAAGGCCAGCCAAAGTGAAAATGGTTCCCTTCTGTAAAATCACCTCTACATCAGCACAACTTGGAAAACCCAAAGTGTAACTATTTCTTCACACCAATATCCAGGAGCACGTGGCAAAAATACACAATTTTGTTGAACAATTTTCCAACACGCGCAAGTCTCTGTCTCAAAGCTGTGCAGTGGGATGGAAACGTATTCTGTTTAAAGCAAACCTTGTGTTATTTTCCACTTCAAATCCTCGGTAGAGTGTTAAGAGAAGCGTCAGCAAATGCAATGCATTAGAAACCAAACGAATAATCAAATTCATTCAACTGAGTTCCAGCAATAAAAAAAAAAAAATAGTTGAAAAACCTTGGCCATGCCACACAGAAAACATTCTGAGGGATGTAGCAGCCATATGTTTACCAACACAAAAAGCGCAGAACAGTATATGATTAGCTGTGTCTTTGAATAGCTCGCTATAAATGCAGTCATTCTAAATGAAACCAGACTTTGACTGTATAATGTATTAGCCACATTTTCTGTTTTACTATTTACTGTATTTTTGGAAAAATCCCAGTGGATGGAGAGCAACTAATGAATATTCATTCCACCGTTTGTCATTATCACGGTGCCATGTAGGACTAATCATGACAAATTGGCTGTTCAAGTAAGCTTTGGGAAATTAAGAAAAAAAAAAAAAAAAACAGGAGTTTATGTACCTTGAAATCCAACCGGATAAAATAAAAATTGAAGAGCATGAACAGCTCACAATCAAAAGACAAATGAAATCGGCTTGTCGGGATCCAATCAACATGATCGAAAATCGAGCCTTATGACGTAATTTTTTTAGCTGATTGGCACTGGGTTTGGATTGGATATGATTTATGCAATTTCATAAAGTCTGAAGCCAAGAATCTTTTTTTTCTTTAACTTGATTCGAAAAACTGCTGATTCAAAAAAGGTATAGTCTTGGCATATCTTTATTCAAATAATAAAAATCAGTTAAGATCAATGAGATAGTTGGGATCAGGTCTTCTTCTTCTTCATTGTGCTGCATCGGTAAAAGATATAGCTTTGTCTTTTAATATACAGTAACATTTGTTTTGCCTTGATTTGTTTTCCTACATCTGGAACATGAGGGCAAAACTTTACATGGCAGTATGTGTCATGCTTCTAGAAACCCTTTGATTGCCTTGCCTTGTAATGAAATGATAATAATAAATACAAAACACAAAACATGTCTTTCCAAAAGGATCTTCTTAAAGCACCAAATATGTTTCTCTTTTTAAAAAATTGCAAACCCTGTATTTCTTTAAAATTCTCAGATGGCGGAGCTTGCCTCCGAACAACATTGTCAGTATCCTTTTCTATAAGTCCCCTTGCACTCATTTCGTTCTTTTAAGTAAGCGGTTAATGTGCAGAAGGGAAACATTGAGCCAAGCCGAGAGACACATGAGAGGGGAGGCGATAAGCGTTAGATAAAGGGAACAATAGGTATTAATGCAAACAGTAAATGTTGAGAGGGGACTGTTGTGCAGATTAGCTAGAGTGGGATAAACATATGCGGTCGACTTCACACCGATCCGATCAACTTGATTGTGATCGGACAATATTTGGCATTTTTTCAAGTATAATCATGTGCACTTTACACGTGGGCATAATTTGCCATGACATAATTGATCATTTAGGCAATTTGATGTAGGCAACATTATGCTATGTATTTGCTCGAGTGTGACTGTTTATCGTTATAGAATGATTTCTGGAGCATCAGCTCTTTATTTACAGAATATTCTTGGTGCTGCATGGTAATTTAATTACAGTAGAGTAATTTAATTACATACATCTGGCTCAGATTGTGTGCCTTACTGAACTTTATGTCTGGTTAGTTCTTGATCGCTTTCATTGAAATTTTTACTTTTGTATTACTGTCAGTTTGGGGAACATAGCAAAGAACAATAAAGCAAGATAAAAGTGTTATATTTTATACATATTGCATAAATATTTTTGTTGATACTCTACAAACAGTCTACATAAAATAAACAAATATATTTAAATTGTCCTATCTTGTGAGCTGACCAGTGACGGTTATCAAATATTTTTAAATTTGGTGATTGGCCCAAAAAATACTGATCGTGTAAAGTCTAGTAGACAAGTTACGCAAATGTTGGCAAGCAACAAAATGCTATTTGGAGGAACGAAAGAAAGACTGGCAATACTAAATCTACTTTTTACTGTTTGATAAAAGATAAAAAATAAGAAAAAAGGAGGAGATGAAATTAATTCAAGGCACAGCAAGAAAAAAAACGGATGAGTCTCATAAACTAAAATTGATAAAGGCTGATTAGGATGCTAGATTGTTGTTCATCAGGATTGGATCAGAGTTTATGAATACGGTATACTGATGAGTTGGGTTAATTCAGTGTCAGAGGGTTTGAGTAATAGCGAGAGATAGTTTGGGCAGCGTAAATCAACCTACAGCTGGGTGCTAGTCATTAGCATGCATGTAAGAAAGCATGAAATCACAATAATGGCGAGGCATGCTAATGAAAGTGATTGGCATAATCACAGCAACAGGAGCGGAAGGAGAACGACAACAGGCGGCATCAGCTCACTTGCTAATGCTATTCACTTTTAGAGGATACATATTCTCCAGAAGATTTTTTTCCCCCCACCTTAACAACAATATCACAAGAATCAAGAATTACACATTTACACGCCCCTTTTTTCCCCTAGCTTTATTATAATCAACTGCAAATGCATTACATTTCTAAATATAGCGCTAGTGCCTGCATTTGAACCAATTTTAAATTTTTCCTACATTTTTTTTCTAGTTTCTGCTATGGTGGGATCATTTGTAGTCTGATCTGCACACAGCAGTGCAGCATTTTCATCTGGAAAACCAATTTGGCAGATTACAACTACGCAGGTAAGATTAACAGACTAACGAGTGACCAATTAATTATAGTCATACTTAAAGCATTATCTTTAATCTCATTTTTCATCTCTAACTTTATGAGTTCTGTATGCTCATTAGATTGGTTTTCTTTTTCTTTGCTTGAGTTGTTAGGATTTGTAAAACAGAGGTTAATCACACCCTGAAGTGCTGCTGTTGATGTGTTTGGCATAATCTGATAGGCTCATGTTGGTGGGAGGGCATGTTCAGGAGTAGAAAACATGAAAATAGAAGAGCATCAGAGAGTTGTCGGTCTGAATGGTAAAATTAACGTTAATAAAATGCCTCGATGACACCTTTGATATGTATTTCTTTTAAGAAGCTCACTTAACCACAGAAGCAGCTCAATTTAGCCTACCACATAAATGCAAAGTACCCAGCTGCAGCATTAAAGATGCTAATGTGGCGAGCTATAGCCAAGATGTTTGCAAAACTGAACTCTTGAACACTCCAATAATTCTGTGACGAACAGAAGGGAAAATGTTTTTAATGTTACTTTTTAATTATTTTGCAATGAATAAATCAAAAGTAACAACATTGTTCATGATGGGATGGATTAGGACTAGTTTTAAATGCAGCACAAGGTAAATTGTTACAACTGCATCTGTTAAAAAGAAAACAAATTACTTTTTGTTTTTGTATACCAATCTTTAGATCTGTCACAATAACAAAGCTTTTTTTTTTTTTTTTTTTTAAATACAGATCTCTATGAATTAAGATTATTTTTTAATCTCTTCACAGGACTAATTCTAACAATTTTTAAACAATTTTAGTTTAGACTCTCTTCATTTTATAATTTGAAAAATGACAAATTACTTTGTACAAGGACTCATTGCCCTTGACACTAATTAGAAATTATTAATATATGCTTGGAATTATGACTTTTAACAATAATTAGCAATATTAATAAATCCTGAAATAGACTCAATATGAAATTTCTCAGTTAACTCAAAAAGAACAGTCACATTCCGAAATGTTATGATAAGAATATACACTAATATTTACTAACACGAAGAATAAAATATTTTCACCGCAAAAGAATTTTTCAAATTAAAATGTTGCCTAAATATCATGAAAATTGTATTCATTATTGAAATCAAGATACCACTGTGATAAAAAAAAAAAAAAAACCTGATGAATACGACCTTGATTGTGCATATGAATGATGTCTATGCGTGATTTGCCATGAGCTAGCCCTCATAGCTAATGAACCGCCGATTGCATTCTCGGCAAGATCCTGGAGGTACCGTATATCCATAATCAAGCCAATTAACCTGAGAAAGTCTACCGGGACCTCTAGCTCTGGGGGATGACTAGTTAAACACTGTAACATACTAAAGTAGGGCTTGCAGAGGGCATCTGTTCAACAAATCAGCAAAGCTAGTGTATGTAATCACATTTCACACCACACTAATCACTTCAGCCTAATTCATCACCCCTATGAAAACAACTTTATGTGCTATTAAGGGATTGACGAGGAGGATGAAGGAGGTGGATGAAGAGAGAGAAAGGAAACGTGTGCAGGCTGTGAAAAGGGGGTAAGAAACATAGGATTATTTATGGGAAGCTCACTAATTCAATCTGGAAACTCCTATAAATGAGCAAACCCTAACAAGGTTCCTCTTTCTCCCCACCAATTTGAGAAGAGAACTCTCAAAATCCCTAATCCTTCTCCCAATAGCAACACCCCACAAGGAGGCAGACATTGACACCATTAGGGCTGATGAGGAAAAGCGATCGCCAAAGAAAGCGGAGCCGTGGCGGGGAATTTTGTCGAAAATGAAGCCAGTCTGTTGCTTACATCAAATTCCACTTTAATTAAAAGTCTAAATCCCCCTCACTTTAAACCCCTTACTTTATAATTAAGACTATGATCTCCCTCCTCCCCCACCCGAAAAGAAAAACAATTAAAAACTTTGGCAATTTTTACATTAAAACTCATTAATTAAAAAATGCCAATGAACAGCAGTGCAATATTAAGACAGAACCCCACTTTGCTCATTAGCCGCTGGTTAATTGATCCTAACGGCAATGTTTACCAAAGGGACGCTAAAGACGAAAACATTATCATTTTACCTCGTCTAATTGCAGTCGTTATAGGAAGGAGGCCAAAAGGGATTTTCTGTATGGCTGACATCACAGGCAAAGTGGATTTCAGATGATCCGCTGTGGTTGTGTCTCCAAGGCTTCACAGTCGTTTTATAGCACTTATGAAAGGTTATGGGATATTCAATATTACATACCTAAACAATTTAGCTGGGGAATAACACATGGTGGGAAAAGTACAATCAGGAGATGCTATAATTTCCAAACGATCTTTAGAAACATCATCTGTAAGCTGTTCCGAGAGATGAAATGAACTGTACGCCGATGTCAGAGCTCATTAATTGTGTATAACGTTAACAAAAGGCGTGTTAAGCAATGGAAGGGAATATCATTGGCACATCTCAAATACCCACTTTATAGAGGAAGGTTGCTATTCATCTTGTTGTTCGTGCTTTTCCTTGCCTTCGCTTCACTTGTGTTTCTCATGGATTATAAATAGAGATGCGGTGTGTTTATTACATGATTGACAGGGGTTTGCCATTCGACATGTCAGACAACAAAGCCACCTTTTCCCCTAATGTATGCATGTTCTTCTTGATGAACACGGCATCGTCACGGCGCTAAAACATAACTACCGACGCAAGGCTCTGAGGAGTTTTCTATCAAAAACCTTTTCTTCAGCGATACTGGCGGGCCAAAGGAACCACGCGCTTCCTAAAAACGTAAGACTTCCTGAAAGGCTATATGACTTTTTTTTTTAATTATTTGCATTAAAAAAGGAAGAAAATGTTGAAAATGACTGTGAATTTGTAGGTGCCAAAGCACAAATGTGTTGGACATCTCGTAGCAAGGGAATCATATTTTTAATACCGCCTCAAAAAAAAAAAAAAAAAAAAAAACTGCCCCCCCCTATTGGGGAGGATTAATCAGTGAAAGTGTGGGCGAGGGCCACATGGGGCTTGGGGGCTGTCAGTTGGCCACCCGTAGATTTGGGGGTACAAATGTTAAAAATAAACTGGAGGTGTGAAGCGAAATGTCTTGATGAGAAGGTTCAGGGAGGACCCATTTGTTAGCTTTATTAAGAGGTGCTTCAATACCGTGAAATGTATGAAAGTCCATTAAATGTAGTGTGCGGTTGTCATGGGAATGGCTCGCCAAATTCAATTTCGTTGCACGGATATAATATTAATTTCTGCTAGATTATCAGCCGTATCCATCAAATGTTTTCACAACATCATAAGTACGCTTGCAAGTTCTTCAGTATTAACTTTCCTATGCTCCCCTTTCCCCAAACAATTTGGACTTTTATTTCCTCCTGACTTCATCTCATCACCTCCTGCGCATGAGGTGGGCCGGATGGCTGATGAAGGCTTGCTCTCGGAGGAGAAGATGCGAGTGTATCAAGGTGTCTTTTGGTCATCTCACCGTGAAGCCCGCAATGAAAAATTCAGGGCGTCTGCCACTCTGCCGCCAGTGAGCTTCCCTCTGTCATTAAAACACCTCGGGAAAGCTCCATCCTCATGACTCTAGTCCCCACGGTTGAAGATATCGTTGACCGTATTAACATTCATCCCCATACCATTGAACTTTTCCTTGCTTCCCTCACTCACTTCGGCTAAGTCCAATCCTCCTTCGTTTCAATCCAATCCCTTTCTTCTCCTACCTATAGGCCTTATTTGTCTGCCAGGCTGAGCTCTGACCCCGATTCATGTATTCCTTCTCCCATTATTGAAAACAAACAGTGAAAAAAAAAGGATTTTCCTCTGTTAAGCTATGTATTTCTCCCTGGTTTAATATCCGCAGAGAAAAAAGAAGCCATCGGGAAAGCATGCTGTGTCATTAACATGAGTGATACCATTAGCGTGTTCTCCAGACTTGTCACATTTTGAGCATGTTCGCAGTATGCCGTGACAATTTGATCACTGGTTTTGGATTAGAGCTATTGCCCTGCTAAATCAAGTCTGTCAGAAAAGAGCGAAGGACAGAGCTGCCGCAATCACTCGCTGACTCACAAATACAAAGTGACAAAATGAAGAAAAGCAAACATGCACAAACAACAAACAGTCATTACATTCCGACAAGGTGCTTAGGGTTTGTCATTGTGGTTTTGTCCATTTGCGGTCTGCTGTTGTGTTTACGTTGAAAAGAAGCGCTGTATTTGTGTCGGCTTGTTTGTCTGATTCACTTGTAGCAATCAGCAATGAATTGCTTTAAAGGGATAGTCAAGTCAAAAATTGTCTTTACAATTTCTTCAATGTCACCCTTTTTAAGCACTCAATACACCAAGCCGACGACGGGCCGTCGGCCTGTAAGGCAGATTGGCGGATTCATTTTCACTTGCGATGGATCACCTCGTGCTCTTCTGTCCTGGTAGACATTGTGTTGAATATCAAATTTGAGATGTGAAAAAAAAAAGAAAAAAAATCATGTTGTTCTTGATAAAGGCGTATCATAAAGGTATTGAATTTCCACCCACTTGTTTTTTCCGAGTTTGTCATTTCCGGTTCTCCTGTTTTATACGCTCGTTCGCGAGCAAAACAGCCATTGGAAGGGTAGATTGTTTCCATTGTTCTGACTCAGAATTTTGGCTAAAATAGGATTGAGCAAACTTTTTGACTCGAGTGCCACAAGGGGTTCTGAATTTTGACAAAACAGCCAGACCAGGAGCAGACGAATAGAGCGTTTTGATAATCCACCTCATAAGAGTAAAAAAAAAATGCGGGATACCTTATTTCTCCGACTACATGTCGAGTTTTTTTTCCGGCGAGTTAAATGGGAGGAGCTATTTGGCATGCCAGATAGTCATGATGACATCTAGGGTTGTTAGACAAATTAACAATCAGCTGTGTCAAAAAAAAATATTGAACATTCAAATCATTTAATCGTTGCAACATTACTTTCAGCATTTGCATCTACACGTACGCATACACTGCCTGGCATTTGTCTCGTTTCCAGCCCACCCCCTCCCCCATAACTGCCACAGTATGTTACTCCATATACGATTCAGAAATGCCTCTAAAATGTTGTCATTTTAATAACACATACCATGTGTTGAACAGCCGTGATCTATGTAACCCTTCAAATCAGGAATAGACTTATAATCGTGTTTTTGTATAATTCACCTAAATTGCAGGAAAAAAAAAAAGATGAGGGGGTGGACTTGTAAGCGAGGTTGACTTTTACTCGAGAAATACAGTATCTAGAAAATGTGCTTTAATTTTAACAAAAAAAGAACAAAAGCATTCCAACAGTGTTATTCAAGACCAATGTATTAACGATTTATTGAAATGACTCTTACAAATTAAATGAACAAAATGTCAAAATACCTTTTTTTTTTCTTTTTTTTAATTGCTAACAGTTACTATTTTGAAGCACCGATAGTTCCGCTACCCTTCAAGATATTAACGTTATCACTCTCAACCTGACCGATAATTCCTTCGTTTGGTGGGCCGGATTAAAAAGCTTAAAAAAAAAAAAAAAAAAGAACACCTTTTGAAAACTGGTAAATTTAGATTGGCTAATACTTTTAGTGACATTTTTTTTCAGTCTTTTGAGACATTTCTTCTGGTGGGGTTTCTTGCCCCATCCTCAATAAATAAAGAATATTCCAAACTCGTGTTTCTATTGGCAAACATGAAAAGTAATCACTTTCATTAAAAATTATCCTATTTGCCATTAGTATGTACTGTGTTGTCAGAGTCCTTAATGTGAACCCCAATCTGACCCAAATTGCACCTTTGAAAGCAATATGGGAAATCCCCCTATGTTCCAAATCGTATTTTCTGTAGCTCTCATTTATTGCAGATCAATGTGTAACTTATAGCGCTTGCACTGTTGATATTAAATTGTGATAAGAAAAAAAAGAATGTAATTACTTTTTCTCCTTTTAGGTAATATGATCCTCCATTGCTGTCATCTGCTTGTTGATGGTTACAACAAATAATTATACCTCGACAAAAGGTTGTGTACTCTCTTAAGTGTGTCTCATTGCCACATACAATTTATTCACAGACTCTTGTTTCGTTTTAAACGTTTGAAGATTTCATTCTCACACTAAGCTTTTTTATTATTTTTTTTCAGTGTGTTATTCAAATGCTAGATTTAGAGGAGTGATGTCTGCTGTTCACAATATCAACATGTCATTCTTGTGTTGGCGATGTCATTTGGAGTCAGAATCTCCACTGAGAGTACATATTTGTGGTTCAAGTCCTGCTCAACTCAATAATGATTGATTACTTTAGTGCATCTCTCTTTTGGAGTTAGAATCAGGCAGAAGCTGTAATGGAAAATTGGCGTTTCAACCCCTCAATACTGTCTTGCTCCACTTCCCTATGGACAACAGCTGTTCTACCCAAAGCCTATGTCAGGCCAATCAAGACACGGTAATAGAAAATAAGAGGCTCTTTCGGAGTACCTGTCAAAGAGTTTCCCTTCCGAAACACAAGAACACGTTCTTAACTTTTGACTGGTACAGCATTCTAGAAACGTTAAAAGTGAAGAGCATTTTATTTTGCTTAAAGCCTTAACAAGGATGTGAAGAAGACATTGCAGGATATAAGATACGCCGAAACCAACAATGCTTTCATCATTAAATGTTTCAGCTTTTGCAGTGATTAACATCACTCCCTGTCCATGTAAAATAATTTCATTGTTCAAATAATGCTGAGTCTGTTGTGTATGTGTGTAAGTGTTTACATGTAAGTGCTTAAATGCAAGTTTGGAGACAGGAGTTTTGGAACATACCAGCAGAAAATTCCACAAAATCAATTGCATTTTTTTAATGGCTTGGAGTGCGCCAAATTGCAAGTAGTCGATGATCGTTATCAATTCTGTTGCATCAAGACACATTGGAGATTCTAAATTTAAAATCCTGGCTAGTGCCGTATTTTCCGCATTATAAGGCACACCAAATTATAGAACGCACCTTCAATGAATGTCCTACTTTAAAACTGGTTTCATGAATAGGGTGCACCGCATTATAAGGCACATAGAATATATGGTACAGCAGTGGCTGGGGTTGCATCCAAAGCTATAACCACAAAGCAATAAAAAAATGGCTGCCTTATTTTTAGAGCTATGCCAAAAAATCCTTTCACATTAAAGTTACATTTGCACACTAAAAATTGATGCAGAAGGGTTCTGAAACAAAAATAGTTTTGAATCAAATTGTAGACCCAAAAATCTGAATCTCTTGTATCTGCATCTGGATCTTTATTTAGAGCTTGACCAACATCCCAAAATATATTACAACCAAGGTTCTACACCACATACAGCTTGAACAGTGCAAATAACAAATCCATCCATCCATTTTCTTAATCACTTGTCCTCAAGAGGGTCATGGATGAGCTGGAGCCTTTCCCAGCTGTCTTAGGGCAGTCGGCAGGGGACACCCCAAACTAATTGCCAGCCAATCACAGGACAAACTGAGAGCAATGACCATCCACACTTACAGACACACCTAAAGGCTATTTGGAGTGTTTTAGGACGTGTGAGAGGAAATTGGAGTACCCGGAGAAAACCCACATGGGCACAGGGGAAACATGCAAACTCCAAGCCGAAAAGACAGAGCCAGA
Organism: Hippichthys cyanospilos; assembly: GCF_059441005.1. Classification (NCBI taxonomy): domain Eukaryota; kingdom Metazoa; phylum Chordata; class Actinopteri; order Syngnathiformes; family Syngnathidae; genus Hippichthys; species Hippichthys cyanospilos. The sequence goes on from NC_142380.1 coordinate 12,328,368, forward strand.
ATCGAACTCGCGAGGCGGGCGTGCAAACCAATCTTCCACTGTGTAACAATTAAATTGTACATGATATTGAGTCTGTGAACAAATTTAGTCAAGGACGTGAATTGTGTAAAAAAAAAAAATTCATCACTGCATAAACGTGACAAGAATGTGTAAATTAATTGTGTTATATGTTCATATATTTGTCTTTACATCACAGGCGAATGTAAAATATGTTTCATCGCTCTATGATTTTCTTTTCTCTGTAAAAATGCCTCTTATAACTCTAAAAAGTAATTTCAACCTTTTCACACCACTCTTCCACGATTATTTATTCATCTCCACTCAATAAAGTGTTTTAATTGTCCTTACTTTTCTCTGATGCTGCGCCGCCATGCTTCCTTAAAAGCACTCTGGGCCTTTCACACTTTCCACTTCACATCTCCCTTTAACCCCCTTCACAGCCCCCCACCCCATTTTCTATTTTCCATTCTCCTCTGTCATCATCTCTCAGCCTTGCCGTCACTCAAAGCCCCATGTCCACTACTTCTCCCCCCAACTCTCCCACCCACCTTCAGATCCTAATACAGCCTGCCTGTGGCCTCGATCATTCAATTAAGGCAGCAGGGTGTTGCTGTTATTGTTACCACTAATAATGAAGCCCCCCACAGCTACTGTGCTGCCAGACTGCTACAGTCATGATCATCAATAGATGTCATTCCTCATCTTCCTCTTCCCCTGCAATCACCAGCCTTATTACCATCATCTGAACTCACGCACACATATGCATCCCAATACGTGCGTGAAGTGAGAATGAGGCAAGGTAGTTGGATGCATGGCTGGACGGATGGATGGACGGATGGATGGATGGATGGATGGATGGATGGATGGATGGATGGATGGATGGATGGATGGATGGATGGATGGCCTGAAGAGGAAGACAGTCGATGGGAATGACAAAAAGATTTGCGAATGTGTGTGAGGGGGGCATTGAGTGGGAATGTGTTTAGTGGCTCGGTCGGTGAGTGGGTAATAAAGAGAGACAAAGCGGGAGGGAGTGATGAGATTAAAATGCGAGAGTCTTATATGCACATACTGCGTCTGTGGGTAGACGTGAGCGTGTATCCAGGAATACTAGAGTGGCAGGCAGGCGAGACGGGGGGTGTTCAAGTGTGTACCAGCAGAGTGAAAACCCTTGAGGCCATTGTTGCATTCTGAATCCGGGATGTACATCGGCATGAATGTAATTGGTGGAAACTAGCTCGGTTTGTGGTTCAGCAGAAACGGAGGCTCAGCAGTGTTCTTAATCTCCGTCTCTCCAACTTTGTTCATCTTTATCCCACCAAACCGACACACTTCCATCCACTTTAGCCTCTATCCTACTCCCCTCACATTTTCTTGCCATGTTCATTTAGCCGTACGCGTAACAAACCTACTCTTGTGTGACAAATGTCCCATTTGGATGAGTGATTTATGGGCCACAAAACTCACAACTCTGTTAAGGGACCAGAGAAAGGTTATGAATGACCACTTGTAAAACATTCATAAAATCTTGACGGCATGCATCACAATGACCGGACTAAGCATTTCATGGTCATTTGCTGCTATTCAACCCATAAGAGACACTACATTGAGTAGAGCAGAAAAACGTAGGGAAAAAAAACATCATGTTGCATATTGTGGAATTATGCCAATCGTACAACATATACTTTATTGATACTAATAATTAAACCAATGAAAACCCCTTTCAGTCAGAAGCAGGAGATGTGGGAGAATGAGAGACTTATTCCACTTGGGCAGAATTTACTCTGTAAAACAGTTTTTACATTTGTTTCTCTTTCGTATGCCACTTATTTTTGCTCCCTTTATGTTTTCTATTTCTGGCCTATACGTGGTTCAATTTTGCCTCACTATCACCAGTGTCTTGTCCTTCTTAGCTACAGCTCTTGCAATTTTTTGCCTTTCAAAGAAATTTGAAAACAACTTTTTTTGTTTGTTTAGTAAAAAAATTGTCAAATTAGGTTATAAAAAAAATACAAAACAAGAATCAAATATCACACATTCAGTCCACTACAATTGACTGGCCCATGCTAATTGATGTGCAAATCTAACTGGAGAGAAAATAGTTGATATTGCCTTTGTTTTACCTTTGTTAAGGCAATCACCGGTAATTATCACAGAGCTCCACCGTTTGCTGTCACAGTAATCTAAGGTGTATTCTGCACTGGTCTAAGGAGTAGAGGGAAGGGGTAATCACTGGTGAACCTGCATGAGTAGGACTACCCCCCAGCATCTACGTGTTACCCGTACAAGGCTCGGCAAAATGAAACAAGTCACGAGGGACCCGATTGACTGTGATAAGACTGTGAAAAATGCAGTAGTATCTGGACTTAATAGCAGGACAAAGATGTGTGTGCCTTTGAGGCTCTGGGAATCAGAAAGCCTCCCGCTAAAGACCCCTAGGTCATTGTGATAGACTCTTCGCATATCAAACTAACCTCAACTTCGGTCCTGGTTTTTCTAAATAAAATGACGCAATGCTTTTCTCTTAAAGAGGCAACCTTATGATGTGAACGAATAAAAACATAGTTTTGTTTTCGTATGTTAATACGATGATATGGCCATGCATAAACATAGTCAATCCATCCAGCAGTCCAGCTAGCAGGCAATTTAAAGTGTCCAATACATCTACAATGCGTATTTCGTGAGTGTGGGAGGAAGTGGAGATTGACCGGAGAGAACCCGCGCGGGCTCGGGGCGAACATGCAAACTCCACACAAGGAGGCTGAATTTGAACTGTGAGGCAAACATTCGAACCACTCTTCCACCGAGCCACCCTACATTGTCCATTATGTGACGTAAAGTTGTTGTTGTTTTTTTTTTTTTTTCTACCAGGCAACTTTACAAAGAGGTTTATGTAAGGGCATAACTGGGTGTGACGCATATTGGACTGAATTTGATTTCAAAATGTTATATGAAGTGCCAAATGTGATTTAATATATTAATCCATCAATTGTGCGATTACATAGGGTCAAGGCCAAAAACGAATTATCCAAAGGAATGCGCTCTTTTATTTTCCGAAAATATAGCATATCTAAGAATTCCCCCCACAACTAAATCTTAAAAAAGTATACTGTGAATGTCTATTGTGTGTGTGTGTGTGTTTTTTGCTGGATATAATTCTTGTAAGCGTCCACATAGCCTCCTTTCTGTCAGCAAATAAGACAGGCCCATTGCTCAAACAGGAAGGTGTTGAGGTGTTGATTTTCTTTTTTCTTTTTCTTTTTTTTTGTCACTCATGATGAATAGCAATGAACTCAGGTGAACTGTGGAAGTCAATCTTACCTCTGAACAAAATAAATAAATAAAGTATCCGTGCTGCACAACAACTTCCCATTCCCAAACCTCGCCAGCCTCCTCAAGTTGAGAGACATGCACAGGTTAATTTCCACACTAAACTGTAGCCTGGTGCTTCAACATTCAATTACCTTTGGTTAATACACTCCTTCACCCTTCTCTGTCAGTGATGGAGAGAAATGATTTGCCTCTTAATTTTATTTGAAAACGCGCGTCTACTACGAGAAGGAGGAAAAAAACGCTCGGCATTTCTTGACGCGCTGATGCATTTTGAATTCATGCCGACTGGTGTCAAGCGTATTGATGGAATGGGAGGGCACGTCGATATGAGACGCACCAGGAAGCTATGCCGTGCAAATGTTGTAGAAATGTATGTGCCTGTTGGCCATTTGAATGGCATCCTCTTGAGACTATAAGCAATTGTCTTGAAATGAATGTGCGCTCTTTGCAAGTACAAGTATAAAGTATTTGTCTTCTCGGTGGAATACGAGCTAACACGCAAGCCTATATGTCTCTATCAACGGTGTATTTATGTCAACCCAGTGAAGTGATAGATCTTGTCAAAGCTGGAATGAGACCAAAGCTATAAATGTACACAGGGACTTATACCCCTGAAATAAAGCGCCGATATAGAAGCAAGTGAAGCAAGTTTCATTTATTGTTAAACTTTCACTCGCTGTTTATGGCAGCAAAAAAACTGTAAAAGCAGCCACTCGTCGGAAATAATGTCTGTCATGAACTGAACTGTCTGATGGGACTCGATAAGCCTCGAAAGAGATGCAGAGGGCAGCGAGAAATTGCTGCAGCGATAGTAGAAGATGAAGAAAAAGAACATCTTCCGGGTCAAGGTAACATGAAGAAACTACAATTGTATTTTTATTTTTTTTTACACATCGTGGAATATGAGATGAAGGCTTGTATTTGAGTTTTAAAATTTTTAAAAGAAAAATGGGTGACCGGTCATTTTCTGTATTTTTATTACATACACTACATCAAAGCAAAGTAAAAGGAAATTATTTGCCGTTTTCCTACATCAGAAGGGAATCCGAATGTTAGAAAGGTGCACAGACCTTCATTGCTTCTCCTTTGTTCTCTTCTTGACGCATGCACGGGTGGATAAATTTCCTCTCAATTATTTTTCCTATGACGTGATTTCATCCAATTTGCATAATGTCATTCTTACTCAGAGAAGGAAATCCACATAACGTGGTTTGTGCAGAGCTGTGAATTTGTATAAAATTAAGTTTCGTAGCCGTAAAAGCAACTGAAAAAGACTTTTAAACTTAATGTCTTTTTGATAGTTGTCTTACTCGACAGTGTACAGTGGGTTATTGTAATTTATGGCATTGATGGTGTCAAATTTGCTTTGCCTGTGTCAAGTGTACATTTCTGATTTTTAGCCACAGCTAAGGTTAACTGTTCACATACATCATTGATTTTTGGCCAGCTAGCAGGAGGATAAATTGAGCTAAATGCTGCATTTACAAGACAAGTTAAATATATTTATAGAGCCTTTCTAAAAAGTCCGTCCAAGGTGTCGTTGGCCTTGTAAAAGGCAGATATGATTCTAAAAAGGATGAGCGGTCCAGTAAATGAACGGATGGGGTGATATGAATAAAGCCGCTGAATCTGAGGATATTCAATTTCCAAAAAATGTTTTTTCTGTTTACACTACCGTGACACAAATCCATACTTTGCCACATTGAAAAAAACCAAATCTGAATTGGGTTACTTGAGCAATGTAGTTTAAATACAACCTGAGATTTATTTAATACAACCACAGACACTTTACCTTCATTGGTGCCGTCCTCGTTGACTTGCCCTGATTTTACGGTTTCAAAGACCTTCCGTTCAGATTGAAAACTTGCTTGGCTTATTGGGAGTCATTGAAGCTTTTGTAGAGTCACGGAGCATCACAACAGCAGTCCCATTAATTGGAAACATGTCTTTTATTCGGGGCATGATTAAAAACTGGTGATCTGTGTTTTTGCGATAAAGACTGAGAGATGGAGAGATATGAACTGTGCGCACTCAGAGGAAGGAGAAGAGAGATGAGGCCTGGAGGACCCGCATGATGGGTCATAATCCAGTGCCTACGGGAGGTCACCAGGGGGGGGCGGAGCTAAGAGGGGACTAAAAAAAAAAAAAAAAAAAACTGGTGTTTTTCTCTGAGCCTAGGAGAAACTGCAAAATGGAAGAGGCTTCACCGGCATTGTACTTTACGGTAGAGAAGGGAGAGTGTCGCTTACGCCAAAAAGAGCCTGAAAATATACTGCAAAACCATTTCCAACAAGAGAGGAGCAAATGTTCTGACAAAATATCACCCCATAAAACTGTATGGAGGATATAAAAAAAAGAACATTCTACGCTGCCCTGCGAGATCTTTGCCTCCCTAGTGTACTGACATCCATATTTATACTTTTCACACTTGAACTGACCTCAGATCTGCAATTTTTACCCTGCAAGTTTTTTCTTTCTTTCTTAATGCCAATCCTCATCATTAAGATTGTAATCTTACAGAAAACCCAAAGTACCTCCAATGTGTATGATCACGATTGTACGCTCCTGATTTCAAGATTTGATTCGGTCAAGCCCTGAAGTGTGTGGAGCTGATGTGAAAAAAAAAAATTGGCTGACTACTCCGGCTCCATTTCGCTTCCCTTTGTTGCCCTTCTCCTATGGTGCTTACTGTAAAGGTAAGCTGTATCCTTGGATAATTATCCATGTATATGTAGCACAGCTTTTAGCTCCCTAGAGGCAAGCTTCAATGCATACAGGCAGTCATGGCCAGGTTTCTGTGAGAAAGGAAAGCGACAGAGCCAGACTAAGGGTCTTGGAAGGCTCAGCAAGAGTTGAACAGATGCCAGGTGGTGCTGCTAGATCACGGTTAAGCACGGCCTGAGAAAAGGAAGACCTCACTGCACATCCTCCCTGCAGCTTCGATACTGCAAACCAGCCGCAAACCTCGGCAGTCATTGTGGAACGACAAATGGCTTCACCAACTTTCTTCTCAAATGGATAGCATAGCATAAGGGGGGGAAATACAAAATTAGCCTCAAGGTGCTTTGGCCATAGCCAGATTTGAATAGTTTGGAAAACAGGAAAAAGTGCAACAAATTCAACAAACTAGATAAGTCCAGTTGTCTCAGTTCAGCCTTTTGTGTACTTGAACGTAAGGTTTTAAGAATCTACAAATATGCCAAGCGAAAAACCAATTTTGATCCAAATAAGGCCTTATTTTTATTGAGAATGTGACAGTAAGGCCACAATTACTTGGGCATTGATGCCATTAGGCTAATAATAATCATGGCATCAGATTGCAAAATAGCTGTAGAGTAGGCATTGCAAAAGAGGGATTAGTTAAAAAGGAACAGAACTGATACAAGTTATTAAATGCAAAATACATACACATACACATACACATACACACCTGTCATACATATATTTACTGTCAACTGCTTTAATCCTTCAAAACTGAGCTAAATATCTCCACAAAGTGCCCTTAAAATTCAGCTCCTTTCAGTCAACAGCCCAATCATCCAGAGTACAACAAATATTCAAGAGTTGTCTCAAACTATATAGCTTTAGAATAGTCTGTGTTGCTAATACAAAATATTCACTGATGCTGACAAGTATAGAGCAAAGACATCAAATAACAAGAAAAGCTTTGGTTTTGGGCAAGTGGTTATTTTGCTTTCAGCAAAGCGCTGAAAGAAATATATGGTCTGAATTCTCAGGCGCACTTAAAGCTCACAGAGATTTAAACGTAATGGCCTAGCCATTTGAGTGTTGCAAACACAGAGCAATCTTTCTTAAATTCACAAAAACCAATTTAGCCATTTCTTCTCGCGCTCCATATTTGAATAATGCCTCAAGCACTCTGAGTTACAAGTTTCTTTAGGCAGCAGATGGCTGGAAGCAACTGGGGAAAAAAAGGTCATGTTTAAGGGAGTTTTGATTGTTCTTCCAACAACAGCAAATCAACAAGCAACCTGTGTTTGTATTTATTTGAAAGGCACATGCAAAGACTATATTTATTAATCTTCCATTGTTTTACCAATAGAGTATGGTTAAAGCCATGCTCACAAATGCATTGGAAAATAAAACCATGAAAGCTATAACATTAGAAAACCAACTTGTAAAAAGATCCAATACAAGTTAAGGAATCTGCATTTACTACAAAACCAATTACTATTACTATACTTGTAGCACATTCTAAAAGTGTGTTTTTTAAAAAAGAAATTTTCTCTTTGCATTTGATAAGCATGTCTTCCGTTCCAAGTTAATGTTGTTCAAAGAACAAAAATGTCGCTGAAATAAGAGACAACTTTCATTGTTTATGTAAATGTAAATTTATGTGTGCATGTGGGTGTAAACAGCATACTTACTGTACAATATAGAAAACGGTTTGAACTATTAACCTGTACGTTCAAAACCTGCATAATTCAAACATTTTTGCATTCCTTTAGATCCCAATGTATACAACAATTTGGCAGCACACATCTGTCCTTGTGTTGCATTTTAATTTCGTGAGTTTTACTTGACTAAAAAGTCCTTGAAGGTATCCAAAGTAAGGAGGAGAGAGGAAAGAGTGTAAATATCAGTTAAATGTTTCTTTTTTTTTTAAGTAGTTGAATGTGTGTGCAATACCGTACGAAGTGTACACACATTGTGGATTGGACAATGCAATTGGAGGGAATGTTTAAATGGAGAACAAGTGATTTAGCAGAGAATGAGACTCAAGGTAATTTGTCAGGCTTAGCTAATGGAGGAGGACAATAACACGACGTTTGTCGAGGCGCAATTCTACTGAGCAAAAAGCTTCAGCTGAAGATGCATTGTGAAGAGAGTCCGCCCCATGGTCATGAAAAGCCACAGAATACCCTCCAACCAACGCACACACAAACACACGCACGCACGGCAACAAAAGCATCACTCCAGCCTCTCAGACATTGTCCCACACATTCACTCACACATGGCCACAAGCGACTAGGACTGTAGTGCATGAACACACACAAACGATATATCTCTTGAGGTAAAACAAAAATCCGGAGACCTGACAAGACAAGTCAAAAGGGATCTATTGCCTTGAGGCGGAGGAAGAGTGGATGAAGCAAGGGGGCAGAGAATGACGGCTGAAGGGAGGAGGAACATTTTGTGGGGATCGAGAGAGTGACAGGAGGAGATGAAAAGGGAAGCGAGGGGTGGAAAGTAGCGAAGGCGGGCGGAGGATGTGCAAAAACTGTGGGAGGACGCGGAGATGCGAGACCACTTGTGAGGAAAGGGATGCTAAAGAATGAACAAGTGTGGGAGGAGTGGGAATGGCACCGAGGACGAGTGTTAGGAAAGAAAAAGAGCAGGGGCTGAGGAGATGCATTTGGAGGTTTCAATCGGAATGTTCTGCATGCGCCCCGGATGAGAGCGAAAGGGACAAGGTGATAAAGCGTCAAACCCAAAGCATGAAAGCAGAGTGACGGAGGGGAAGCTCGTATGCATTTCCATGTTAGTCTCGCATGTGCAAATGGCCTGAGTGGGTCCGAAACATGCAGAGGCAGGAGTGAACCATGGCGTGGGGGCTGAGGAAAAAAAAGGACAAAGTGAGTAGGGGAGATGGTGGCGCTGATTCATTGATGCTATCTAGGCACAGGGAGATGCGTGTGACACAATCTCAAATTGGAAATCGCTGTTTCAATCTCGCCTCACTCGCTTGCACGGCTACCCGCTCCACTGATAACAAGCGGCCTAATTCTATTAAAAATATCCCTTGAGTGAGAAGATATGTATGAGGAGAGAGGGTAACGGCTGGCGACGAGGGCGGCCGGGAAAAGCGGGGACAGAGTGGCATAACAAATGTGAACGACAACAGTGAGCCTGAGGTCCCGGAAGAAAGTTTGACTGCCTCTCGCTGTATCTTTTTACCCCATCAACAAATCCCCCGCCCTTAATATACTGTATCTAACTACCAATCTGTCTATTTAGCGCTTCAGCCGTGTGACAGCTCCTACCCCCCCCCCCCCCTGCAGGTCACTCTTCTCATTTCAAATTCATTATTTCCTCACTCTTATTGTACATTCAATTTTACACCTCACTTCTATTTTGTTATTTTCATTCTTCAAATACATTAACTCTATTTGGCTTTCGAGTGTCATATTAGTCTCACAGTCGGGTGCTCCGGCTGCTCCTCGGAGTGAGTGATTCGTTCAAAAGAATGAGTATTTTGAGTGAACGTGAGCGCACGAATCAGAAGTCAGAATTAGGCCGCAGAGGGACTCCGGTGAATCTACTGCTATGCTATTGCCGTTCACGAACAAGTCAGTGAGTTCATGTGCGTCCTTCCCCATTCGAAATGAATCAGTAAGTGAAACATATGTCACTTCCTTTTCAGAGCTAATCAGTACGTTCAGAACAAACGACCATAACCGGTCCAGTAGTGAAAGTGGGTGATTTGTGATTAGACAAGAAAAGAAGCACAACGTTACCAGTCAGTGAACCGCTATTCAAGCGCACATATCTCGGGGATTCACTTTCACTGGCATCCGTTTAGCGAAGCCAAGTTGATCGAAGCTTTTTCACAATAGTCAAGAAACAGCTATAGTAAATATGTAAATCAAGTGTAATATATAACGTAAATGTAATACATGTAGAATTGTTAAAAAGTTGATTTCTTATTGTCATTTGGGATCCCTTTTATGGAAAACCAGAATGCCATTTACTCACAGGTTAAAACTTTTAAACCCACGTTTATTGCAAAGTTGAAAGCAGAACGATCCGCCGCTGCAATATAAGACATTGAATACACAGTGGCGTGCAAAGGCTTGAGCGAACAGGGCGGCTTCCCCGAGCATCCACCTGAGGGGGTGGCGGGTGGGTTGGGGGGAATACAGCTGGTGCACATCAACCAGAAAAGCAGAAAAGCCTTCCATCTGTACACCCCCCCACACACACCCCACACCCGACCCCCCAGGGACAATGGTTTATGAAGGGGCATCCATCTTGGACAGAAGGCCGTAAGGGCCATTGGACAGCATATATACAGTACTGTACATCGATGGCAATCGGAAAATCTTCCTTCCAAAACTACCACTGTTTTAGGCATGTAAAGCTGTCATACGAACTTTGAAATGAAGCTGCCTCATTTTTTTTTCTCATTTAGATTCAGGCGATTAAGATGGATGGATGTTATAAAAACATCCGTGTCATATAGGTCACTCTAACGTCATCCATCATCATGGCTTGTTATGAAAGATGGCAGAGTGTTTGAGGTGTTTATAATTTACAGGAGTTAACTTCTTTTTCTGGACTTGTGGAATAATCAAGCAAATATTAAAATGAATGAGGGCTATCTACAATGTGCCTCACCTTCATGTATTCATTATTCATTTTTGTTTTAATATTGGTAGTGGTACCATTGTATGGCAGTAATGAGGTAAAATTATACAATTTTAACTCATAAAAATGAGTTACGAAGTAAAAAGAAAAAAAAAAATCGAGATGGTGACAGGCTGACCCGCAGTGGATTTTGTACGCTTCTATTTTGGCTTGATTAACACCCTGGAACTGATTTTGATCATTTTTTTCTTTGCTTGTCTTTGTTTAGTATTTGATTTTTTAAATGTGGGCACTTTAAGGTTATGAATCTTCAACTCCCATTAACATATTTTCCATTTATACATGAAAAATGTGATTTTTGCCTTTTGATGAAAACAAGTACTTATGTAGCGGCAGCCTTTCACTTCAGCAAGTTCAGTTCTCATTTATCCAGTTTGTAGTCAAATTTTTTTTTTAAAAAAGGTGAAAACGGTTCTGCTTAAAGAGCACAGCAGAACAAGGGGCTGGCTCATAATCAAAAATAAATAAATAAACAACCAACTATGACTCCAGAAGCCAGTCAAAGTGTCAGCCTAATGAATTAATCAAACAGTCATTAGTTCCTATCTGTTGTCGTATGAGCAGGCCACTCGCTCCCTTTAGAGAAAGAGAAAACAGAGTATGTGGGGAGTGAATGCTCATTCAGCTGTGAAAGAGACATTGTGTGTGTGCGTGTTGGTGTGTTTGTGTGTGTGTGTGTGTCCACCCACTGCCAGCCTGCCTCTGCGCTGAACTATTGAGGCTAGCATGCATGTGCGGATGCGTGCTTGCACCCATTACGCTTAGTAGTTCCCTGCTGATGATGGCCTGTCATAGCAATAAACTCCCTCGGAAGGCCTGGGGGAGGGGGTGGGGGAGTGTCTGGGTAATGTAGATGGCACAAAGGCAAGGTCAAGAAGGGGTGGAGGGAGAGGGGGTGGTCAGGAAAGGACAGACACGATAGGACAGGGTGGAAGAATTAGGTGCACAGTTGGTGGGGGAGTCAAAGATGAGCGGTAAAATACTTGGATTAGCGAGGAGAGAGATGAAGAGATTGAGAAGAAGCCGCTTGTGTAATCTTGGCCTCAAAAAAATGAGTCGGCTACTTCTGTGGTCACATGAGGAGATTATATCTGAGGGATTGACTGCGGAGAAATTGTGATACGGTGCCCTTAATAATGACAAAGGAAGAGAACTGGGGCTTAAGACAATAGCTGTTTCTAAAATATTACCACAAATGACACTTAATCCCTTTGAAAGATGTCTTCATTTGGGCTGGGTAGAGCGAGAAATAAATTCATAGAAATACACAGATGAAAACCAATTGTTTGCTTAGCTGTCCTTGAGTTACAACCTCTACCACTACGCTCACGCAAAGTACACAGACGTATGCAAATTGAATAGAGATGAGGAGAATGGGCTACACATCCCAAAATAGCTAAAACAAACATGACAGAATAATGAATCTAAATTGGAAAGGGGGCACTGTGTATAAAATGCTCTGCAATATTTAGAAAAGAGCAAGATTTGAACAATGATGGAGCGCTCCCAAAACAATTAGAGACAACCAAGCTCGTGGGACTTGGGTGCATACGCTGTGTACAAGCTTAAAAAAAAATCTGGAATGCATCTCATGCATTCTCAGTAGACTAAATCTGCTTCCATATGAGATTAGTCGTATACATCAAACAAGTTTGACATTTCAGTCAAAATTAAACCACACCTGTGCTTTTCCAAACTAACAACAATGTCCTAGTTGCAGAGACGCATTGTAATGCATAATGCTTCTTGCATGCATCTTTCTGCGGGAATCTAGCCTGTTCTCAAATATACAATTTCACATGAATATGAAAATGAGTATTCAAACCGGTTTAATTCAATATTTTGTTTATTTCAACGATTACCCTACTTCACTCACTAATTCGAAATGATGGAAAAACATTGGCGTGTGAAGTGCTGTAATGTTTTTTTGCTGCACAATATAGCTTTTAACGCAGCAGGTCGACTATGAATAGGCAATGTCTTATTTCATTCCCCTATTGATTGAAACAGCGTAATTAGCTTTCAGCTGCAAGAAAAATAAACGTAACGATTCTGTTTTTTCACTCATTTAAACGGGACAAAGAGTGGTTAATTATCCCTAACAGATGAAGATCAGAGTAAAAACAAATGCTGTACCTTTATGTGTGTTTTGGGATTAAGATTGGTTATTTCTATGAAGAATGTCTATCAACCAACGGAAATAGGCCAAAAATAAAAATCCTAGTGAATGACAAAATTGAATGGCTTTTGTATGCCAAGAACTGTACTTTGAATGTGTATAGTTCTGAAAAGGGTTTCTTCCCATTCACTTGGCATTGTGTTAGTCAAATGTGTCTGCAAAAAAAAAAAGGGGGGGGGGGGGGTAATAGCATTCTATGGTGACAAGTAGCAATCTAGTCAAATCTGGCCCAATCTCTGTTTTGGGATCTGACGTTAAAAGTTACAATATTTTAATTATCACAGCAAAGTTGCTCGGTAAATATCCTATTCTATAACCTGGTACATTAGGCATTTTAGAAGCAAAATAAAACTATGCCAAGACAACAAGATGTTAATCACTTACACCTTTTTTGCACTGGACTTTTTTTCCAAATGAGGGGCAGGCTTTTCTCTTTTTTTTATGTAGTGTTACGTATAAGCTCTACAATTGCAACCATTACCCGAGTAACGGCCAAGTAATCAAAAGAACCACTGATAGAAAAATCCATTCTCAAGTTTACTGTACCGGTTCATGTGATTTGCGTGGCTTAATCTTGAAGTGCAGAGGAAGAAAGACGGCCGGCCACGCAGCCTGGCCTCCTCCACTGTGGCTTTGCGACGGCTGACTCGCCGAGCAGTGCCAAGTAGAGCAGGCGACAGGATTTGAAAAACTTGCTTACCAGATATCTGAGCGCTACAACTCATTGGGAGTCCCCCGCCATCCTCGCTGCCATGAACAACCGTTTTACGGAGAATTATAAAACATTTTGGAATATGACTGGAAATATGGGCATCGATTGTTGTGATATATGCAGTTTTTATGGTCATGTTTCTCCAGCTGTCATAATAGTCGCGCATTTGTCGTCTTTTGTCATGTTTATGTATTTATCGCACCTTTGTCATATAGGGCCCTGTATTTAATGTTGTGGATGGATTGTTTCTTAATGTATCAGTTGCCACGCCATACTACGGTTCTTTAGCTTGTTTTAAAAGTCATATACAGCCAAATCAGAAACTGATGTACCCTGGTAGTTTGAGTAGCACCCTGCTATCACGCACAAAACCAAAAACTTCCTGAGTATGCCAGGAAGCATACCAGGATCATGGTGAGAAGCATCAGATATGCACCTGTTAACCAAACTAATATCATAATGTTACATAATACACAATACAAAAAAACTTTTAAAACTAAATTAAATGTTGCATAATGTTTTATCAATTACTATAAAAGTGTTGTGATAAAGAAGGTGTCAGATGATTGTAAAGATTTAAAAAGCAGCACGAACTGAACTGTATGGCATAACTCGGATTTTGCCAAAAATGGTCTGCTCATTTGCAACGAATGAATGAATTGTTGACACGAGATAGCAAGGAGCTGCTGTGGTGAATAGCGTGACATGTCCATCAACACCTAAGACATATGCCGCAGTAATATGCTTTAACTCAGCATCGGGAGCTTATAATCAATGTTGTTTATGAGGAGATTGTTGAGGTGGCGCGTGGACTCACCATGACATGACTGAACAATGCCCCGCCTCCAACTGATGTGTCGTCAAACTTTCAACCTCATCTGTGATTTTTTTTTTTTTAATATGATTTCAGTTTTTTGTCACCATCTTAATAAACACGCTCCAGCTCAACAGTCATCATAATTAACGGAGACATAGCACATGTTGGAAGTCTACATGATACAGCAACATCGTTTTAGAAACTGCATATAGGAATCAAGACTTGGTAAAATTAAGATAGTGTGATGATGAGTACACAATTTAGTACGCATTTCAGTCTGAATTGCTCTCACAGTTTCACCATTTTCTGCCAGTTTTTTTAACATTTTTTTTCTTCACGCTTCGTGAACCGGGTGCTAAATAAACGTTTCTTTTCTTTAAATGAGATGAATATGAAAACAAAATCAAGTCAATATTTTGCACTTTGTTGATGAGCTGTAAACATTTCCTGTGCGCTGTAAGTTAAAGCAGTTCAGAATTGGGCATGCGCAGAAAGAGCAAATGCTGGTTCTCAAACTGTTCCATTTTTTTGGACAAGGCTCTTCACCTACGTATCAGGAGACCATCAAGGCACTTGTGGTGCTAACGAATGCTGATTGGTTGGATAAACTTGGGGTTATTTTGGTTGTTCGTTTGTCCCGCGCAAGGGACTAAACTTTTGTTTTCACCACTTGGCCCATTCTATATTTTGAAATGGAGAAAGGAGAGAAATTGAAAGGTGAGTGCTTTTACGACTTGAAACCTTGAAAGAAATATGAAAAAATAACACCGACTGAAGCATATTCATGTTCCGTCAATCTGCTAGAAACCTGCTAGTTTGTGCTCAGTCCCTGTATTCTTTCCAAATCTTTTTCATTTTAAAGAAATGCGAGAAAGAAAAAGCGAGAGTCTGCGAGCCCTCCCATGTTTTGCGGCATGCACTCGATGTTGCTGCAAAGTCTCAAAAACAACACGTGCACCAAGCACCAACTGTAGTGAGTTTACATCCATAGATCAGGTCAGCGAAGATCTTTCTAATTTTGTGTATTTTTACCACGCTTTCCATCATAAAGGCCTCGCTAAAGGTATGAAAGTCCGCATTCCTAAAGTAATTCGTAGATTTGCCAATGGACTGCCCGGCTCTAAAAAAGTATATCAATTTATTAGTATTAAGTTACCAGAGCTGAATATACATTAACAAAATGCTGCATTCTGCATTCTCATGCAGTATGTCACAACAAATGATGTTTTGTTTTTGGTTTTTTTCCCATCATCTTGCTTTTTTGTCATTCAGATTTTGAGTTAGTGCCACTTCTAGAACAGGAGTGGTAGTGCAATTCTTTTCCTCTGCTTCACCTCATCAGTCCAATTTGAATAAACGGCCTTGCCCTCAACAACTGGGCGTGATCGCTAACTGGTGGACCATAGTCAAAAACCTCGGATCAGAAACCCTGTATTCCTGAACTTTTTTGGTCTAAAGGGGGCTTATGAGTTACTCAAAAGACTATTTTTAACCAGTAGCTATTTTAATATTACCATCTAAACTTTGTTTTTGAAACTGGAGAAAAAATAGAATAATGACAAAACCAAAGCTGCCTTTGAAGGTTGAGAAAGAAAATGTAGAAATGTATTTCTTTTAAGCAGTCTCCTCCAACACAGCCAGTAGGGTTAGGGGAGGTCTGTAGGAAGGGTTCGGCGCACGTCTCTTTCGCCGCCCGGTGGAGCGCGGACAGCAGGGGGTGACTGAGACAAGCGGCAATCGGGGACTAGCTGCCACTCTGCGGTTGCATGGCAGAGAGGTGCTAAATTCTGCACACGCACACGGTCTTCCGTCATCTGTGCTTCTTCCGTGCGGCTAACTAGGAATTGAAACTTAGCACCAAACATTTTAAAACCCAAACAATTGAAGGTGATCTGGAATGGTGGTCCTGGTTCCATTTCATTCCCGATTGTGGGTGCCCAACCATGCTGTCATGTAAAGCTTTCTTTCCTATTACTTTTTCTGAGTTTGTTTTCCAAGTTTAGTTTCGAATGCTTGATATGGTGACATAAAAACTTTTACCTTTTTTTTTTTTTTTTTTTACTTTTTGCCTCTGGGTCCAACCTTTGCTCCTCGTGTAACATCAATACCGATATGTGCATTGGGATGGGTGCCGAATGAGAAACCCTTCAAAATAAAGGCATTTGAATTGAAGGGTTTATGGCAATCAAGTTACTTTTAAAAGAAGCAAATCTGGCAAGAGTCAACAGACACCTAAAAACCTGAGCAAACTAAGAACATTACAGGGCCTTTTCCCCATCTTGCGTGAGCCCAATAGGAACAACAAATGGCATTTTGTCATGGATTAGATCTATCTGCTCATCTACACACCTGTCCCCATGTCGCTTAAAGAAGAAAAACTCATCAATATCCTGGATCAATGGCCTCGAAGATTTAGCCTAAGCAATCCTCCATCTGTAACAGGTTGTCATTCACCACTGGCTGCACCGACACATCTTATTTACCAGAACACTTACTGGCTTCTAACTACATCTGGAAAGTAAAGCTCCTCCTGAAAAGATAGATTGGTTTTTATGGGATGGGGAGGGGTTACTTTGAGCAGAATTCCGACCTCTCGGAAAGACGAGGCGGCAGTGGAGAAGCTTCCATGTAAATAAATAAATACACCCACTCTGAGAATGCAACCAGGAAATGATCAACACAGCAGTTGGTTAAGGGTCCCTCTTGTTATAAGTAGTAAAAGATGATGCTGTAGCAGCAGACAAGCTGATAAATCTGACTTCTGGCTCCAGCTACAGATAGTCTCATTTTGTTTGACACGGTCCGCCTTTCCTTCACTGGCAGCACAATAAATGGGAGGTTTGGCATTTGAAAGGAAGCCGAGAGATTTGCTTGCGGATTAATCCTTTCATTAAGGAAAGTGAGGAGTTAATTGCGGCAGCAGCTGCATCTCTCATGTTTACGCGAGTGACAGTTTTACACCAAGCCTTCAAAGAGACAAAAAGCAATTATCAAAAAAAATGCAGAGCGGTCTTTCCGTGATGAATTCAAGTCAAATTAGCCTTTCTTCTTTAGAGCATCAGCAGCTGTGTTGACTGGTAGCGTGTGGTCTTTTCCGGGTGAATCGTCACACAACAAAGATGAAACACTTGACAGCGTGCGCTGAAGAGGTCCCAGTGAGAGCGATCAAAGGTGAGCCAGAGTCGTGATTTCAAACCATGAGACTGAGGAAAACGCGAAGCCGGGCAGGGGGAAGGGGGAACGTCGGCTGTGTTGTGATAATCTACGGAACAACAACTTGAACAGAAATAGAAACTTGCCAGAACCATACCAGAAAACTACCCAGAATTTTTTTTGACAATTTAGAGAAGTGTGTTCTAAGTCTACAAACGGAAACTGGAATGGCGGTCAGGAAAAAGTAGAGCACACTTAATGCTTTGTGTCTATTAAAAAAAGATGATTAGCGTACTTGCCTTGCCCAGCTGTTTTATCTTGATAATATGCATGCTATGTAATAATAAGTAATAATAATGAATTACACTCGGTGCTTTGTCATTTACTTTTGCACACTCAAATGTATGATTCACATACTCACACCTTCACACTATGGTGATGATAAACTACCTAAGTAGCAGAGATGGAAATGAAGTAATTCACTTATGTGCAAGTCTCAATTCGCAGCCTTCAAATCACAAGCAAGTCCTAATGAGTTACAGTGGAAAAAAAATCAAGCTTAGACGAACAAGTGATACAATTTTTTTTTAAACCTAAACATAACACGAACTAGTTCGTTCACCCCTTAAAAAGGTAGCAAACATCAACAGAGATTATGATCAATTGAATTATTGTGCTGAATTGTTTTCAAGTTACATTTCAAACTCATCCAAACTTTGTTTTAAACCGAGTAATGCAATTACAAGTAGAATAATTCCACCTCTTGTAAACTATTCATATTTTATTGTGTTCATATCCCTTATTTATATATTTGTTGTACGTTAAGTTAGGAATGCTTCAGATTTCCCATATTGTGAGCGTTCAGTGAACGCTTCATCAGTGTAATTTTGCACAAAGCTGTTGTTTTTCCTTTTCCCCGCGACGCTGTTCGAGTTTATTTTAACATAAATACCCAAAGTTTCACCAAGTTTATGAATGTGAGTCAAGCCAGAAGACCACAATTATTGAACGAGTCAAATGGAATACCTTTTCATGTTCTCGAACCGATGCACTCTTAATTGAATCAGCTGGAGACATCATAACTTTTACATGATCCTATCGGTTTTAGTAATATTCCTGTTTGTGAACAAGGATGGACTCGGACTTTCAATCTGCCCACATCTTTTATTGAAAAAAATGTAACAAACTCCGCTAACACGAGCTGCTGTTAGCTACTGCAGGCACGAGCTCATCCCATTACAGTAATTGTTATATACATAAGACTATATAAATGCACATCTGCAAGTCAAAACTCGGCTCATGTGGCTAACATATCATTCTTCCTCGAATGGTCGAAAAAAATATATACCAGAATGTAATTTTTAAGATATCGTTTATAGAACGCACTCATACTTTTGGCCTTCATTTTTGGGATAAAAGTGTGTCTTCTATTTGGGGAGTTACAGTATGTTTTTTTTCAAATGAATGTGACATAGCTAACACAACTCAATTGGGGGAAAAAAAAAAAAAAAACTTTTGAGGAAGATATGTAAGATTAATAGAGGAAAATAATTAAATAGCACCCTATTGGCCCACAACGACACGGGCTCAATGGGCGTCTGCCCTCTGTAACAGATGGTCAGTCAAGCCCTGTTCACACATTCGCTCCTAACCATCTGTACGCTACTCACTAGAGGTGGGTTGCACTTTTGTCGACTTTCCATGACCATAATCAGCAGACCTCTACCATGCTGCTGGTGCATCATGCACTGGTTGTCTGCCACTCTTCAAAGTTGCTCTCCACTCCTTTATTTTTTTTCCTCTCTTAGCAACACAGCGCTTTAATCCTTTTGCATTCAGCAGTTGGAGTCTGTGTTTTAGATGCTTAAGAGCTACTTTCAAATTTCACATCATTGGGTTGGGGTTCTGGGCGGGGCATGTTCCATCGTTACAATACAAACAGATTCACAGCGGTTGAAACTTAGCACTCAGTTTTCTTAAACCATTCTATCCCTAATTATATTACTTAGCAGTGCGCGTACATGTCCACAGTCACATAATTTGAACCTGTCTTGGTGTTGCGCGCAAAATCACAAAATTAAGTTTGACATTGAAGTTGTTGCGTTTAATCTTTGAGCCACAAACCATGCATTTTGCTGTCCTCCTTTTGCAACCTTCATCGACAGCATAATCTGTGAATCCAAATGGAATCATCTTCAGGACTACTTCCATCACTTTAAGTGCCACTTCCCACTGGCGAGTGCTCCACGTTGCTGACTGGGTTAACAGTAAAGCCCTATTTTGATTTCTTTTTTCCGTCGTTCTTAAAAGGGCAGACTGTGTATGAATGAGGACTTCCAACTGTTAAACAAGATGACTTGTCAAGTTATCCAAATCAAGTTGGGTTGACTGAGTTAGGTGCCAGGTCTTAAGAGAGAGAGAAAGACAAATGTAAAAAAACATGCAAGCGACTGGACTTCGAGGACTGGAATTTGACACCTGTGGCTTTAAGTCATTGTTGTTTTATCATTTTAAAATGTCTTGCATTTTACATTAATTATGAAGAAATATTTATGAATTGCTTTAGTTAACAAAACATATTAATCAGAACAGAATGTTTGAAAATTTTGCTTTCCCCACTTTGCAGTTTTCACAGTAAGCTTTATAATGCGGCTAATTCTTTATAATCTGGAAGGACTTTCACTTCATTGCGGTGCATGTTCAAGCATTAGGAGCAAATTCCTTGACCTTCCAACATGTTTAAATCTGGTGTTTCCACACTTTTGACTGGTACTGTATCTTTACATGGATCCACATCAAAATGTAATAGGCATTTCCACGTGCGGAAATTCGTGAAGTACTTCTTTTGTTAACTCATGCACATCAGCACCTAATCAGCAACCAACACATAACCACAGTTCGTACTTGGGGGAGGTAACCAAAATGACCTCCACAAATGACAAACAATAGTATTTTGGACCAGGACCAGATAGAAAATCACATGTCGATTTATTGTTGATACTTATGCTGTTCTGTGCTGTAGGGAGCTGGTGCAGGACACCAGAAAAAGGCCAGACTACATCCTTGACTTGTCGCTATTCAATCACAGGGCACATACTGTAAAGAGACAGACAACCACTCGTGCAAATATTCATGCCGTCGCCGAGTGGGAACTGAACCCACAATGTCTGCACTCAGTTGTCAGTGATCTACTCATATTTTCAGTAAATTTCCACCATTTATCTTTCAGATTTATGCATTAAAAGATGCATTGCACTATGTCATTGTAAACAAATGTGGGAAAATGCTAAGCCTGCTTCTTTATTTGTCTGCACCAAATTGCAACAAATGTATGATCAATATAATTGCACATTCTGTCAATTTAAGAAACTTAATTTTTGTCAACTGCAGTCAGATGTTTTTATACACTCGTCAGAGCATGTACATAATTTATTTAGGGCTTGTAATGATTTATTTGAACCATTCTTCCGAACTTCAATGGTTACATTACGTACATATTTAATGTGGTCATTTGTTCAAAGTAAGAACTGGGTCATTTTTATGGTTGCCTATGATACAGCAGTTCACTTGCTTGACTTTTGCAAACAGCATGACTTTTCATTCATTTCCACTCCAAAACAAAGCAAGAATTATTGTCATACATGTCCGGTAATTGACTGCCACTTAATGACAGAGAATCAAAGAGTTTTCTCAAAAGCTCAAAACTATACATATAGTACATGTTCATATAAATCCATACTTCAACAAAATCTTTTCATTTGTGAATGAAATAAATAAGTACCCGGGAATGAATGTCTGAACTCTCAAAAGACATAAAAATGCCTTTGGGATTGAATTTAAGACACCTAAGGATGAGAATTTAGCTTTGCCTGAAACTGTTTGGGAGCCATTTTCTATGCAACTGAAGATTTCAAGAGTATTTCTAAAAGTTCTAACAAATATACATATGTAGACATTAATATAGCACAACTTTGCTGAGATCTTAAAGATGACAGCTTCACACAGATGTGACCTCCGGTTTCAGCTTCATGTGACAGGAGGGTATATACAGCACTGAAATTGTAAAAAGGCTTGGTGGCTATAAGCTGAAAGAAAGGGCAGGGAGGGATGTGTGGGGGACACGGAACACAGCAGTGGTGAGAAGACAAAGAGACGCACGCTAACACTCGCTGTTAGAGCTGATCAATTTCCCATCCCCTCAATAATAGATGTGACGAGCACTGAGCGCTATCTGTCAGGCTTGACTGACCGAAATACAATCCCCAGCGGGAGCAGACACACACACACTCGCATACACCCACGCATACATATAAACACAACTGTAAGCTTCTGCGCAATCACATAATATTAGATTTCAACACACTCCACTTATTTGTTTGATTACTTTTAAGCTAACCTTGGAGAGCACGGCGGCACAAAAAAAAAAAAAAAAAAAAATTCAATGAAATTTAATACAAGATCGCGCTGGCTGTCTCCCGCGATGTCATCTCCGCGGTCACACACCGGTGCGCTCATTCATCAATTCAACTTGATCCATTTCAAATGCAATGAACAAAAAGTGGCACATCTTTCTTGCTCCCTTGTGCCACATACTTATAATCTCTGTCTCCCTCGTTCAAAAAATAGAGAATCTCTCACACACCTTCCCAAGCATCAAATAATGCATGCATTAAACACACTCTGTACCATCAGATTGCCCGATAGCAAAGCGGGAGCATGGAGCGACAACGGGAGGTGAGCATGTTGGAGAAGTCTGAGTGAGTCAGAGCACGACGTAAGAAGGCTCTTGCTCAGCCCATATCTGTCAGGACCCCCTTGTGTCCCTTTACCCAGATGTGTCACACCACAACACTGGCACACGCATCACATATTTCCTTTATCGCCAGCTGTTACCCTGCAAAAGCACATGGATGATTATTCTTCACCTAAAGATCAGAAGAGTATCGCTACATGTACAGACTTTTGTCTTTGTGACATTTGGCTTAATGGGTGTCATCATTCTCACGGCTGCGTTCAAAGAGAGCGCGACAAATGGAGAACAGCGGGTTTCGGTAATGTTGACGGTGTTGGGACAACAACTGAAAACATGTCAGCCCGACGAAATCAAACGCAGAAAAGAATTCCGAGAAGAATTGACGCAGACTTCAAATCCGATAAAAGGCCGCATCGTATGACAGTTCAAAAATCTGAGATAGTCAGCCTTGAAAGTGTTGGAATACTAAAAAGACGCGTGAGGCACTTTGTAAGTCAGCTTTGTCGTCATCACAGCCTGTTTGCGATCGAACAGAAGGCGATGGCTCCACATCCAAGCGTCTCACGGTGACACCTCGGCCACCAAATGCGCAAATGCATGAATTTTTAAAGTCGATTTATTCACGAGAGACGTGGCAAACGGCCCATCCACTGAAATTAATTGTTCATTAGCTATTGTTTTATCTGATTAAAACAATAAGTACAAGTGTTAAAGTCTGGGTACGGTTTGAGCCTCGCGCCCACCCACACATGTTTCAAGGTGAAGTGTGGCTTTGAGGTAAACATAATCGCTCTCTAATGTAACACACTGATATAGAGACAATTAGTCTCACACGAGCTGGCAGAGCTGCACGTAACTTGTTATACTGAGCCCCATAAACATCTGGAAAAGATCTACTGTTTTCTCACCTATGCTTAAAAAGTACAATCATTAAAACGTACTGATCTATTATTTAGTTAGCTATCTTGCTAGCTAGGTGCGTGACAGCGAGCTACCCTTTCAAAATGTTATCATATCTCCAAGCCTGTCACAGTTACATGACAAGACACTCTTGGCTCTTTTTTTTTTTTTTTTTTTTTACTGCGTTTATTAGAATATAACCACATCAGAAAGAGTGACAGAAACTCACTTTTTAAAATATTAAAAAAGTCAAATGAAAGGAATACAGAAGAGTGCACTATCTGACCTGTACAGCTGAAGGCCATCTTTTGACAGCACTCAATCCCTTTCCGGCTCCAGGTACAGATTGGTTTTCTATTAAAAGCAATAGAAAAATATTCAATCCCAATGCTGTATCGTTTTTAAATACATGCAAGTAAGGGGAGAGGTTAGAGCAGTAGCCACGAGAGGTGCTCACTTGTTGAAAGACCATTTTACATATTTTATGAATGCATCTTTCACATTTTTAGTGTACTATAAATACATTGTTGAAAACTGAGGCCTTCTCAACCTATGATTGCTTGAATGATTATTTGATTGTAAACGATCATCAATCATCAATCCCATCATCAATGAACATACTGACACACCCACTGGTTCATTTCTGCAGGGTCTGATTTCATACCATCTACACCAGGGATGATGAACATGTTGGTTCGTCAGCCAATTAAGCGAAACAGCAGAATGTCCAATGGGATTTCCTTTTACACATTCTCAGAAGGGTTTGAGAGTGTATGTATCGTTTTCTTTGTGCGACTATATGTTGATTTATTTCCCACATTTTGAAATAATTGACTCAGAACATTAGAGCAAAACGTGTTTTTGAAAACGTTTATGAAGACATCAAGAGTTCAAACCCTGCCTCCAGTATTTGTTAATTTTTATGTTTGTGTGTCAGTGTTTCAGTATAAGAGACTGGCAGCCTGCCCGGGATGTTGCAAGTACACACTACACATCATCATAAATTGAGAGATGCATCCCCAAAATGTTGTTTGTAAATTGGCCTTTCACCAGATCTAGTTTTTACTGCAAAGCAATGCTAGATTCGAGGAATGGGAATCCCTCTTGATACATACAGGCATATCAAGATGGGTACCAGTTTCAGGGCACCAGTTCAATACAATTTGTTGAAGTTATGCAATACTTGATTTCATATTCATTTCCAAATCCAAAACAATGTAGTAATTGAAATTTGATGATATAGAAATTAATCACTCATTCATCCATTTTCTATAGCCGTTTATTCTCACAAGGGCCACCGTCTTGCTGGTGCCTATCCCAACTGTCTTTGGGCAGTAGGCGGGGGACACCTTAAACTGGTTGCCAGCCTATTGAAGGGCAGCCAATCACACCTGTGGACATTTTAGAGTGTTTACACACCTACCATGCATGTTTTTGGAATGTGGGAGGCAGCCGGAGTGCCCAGAGAGAACCCACGCGGGCTCAGGGTGAACATGCAAACTCCACGGAGGAAGGCCTGAATGAGCTGGATTTGAACTCGGGACTCTGAACTGTGAGGTGGATGTGTTGACCACTCTTCCACCGACCCACCCCAGACATTAATGATTATTTTTTAAAAGATATTATTGTAGTAGGTTCAAACGCCACAATACTAATTATCCTTGGGCACTGTTGTTTTATGGTGCAGTAAAAAAAAAAAAAAAATGATAATAATTTCCAGATCAAACCACTTGGCAAGATGGCAATCACAATACAATACTGTTTCATGATGTTTTTAATATTAGTCGTAATGGACAGTTATTGTTATTTATTCAACCTATGTATGAGCAAAAAAAAAAAAGGCTGAATTCAGGATGGCTTTATTTGGACTTGAAAAAGAGATCAACGTAAATAAACTGAATTCACACATAATTCAAAGAATTTTGATAACAAACTTGATCTTGTCAAAACATCTGTGAGATGATACCAACATTTTTTGCAGTCATATATACAAATATGTCCCATTTCAGTCAGTTTTTTTAATGCACGTATTCATTTATTTATTTAATTGGTTCTGAGACAAGATGGTAAAACACTGAATCACCACTGTTCAAGCTCCTCATCAAACAGATGACGGAGTGATCAATTGATTGATAAGAATTCACAAGCACTACTCCAATACATGAATTTGAAAAGAAAAAAAACGGGATCATAAAAAGTACCCGGACTAAATACTGTGCCAAACAAATCAAGAGAGTGACTCGCTCTGGCTACCACTCCTGATGGGACAAGTCCAAAACTTCCTTCCTTCTACTAGAATGACAGATCTGCTTACAATTCCTAGTTGAATGTACATATACTGAGGATTTTTTTTTTTTAACTGGCATGGGGAAAGTTTGTCATCTCAGACACAAGAACAAGTTGGTTGTGCAACCACTCATCATTTACCAAAAAAAGACCAAAAGGCTTTAGGAAATGCACACAAATAAAAGATCTAAAGCACTCACGGTCTAGTTTAAAACAAGATTCAAGTCCTGTTCTGCCATACTGTGTTCACCATGTAGGCCAAGTCAAAACAAATGGCATGCTAGTGCAATAATGAACAAGCTTTGTGTTTGAGCGCGACCGTGATAATTAGTCTCAAGATGGTGCGTTTGTCGAGAGAAGGTTCATAAAATATAGAGGCCATTTGGCAAGCACTCAAGAACAAATCTGTATTCAGAGAGGGTGGGGTGTTACACTAATGTTTGAATGTTTCAATCTGGCAGTAGCATCAAAGATCCTAAAGATTCCAGGTAAAATGCTGTAAAGCCTGTAAAGAGAGAAATGTGAAAACACACTTCACACAAGTTCTTATATTTTGTTTACATTATAATTGCCTGTGGACCGTTTGGATCACCATTAAAGATTTCTGACAAAAATTGGGGCCACTGAAAAGAGGAACGACCCAAGGTCAGAAAAATTATAGGGATGTTTTTAAAGTCTGAACCCACAAAATGAGATTCTACTTTTCATCTTTTCAAGTACCTATATCGACACGAACCACTCAGCGTTGCGTTCAGGTGCATGCTAACTGACTTTATAGTGTGAAGTGTACTCAGGATGATCAGCACTACATCTCACAAACCTAACATTGAAACAATATCTGTCATATTACTGAGACTCATCTATGAAAGGCAAAAAGTGCCACAGGGAATACAGACTATCAGGAAATATGAAGACAATGTTGTAAAAGACTGCGATTGGTTGGCAAACAGTCCAGGCTGTGCCCCACCTACTGCCCGAAGATTGCTGGGATAGGCACCAGCAAGCCAGCGACCCTTGTGAGGATAAGCGGCTGAAGAAAATGGATGGATGGATGGATGGATGGATGGATGGATGGATGGATGGATGGATGGAAAAGAAGCCCTGCTAGTTGTTATCTTATCTTTCCTTTTCCTTGTCATTTTTGTTTACGGGGATGTCGCGGAAGATGTGTTATACAGACACTCGACACAACCAGCTGTCTCTCTTCTAAGTCTCACTTCCTAATTGTGTGAAGCTGAAAGCATTCACACCTTTGATATTCAACACCTTCAACTTTTATATTTTGTTTTTCACATTTTCAAGTGCTACTCCTTCCACATTTCTCAACTGATTCTCACCATTCCAACATGAATATTTTACGGCAGGTGTGCTTTCCTATTTTCTCATTCCAAATATTCACGGTTTTCCCAAAATGTAAACATTTTCTCACAGAAATTATTTCCAATGAAGTTTATTTCCAATGAAGCCCAAGGGTCGTTTACCAATCGTTTCAATGGCACATTCAACTTGACTTTGAAATTCTAAACACTCACCTCATTCTATTCAACTTGGGAATTATTTTTATCTTTTCAAAATTTTGCACACATACAAAAATTCACAATTTTTCACCCTAAATTAAATATCTTTAAATAGTTATAGTTAACTTCAAGCTCTAAAAGAAAAAAATGAAGGACATTCATTCATCCATTTCCTAGTCATTTATCCTCACAAGGGTCGCAGGCATGCTGGTTCCTATCCCAGCTGGCTTCAGGAAGTAGATAGACAAGTTGTCCAGAAATCGCATTCTCTATTTAGAAATTTATCATTCAACTAAACGTCAGTCACTGAGTCCGTGGCTCGCTTCACGTAAAATATGTTGTAATCTCTACAAATTCATTGCAATGTTGTACGCAGCATGACGGCTGATTTCTCCATGTCGAAATATTTATGGAACCCACTGTAGATCAATCCATTCCATTGCAGACGAATTGAAACGTGAAAACACAATCATGGCGTTGAAGTCCGGTTTATGTTTCAGTTGTGACATCCTCCTTGTGTTTGTTGTCCGTCGATTGGTTAGTAGGCTAATTCTTGGTTCAAAGATTATCAGGTCAAATACTTCAATAAGCTTTCTGTGCGTGCCTATTGGACAAGGCCAGACTTCTGTCAGACTGTTGTGAGGCTTGACATAAGTTAAAGAAACAATAAATCATAACAAAATGGGACAAGATGACAGGACAAAGTAGCTCAACTGCTGCTGATCCCAGTTCAGATTGTTCGTGTGTTTCTTGCATTTTCGTTGCCATTTGTTTTTGTGTGACTTGTATATGCTTTCACACTGTCAATAATACAACCAAAGAGACTTCATCGTTCCTCACGAGAGCTCAGTTCAACAAACATAAAAGGACATGTCTGTGCAAGTTTCTTTTCTCTTTTTTTTTTTGTGTGTTGGCTTTTTGAGGATTTTTGTGACACTTCAAAGGAGCAGTCTCAACTAGGGTTGATAAGAACAAAAATATACACCTGAAGTTAGTTTTGTAATACAGTATATTGTAGTACGAATACTTTGTTTTGCTACCTAAGAAGAAGTTTCACTTTTGTGTACTTTTACTCTCTTTGCGATATGTTATATAATTGTTAAATGGCAACTTTCACTTTTTACATTATAATGAGTGATGGCCATAAAGTTCATTATGAACTTTCCAACTATTCACTCTTTTATATATATATATATATATATATATATATATATATATATATATATATATATATATATATATATATATATATACACTAAACGCATGTCTCCTTTTTTTTAAAACCCCAAATGTGCCCATTGCACACAGACAGAAATAAGAATCCCATTCCTGAAGTGACATATTAGGAGATTATTGTTCCACGCTTCCAGCCCTCCGAGCTCATCTGCTCAGATATCATGACACTAATCACTTCATTTCAAAGCTGTTCTGTTTGCTTAGGAAATTGCAGCAACACAGTAGGTGACCTTCTGTGACAAATAAAAACTCGATGTTATACATAAATGTGATGACACTTAGGTGCAATTGCTGCAGGTCGGATATTGCATCGCGCCATTTAAGACGCTCGAAGACGCCGCTATTCTCACAAAGCAGGAGCTGTAACCACCAGGGGGAAGAAATACTTTTACTTCTTTAAGCTTTTCTTCTTGTCTTTTCATTCTAGGGGCATTAATGATTCATAAAAACAAGACTTTTTGATTAAAGTATCTAAAGGGAAAAAAGTGAAGTCTATGAGTGTATTTCAAAAGGGAGACTTGCCACATCTAATTGGACTGTTCTTTGACAGCATCAAACACTCTGAGGGACTCAAAACAATGAAACACAGTTGGAGTTCTAAGCACACAGCGACGTTCGGTACACTGTGTCTCAAGGACACATTTATGAGATCAATGGTGATGATCTAGATAGACTTATAATAATGAAGGCACACCCTAGGGGATTATATGCAGTATAAAGCTTATTCAAAGTAAACACAGGCATCCAACTGTGGTTGACCACAATTACCACAAAAGTTATTTTCAAACAGCTATACATACACACACACACAAACAGTCACTGCTTTGACCGCCAATGTTCTGCTACAAACCAAATTACAATTACATTCGGCATTGCACGCTCCTCTGGGGTAGGAATATCGATGATTCATTTCGGGTTTTATCAAAGAAAGAAGAGTGCCATTAAAAAGAGATCAGTCAGCCACCAGGCATGAGGACTCTGCGACTAATTGCCCATTCATCAAAAAGCCTCCTCAAGTGGATCGCAGGCCTGAAATATCGCACATGACAACTGAACCACAACACATTAATTTCAATATTGATGAACTTCATGCTCTGAAGCGTGCCCCCCTGTGAAGAGCCTCTGAAGAGTCTGGAAAATGAGCAGATGCACACACCTGGACATGTGCATATGTGGCGCACGCCATAGATAAGCCATATTGTCCTAACAGGCTAAAATAACTCTCATCATTAACAAAGCTATTTATCAAGAGAATTTGGCGGGAGATCGAACACGTATTCCCTGTACAGCTGTGGGTTTCTTTTTTTTTTAGCTCTCTGTGGGATAAGGACACTATATCAGCTTGGTGGTGATAGCAACAAATCTGTTTTAAAATAGGCCTTTTAAACATTTCACTTTGCAACATGTCCAGCAGGCTTTTACAGGGATTGAATACGGGTTTCAAAAGATACCAGACTCAGTGTCTTGTAGCTGACTTTGGTCGACTCAGCCGCTGTCGGGACTCACACAGATGAAGCGTTTTGAGCTCCATCCGTCTCCCCTAACCGCATACAGCAAATTTGCTATTCATCCATCTTATGATGTACCCTAACTAAGACGGTTTTTAGATTTGTCACAGAATTATACATGCTGCTTCTCTCTCTCTCTCTCTCTCTCTCTCTCTTTCTCACACACACACACAGACACACACACACGTGAACATCTGTATCTTTGCTCAGAATTCATCCATCTCTGCATATCTGCTTTTCTAGCTTTTGCAATTTTGACCCTTTTCCTCCCTCTTTTTCTGAACTGCTGCATCAGCTGGAGCTAAACACTAAACCCTTGCCCTGAGGCGAGGAAAAAGAGGCAACTTGCGTGTGTGGTTACTGTGCAGCTTCAGTTAAAACAGGCATTAAAAGAGTCACATGTGGGTATGATTGCAAGTACACATTTTTCTGAGCTATTTCATTTAAAGCATACTGATAACCAAGGAGCAGTCAAAGCCCCAGATGGTGCTGAATGTGTGGTTAATGATTTTGGTAAGGCTATGCACCACTTCTTCCATATCTAAACTCAATGGAAGCATGAAACTGCTGTATCAACTTGAGCATGAAACTAAGACATTAGCGTACTACAAAGACTTGGGCGATGAAGAAAAAAACCCAAATGTTGCTTTGCTTAATTGTATGCCTCCTCGTGAGGTAATCACATCTAAACAGGCTTCACATAGGAGTGATGTAACGTTGGTTGTCAGCATCTGCTGCACCTCAAGTTATTGTGTTCATGGACCATAGAGCTACAGTATGAGAGCTTTAATGGTGAACTAAGGTAATACGGAGATTTTGAAGCACATTACAGTGTGTCAGAAAGACCATATTTTGCAAGCCTACGCCATTAACGGGAGCGGCAAAGACACAGTGAGATGGGTTTCGGTGCACAAAAGCAAAAGCACTTTCCACACGTGTTCTCATCGCAAACACAAATACACGCTTACAAGTCAAGTAGAATGTAACAACCCTCAAGGCACCTGGCCAAGGGACACAAGGAAGCCATGACTACTGCTCCTTAAAAGTAAATTGTTGTTGGATCGCAACTTCTCAGCTAGTGTTTTCTTTTGTGTTTCGTGCGTGACTTCAGGTGCGTAGAATAACTTTAGGCATTCTAACTCCCAAATCAATCAAACTCCATTGTGATACTTTCTTGCGTACTGTGCAAAGAAGAATCCCCCCGCTCCTCCACCTCTTTAATTATTCTAGTCTTCCTTCTCCTTGTATTTATGATTGGCATACAAATCTTTTTCCTCTTCTGTTTTTATTTGTGATTGGCATACAGACTAGAAATTTGTTCAGCTGCACACAAGACACAAACCACATCCAAAACAAGATTTGAATTGCGTTTGCAAAGTTATCCTCTGGCTTTCCATAGCTAAAAGACACATGATATAATTATTACTTGACCTATGATTATTTAAAAATAAATAGTTGATGTGAGAGAACACATGTATTTGCATGTTATTGAAATTTAAAATGTATAACGTTTTTAAATGAATAACTCTCTAAATTCTACACACTGTACCTTCAAGCATGATTATGGGATGCTAGTCCAATATCGAGCCTTTTCTCCCCCTGAGGGTTGATGTCATTCTTGCTCATGTTCAGAGCAGAAGAGGCAAGCCAAACAAGTCTCAGTCATTACATGGTGCCGCATATGCCAGTTTTCCGCCATGCATACGGCCGAAGATAATTTGCACAGATATATATATATATATATATATATATATATATATATATATATATATATATATATATATATATATATATATATATATATATATAGTCATCAGACAGCACTCACCTCACCCACGAAAATGCTCTTGTCTGGATTGACTGCCCCCAGGTGCCCGAAGTCTCTCAGACTTTACATGTCAGTCCCTACAAAGGAGCTCTGCTCTGTAAGCACTACCAGAATCCGTTCATCATTGTCATACAGTAATTCAGTATGTAATGTGCTTCAATGTCCCTGAGAAGCAGAGCGACAGACAGTGTCTTCTGGAAACAATTCCAGCCAAGTCAGTGTCCTGTAGGAGCAGCTATTTAACACAGGAATAAGCCAATTACCTTTGTGTCGTGGGCAAATCGACAAAAGGATATACAGAATTCCTAAGGTATTTGCATGTCAGAGGTGGCAGCTTATACTGGAGGCCCCTTTCTAAAATCATGAACACACAAGCACTCGCACACATCTGCGGCTGATATGATAACATGCAGTCGTGCAGATGAACATTACCACCAGACCTTGCACACACCTACGTAGAAAATCGTTCCTCGGGCGGATATAGCTTCTCACATAATTACTGCCAACGATGATAAATGTGAACCAGAAAAAGAACACGATGCGATGAACCCACCAAAAAACACAACTATGAGCATATTTTATCTTTCAAAAACTCTTTCATGAGTATCGGCTGAATCATTTTTGGTGGCGCATATCAATAGAAATCGGGGAGTTAAAAAATCAAATCAAACGTGTCTGTAGTTTAGAATCATGAGCAAGACTAGGAAAATTAAAACTGCATATTTGTTTTGGCTGAAACACGTATGTACACTAAAGTATATTTTTGTTTACTAGAGGATAGAAAATTATGATTTGATGCACTCAAGCATTCAATTCAGGACTGAGCTCTCACACTGGTTCCTACATCATTATCAGAATAAATGTAAGTAATATAAGCTTACGTGAACATCACCAGCACAACTCAGTCTCCTTCCTTGATGATTCTCCAGGGCCTGTCTCTTCTGAAATTATAGGAGGATAGGGTAAAAAAAATAATGCACTGTAATTACTAGGAAAAGAAGACCGCCCCCCAAAGCGATCGCTGAAAACATTACGCCCTGACTGCTTTTGAATTTCTACAAAATGTTTTTTTTGTTTAAGGGGCAGAACATGTCATTAGTGCTTTTGGATTGCTTGGTTTCAAGACTCACTTTGGAGAATGATGCTGAGGGAATTTAAGTATGTAGTTTAATTCAATATATGTGTTATTTCCTACCCACAATTTAACATTGCTGCACAAAGTTAGTCTAGTTAGACTAGTTTCAAAGGTAATGTACATCCTGGATGTTGTATGTCTGAGGCAACAAGCAAATAATTTAGTCAGAGAACAGTTACATTACATGTCCATGTGATGTGAAGGTTATGTTCCGTTTTGTGTGGCACACATAATATTAAATCTGTTGCATCTTTAACCCTTGTGCAGTATTACTTCCAATCGTTTGATCTCTACTTCAAAGGCATTTCACATCAAAGGGAAAGCATTGAAAGAAGACACGAGTGAGCAAAAATTTCACCCAGATGGTGACAACATGTCAAAGTTCAAATGATTATCACACTACCAGGAGTAGGCCATCTTTTGACTAAAATACAGTGAAAAGATGTGGAAGAAAATTACTCAAAAATGATGAAAATACTTCACAAAGGTAAAGAGAGTGCTGCTCACTGTAGTATTTACTTGCTGGGCATGTTTCATTACAAACACTTCACTGTTAACCAACAAAAAATAATTCATCCCTAAAAAACTTGAAGGGGTTGAAAATTATCGAGATCTGTACTGCAGTTCCTGGAATGCACTTTTTTGATAAAAATGCAATCAACCTACTCAGTGATTTAATCCGGGCAAGTCTGGCACTCAAACTTAATTAGATATTTCCGATAAGGTTATGCAAACTGTTAAGAGCGGCAATCATTAGGTAGCGTTCAATTCCTGGCTCGTAGTCAAGAATTACATCAAAAATAACTCCATAGTATTGTCACTTTGGCTTGCTGATCCTATTCTTCATCAGTGTCATCGCTCATCAGTGTCAGCAAACACACACAAAAAAAGACAAGAGCAAAAATGGTAGAAGCTTTCTAGTGCTGCCTTTTTGTGATTTTCTGCTCTATTCGTTTTCACCGTAGTAGCAGGAAACTGTAAATATACTGAGAACACACATTCACACTGGGACACACACATTCCGCCCTGAGCGTCCTGCTGTCTTTCTCAATAGCAGTGTCTCCTGTGAAGAGAGATGCTGTACTTTTATCGCTGGAGTTCTCCTTCATCTCACCCATCCAAATAACCATCCGACGCGGAGGTGAATATGGCTCCACCAATCCAATTCAGTAAGATTTGCAAGATGAACCACCAACAGGTAACAAATACAGAATGTGCCTCAGAGAAAAAGTCCAGATAAGCCGTTGATCATGGATGGCTTTTCAAGGTAGGATAAGGTGCGCACCACCATACGCATTAGAGTAAACAGCAGCATCAGATGAAAACAATTCGACCATGACCAAAAGCGACATTGTGTGAAAACGGCTTCTATGGAGGAAAAACACCGCACCGTTCAACCATACCCTCTAAATCAGCGGTTCTATAATGGGGGTATGAGTACCCCTGGGGGTAGGGGAAGGCACTTCAGGGAGTATGTGAGATTTTAAACGGGTTTTATGCAAGTATGAGCGATTATAATGCAATGCTTTTTACTGCCTTGACAGGAACAGCACATTTTCGTTTCAAGAGCAAATTAATTGTAACATGAAGCAACCTTTTGCTAAATTATGTGATACTGAATTCTATGCAAAATGTTGCAAAATGCTGTTAGGTTTTATGCAGTTTTATACAGTTTTATATACGCCAAAATCAAATGTCTGGCTATCAAGTTTCTGACCACATCCACTAAGAATACCTAGAATGTTTTTGAGGTTTTATGAAATTTCTTTTAAAATCTAAGGGTGTTTATGGTATTTTATAGTTTCATTTCTCATGTCACAATTGAAACATAAACCAGACTTCAACGCACATAGTTCATTCATAACTGACAGTACTCAATCAGACATTATCCAAGTGCTTTATTCTGATTTCTGTTATTTTTTGGCACAATACTTTTTTGGACAAATTGAGTGACGTTATACATTATTACTTATATCTTGGTAGATATTCTGGCTACCCAATCCAGCCCTCATGTTAGAGAAATTGAAAGCAAGCCATGCCACAGAGACTCGCAATGTTCATGATTATCTCAAGTCTTGGATTTTTGTTGAACAAGTCTCAGTTGAGCTGCACGTCTCAAAAAGTAGTGACTTAATTCTCTCCGGAGTTCAGGTCGCAAGTCCTTATCGCTGATACCGACGAACATTGTACATGGTGACACAATTATCTGGCAGACAAGCCAGAAATAAAAATAAAACAGATGATGTTGCAAGAGCTATCTTCTGGAGTTCCCAAATAAAATACTAGCCTAGTGACAACAAATGTAGTTCCAAACTTTAGTAGATCAGACACGGACGGCTAAGCATTCTGTTTAAAGGTGTTTTTTTTTTTTTTCTCCTCACCTAAAAACGCTTTGTAGTGGTTAGGGAAAGCTTCCTTAAAGAAAAAAAAAATCTCAGGGGGTACATCACAAAGATTGTGAACCACTAGCGGTACCTCTCTCCATGCCTCAATACAACTGAGGATGAGGTCTCTGTGTCCCGCTGTAACCCTGATCTTGGGAGAACATTGCATCATGGACCACAGAAGAAACTGAGGGTTTGATGCTTTGTAACGGAACCTAGGTAGACCTTTGATGAATTGCGAGCTTTTACAAGGGAGCATCAGCAATCATGTGTCTTCGCCTCCCTTGATTGATCGCCATCAAAAAGGACAGCGAGGAAACGTGTTCTCCGTCATCTTTCACATCTGTGAGAATTTTAAAGCGAGCGGCACATATGGGTGAAAAATCACTCGTCAGTCACACGTCTTGAGTAGGTAATTGGAGAAGATATAGCGGAAGAATCTGCTCCCCACAAAGTCACTGCCAAGTCACGAGCTTTTTCCAACCCCCTTCAAAAGACTGACACGAGCGGATTCGCACTTTGCCGAAGGTTTGATAAAGCTTTTATAATCTTCGCTCTTCCCGGAAATCAAGCAGGAACTGAAGGGATCTTAAGATCTCCGAAATTACCTGTTTCCTTCCCTATACGAATCAATCGCAAAGGGAATGCGAGCATTACGTTATCGCTGGCTCTTGGGGAATGTTGATGTCTTGATCACTAAGAATTTGTTTTTTCGTTCCTGGGAGGCTGCGCTGTCTGATCCATTCCACGGCATTGTCAACTAATGAATGGTGCCCATCCATCGGCTGCCACACGCTCGGTCTGGTGAGAAAAGCCCCCATGGGTGCTCATCTTGGGGGTTCTCCCACTCTCATTAGGAGGGAATCAAAGGCAAGTAAAGGCTCAGTGATCATTTACCACATTTCCTGTGTGTTTTTGCCACTGTTGGGGGGGGCAGCTTTTCATAACACCAAATGATGATAAGTAAACTTCATAAAGGCTGATTCACTGCTGGGGTCTGACGGGAGAGGCATCTACTTGTCTTAGATCAGTCTTTAGTGGATATTTTTGCAATCCTGGCAAAACATTACAACCAAGGCAGAAACTTTCTGAAGCGTACCCTCTCATCTTCTCAATGTCTTCTTTGCCACTGATTCTGTCTTTTTTTTTTCCCATGGATGATATTCCATCCGTGGCCATTGCCAGCTACAGGGTAATGTTTCCTATCAGACTGACTTTTACATTATGTGCATAAATGTGTGTAGGTGTAGTTGGAACTGAATCAACAGCGCTTTTGCTCTTTAAAGCCTTGTACAACAAGGGGTTTAAAAGTGTCTTACAGTAAGCCATATGCAGATGAGGAATCAATGATTGTGGTTTTATGGTTTATGATGTATCAGTTGTGGTATCTCGGTAGCATTTACATTTCAACTTATTTAGTCTAGTTCAGTAGTTGTAGTCGTTCAGTAGTAGTAATGCTTCGGTATCGATAGCAGCTCCCCTTATTTACTTGACTGATTGATTATATAAACATGAACATAAACACTTTGCACATAATTCATATAAATTCATATAAATAATTTACACGTAACCAACTTTTAGACAAGATCTTATTCAACTCATACTTAAACAAATACACACTGGTGGCTTTCCCCCTGGTGGATGGTAAAAAATAAATAAATAAATAAAAAGGCAGGTAAGCACTGGATGACACCTCACAGGGCTCCAATCATGAGAAAAAAAGTTGTGGCTTATAATCCAAAATTTACAATAATGCTTTTTAATGCCTTGATAGGAACAATATATTCTTATTTTACTTAGATTAGTTTGTAAGATGAGGCAACCTATTGCTAAATAGTGTTATCGCGACTCCGACGTTTTATATGGGTGCGTATTGTCATCAGTGATGCAATTTTTCAGCAGACGAGCCACAAAATAAAATAGATGACTGTCTGTGGTTGCCACACAGATTCTTTTATTTTTTTCCCATTGATGGCACTCCATCCATGGCAATTTATAATAAAATATGCTTGGAGATACCAGCGCAAATTGAGTTCCAAAGTTTAAGAAATCTGACATTGATGGTAAAGCACTCTGTTTAAAATATTTGTTTTCCATGCAAAAATATTTTGTTCTGGTTAGAAGATATTTGGCTTAAAAAAAAAATATCTCACAGGGAGTAACTGTGAAATTGAATAATGACATGCTGTATGCTTTCTGAAATTGATTTTTTTTCAAGAAGGTATCACTATTTGCGAGAGTGTTGTTTTTTATCATCTGTAATTGGGCTGCAAAAAACTGGTTGATGCCAAGTGCAGCAGCTCATGGAGATCTAAATTAAAAAAAAAAAAAAGAATCGATTACGTTGCCCTTGTGGCACGCTGGATTTTGAGAGCAGACCCCAGATAAAAGCAGATGATTAAGCGCATGTCATTGCCATTACGCTAGTGAGCTGCAAATTTGGATGGCACAAACGATTTAACTATCATCTTAAAGCGGGGGTTCAGTACATTCTCTACTTATGCCTCCAGACTGTTTAAAAATGGGTCCTGCTTTCATCATTTTGTTCACTACATCTTCAGCCGTAGCAGAAGTCTTCAGAAATCTACTTTAAAAGGAGGTTTGGGTTTTCTGTCTCATCTGTTTCTCGACCAGTCGTCTTCAACAGTTACACTTTTGTACTTGTCTTATGATTTTATTCTCAAATTTATCATTTCTGACCAGAACAAATCATGTCTAAATGCTCCAGTTCACCATTTTCTTGATCTACCTCCCAGCACTTGAGCTAAATGTGTTAAAAAAAAAAAAGATTCAGTGGATGCTGACATACACGATAAAATATAATGTTTCATTTAACATGTTACCAACAAAACACTGAGCAGAAAAATATTGTACAAGCAAAGTGAAACGCCATGCATTCATGCACCAGCTACCTAACACTTAAAACAAGCGATCGGTCATGACATTGACATACAATTGTGGCCTGATGCAACACCGATGTATAATACATGAGCTTTCATCATACATAAACATGTCTGCTACTGATCAGAATCATTACAGCCACTTCCGACCCTTCATACGCACGTACATGTGTGATAGCATTGATTCCCAGCATTAGTTTTTTATATGTTCAACAAGGGTCTTTCAGTGCACTGCTTTCCCTCTTGAGAATTAACCCAGCTTTCAGACTTGAGTGTATCAGAACCTCTCTGTGCCCCCTGTAACATCAACAAATTATATATAGATGGGGTAGACCCACTTTTCTTGCTCTTACAAAGACATAGTACATGGCGGGCTGCAATAATCGATATAACCTGAGAAAATAGGTCATAAATCCAAGCAAATGTATTTCCCTGGGGCTCAATTGAGTCCTATGCTGCCACACAAACATTAATAGGTACTCTTGTGGAGAGCGCACAAATGAGCGTTGTGCACAAGCTCAAACTGCGCACATCCTCTGGATATGAGGCGAAGTACTTATTATCAGCGACTTCTTGGGTCGCATAATAAATGGAGGCAATCCAGCGGGGCTTTTGTAGCCGATCAAGCCCATTAGAGACGCGATGAACCGAGTGGAAATAGCACATATGGGCGGTGAGCAGGTAAAAATGTTCTGGCCCCGGGGGCTGGTGTCGCTGCTCGGTGTGTGACAGACAGTCAGTCCGTGGGCTGCTGTTCCTCGGTCTCCGGTGACGCCGTCTGTTCCGAGTCCCTTCTTGCGCGTAAAAGCACTCCGATTTACCCCATAAAGGAGACAACGCTCTCGTTTCTTCCAGTTACTGTGCATAATCAATAAACAGTACTTGATACATCGACGTATGGATTGCCGAATCATCTAACCCAAAGAAGATGGAACAGAGTGCGCCACTGGACAGGTCTCAATTAACAGCGGAATACAATTTATTTGGATTCTGACCTTCGTTAAATGTAACCAACACACCGATGTCATGTCTCGTAATTTACATAAAAAGTCAAATCCAGTTGGGACTATCTGGATTCATCAAAAACGCAACGCAGCATCAAAAGCGCGCATATAACGAAATCACTAAATGTACAGTTTACACAGTGCCTGTGTCGCAGCTTAATCTAAAATGATTAATTTGCCACGGAGCGATGATGGGAGCAGACAGAAAGAGGCGAGAGTCCCAGAATTCCTAACGAGATGAAACTGGGGCTGATTCTCACTCAGCCTGACCCCCGCAAAACATGCTCATATCGACAAGAGGACGTGCAATTAGTTGGACAAACTGGTCGTAAATTTACCTTAGGCGGGAGGTCTTTTGATAAGTCTCAAGTTGCCTCGCTCGCGTCTGTATGCCTCGCTCCTCTTCTCAGTCGCGTAGACCTGAGTCCGACCAACAGGGACGCGCACGAACACACGCACGCACGGGCTCCGTCGCTCGCTCTTGATCTCGCTCTCTTTCCCCTTTTCTTCGCCACTAGCAGGTATAATAATTGAGCGCACATATAAAAAACAAAAACAAAAAAAAAGTCGAACAACTTTTTGATGCCAACTCAAATATTGAGCACACTGCACCTTTTTTTTAGGTTAGTGCTTCCTGTAGATACACTCCTTAATGATCAAACATTTTTGGAGACATTTAGATATCCTGTATTTTTTTCTCCAATCAAAACATTTAATTTTATGACACTTCAAAATATTAAACTCGAATACAACATTGAGGAAGTGTGTCAGAAAAGTTCCAAGACTAGTGTAAATTTCATATTACAGTAGAACCCCTCTACAACGGAATCATTTTTGCAGCCAGAACGTTTCACCATTGCAAATCTATGACGTAAACATTAAAAACGTGTTGTGCGGTCTACGATCTGACTGAAATTAAAAGCAAAACAAACATTAAAAAAAGAAAAGGGAAAGAAAGAAATTGCCACATCTACGATAAGTATTTGTTTTTATACTTACATCAATTTCTTGCATGTCTTCCACTTTGCTTCATCCATCTTTCATTTTTATTACTTTTATCCTGTCTTCAAGTGTTAAGCTTCGTTTAAGCTTGACGTGTCTGTGACCTCCAGCTCCACGCGTCAAAATGACGTTATTGCAGCAACCACGCCTCTCCGTGTGGAGTCCATGCAGGTCAGATTTTCTACATTCCGGGCTTTCTTTACGAGCAGTAAACATGGTAGACGAACTATTGCTTATGGAAGTTCGCCGGTACAAACACCTTTATGATTGGGCTGAAAAGGACTACAGTGACTTAAATGCCGTAAACAACTCCTGGCGAGCACCATGTTGGAGAGAGACGAAGAGTCTATTGAAAAATGCTTGTAACAATTTCAATCGTTTGAATCTCCTTGGATTCTCTAGCTCTGTTATAAAGTAGTGTTGTTTGTATGCTGTAGAGTCAATTTACTGTCACATATAGTATGAGAAAATATCGTCTGACTGCAGGGAAAAGAAAGCAGACAGAGTATAAAGTACTGAAAGAAGCATGCCGGTGTATCAAACATAAATCAATCAAGACTTTTGCTGCAGGCTTGTTTTCGCTGTAGTGAATTTCAGTGCAAGGCAAAAGCAGAAAAAAAATTTTTTTTAATGTCAGGCAACCGGGGGATTTTTTGTTGTTTGGGGAAGTAAAAAAGAGGGAAAGGCTTCAATGCATGGATTTTTCTTTCAACATGCCAGAGTTTTACAGTACAAAAAACAACGTTTCCCTTTCCGTATGGGACGGATAAACAACCAACACGTTGACAAAAAGATACTGTGAAATTTGCTTTGTTCAGTAGTAAAAGACATGAAGGTTGCGGCAGGACAAAATCATGGCTGCTTCACCATGTAATTACCCGCGATGCCCATAGCATCCGACAAATCCTGATCAAGAAGCACATTGGCTGCCAACCCTTTTTGCAGGGGACATCAAAATGGCTATGACAACAGAAATGAGGAAGGGTGGTAGAACCTTTCCAGAAGAGCATGAAGGTATAGCAGAGAAAGCTGGGAAAGAGTGGGTTATGTTCCAAGAGAATTACGCCAAAGCATAAAAATATGCAACTAGGATATAAAAAAAAGAGTTCTGGAAAACCTCCATAAATAGGCATATCATAATAGCTGATTATGCTTACATCCATACATAAACATACTTTCACGTTTCACCAAGCATACAGTAATAGCCACAATTGTACAATGACCTTTTCAGTTAAGAGGCTTTCAACTTTACATTGTATAAACACACGAGCATCCATGCATAAATTTAACACTGTCAGAAATATTTAACAAAATGTTGTCTGTACTGCATCAAGCAAAATATTAAAAACTGCTCCTAGCATGATGCAGTGCATTCTACATCGGTGCAAACGTTTTTAAATTCATAAGCATGCCTACCTACATTTATAATTCTTTAATGTAACAATGTAACATTAGTATTGTCTATGTAACATTAGTATTTTGTAAACTGTTTTAAAGAATTTACAAAACCGTCAGACAACAATCATACTTTGTAAACTGGCAGCTTTATTGACTGAAAACCTAAGCGAGGCCTCAAATTAGCTGCAAATGCAAAATGTTCACAATATCTGTGGACAGTGTTATCATGAAGGTTGAAATGTTGATTCAGAAGTTGGCTTCATTTAATAGAGCACCCTCAGATCAAAGAGTCAAAGAGCCATGCTTAATTTGTGTCCTAAAAATTGCTTTGACCTTTACTTCATTCAGATGTGCGTGCACCCAAACCTGGGACATTACACCAGTTATTGCCGTTCATTTTTGGACCTGTAGCAGCAGCAGCATCTTTTGTCTTATGTATTCTTGAAGTTGAAACAGACATTAACATTTAACATTCAAACCAAACTAACTAAAATCAAATTAACAGTATGTTGTTAAAGCAAATTAAAAGAAAAAAAAACATTGTAACTGCCCAAATACTTCCATATATATATATATATATATATATATATATATATATATATATATATATATATATATATATATATATATATAATGCATTTCAAGTTTTCATGTATTAAACATAAATTATGCATCACTGGACATCAATCCTCACAAAATAAATACTGTTACGTTAATAATGTTATAAATTACCATTTCCCAAAAGCAAACCAATTAAATGTCTTGGTTATCGATCAATAAATATTACATTAATTCACACGCCAAGCTAATAGCAAATTAGAATGTTTCGTGTTTATCGCAAGATGGGACGAAGAAACAAAAGTGCTTACCATATAGATAACCGGAACCAACAAGAGCTTTAAGGAATCAATATTATGTTGACAATTGGGACTTATAACAGGCATTTAAAAATATATATTTTATTCATAATCTGTCCCGATCTGGCCTCAGAGACTCTCTGTGCTTGTAGCAGTTCTACCTCATGCATAATTAATACTTTGTCTCCTTATTCAAAGATCAGTAACAATCAATAAGAATGACTTTGTTTTGCTTAGGAGATGTGTTTTGTTGTAGACAGTTAAGTAACAAGGATTTATATTAGAGTATGCTTGTATTTGCAAGATGACATCCTTCAGACTTTCTTTCTGATGTCAAACATGGATGAGTTCCAACATGGGGGCTGAACTACTCAAGGTCAAATGAGTGCAATTTTTATTTTGGTGCGCTGCCAAATTTCATTTTCAATCAATCATTTACACTTTAAGGGATTTTTTTAAAATAATTCCCACAGCAAAATTTAGCTAGACACAAATACAGAGACAAACATTACAATAAATAAAAAAAAATGTATATATATATATATATATATATATATATATATATATATATATATATATATATATATATATATATTATATTATATATATATATTAGGGCTGGGTATAGGGTCTCAAAAGTGTATCGCGTATTGCAATATATTGACTCAACAATTTCCTCTTCTGCCGTGCATGCTCCGCCTCCACTCTCTCTCTCTCGCTTTCTCTCTCTCTCAACCAATCCCTCGCTCTCCAGTCACGCCATACACAAAGCACTATTGTAACATTTAATGTGTTTTTGAAGTGCTTGGGATGATGTATGTGTCAAACATGATTCATGATATGTCAAAAATCATGATACAAAAGCCACTTTGGAGCAGATTCGTTTAAAAAATGAAATACTAGGAAATCGAGACATTTAAAAACTGATACGCTATAAATTGGAAAATGAATGTCGAAGCGCAGATGCTTATTGCGTCACTTCGTATTGCAATATATCAATAATATCGCCCAACCCAATTGATTAAAAAATACGGTCCATTTTGCTTGGGATTTCTACAACCTCAAGGCCTCCACTTTCATTTCCCAGCAGCTAAAAAGTTCAATTTGTAATCAAAGTGTATGAAAATGAAAGCTTAGTAGAAGGTGCATACCACCGAAAGATAAATGCGCCAAATTCTTCTCGACTAGGGATCATTTAAATTGCCATGACTTCACAAGTTTTTGAGCTACAGCTATTTTTAACACATAGTTTTAAAGGGAATTAAAATTACATACAGTATAACACCATCGTCATGGTGAATATAGGCTACTTCATCACAACGCCAATATTTACACGCTTCGCATTTTGCTGGCAGTCAAGTCTTGCATGCTTGATA
Organism: Hippichthys cyanospilos; assembly: GCF_059441005.1. Taxonomy (NCBI): domain Eukaryota; kingdom Metazoa; phylum Chordata; class Actinopteri; order Syngnathiformes; family Syngnathidae; genus Hippichthys; species Hippichthys cyanospilos. The sequence goes on from NC_142380.1 coordinate 12,372,035, forward strand.
ATTTTGTCCCCCTATCTGTCATTAGGGCTTCGTCCTCTAATGGAATTTAAATCAGGGTCCAATATTTTGGTTTTAGGTAGTCTTGGATACATTTAGTTTCACTGTGGAGTTGTGATCTGTGGCTGAAACTCATCTTTCAAAAAGAAGGCAGCCCATTTTGTTCCATGGGACCATTGTGTTCTTGGGATTTAATTCTCCCCTGCACCTGTTCAAGACCACATTTGTGCATTGCTAATTTGTTGAATCTGTGTAGAGTACAATAAAATACGAAGACTTTCTTGAAGCAAAATGTGTTTACATTTTCAGAAAGCTTGGTCTAAGTCACAGGTCATTCAACAGGATAAGAACCCAATGTCTATTGAACACCTCTGGATGGATCTGAAACATGCAGTTTGAATAAGGTTGACCTTTAAACCGGAGAAAGATGGAACAACTTTCTTGAGATGAGGTTGCCCCAGATAGTCTGTCTCAATTCTCACAGAAATCATTTGTTTGAAGCCGTTGCCTCAAAAGTGGCTGGCAGGGCCTACTCTCTTTTTATCATCCGTTCATCTAGAAAAAAAATGTGAACCTATATATATATATATATATATATATATATATATATATATATATATATATATATATATATATGAAAAAATCAGACAGATAGATAGATAGATAGATAGATAGATAGATAGATAGATAGATAGATAGATAGATGTAGTGAAGTGTATTCGGACCAAGTACCATATGATTTTGCACAAATTGATTGATTGATTGATTGATTGACTGATCGATTGACTGATCGATCGAAATACTTGGAAGTGTGCAAGGCAGCGCATACGTGTAGGGCACTGAAAAAAAAGGTGTGAACACCAAAAACAATCATTTCAAGTCCAAGCACTAAGTAAGTGGTCATTGTGGCTCTGTGCAGCTGCTGAACTACATAACAAGGAATCATTCGCTCGCCTCGGTGACAGAACAGCTTGTTAGGGCCACTCATAAGACTGTTTGTCAAGACTTTCTTATAAGCAGATGATAGGCGATGCGTCAAACCTCGTTTCTGTTCACAACCCATAGCAAAAAGTAAATGAAAATCACCACGCTCCAAGGATTTTCATTCAGTAGTTTACATTTACAGGAAAGGAGGACCATTTTCTTCAACTTTCACCTGTGATTTTCAACTGGATTGAGACTTTTTGACAGCCATGACATCGACCGTATGTGTCTTTCTTCAAGGAATGTTTTGAAAGCCTTTTTCTCTATGGCTCCATGCTTTGCCATCTTGAAAAATGATTTAATCATCCCTGAATGTCCTTTCAATTGACAGGGCAAGAAAAGTGCCCAAAATGTTGACATTAACTTGTGCATTTATGGAAGCTGTAATGGCAGCCATCTTCTCAGTGCCTCGACCTAACCTGCAGCCCCGTATCATCAATGACTGTGAAAATGTGCATGTTTTCTTCAGGCAGCCGCCTTCATAAAATTCATTGGGAATGGCACCAAATAAAAGTTCTAGCATCACCATTTTTCCCAAAGCAGATTCATGCTCCATCACTGAATATGCTTTCCATATCCAGTCATCTACAGTCCACAATTGCTTTTCCAATGCCCATTGTAATTTTGTTGTTTTTGTTTTGTTTGTTTTTTCCTTTTTGGGTAGTAATGATGGCTTTTCTGTATATAAAATGCATTTGTTCCAGAATTTAGACAAAGCTATCTGTGAACACCCAACTTATTTTACAATATTGACATGATGGTTTGCCTTCTTTTAGAAGTATGATAATCCTTTTTTTAATCAACTAACATCTCTCATGTCAGTCCTGATTAATGTCAGTTTATTTAGTCCAAAGTGTTATCATTCCTGTTTGACTCATGTTTGACTAATGAACCAATCTAATCAGAAGTAGACGTTAGTTTTGGGAATAGAAATTTAGCGTGAATCCATCATTTCTTTCTTAGATGTGGTTTTCCCTACTGTTTTTTTTTTTAATTTAACTCATTTGACTACCATACATTTTTTTCTTTATTTCATTTATGGTTACTTAAAACTCATAAAATGCCTTTTGATTTGAGTTGTCATTTCTATGAGCTGTATTTTTTCCTCTCTGCAAATTTAGACAAATGATTGAATAGCCTCTGAGAATAGTGAGTCCATAATTTTTGCCAAGGGCTGTTGAAATGGCCTTTCTAGTTTGACGTAGACGGCGGTCGTACCAATCCAGAATTTAGGGAGGCATAAATAAGGATTCCCCTAAAGTTATAACTGAAGAAACCATTTATATATAGTGGTGACTATATGTATATTATGGGAACCACTGGGGGGACTGGTGGGCACTGGTGAAAGGGTAAATATGTAAAAAAATGAGGGGCCTAACTGACTGAGTGATGTCTTGGGTCGGACTAAGGGTGAGCTGCTTTTTCTCTGTTTTCTCTGGTCATTCTCTCAAGGGTTTGGGGGGTGGAGGTGCAGGTAAAAAGGCACATGGACCCAAGCACAGAGAAGCAGGCAAACCAGGAGTGCAGGAGAATCTCAGAAATATTTTGACAAATGAAAAGAAAAAAAAAGGGAAGGAAGGAAGGAAAAAAAACACAGCACGATCCAAATTCATGAACACTATTTTCATTGACATGGCATATACTGTGAGGCACAAATGCAGGCGAATTCAAATTTTTGGATGAATACAAAATGTATACGGTGAGCATGTAAAGTTTGAGCACCTCAGGTAAAAATATATGCGGCATAAATTACGGTCTGTACGACCCACCTGATGATAACCCGTGACAACAAAAGTTGAAAAGGAAATAAATTATTGTCATATATAGGTTGCACAGGAATACAGTATAAGCTACAGTTTGTCACATCAGGTTACAAAGAAAGAGGGTACACAGAAGTTTTTTCATTTTCGGTTTTCATTTAAAACTTTTTTTTTAACCTGCCACATTATAACAACAACATGTTTTCAGCAGATTGAAAATACCTGCTCAGTTAGAAATAGGAGCAGTACCAACACACTCAGATTGTTAGAATGTTGCACATATACAACACTAACACGCATGTTTTAAAGCCTACCAGAAGTTATTAGGCGTGATCATCTTCCTCTTTGCACTAAATCCATTCATGATGCACGCTGATGTCCTGTGGCTTCAAATATTTTGTTGTGTCCCCAGGAATCACAACTGGTACTGAATTTGTTTTCTTAATGGCTGCTTTCACAAAATATGATGCAGATTGTCAACTAGTGACAATAGCAGATACACTGCCTGAACTATAAACCACAGGGTTGAAAACATGAGAAAAAGTAGTATTTTATAATCTGAAATTTACCATATTCAAGTGCATAAAGAAGCCAATTAAAGTAAAATCTTCAAAAGGTATCACATTAAAGATGAGACATAACGAGATTTACGCTTTCAGATGAACTAATTATGGCGTCCTTTTGGGCACTCAGGTCGCTAAGATCTTCCACGTCTCGTTTGTAGTATCTTGAAGCATTCTTTCTTACAAAAGTCCAGTTCTTTAAGATTGCTGGGACACCTTTTGGCACACTGCTCATTAAAGGTCTATAATTAGGTTGAGGTTAGGGGATTGTGAAGCCATGGCGAGTCCATTTTACACGTTTTCATGTAATCTACCAGCATCCAAAATGTGTTCAAATGCATTGAATCCATTTTCTTTCTACTTGTGATATGTTCCTTCTGCAACTGGCTGAGATACAACCCCAAACAATTATGGATACTCCTCCATATATAACAGAAGGGCAAAGGTTCTTTACAGTAAATTCTGTACCCTTTCTTCTTCATTTGTACCTTTGCTTATTCTGGCCCAAATCATTTATCAGTTCACAGAACTTGTTGCCCAAATACATCAGGCTTGTCTAAATGTTTTTTGGGGGGATACCAAATTCTGATTTTTGTGGTGAAAATGTGCAAAACAGATTTTTCTGAAAAAATTTAATGCACTCTTAGGGATACAATCAACCGATGTAAACTATTCATCATTGTTTAGGTATGGTGGATATGCTTTTTGTTGTGGTGGTCTGCTGTGAACATTTTCTAATGGAAAATATTAGATTATGTGCCATAGCTAAATAAAGACTGGGGAAAAATATTAAAAATTGCTTTTGGGGAACTACACGCTGTTGGATTTGGTTTTGTATTCACTAATGACTTTATTTTTATAAATCTATAAATGCATATCCAAGCAATTTCAAAGCCCCTGATTCATTGATCTCTTATTTCGCTATCATTTATCAAGTGGCTTTTCCTGATCGTTGGAAGTTGGTTTTCAAATCACTTCAAACTTTTTTATTTTCGTAAAGGTACACCAGTGTGTCATTATTAGAAGATTATTAGATTATTAGAAGCGCTTGTAGTCTATCGTTAACATGAACATGCGCACTGAGCCATCAGTTGATTACACTAATGAATGTTATTTAGGCCTTCTTCTTCATCATCACCATCATCATCATGATCATCATCATCCTCATTATTATAACTTAAAATGCCCATTAGCTCCACTAGCAAATTATCTCTCTCTCTCTCTCTCTCTCGCTCTCTCTCTCTCTCTGTCTCTCTCTCTCTCTCTCCCTCTCTCTCTCTCTCACTCTCATACTCTCTTAAAAAAATAATTCTTCTTCTAATATCTAAGTTGTCCAGTGTCCATTTTAAAAAGAGAGGAAAGAGAAATTGGACATTCAGTAAGTGTGAACATTAGAATAAAAAAGAACGGGGACTGCATTGCAGAATCACAGGCCAGCTAACAATGGAGCAAGAAAGCACTGATTACACACTACATGCACATATGTGTTTGAAAAACGGAGAGAGAGAGAAAGATGGAGTGAGAATGCACTTGCAGAAGTGTCATTGAGATTAAATGCAATCATTATGTACAATGCTGCAAAAAAATATGTGCTTTGTTCTTTAGTCCCGTGTTTTATTTTATTTTTTGCAATTTTTTCATTCACAAAGTTTTTCATTTCATTTAATCAATTTAGATATCACACTGAGCATGGTCATGGCGGTGTGATGGTCTGGGGCTGCTTTGCTTCCTCAGGACCAGGACAACTTGCTTTGATTGATCAAAAAAGGAATTCTGCTGCAGCAGTACAATGAGCAGCAAGAACAGCTCGGAATGGTTCAAACCTCCACATCCAACCTTTTGATTTCAGGCATTGCTGTTAAAGTGGCATACCTTTCTATTTAAGTTTGGGGGCAATTACTTTTTCACGTAGGGTCAGAAATGTTTGTATTTTCTGTATTTTTTGTAGAACCTGAATTTTATTCATTTTATCTATCCTTGGGTTGTCTCAGCCTGATATTAATATTGGTTTGATGAAATAAAACTTTTGCAAAAGATAAATAGGAACATAAATATAGAAACACAGAAATCAGGAAAGGGGAAAATACTTTTTGATAGCACTGTATAATGTGTGTCCATGCACTAGTTCATTCTACAATCTTTGTTTATTTTTCCCTTTGGCCAGTGGGCTGGATGGAACGCTTTTTTTTTTCAAGCCAAGAAAGTGTTTTTTTTTTTTTGTTGTTGTTTTTTTTTGCCATACACTCCCTATGTTTGGCAGGCAAGAAAAGTTGGCCAGGCAGTAGAATCAAGCTGGCTATACCATACACAGAAAGAAAAAAAAAAATCACTCCTGGGCAATTCGGCACAGTATCAAGAGGCAACATGTGCCACAATAAGCCAGTCTAAAATTCAGCCAGTGCGTCTTTCTTTTCTGCCGTTTTTCTTTCTCAGTGTTTACACTTGAGTAACAATCTCGCACTGCATCTGAAATGTTGTCAACAAAATCACAGGAACCTGTATTTTCTATAACCCCACATGGTGTCTTGCCGTCGACAATGAATTAGATGTTTTTTGAAGTAACAATTTCAAAGACTTCAGCCTTGACTCTGCTGCAGCGACGAATTGAAACGTACTTGGGTGTGACGCTCACACTCATGAAAAATGACATTTAGAAAAATCAAAAGCAGCATGTTTTCGCAGAAATAGCAGAACATGATAATGCATAGCCTGGATTGGAATTTAGCAAGTCAGTGGTCGAGAAACGTCTGCTTAAGTCAAAGTTCAGTCAAAGTTCAGTACAAATGCAATTTTGGAAGCCACTCATTTTCCAAAAAAAACATTTGAAAGAAGATACACTTCCTACAAAACCTATGGAAATTGTATTGCCATGTCAAATGAACTTAATTTGGCCTTCTCTAAACCTTTGCACTTTTTGTTTTCTGAACAGGAGCTGAATGTCAAAATTCACCACAGGTGTTTTACCTGTAATATTTGTACCATTTATCCAAAATTCCACTGTTAATCAGTCAAAAGAATGTACAGGTGTCAGCAGGGCTTCCTTAGTCACTCGCCATTTGTTTGATCAGGCGGGGTTTTGAGAGGTTGATGATGAATAAACTATTTCAAGCGCTTTCAAGCTAGAAATATTGTAGTATGTCAAATGATGCTTTGATTTTAAAACCTAAATTAACCAAGAGGCCTGCTTGCTCGCCTAGTTCATTGTACACACACATAAAAGGTGTCCATTTTCCTGCAAGAAGTGCACATTTCTAAACGCAATGTCCATGTTTGGCCAGTAGGGGACACACTGTGGCAGTCCTCAAATAGTAGGGCAGGCGGGATTACCCCAAGGAACAGGCTTAAAATTTAACATTAAGGCCTAAAAGTTAACAGTGTTTAAAAGGATACAATTTTATGTATACAGTACTGCACTACAATTTTGGGGGTGGGGGGGGTATGATATTGGGGGCAAGAAATGTTTTCTCTTCAATATAAGGAGGCTTTGCAAAAAATTGCCAAGCACTGGACTATGTTCAAGACTAGTGTTAGGAGTAATGCATTACAAATGCAATATTCTTACAAATGCAATATAATTGCTGTAATGCATTACTTTTTGCTGTAACGCCGTAGTGTAATATATTACAAACAAAAAAAACAGTAAGATTGTACTCATTACAAATGAGAGTAATGCAATGCATTCCAATGCATTTTTAGCCTGAAAGTGCTGTTGTTCCCCCAAATTCGCCAAAAATACCGCAAGATCAGAGGAAAAAAGTCAGAGGGAAAATGTTTACTTGCTGTTGTTAGTATCTAGCAGAGATGAATGTGGCAGCAGCAGACAACAGGTTCAATATGGACAATACATACACAAGATGGACATACGCCCATTACTTTCAGTTTGTCAGACAAGAAGACAAGAAGAATATAATCTTTAGGTGCACTTTGTGCACGACACCCAAAGAGCTGTCCACTTAGAAAAATAGGACCAGTAACTTGGCAAACCATTTAGAGTAGTGCCATAGTAACATGAAGTCAGCGCAAAAAGAAAAAAAATACGCAGAGTGTCACGCTCTTTCGCTGAGCGATGCCACTTCCACCTCAAGAGGTTAGGAGATTTGTGTTATGTCATACGTAGAAGGTATGCTGCCGCTTCCCATAGTGGATTCACCAGTATTTTGAAACCTTGTTAGCAAGATCCCTGTCGCAACTAACAATAATGACAAGGTAAGCTAACGCTAATTTTCACAGTCCAAATGTTATTATTAATTGCCTATAAATAGTACTGGTCAATGCATATCAAGATGAAGCAAACAAAACTCATGTTAAACAGTATGTTAAACACAAAAACAATGACGTAGGCTAGCTACTAATGTTATTCCCACCAATGAAGGGAACAAAATACCTTTTTTTGGTATCTTGTCTTTAAAGTTTTACTATATAATACAGCTGAAATTATTTGTACTGGTTTTACGCTTAAGCCAATGTTTTGTTGGATGTGTAATGAGCATAATGAGTTACATTAAAACGTCAAATCCATATTTCCAGTTATGGTAGTGGGAGTTATCTAAAAGTAATGCAATAGTAGTGAAATGCATTACATTTCAAATACAGTCATACTGTAATGTAACCTATTACTTTGAAAAGACAAAAACAAGTCATAAATAATTATTTATCTTAATTACAACATAAATAATTACTTTTTATTTCCAGGGACAATCAAAGACTGAATACAGGCAAAAACACAAGTTCCTTCGGATAACGGCTCCATTAGGTAGGATAAAAGCAGGGTTCCAAGTGGTTGCAATAAAGACAGGAAATTAAGTCAATCAAAGTGTGAAGGTATAGTCGTCAATTCCGTGCAAATAATATCTTACCGTGACTTATTTACCTCTGGTTTCCACAGATACTGTCTCCTACTCTGTATGCTTCATGTCACCCTCTCTCCTTCCTATTTAAAGGGGCTGTGTCATAAGTAGTTCCAATTTTTTGGCGGCCTATATCTACAGTATATTGCACAACTAATTATTCACCATAAACACCTCCACAGTGTCCATTCACACCAACACCTAAGAAGTGATTCACCATGCTTGATTCGCTGGCGTTTTGTCGCCAGTGTATACAGGCAACCAGCTACTTCCCTCGCATGCACCGGCAAAAGAGAGAGTTGCCGTTTGGTTGACAATTATTGTGCAGTAAACAGCGGGGTAGAGCTGAGAACCGCTAAATGCTTTTGTTTCTTTTCTGGTACTGTGGCAGAGCCAATCTTATTTCCTATATTATCGTTATCCTTTTTCTGAGTTGTGTGCCACTAGCTTTGTGAGCCAAACTCAGCTGACAGAAAAAAAACGTTTGGACATCGCAATCAAGTTGGCGATACTTTGCGAAATACTTTAGTTACCCTGCACTGTTGCTAATTTCGGTACATTTCAACAGCTGTTGAAAAAGAAAGAAATACTGAACATACCAGGTATCCCATTTTCCTCCCTCACCATTCTGCAAGACTGTTAAGGGCTCTAACGAGAAAGCTTACCTGGATGAGTTCACCTCAAAATTGCATCTTAAAGAATAGTGTGGCACACCGAGCAGATCTGAAGCTGATCAAGCTGGTTTTATGAAATATTCATACTTAATTTGAATTATGTCCATCTGTTCAATTCAATTATGTCTATATATTATCTATGTAGTGGCGGCTCGGTGACTGAGTGGTAAGCAGAGTTTAATTCCAGCTGACTCTGGCCTTCCTGTTTGGAGTTTACACGCTTTCCCCAAGCCCTCGCCCGAGCTCGCGCGGGCTCTCTACAAGCACACTCCAAAAACATGCAAAAATTGTCTTTTGGTGTGAGTAGGTGCATGGAAGGTCGTTCGTACATCTGTGCCCTGCAATTGGCTGGCAACCAGTACAGGGTGTCCGTCGCTTACTGCCTGACGACAGCTGGGATAGGCACCAGCAAGCCTCTGACCCTTGTGAGGATAAGCAGCTATAGAAATGGACTTATGTAATGTTTTGAAGCCAGTGTTGAATATAATTTGAGCTGCTTCATTTCATTGCACTGCAATTTCTTTTTCATATACAGTCGGCCCCCGGCTTACGAACATCCTGATTTAGGAACAATTCGCCTTACGAGCGTGGATCACGTAGATTTTTGTCCCCCACTTGCGAACAAACCTTTCGCCTTACGAGCAATCCGACATGCCAGCCATTGAGTATGTTAAAATGTTTTCGCTTAACTGCGTCATTAAATTCAGCAGATGCGTCACTTAAATCACCAGTAGATACTTGTGTCAGCAACGTGAACGCTATTGCTCTTAGAACGTCACACTGATTGTCTCACTCACGGTGTCTAAATATATTACCATTTAAGTGTAGTGTTTGTACAGCTAGAGGGAAAAACAGCTGACATGAAATTAAATGTGCCGATTGCAGGACAAAGAATTGTCATTGGTTTAAATGTGTGTTTTTTTTAAATTAATTGTCAATACATTCCAACCGTTTAAAAAAAAGCGCGAATAATTATCAGTCAGTCAAGGAGACGCCAATATGCTATTTGTCGATTAAGGTCACCCGGTCTCACTCACGGAGATGCTATTGGCCGGCGTCACACGTCAATCACAGAAATGCCGATATGCTATTGGCCGAACGCCTTTATCTAGCTTGATGGCACAGGATGGAAGGAAGGAGAGAAAATGAGTGAAAAACGGAATGTTGTGAAGACTTTGCAAACTTTATCTGTTAGACATAGCTTCTAAAATTACTAGCAGCGGTAAAGGAAGAAATAAGAGGATGATGTTTTAGTATCTCCGTGATTTGCACCCTGACTGAAAGAGTTACTGTAACACTGTAAGACCAATAGCATATCTACCGCCGTGTTGACTTTGAGCGTTGGTCTCTGCCCCCCTCTGCTTACACCTAGCTCAAGTCTCGTCGTTTCAAAGGTAAAAGCCATTTATCCATTGTATTTATTGCGTGATGCAAGTGTACAGCAGATTATGTCACTAAATTTTAACATATGTATACGGTGTGACGTTTTTACCTAAGGTGTGACGTTTTTACCTAAGGCTTCAGCGCGCGTTGCACGCATTCACTAATTAACATGGGTTTGAATTGCCCGCTATGCGAGCAATTCGAGATACGAGCGTAGCCGCTGAACGGATTAAGTTCGTAACCCGGGGGCCCACTGTATTTTTATATTAACTATTTCTGTGTTTATTTATGCATTCATTCATTCTACTTTTTCATTCATCCATCCATTATATTAAAAGCCTATCCTAATGAGGTTTACAAGCATCCGACATAGAGGGGGAAAAATCATCAGAAACTAAAGCATTAAAGCTAATAAATGCAAAGTCTGCTGTTAGCACTAATCACACTTATGTTTTGGAGTACACAAATTCTGATTCTTTGCTGATTTGTTTAATTTTGTACAAAAACAAACTCTGAACCATAATGATTTGTTTTGTGGCCTTTTAATGAGTGTTTAGACGATCCAGTTGATCTTAAGATGGCAGTAAGGTTTTCATGTACGTTTTCTCCAGAGAGGGAGTCACAGGAGACAGCAATTTCAATGTCTCTTATTTCTGTCAACCTGTCTATGAATTACTGCTAAGATACTCTTTATCCCCCAAAGGATCAACAAGTCACAACATGGGGATTTTCCACAGTCCTTTCGATCCAACAGTTTCTTCCACATCAGTGAGCACATATATGTCATGCGGATGTGTGCAGGCTGTCAACATGCATGTTTTGCAGGGCATGGCCGCGTACAGAGGAGGGGAGGAGGGGATGCTTCCCGCTGCAGCTTTGATCAGTATATTTTCCAGACGTATAAAACCCACAGGGTAAAGAGAGGCCGACAAATGTTCTGCACATACTGGAAGCTGGTAATATATGTGAAGTGGTGAGAAAGCAGCATCGGATGCGTCTTATCGACAAGCAGGTGGGAAGAAATTGTCCTTGCTGCCACAGGAAACATGCACCCTCCCAGGCAGACAGATGAGGAGAGGCAGGCAGAGTGACAGATAGCAAGACGGTAGCAGACGGCTGCGCAGTTGCATGATGGCGTTCCGCATCTACGGCCTGAACGTCAGTAAAACATAGCCGTAGCACGCTATAGAGCGAGTGGAGTGAAGACAGACAGATGCCCTTCTCTAAGTTGGAAGGATGCCACACCTCTGCGCACATACACACACGCTCGCACATTCTACTCCTCCCCTACACCTGTCTGCCCCTTGCTGTCAGGCGGCCAGACAGGAGGTGATGTTTGCTCCCAGGGGCACCGTCGTCTTCTTTTTTCTCTCGTCCTTATTCATACGTCCCTCCCTATCCTTTCCTTTCTATTATGTGTGGCATTTACTGTTTAAAGTGCCGCTGTCCTCGCAATAATGCCACAAAGAGTGACAGCGCGGCGCAGACTAGTCTATTGGCGTCTGCTCGTGGCTAAATTCCAGATATGACAAGGGCTTTTTGCCAGGAGAGAAGCGAGACCAATTGTCTGGATGCAAATGACTATATGTGGGTGCATTATTATTTTCATTTCTGCATCCTTCTATTTGTCAGTGGGAGTACTGGCAGATCATTTTTGGGGAATCTTGTCAACATCTGAAAAACTGTTGATCTTTGAAAGTAACGAAGATCTGAATTGGAAGAGAGAGGAAGATGAGAAAACCATAGAGAAGGAAGTGCATTGCTATATCTGGAAGTTGTTGTTTGCATGTGGAAGATATTCAGAGGCATCAGAGTGGGTCTGAAATGGAAGGGTTGTGTTGGTAGTCCAGCTGGTCACACTTGTACATAATAGCACTGTTGATTCCATCTGGCAAAATGTGTTTGCATGAAGCCAAATGCGCCAAAGATTGAAATATTTATTGAATAAGAGGATTGCTTTAGCTAATACGAATATGGATGACAAAAATAATCAAATATAATAACGCCTCCCAGCTGACGTACATTGAGGTGTCATTTATTTCCGTTTTCCTATTCTGTCTCACATTATTAAGTAGAATTTTCCCTAGAGACACTTATCAAATTGCCCAACTTTTAATTTAATGGAGTTAGAGCCAAACCTATATGAAAAGTGTGCTTGATCACCCAAGCACTTATTTCTGGTGTTTCATGCTCATCTGTCAATCTTAGGTTAGCTTAACAATTAGCATGGCATTCTTTCTCCGTTCTCTAGAGTTTTATATATACAGTCGGCCCCCGGTTTACGAACACCCTCTTTTACGAACATTTCGACTTACGAGTGTGGACCGCGGAATTTTTTGTCCCCCACTTACGCTCAAACCTTCCGTCTTACGAACAATCCGACATGCCGGCCATTGTATTCGTACATTTTTTTCAGTTTTGCTACGTCAACTAATTCAGAAGTTGACACTCATCACGGCAACATTGAACGCTATTGCACTTACAGTGTCACAGTCACTGTCTCAGTCACGGTGTCAGTCACGGACTCAGTCACAGAGATGCTATTGGCCGGCGTCACGTCAATCACAGGAATGAATAGAAATAAATGAAATTAAAAAAAAAATGAATGAAAAGAAATAAATAAATAAATTCTGCGGGTTGGTCTCTGCTCCCCTTTGCCTCCACCCAGCTCAAGTCACGTCGCCCCAAAGGTAAATGTCATTTTTCCTTTGTATATATTATTTAATTTAACTGTACAGTAGATTATGTTACTCATTTTTAATATGTGTATAAAGTCGTGATGTTTTTACCAAAGGTTTTTGCACGCGTTGCACGCATTCACGAATTAACATAGGTTTGGATTGCCCGTCATACGAGCAGTTCAAGTTACGAGCGTAGCCGCTGAACGGATTAAGTTCGTAACATGGGGGCCCACTGTATTAATTTTCTAGCTAACTAAAGGTTAACTAGATACTTGTCCGAAGCGCATCATATTCACGCTATGGAGACAAAGCTCCTTTCCCACCAAGAACCGAAAGTAGCTGTTGTTTCATTTGTGTCAGGAATCATTCATTGTTGGAAACTTTCCTCAAACGTTCGCCAGGCATTCACCTGTACTGTTGTTGCTGCAAGAAATGTTAGATATGTTCCAAATTTCTTCTTTGACTATTGATATTCAGGGTTAGGGTGTGGGGTGTAGTCATTCTGAGTGGATGTGCAAAAATATATTTACACAACCGTGTAGTCTGTCCTGTCACAAAATTATGACCGTGCCTCACCCATAAGATTGAGTAGCCCTATTTCCACCGACAGTATCTACTCTACTTGAAAAAAGCTCAGCTTCCACCAAGAAACTTACCAACTTTTTGATACCTACTGCTGTGTGGAGGTTCCAGAAAAGTGGTCGAGTTCCAAAGCATAATACTTTGAAGGCCACTGATTGGACTGAGACTGATTAAAATGTGCAGCAGCAAAAACCACTGTAAAACAGGCATCATTAATGACAGAGAGGAAAAAGAATGAAAAAGCTTCCACAACTTTGAACTTCAAGTGAATACCGTCTTCTCGTTGATGAAATATTCCAAAACAGGCAGAAACCAAGCAGCAGGTACAAAAACCTTCCCACGCTCTTCATTGTTTTTGTTACTGTGTGCAGAGTATGCTCGCCAAGATCAGTAGGTGAGATGGGGCTCCCGTGTAGTGATGGTGGCAGTGGAGACACAATGTTATTTAGTGTAGAGCCAAATAGACTAGCGTAGAGCACAAAGGTAAGGTAAGGTAAGGTAAGCTTGGATTTGTTAGCCACTTGTAGTCGTTATTAGACAGAGAGGGTGTAAAAAAGAGCCTTCGTTCAACAAGTTGCTTTTCATGAGATTGCATGGTGAACCTTGCCGTTGTCGAGATATCTGTCTTAACCCGTTTATTTTTAGGGTTGTATCTAAGCAATTAACGTCACTGTGGCGGTGAATACCTTATGCTTTTCATCGTTCACACCAGGAGATTGGGAGGAAAGAGTTTTTTCCAATTATTAAGATAACCTAAAGTTAACATGGATAGCTTGTTTGACAGCAGAATTAAATACTTGTGTGATCTGCAGTGGAACCACCTTAAGCAGAGAACATCCAGCGTTGAACAGCAAAAAAAGCAGGCAATTTAACTACCTAAAAAAAGAACACTTATGCTTGCTAATCTGAACCAGTGAAATATGGCAGATGTAATGAGTCAGCATGGAGTCAGCGCCCATAAGCTTAAAAGTATATTAATATAGTACGATATATTAATATCTGTCATGTTATTGGTTTCTTTTCACAATAGTTTTGAAAATCATTGCATTTAGTCTCCATAATTTTAATTAATTTACATTCTCAGACATTATTCTTTAAAACATGCAATGTTTATGATAGGTTTATGAAATAAATGAGAATATTTATTTACCAACTTTTAACTAAAATGTAAATGTTGTCAATGGCCATACCCTCTGGATGGGTACTGTAGTAAATAATATCTTAACCATTATTATTATTATTATTATTATTATTATTATTATTATTATTATCGCTGTTGTTCAATTTGCTTATTTATACAATGTAGCTTTGCCCCTAGACAAGAAAATACAGTTTTCCTCTATGGACAGTGAATGAACAAAAACTATTCGATCATCATATCATATTATTATTAATATTATTATTTAATTAAAAAAAAAAAACCTTGCTTCCAGTCCCTGAAAATACCTAGCAAGGACAACATCAAGCCAATGATTTGCAAAACTCCAATGCAACAAAAATAAAATCCAGTCTCATTATTTTTGTTCAACGCGTTAATAACGTTAAGACTCAAAATCGCTGCAAAGTGTAAGCAGCAGGATGTGTGTGTTGTAATTTTTTTTTAAAGGGCGAGACATTGCCTTCCTCAATCTCAGTCACTCACACGCAGACAGCAACACTCATCCTGCAACTGCCCAGGATCCTCAGCTAATCACATCACAGCAGAAATAAATGTATGTGTGCCTTATTAACCAAAAATGTCTACTATCTCTGGGTTCTGAACCAGAAATAGTTTTCTTTACTGTTTATCCTACTGACTAGGTGAGAGGTTACATAAAACCGATCTCTTATCAACAATTCACATTCACACCACAGGCACTGTAGTCTTCAGTCAATTTTACATACATTATTTTATCCTCCGGGAGAACCCGAGCACCCCTGGGAGAATATACAATCGTTATATAAATGTCACACAGGCAGTGAGGCAACAGTGCTACAGTAGCTGCTCAGCTCACCTGAAATCTTCAAAGGACTACAATTCTTGAAGCCTGTGTGCCTCACAAGATCAAAGTTAGTATAGGCTTAAAAGTAATATATAGCAACATAAAAGTCGCTTGGATTGGAAAATTAAACATTTTACCATCTGTCACAATTGAAGTCTATCATACTGTGTCTTTATTTGATCGAATATACTGGTACACCCATAGAAAACCCACAAACTACAATGAAAGCACGCAAAAGAAACAAGTCCTGTAATATACTCCAGGAAACGTGTACAGTATAAATTTTAACATGAAAGTTAATATGTTACACCATAAATGTATACTTGAGAGTTTATATTCAGTAATCGTTCTGGCAAAAGAGTTTATAAAATTGAGATTATTTCATTAGGATCTGTTAAATTTTTCTAATTAATCCCTTTTAGAGAGAAAAACCCTGGGAGTTTGTTTTTAATATATACATTGTTATTATGGCAGATTAAAATATTGATGTGCAACAACAAAAACGTTGGCTTCATTGATTTATTTGGTTTAAAAAAATGCAGTTGTGACCATTTATCTGCTGCTTATTTGAGGCGACCATCAGGATTAATGGTTCTGTTTTCTTTTGTCAATGGGCAAATATTTAGAAAATAACAGTCCTCCAACCTGTCATTGCTCAAATATAGGGTGTTCTTGAGTTTAATTTGGCAAAAGAGCTACATCAGCATCTTTGTTGCTGTCCTTAGCATTGGTTGCAGTCGAGACTGGGTGTTTCGTATTTATGTGGTAGACTCAACTTCTGTGGTAAGCAAGCTCCTTCCTATAAAGAATGCATATAACAAAAGTATCACACAGAGTATATACCACACATAAGTGGCACGCAGGTACGCATGCGTGACAGAAATCAAAACGGCATGTGTTTTATTACGCACGTTTGCATATGTGCCTACTTTAATCCTGAGCCGAACAAGTGTTTGTTTGTTTTCTTTCTGAAAAGTGGCTCCAAGATGTGCCATGGCTTGACGCACACTTAAATGTATGCTAATTTTTAATCAGCTTTTATTTGACAAATATGAAACGAGCATGCAAATGTAGCGCAAGTTATTGCTAACAAACAATCTGCTCATACCTGTCAACCTCGGGGTGTACTGAATCTTACGAAAGTTGGACTTTGCCCTTATATATTTGTATATAATCTTACACAGAATTTGTAGCGCATGCACACGATAAAAACAAAACAAAACCTGGCACGCATGTTAGCAAATTATTACTATTCTAATTCCAAAGCATTATAATCTTAACAGAGATCTTTTTGATATAACCAAATTTAATAGCGCTGTAAGAACTGGTTGCAAAAATCTCCTTCGTGGCACATTAAAAGCTTTGAATGAATAGTGTCCAGCGATTTTTCTCCCCATGGTTTAACAGATGTTTGTCGAGAGAGTTACTGCACAACTTCAGCTTTCATCAGAAAAAACTGTTATGGTCATGCGTCACCGGTGTTACCCTGCTACAAGCCTTTTAAAACAAGACTTCAGATGTATACTTCAATCATTTTAAATGAATAAAAAAAAATAATAATTCCAAATTAATTTGCAAGGTTTTAAACGTTTAAGATGCTTTTGTGTTACACCGATCCGTTTAGTATTTACAACTAATGCACTGTATTTTCTTAATAAGCTTTTATTTTGTGAGGGCTATCTTAACCACGGTTACACCTGCATCAATAGAAAAATGCACACTTGCAGGCCAAACAGATTACGAGGTATGGCGGACATACAAATGTGTTTCCACTCCGAAAGTGTACTACTTGATAGGTATGCAAGCTAGTCGAGAAGCAATGGCTAATCGTCCTCTTGCTAGGTGGCGACACAAACTACAGGCGAACTTCGCAAACCATAAATAATGGACTTACAAAACTTTTCGAGGTTGCAGGCTGTGCGCTGAGCAACACTGAGAAGGACTTTAAGGAAGACTGTTTTTAATGACAGAAAGGAAGCGTACCAAATACTATGTCCTGGTACTCATGTGAGTAACCCACAAAAAAAAAAATTATGTGCCCCTTGCATATCATCCATCAATCCATTTTCTTCCGCTTATCCGGGGTCGGGTTGCAAGGGCAGCAGGGAAGCCCAGACTTCCCTCTACCGGGCCATTTCATCCAGCTCCGCCGGGGGGACTCCCAGGTGTTCCCAGGCAGCCGAGAGACATAGTCCCTCCAGCGTGTCCTGAGTCATCCCCGGGAGGCATCCTAACCAGATGCCCGAACCACCTCAACTGGCTCTTCTCAACGCGGAGGAGCAGCGACCTTACACTGAGTCCCTTCCGGATGACCGAGCTCCTCACCCTATCTCTAGGGGAGAGCCCAGACACCCTGCGGAGAAAACTCATTTCGGCCGCTTGTATCCTGCATATCACTCTACCTTTATTAAAGGTACAGTCGGTGCGCTTTTTAAAGTTAATTTTAATATTCATCAGACAACTCTCACATTCTCCTCCATTTTCAAGTCTCCCTTCTACCTTTGAACTCTCCTTCCGACCCACAAATGTCAATCAAGTCATGCCAAACACAATGACAGCCAATCAGTGTCCACTTGAGAATGTGATTGACCTTTGTTTTCCAAACTCCAACAACTCAACCTGACGAAGCCTAATGCTTACAAATAGATATGATCAGCAAACAGAAAGCATAGTTTCAAAATGAAATAAACGTAATTCAAAAAAAAATATATATTCCTTTAACTGTGACTGCAATTAATTGATTGCAATGATTCTGTTAACCTGGCACCCCTATAAAATATGTTAAATGAAATGAAAATAAACTAATTAAAGGGTTTATTTCCCTATATGAACATGGAGTGCTGAGAAACTGCATTTCCCACTCATGAAGCAAAATAAGTACTATAAAATAAGTTTACATTTACACGGTATACATACACGACTACAAACAGAATAATAAACATGCAGTGGAACCTCTAAGGTGATCACAATATGTTCTGGGATGCTGGTTGACCTCCAATTTGTTATGTTTTAGAAACAATTTTCCCTTGAGAAATTAAAAAAGTAAAGAGAAGCAGTACTTTGCACATCTGCCATTGGGATATCACTTTGTGGAATTTGCAAGTTCTCACAGCGATTGCGTCAGTTGGTTCATGCGACTATGAATGTGAGTGATGTTAATTAGCGGCAATTGTGAAACAAAATGAAATTATCTTGCCACACTCTGATATCTGGAAAAGTGTGCAGTTTGTAGAAGCACGAACATTAAACAAATGTTTAAATATGCATACCTCAAACATTTCTGTTCATGGAGTGGGTTGATAAATGAGCTTATATCGTATTAAAGCATGTATGGCGTGTGTGTATGTATTTTTATTAGGAGGATGTTTCTGCATTTTTAATAGTGTGATAATAATAATATACTAGTGGTAATAACCTGCTCACCCCAGACTACAATATGCTATCAAACAAAAGAATATGCATACATTTCCGCTCATCTAAAGAAGAGATGTAACAGTGCCAAAAAGAATCATATCCGTTGGCATTACATTAATGTGAAAGTAGAACAATTACTTACTTGGCTGAGAAATTATCTGCATAATTATGAGATGAACATTAGCGGCTTTGGTGAGCATATTAATTGTAGTGTGCATACAGGAGAAAAAAATAAGCGCAACAGAGGCCCTGCAACCAGATGTCAGCTGTCTTCCAGATGGAGCTTAAACGCAAAACAACCTTTAAAAGCCAAATGGAACCTTGAAGCAGAAGATATTGTTGACATGAGCATCAGCTGCACCAGAAGAAAAGAGACAGGTAAAGTAGTTGCGCCACTGGCAAAATCAGCCTCATTTAGGCTGGTACAGCAAGCGTAACATTTTGTAATACCTTAAGGGGATACAAAGCACTCCCTGAGAGCTTTAACACCCTTTTAGGTTGGATCTACAGCAGGTTTTTTTTTCTTCAAATATTTATGAGAAAAATCAAATTCTTCAAAATCTCATTACTTGACACAACACTGTATTTTGCAGCCTGGATTAAATTTGGATGATGTCTTTTTTTATGTTCTTACAGCTTCTCTTGACATGACAAAAACAAGCTACTGTATGTGTGAGCGTGCAAACGCCCCAATCATTGAGACGCCGATTTGTCTTTCTGCCACCAAACATATTCTCCACAAGCGAGTGGACAAAGCAAAAACAGCAGAAAAATAGGATCAACAACAGTTACACAAAATCAGTTTACACCTGTTTTAAAATGTCAAACAAGACATTAAGACAAACCTTTGGAGGGAAAAAAAAAAACAAATACTTCACGGAGATGCAATCATCTTTGTTCTCTGCAAGATCTCTGCATATTACAATCGGATTACACTCAGATGACGTATACCACAAGAGGAAGCCTGCTGGTAGTTCTGGATTGTCCCTTTGAGGACCTCTGGTCCAGAGGGTTTAAATCTGGAGATTGACTTGGCCATGTCAAACCTTTCACATCTTTCCCAATGTGAATCCCTGGTTTGTTCTTGTGTTTTGAGTCGTTATATCGCCTTCTGTTTATTTTATATCCAAATAGTCAAAACAAAACGTAGAATCAGCTTACTAAAATACTTAATTTACTACGGACAGGCCTTACCTTTCCCTACTTGAAAAGATGCTGGTTTTGTACCAGTGAGACTTTTGCAACATTTACCTCTTTTGCTCTGGAAAAAGAAAAATTACAATTTGATCATTTTCATGTTCAGAAGGTGGTGATGTATATAGGTGGTATATGTAATATTAATTCAAAGTTGTACAATGACAATGTGCAAATAAAAGAAACAAATACCTAAACAAAGGGGGAAAAGGTAACTGATAACTAATGAAAAAAAAATCCTAAACAAAAACCAACAAAAGAAAATTACCGGTAATCGAAAAATAAAAATTATAAAAGAGGAAACATAACTGCAAAAACATCCCAAACAAAAACAACAAAATCACAAGCAAAAAAAATAAATATAAAAGACAAAACCCAAATCAAAAATCACAAAGAAAATATTAACAAACAACAGAAAATTCATTACATCATGAGAGAGCTTCTGGCTCAAGGTCCCTTGTGTGGAGTTTGCATGTTCTCCCCGTGCCTGTGTGGGATTTCTCTGGGTTCTCCGCTTTCCACCCACTCTCTAAAATCATGCACGGACTCACTAATTGTCTTTAGGTTGTGGATTGTTGTTCATCTTCATGTGCTGTGCCATTGACTGGCAAACACCTAGGGGTGTACACCACCAACTGCCCGAAGAATGCTGGAACAGGCTCCAGCCCGACAGCAACACTCGCAATGAAAAATATTCAAGATAATGGATGGACGGACATTACAAAAGATGACACAAATCAGCAAACTCAAGTATCCCAAACAAACAAACAAAGAAAACAATATTAATCACAAACAAAAAACACAAAATAGCATTTCAAAAGAACCGCAAATAAAATGTCACAAATAAAAAAATTAATGAACAAAAGAACATTAACTGCAAACAAAAACACATTTAAAAAGAAGAAACACAATCGCAAAATAAAAATTGCAAACAGCAAAAACACAAAAACAAAAATCACATTACAAAAGACAATGTTTTGTGATTTTCAATCCTTGTTTTCTGTACGTGTTTTTTTTTTCTTTTTCGTTTGCAATTACCTTTGCTTGTTTATTTGTTGTTTTTGTGATTTGCACTCCAGGACTAGCATAAAATTGTCACCCATATCAAACTAAATACAATTACAAAATGGGGCTTTTTCAAATGCAATACAGGGGTACACAAAGATTGCTCATACTGAATACGGCTCACCCTTTCTGCTTCAAAGCTTCCTAATGAATCAATTCATCACCTGGTGCTTATCAGCAGACGCCTAGTTTGTTATATGGTAAAGCAGTAGGTTTGACAACACTGTTGAAAATACCATTATGTTCAGCCCCATTACATGGGTGACAGCTGATTAATGAAATGTAACACTGCGCAACATATTCAAGAAAGCTCATTTTTAAAATGACCTTGCACATCATAATTTATGCATTTATTATCGAATCCCTCGAGTTTAAACACACTTTTCTCAGGTCTTGTGGTTCAGCTTGTTGCTTTTTCCACTTGGGCTCCCTCAAACGTTACGTGCGTTTCATCTTCCAGCAACCGCAGGCCACCTTCTGTGCCATCAAGTCTGCCAGTGGCTGTGGCTTTGTCGCTTTTCTCCCGGCCAACTCGCAACCGCCTCCTGCAGTGATGCAGCTTCACTGTTCGACTTCCAGGGCCACCGCTCAAAATTCACCGGTTTCGCTTCCCTGCCACATGCGTCGGAGCCAGTCACCATGCAGCTACTGATTTGCTACCTACTGGAGCTTAAAATGTCGAGATGGCGGTCCTACATCTGGTCTGAATTCAGGGTGCAACATTGAAATATGAAACTGCTACCAGCACAGCTGTGGTCTTTCACTTGGAATCAGATTGATTATATGTAAAGTGAACGCCTGCTTATTCACGGTTCGTCGCTCACTATTTTGCTGACTTATCTGGGGAGATGTGTCCTCCGTTGTTGTTTTCTGTGCTTGGGCCAAAGCAATGTCTAATACAGAAATTGTGCGCTGGTGCCATCATGGGGCTAAGAAATTACTGTATGTTGAAGCGGGTGGAGGAACATCATTAAGTAATGCTGCAGCAGCCTTATTGGAGGGGGGGTGGGGGGCTTTGTTGCCATCTTGTGGCATCTATCTGCAATCACAACCCATTTTGGGTGGCTGTTAATTACTTGCAGTTTTTGGCAGTCCTAGACTCGTTGTATCCTAATTAACGCTCTCAATCAGCAGTGTCTAATGCGCACACGGGCTCCATTTGCATTTTCACAGCAGTGTTATGAGCCTGTGGCACGTTCCAAAAATAAAATAAAACATTTTAAGAGAAAGCTTGGATAAGGTGTGTGCATGCCTGCAGTGTTCACCTTAATTTTGACACTAGGTGGTGCTGCTTTGAAAAGACAAAAGCAATCATTCATAGTCAGCATGTCCTCAAATGCAATTTAGAGAAACATATCCATCCAAAAAGATGACACCCAAATCAAGAGATTAAATTAACCCTCTAAGCGCTTAAGTAGCAATATCGCAGCTAACAACTTTTACAATATCCCTATATCACTAAACATTTTCAAGCTTTTGAAACAGTGATGCAAAAAGTGAATATTTTATTGAAAAAAACTCCTTAAGCGTTAATATGCAATGATCAGTATAATAGCATATAGCTTAACCAGCCATTTGTCAGGAAGTATTTGTCAGGAACAGTATTGGCCACATAATTTGATTAAACAATCAAAAACATGGCACAGACACGTGGTTCTGAGAAACAGCTCATGCACCATACAGGAATGCACTTTGAAAAATAATTCCACACATCTATAGTTCATAGTAATTGTATATGCACCAATTGCAGCAACGCCCCCAATTTCATTGTCTACCTGCTGTGCAATTAAAATAAAGGTATTCTATTCTTCTCTATTAATAGCTCTCTCATACACAACTGAATTTGAATTAGATATACATAGAATTTGAATTGACTAAACAAAAATCGATTTTGGATGGATGGAGATACAGACAGACAGACAGACAGACAGACAGACAGACAGACAGACAGACAGACAGATAGACAGATAGATAGATAGATAGATAGATAGATAGATAGATAGATAGATAGATAGATAGATAGATAGATAGATAGATAGATAGATAGATAGATAGATAGATAGATAGATAGATAGATAGATAGATAGATAGATAGACAACAGTGTCCATTTCCATGTTTATGCTGTGTGTGCCAATTCTCAACCAACCTACAGGCAACACCTCTTAATGTATGCATCCACCTGTTTTTGTCTCTGCCTGCCTGCCTGTGTGCATGTGTATGTGGGGGTGTGTACAGCACAATTTTCAATGGGACCAATTTTAATGAATACCAATTTCTATGTAGAACCAACTTATACATCTGGCCCCTGGTAAAGTAAGTTTCGAGCAGTGTTGCAACAGTTTGTTTGTCAAAATGAGCTTCAATGTAGCCAGAGGAGAAAAACAGACTGTGAGGAGCGTTTCAAAGAAAATGGAAAACAAATTGAGGCACAAGACAAGAAAGAAGTGGACTGAGAAAGTCCAGTGCTGAAAATTATTGAATTTTTTTTTTTTTCAAATTATTGTTTTCATGTTGCTTCCCTTGCACTCTGGTCACAGAATGATAAACATCTACTGCTTTTAATGCAAAGTAGTGCAAGGCATGGTCTCTAAAGGTTTACAATGACCAGAAAAGAGATGCTTCTCATTGCTTTAACAAAAACATAAAAAAGATTTATTAGAGGAGTCAAGTACTCTTTCAATGTAGCAATCAAAAGTCCAAGGGCCCAATTTACTAAGAATCCAACTAGCAGAAAGTAAAATGTTTGTTTGTTCGTTTCACCGAATAAAGGGATAAAGTTGCAATACATACTTTCGCAACAGCAGCTGCTATACCTACACAGGAAACCCATCAGTGTCAGACAAAAGATCTCACTCACTTTCCACACTCATGAACCCAGCAATTAGTATGAACAAGTTTATGTAGTCCAAACTGGATTGGACTAGAGCAGGGTTCTAAAAACTTGACATCAAAGTTTAATATTACCACGCTGTTGCTCTGGGCATTGTTTTTTTTTTTTTTTTTAATGGGCTATCATAGATCAGCCTCATGGCACCTTTCAGTGAAATGTAATTCTGAAGTGACATCCTGACAAATGATAAAGGCCAATTCTATGATTGGTGCCTTCATAATAAGCGCACCACTCACAAGTTATGCTGGTCCAAATGATTTGAACGGTCTCAAACTAAAAACAAACAGTTTAAGAGTTTTAAGTCACAGTGCATTCCCATCATCTCACTTGTTTCGTGGAAGGTAGCAATCTCAGTTATTTTTGATTAGACTCTTTAAGTCTTATATCAAACATCTTTCACATGATCACAAGTCTTTTGGTCTTTGCAATGACACGACACAACCATGAACCAAAAGATGAGCTCTAACAAAGCGGAAAGTGGAAACTTGGCATGGGGAAAACACCAGCGAAATTGCAACTGATCCAATGAACAAAGACCATTTTGAAAATGTGGCGGATTGCAGAGCTGTTTCAAAATATTCCAGCATTGTTGGTGATCGCTTCTCCATTTCATATTTCTACCAAGAACATGATGGAAATAATCTGCTTAGTAGGAAATATAAGACTACATAGGCTGAGACTAATGTCGTAAAATGTGAGCAGTTACAAGAAAATAGTCTTCCATGGTTATCTGATCTTTTGAAAGTCTTCTGCACTGTACAGGTGACATTAAAGAGCTACGAACTACAAACCTCTTTTGCATGCTTATTTATTTGTGTGCATTATCCTGCTCGAATTAGCTTGATCATTTGTCAAATTTTGGATCAGACCATACATCATTCAAATATTATACATTTTTAATGTTGACTTGAGTTTCCTTTAAACTTCCCCTAATGACTGGATCGCTATCAAATCAGGACATTAGAAAAAAAAGAATCTAATTTTGGAGAACCATACCGTGCTGACACGCTATCATAATTATTTTGTATAACTGTGATTATCATGTGTATTAATGTTCTCTTTAGCATTGAATTACTCAAGGGTACATCCAAATCTATATTTCATGTCCTGTTTAAGAGTATTCCATTTTGAGCTTAAAAAAAGACCACATAATCCTATTAAATACATAACAACCTTTAAAAGTAAATTCACTTTAATGCAGCTCTTTCAACCACTATAAATAAATAAATGTGTTTCTCGGAATTTCAAAGCACATTTTCTACTAACGTCCCTTAATGCATTGTTAATGTGTGAAATGTCTGAAAATGTATCCAGCATCTTAAAATGTAAGATTTGAATATTCGTGTAAGTGTGCGTGAGGTGTCACCTTTCATCTTCAAGAGTACGGGCTCAATGTCAACCTGCCAGCTGATAAAAGGCTTTTCGGCATTCCCCCTTTCCTGTCTGCATTCCTCAAAGCAAAGGTTGTGTATCTGCATGTGCCAGGAAGATGAACAACCACACTGGAATACTAAGACAATAAAGACAGAGTGTGTTGGCATCAATATCACAAGACTCATGAGGGAGACAAAAGCAGGTGTTTGTGTGTACGTTCATTTTGGGACAAGCCTGCAGGAACAAGACGTGCTCATGGACAGCAAACACAAGACGGGCAAAGTGAGTGATAATCACAGCAATGTTCATAATCTTCAGCCACCCGAGCAGAGAGAAAATAAAGTTTGCACAAATTACATGCGGGTTAATTTCCATCAAAACAAGCCCACACCCACCCGGCACGCGCGGGGAATGGAGTGGCCACTGGTTGAGAAGCCAGCGGTGATGAATCGCTCATACCTGCAATCACACTAACAATGATGGGGTGTGATGAAAGCGGACTCTGTGACCGGAATACGAAACCATGGCCGAATATGAAATAGGACGCCATATAGTAGAGGCCCGTCCATGCTAAGTCATTTTTCCATCATGTTCGCTTTGGCATTCATCAGGGGACCTTATTGTTCCGGCTGACAGGGTGTAAATTACAGGTGGAGCCAGACTTCCTGCCATTCTCGAGAAATTGGTCCCCAGTTACGGATTTCTTTGATCTTTTATAGGCTTAATAGACATGTTTTAGAATTCCATCTTAATCATCCACGCTGCTTTCCTACTCTGTCATACGGATATTCTTTTTTTCTTTTATCAAACAATCTCCCCGCGTATTCTTTCACAATTCTGTCATTTTTCTTGATCGCTTGTCTTTATCTTTGACTTTCACGTCTTCTTTATCATTGTGCCCTTCATCATTTGCAACCGCATGCGGGGGACACATCTGCAGCATTTTGGTTCCGTTTTGGAGCATGTCCATATAAAAGCCCGCAACCTTCAAAATTAAGCATATTTAATTTGCTTCCCACTAAGAGTTAGATACATGCATTTTGTTTTCTGCAGAGGGAACGACTTATCATGTTGCCAAGTCAAAAGTATGTAACCAGAAAGATTAATATGGGGGAATAATTGAATGAAAGTTGAAACATGGTTGAGCTGAACAGTGAATCTAGGTTGAACTTATACAGAAAGATTGAGATCATGTTAAAGCAATGCTTCTCAGGCAACCCAGGGGGAGGACACGAGGTGATGCCAGGAGGTGCGCGGATGACCCCAGGGAAAAGGCTTTGTTTTTATCATGTGAAATGTGAAATGAAAATTGCAATAAAATAAGAATTTTCACCGTCATTCTTCTTCTTCTTCTCCCCTATTGGTGAAAAACTGAGAAAGACAATCTTAGATTCAACAATATTTCAACATTGATCTTTCAAAATAATTCAACTAAAATCCAATGTGGATTCAATGGCCTTTTTTAAACACAACTTTTCTGTTGGCAAAATAATCAGAATCATTAACTGAGCATGATTTTTTTTTTTAACAAAACCAAAAATCGACTTCTTAACCCTAATTCAAAGTTGATCTTTAGTAATCTGGGTAGAAAACTAAACACTGAAACATATTTCACAAATTTCATCAATAAAATAACTTTTTTTTGGGGAGGGCATAGTGTGAGTTTTGGGACACATCGCATTGAAAGCAGCAATGTTTGATGGACTTTTTTTTAACAATATGCAATGAGCTGCACTTTGTATTTTATTTTGACAAAGAGCATAGAGTCACAATGGCATCATAATGACCTCCTCATAATAACAAGAGATTAGATGCACAGTTATGTGTTTACAGACTAAGTGTCCTCTCAGTACACTTAAAATTGGTCATAAAAAATGAAAACGGCTCATTAACCGACAATCGTACAATTGTTGGTATCGTGAAACATAAGAAAGAATGTGCCACATTTGTTTTTAAGTCTAGGCTTTGAGACTTTTTGTGGATGTCTTCACTTCCCAAATTCAATTCTCCCTAGTTATACAGGTTTGGGACTGGCACTGAATTGCCTCCCTTAACATACAGTAGGTAATCTTATGACACGTGATATGAACAGTTGGTCTCCCATCCAAATTCGAGCCAAGACTAACCCAATTTAGCTTCTAAGATTAAATGAGATTAGGTTTTATCAAATCAGCCTCTTTAACACCAAAATTGCTTTCGGTTACCTGAAAATGATTTTTTATGATGATGCTTTTCTACAGATGTCCCAATCCTGATCATGTGATAAGAAATCCAGCCTCATCACATTATTCACAGCTAATGTGAATCGGGGAAAAAGATGGAAGTTTTAGTTGCATTTTATTTGTTTTATTAAAGGGCTACAGAGCTACAAAACAATTAAAAGTGCATTGATATTGTCAAAAGAAAAAAAATACTGGTTTCCTACTATAAACACAGTCAAATCAATGAGTAAACACAGCCAGAGGGGGAACATCTAAATGTTCAAGTCTACGTGATTTAAATCTCCCTATCCATATAAAAGATGTCACGTTGCCATAGTTTGTACAAAAAAGGCAATTTGTTTTTACTTTTTTCTGACTCAACTAAAGAATGCCAAGTCATCAAATCTGGACTTGGTATTGGCACATCTTCAAAATTAGGTGGATAGGGACTAGGACTGGGGTGCAAAAAAAGGTCATGGAACATCCCTGTTGTTCAATCTGCATTTGGCTAGCAATCATTCCATCGTGTACCCCACCTCTCTTCTTCTTGCAAAGTCAGAAAACAACAACGGTATTGAAATAAATGGAAGCAATGTCAGTCAAAAAAATTGACATGAAGGGGGAAGCTGAGGTCCGTCAGTAAAAACCTTCCATCCATTTATTTTCCAGCAAACTGGAGCTCATTCCGTCTGACATCGGGTGAGAGACAGTGTACACTCTTGACTGGTCGCTCGTCAATCACTCAGCACATACAGAATTGGAATCATTTACATGTTATATGACTAGCACCTCTGGCTCGTGATAGAGATCTGCTACTGTCCATCTTTTACATGTATCTCATTATATCCTTTTCATCAAATTGAAATGTGAATTCACTTGACTGAAACCCTTTACCTGTCATGACGACTAAGACCGATTTGGATAGGGCAGAACAGCATGGACTTTCACCAGCTTCCCTTACTAGGCCTTTGTGTTCCTGAATAACAGGATCAAAGCATGGACTCACACCTCCACCATCTATGAGCCCAAGCTAATTATTTCCTTTGTTGGCATATGTCTCCCCCAATTGCTTACATCGCTACCAAATGTCTCCCCTCCCAAATCCTCCAGTGCAGCAATTACTTATTTTTTTTTAATCTAGGAAACTTGTGAGCGAATAAAAAGAGAGGATGCGGAAAGGTTTTTCAGAACAAAGCAGAATTGCTTTTGTGCAGTCCTCCTCCGTTCTCCTCATACATAAGACAGGAAAATGCATTTTCTCCTTCTTTGTGTATAGGTACTCACAAATGTCGAACAAGTGAACCTGACACCTTATTTCGGCAACTCCAGCAAACATTCTAATACATGCTAATTATGTATCAAAACAAAACCTATAAAACATTGTTAAACTGTACAAACACTGCAGTTTTGCTTACCTTTTGGCTTTGATATGATAGGGTTTTTCCTGTAGTCTCATACAGAAAGACTCCTGACGATGCTTGAAAATGGCGGATCTTGACTCAGCCTAACTTTTTAAGTCATGATTGGAGAAACTTTGTGCGGGGGAGTCACTCTTGCGCAGCTCGCTCGCGAACACATTTTTTAACGTAGGCAGCAGATTGCTCGATCACTTCTTACTTGGTAGGTGGGCACTGGCAGGCACTCCAGAGATTCAGCTATTTGTATACAAGCAGTTAAAAAGAACATTTTCCATGGTATGCCCTCTTTTATGTTCACATAAAACCTCATGATCTTTTGATGTCTATGTGTATGCACCGCATTGACCATTGGCACCTGGCTATGATGATGGACCCCCGGTGAACACATAAAACTCCTACACAACTTGCACTTCATCCACGCGCATAGATATTCCCAATTGCCATTGTTCACACGCACGCACACACAGACACAACTCTTCCGCGCACCCCCTCCTCCTTTCATGTCCCTCACTTTTCCTCCATCTACCAGATGGCTGACCCATCTGCTCCCCCTCTCTTTCCCTTACTCTTCGTCTTGTGCACACCCTCTCTTTCCCAACCTGCTGTTATGTGTTTCTTGAGGTCTCGATCCAAGTTATGGATACACAGGTCCCTTACTTCTCTTTACAATTTACACTCATGGGGACAACCTCTTGCCTTTTGCATTGATTGCACTTTCATGAACATCTGTTTGCTTACTACTTTCTCTGTGCAAATGGTCAAAGTTATTTATTTTTTTTGACAATGCTTCCATTTGAATGTTCAATTTGTATGTGGTTTATTTTGTTCAACACATCTGCTTAGGTAGCCAATTTTGTTTGTCTGTGCAGGCATCACACTTACCATCTGTTTGTGTAATATTGCCTTTGTGGGGGGAGGTGGTTGCGCGTCTGAGTGGATAGTGTCTGATTATAGACTAAAATGTGTTTTCACTGGAGTGTGAAGTCAACATTTCGTGTTTGTTTTCATCCCAACAACACTAATTATTTATTAGAGTACAGTATTTCATAAAAGGAAACTTGGTTATTGCACATTAGTTCATATTTTTACTTTTGTTATACTCATGAACAATCATCTGGCAGCTGGAGCCTTATTATGAGAAGCTGAAAATCATTTCCTCAGCTTCGTCTTGAACTGTGGATCACCTCGTACCACTTCCAGCCACATACACTGTTTGCTGTTTGTGTTCTACTGACAAAGCAATTTTAAAGGAAAGCCCAGAAGGCTACAACATTCATCACTGCTCTGATAGAATTTACCTGCAAGACCAGTATTGAATGTATGCTGTCTAAAAAACAAGGTGACCTCTTTCTTTTTAAGTAAGTGAGATTTTAACACGTTCACTTTTAGTGGCAAAACTGAAAGGGGAAGTTGAATCAAAAATTTTCTTGACAATAATATTTTATGTTTGCTCTCGCTAGTCAGCATTCTGATCCATCTCGGAGGCAGCCATTTTGCCACTTGCTATCTTACTGAAAATGACATCACAGTTGCTGTGGACTCAGGAAGGGACCAATCACGGCTTATGTTTTTTGAGTTTGTGACACTCGCAAGCTGAGCTACAATTGGTCATTACCTGAGCCCTGAGCAATACCTAAGCCCTGAGCAACTGAAAAAAGAAGAAAGCTTGCGCAGAGAACTTTCACAGAACTGGTGTTTTTCTCATTTTTAATGAATATAAGAAATCAATGGGGTCTTCAAAGTGTGTTTTTCTGACTTTCCTAAAGACGTATTATAATCAAGACTTGAATCAAGTTTGAACTGCTTTTGAACTCTACAGCATTCTGTCGGTGTTATGTGAAACATGCAGGTATGTTCAGTCTGTTGAAGATAGGATGTTGTTGTAAGCAGGCAATTAAAAAAAAGTTTTAAGGATTTTTTTTTTAAACTTCCATCTAAAGTACCATGATTCTGTGTAAATATCTGACATTATGACCTGTGAGTTTTAGTCCAGTGCGGTTTATCGGTGTGTTTTTTTTTTTGGGGGGGGGGGGGGGGGGGGGGGGGGGGTTTGGTGCTTCGGCTTATATACCGGTGTGCCTTATTGTGAAAATATGGTATTTGTTTTGTGTATAAAGGTCCACAAAACTTCTGAATGAAAAAAAAGTAAATATGCTGATTTATAGATGTGCCATTTTCATACAATTGGATTTTTTGTATGTTGGATTTTTTTTTTGTAATGGATTGATGCTTGACGGACTGCAGATATTTGATGACAGATGGGTGGCCTGACAACTACAGTTTGTTTTGACTTAAAAAAAATAACAAAAATAAATGAATAAAAATAGAATGATTGACCGACTCAAGTCATGCCCAGGAGGATGACAAATGACTATAGGCAAAATTCTGTAAAATACACACCTCTGAAAATAGGTATAATCTTTTATTTTAAACAAGACTAGTGCCCTTTATTTGCTCTTGAATATGATTAGGTAAAAACAGGATATTCATATTTTCCTCCTTTTTTGTTGGTGTTTTATACAACAAACAGGGCTGGAGAGCTAAACCCAGTTCAGCTGCTACTGTGCAGTGGAATTGCAAAAAGGTGGATCTTTTCATTTTCTAAAGCACTTGTCTTAAATAGGTTTGTAGGCTGGATCCACCTTCAAATGGAGGCCAAGAAGTCACATTGTTGTGAGAAAAAAACTATAAAATAATATACCAATTGACTTTGTTAACAGTTGATTACTCACAAGGTGAATCTGGCAGGAATGTGAATCTTGTAATTCCTGTAAATACCTTCCTTCTGAGGCCAGCACTTCTTTTGAACCAAGTGTTCCAAAAAGTCAACAAAAATGCAAAAGGAAAATCATATCACATTTCATGTGACATCAGGCATAGCAGGAAACTAACTAAAAGGCACTGTGTGTTAGTAAAGCTCTAATGAAAAGAAAATCCACAGACATACTTTATTTCTCTGAGTATGTTTTTTTTTCAAGGTATGTCGAGGTTTTTTTTCCCGCTCATTTTCAACCCCACACATAACTCAAAACAGGCCAATATTTTCTACATAGTATCTGTGTTTGAATAACATTAATTCAAATGTGAAATAAGTAATATCATATAATCTACAAGGCTTGAAATGAATACTGTATATATCCGTTTTGCATTTACACAGAACATTGCAAAAATGCACTTTCATCAAGCGCCGCCTAATTGGCTTTTTGTTGTTTATAACGAGGCGGCGTGGATATTTTTTTCAAAAGACTTTGACGCATTATAAAAATGAAAATATGGCTTCACTCATCTCCTTCAGCCCTCAAACATGTGAAAAATTGTATCGGTCAGATGATGACTGCCTGAGGAAGAGTAACGAGGGTGTTTGTACAATTAACAAGGAGATAAGAGAGGACTTCCAGGTCTTAAAAGGGAGGAGCTATTTGGAGGTAACTTACAAGTGTTCACATAAGTTTGCCCAAGTTTTGTAAATTCTGTGAAACGAAGTGACCCCACACTTTGCTGGCTTGGTATAGGCTTGGATCATATGGTCTCTCTGACATATAGTCGTTCTCGCGTTGCATTACCGTAATACCACTACATGTATGTACCCTTCTAAATTCTACACAGTGCAGCTTTAAAGCTATATTTGTTCTCTTGCATTTGTATTTTCAATGAATTCAATTTGTTTGGCTTCTGGGGCAGTTCCACAGGAAAAATCCATTTGAAAATGTACTCTATTTACTCAATGAATATTGCACAACTACATTAATTTGCTTTCAAATGTGTAGAAATAGCTTGTATTGTGATTGCAATTATCAAAATATGTTGCTTGTGTTAACAAAAGACACGTAGATCTTTCTCATCAGAGTAAAAAAGCAAACGGCCACGTGCATTTTTTTTTTTTTTTTTTTTTTTTTTACATACACTATATTGAGCATGCTTCCAGAATAGGTTCTATAATTCAATTCTCTTTGAAGGTTTCCTCTGCCGGAAAATGGAATGAGGAGCCTGTGCCTGGGAGTTTGGCCAGGAGCTCTCACTGTTTGCATCTGTGTGTTCTGTGTTGCTTTGACCTTGCCTTTACAGAGGGCTAATGCCCCGCCGAGAGACGTGTGACTAGCAGCAGCCTCACAAAAGCACAGAGATTAACTCACATTCACCAAGAACCAATGTGAATGGACAGTGACTGGCACATGGAGAATATATGCAGCAGATTACAAAAAAAAGAAGTAAAAACAGGGATGCATGCAAAACTGAAATCATGCTCTGGTTCAGTGGTTCTCAAATGGGGGTACGGGTAGCCCTGGGGATACTCGATTTTAAATAAAACAACCAAAAATCCTTTAAAAAAAAAACACACATTTTATGTTCAATAGGTTATTCAATTTAATTAGTTTTCCTAGCCAGATTCTCCTCCATACTAAAATGGTTCGACCCAAATTGTCAGTTCAGTTAATAATTTCTTTTTGTGAACACATCTCTAATATCATCCCAAAAGTTTAATATTTTTCTGTGGACAAATACAGGGTGTTCCAAAATGTTTGACCCCATTTTGTAGGCCAACAATTTTGACAATTTTCGGTGGAATGACCTCAAATTTTCACAGCTTGCGTAGACACGTTTCATGCTTTTGTGTGTAACGTTTGGCAGTTCTATCTTTTCAGGTTAAGAAATGCCATTCACTTCAAAAGAAAAGGCATTTTGCGTGTTAGAGTATGCTCTGACTCAGTCACCAAAGACAGTGCAACATGCCTTCACAAATTTTGCAAAGAAGGCACCAACTACAAAACAAATTAGGACTTGGCACCATAAATTTAGAGAAGAGGGTATATGCATACCTAAATCGCCAGGACGGCCATTAACGTTTGCAGAGTCACAGGCAGTACTCAAATTGAACATTTATGAAAGTCTGTCATAGAACCAACAAAAATTTGTACTTTTCTTCGTAAATTTTACTAATAAAGTGCATGACCTTCAACATGAAGTGTATTTAGTTTCATTAAGATCCATCAAGTAGTTTCCGAGATATTTTTTCTTTAACCCAAAAATGCTTTGCACTGCTTAAGGGGATGAAGCTGAACTTGGATGAAAACATATTTCACAGGGGGTACATCGCTGAAAAAAGGTTGAGAACCACTGCTCTAGTACATTTGTTTTCTGCCCAATCGGCTACATTATCGCTACACAGATTTCAAAGTGAGAAGCAGCAGCATGAAAAGACACAATTTTTAAAAGGAAACACACATGCATGCCCATAACCTTCACCAGAACAAAGCCTACTCGTTTCAGATGTGAGTCAGTGATATTTGATTTTGATACAGAAGCTCTATGTCACAAACGTGATCACATCCTCCTGAGGAAACGCGGTGGGAATAGAAAGTGCAGAGATGGAACATTTTCTCAGATGTTCTGACTGTACAAATATTCTCTAAAGGACACAAAAACAATATGAAGCACATCAACAGGATAATAACCCAGCACTTTCTCTACCCCTGACTGAGTGTATGAATATGGTATGCACTAGGATTGTATAAATTCAATGTGCATGTATTTCTGTATCAAGAAATACAGTGGGTAAAAGCGGCCTTGAGGCCACAGGTGTAGCAAGACAATGCAGAGAATTTAGAGTGGGATGGAGAGAGCCAAGGAGGTCACGGGCCTCGCTTTGGGCACCAGGCCAACTGTATTCAAGTGGAAGACCATCAGACACTCACGTTCCCCTACGGTCAGAAGGAAACCACATGGAAAATAAGGCACGGCAGGCTTGATGTCGTCCACATGGGGTCACGCTTCATGTACAGATGCTACCCGGCATGTACATACACACATAATCCGCCAGATATAAACAAATAAGAGTAAATACCACAGGCAAAGATACAAAATTAAACTGCGTTCGAATGGTTTCAAGTAGCATCATGCAGACCATGAATCACTGAATCATTGCTTTTTTAAAATGTTGATCTAATACAGACAATAGCCAATTGTCATGCAGCATTTATACTTTGAACAGGAGTATAACATGGATCTTTTATTATTCCATGAAGAATTCATCTCATTCATAGAGAATAGTTGCTTCATAATTCCCCTCATACATTTTGCACACTTGCTATTTCTACTCGGAGAACTCAAAAAGATGGCTGCAAAGATGAATGGTAAGGACACTTGAGTTTTTCCACATCACATCATTAATTATAACTAAAATGTAATTGTAATTATATAAAATTGAATTTATATTTAAATAATAACAGAAAAACTAAAGCAAACAAAGCTCAGGTAACAACCAATCGCAGCTCTGCATACGACTGTCACCTGGCGAAACACAAAAAAGTGTTGAGCTTTGACTTATTGTTAGCTGTCCCTTAACCGCATGCGATATCTTGTCATCCTAAGGCATTGACTGTTTATGCTGTTGTTTAGAGCCACAACCACCGGAAGCAACCACATTACTTAATTCACTGCCATTTACGACTATACTGTCGACACCATTTTTTTTTATTATACAGTACATTGGAATTCAATGAGTTAATTCCTTCACTGCCACTGACAAATATGTCAAAGGTCCATTTTAAGTAGACTGGTCGTGAATGTGTTGATTCTTTGCAATGCATGCTTCACTGCATAAATTGCTTGGACCACTGGCTAGCCTTGAGTTAACTTTGTAGAATGTATTCAACAAACACAAGAACGACCCCCCCCCCCCCCCCCCCCCCCTTACACTTTGGATTAGTCCACATTTTAGTTGAGATCTGATTGATTCAGTCTAATGTAACAGGAAGACTTACAGTGGCGGTCCATGCATTTCACATTTTGGCCTTCAGTGAATGGACCCCTCATGCACACGTACACAGGCTTTTTTCAAAGCATTTAAACATAAATAAACCCGCATCAGCAATTAACGCTTATCATTATACATGCCACTGAGAATAAGTCATAATAATTTCAAATTTTTTGTCCACGAAGTTTTATGAAGTCCAACGAGAGTAGGCAAGCTTTAACAGGATTGTACGCTACATTACAAACGGCAATTTAATATAAGTGTCACGTCTGCATGGGCATGGTGAGTGAGTTGGGAGAAGGAAGGACCAGGACCCAAAAAATGCAGGAAAACTGAGAAATATCTGACTGAGAAAGGAAGTTTTAACAAGGAAATGAAGCAGACGGGTGGAAGAAATCAAACCAACGAGAATGCAGACAATACAGGTAAAACCCCACAACAAACACGATAATTGAATATGAATGACATTAAATGACAAAAACATATTAACTCACCCAAAACGGCTGTCCCCAAGTTATTTCAGTACAAAAGCCATTCTTCTTTTTTTTCTCAGAAAGACTTTCATGACTTGCTTGTAGCGTTTGTTTTAGCGTTTCATTTCCAATAAAAAATCATTTTGTAATGACATGGACGCCAATGCTGAAAGTCGCGTCGGTTCAATTTCCGGTTTGCTCTTCTTCGCCCATTGTGGGTTGAAGAAAAAAAGCGTCTGCGGATCTGACTTCGACGTATGCTAACGCTAACGTTAGCTGGTTGAGCAACATGTTTTTTTTTATCTTCTAACTATTTACATGGTGGCCCAATATAGCACTGCCTTCCTGCAGTGAGCGTCCACTTACGTCACGTTCGACATGATAGTTCTTGAAGGCGTTTTTATGGCTCGATTGGCTTTTGCATCTTTCTAACAAAAAATATAGCAATGTACAAAATATGCCATTGCGCATAGCACAGAAGCCGATTGTTCAAGGCAGACATGGTCTGGAAATCTGCCTGGCGACACACGTTAGCTTAATTCTAATTGGCTAAAAACTCTACATTAAACCGGCAGCACTTATAGGAGTGTAACCATACGGATATTATATGACACGAAAAGAACAGAATATGGAGAATACGTTTATACATAAAATATATATATTTAGCAAGAATAAATTAAAAATGAAATTGACTTTTATTTTAGTTATCATAATTATTATAGTTATGATAATTTCAGGTTAATTTAGGCCAGAAGAGAAGGCCTTGCTGGCCCTGACAGACAACCACTGCTTAACACAAACTATTACTTTGACCAAAATGCTCTCATTATTATTGGTAAGGCCAAATAAATGACCCACCCATCCATCTTAAACACACAACCTCACAAGGGTCACGGGTGTGCTGGAGCCTATCCCAGCTGTCTTCAGGCTGTAGGCGGAGTGTACCGGGGTACACCCTGGTATCTCAGCCAGCCAATCGTAGGGCACACAAAAACAACCCTTTATTCCATGTATTAGAGTGGCAAATATACCTACGGCGCTTGTTTTCAGAATGTGGGAGAAAAAAGGAATACCCAGAGAAAAACCACGGAGGCACGGGGATAACATGCAAACTCTCCACAAGAAAGTTGGAGCCGGAAGCAAAACAACAACCTCTGCACTATGAGAAGGACGTGCTACCTAGCGTTTTACCATGCCAGCCCGAATTAATTACGTTTTAAAATGAATAATATTTACTACACAAGGTGGTTGTTTGCAGTTGACGGTGATTACATGATGATGTCAAATTGCCCGGCCAGTCTCACTTTTGGTGTGCTTAAGGCGAGTAACAAGAACAACCAGCTGATAGTTGCCGCAATCAGCTCCTAGTTTGCCACTCAAACAGCCAATTACACGATAATACCACGTGATAATTTTCTCATTGGCCTGGGGGGCAGCTATACTTAAGCCCTTCATCTTGTAAAATCATCACATGTGGAAGGAGTAAGGTGACAGACAATCAGTTCGTTTATGCAGCCTCACACACTAGTTAGACCTCATGCCCTTGCCTCATTTTTGCTGCTTTAACCTTTCATTAATCCCATGTGGTACAATTTTTAACCCAGTTGTCATCATAGCTTAGTGAGCTCTGCTGCAACTTCCAAAATTTCCTGCAGAGGTAATTAGGCACCATGAACACCCTTCTTTGAGAGATTACAGAGACCCGGGTGAGCAAGCAATAAAACTGAGCCTGCACATCTTTATTATATGATATATGGGGAATGAGAGGCAATGACAACTGCTGTGAATGTCCTAAACTGTTGTTCTCTATCTTTTCATATTAAACACAGCCCAATGTTTTTTAAGACTGAAAATACTACAATAAGTAAATAGTTCAGATACATGATATATGCAGTACATTAAAAGGATTCATTGTTTTGACAATGGGTGCAGTTTTGCAAGTTTGTAAAAGAATGAGAATGTGTTGGCAAAATCAGCAAGGTTTTTTAAGTCCAGTGTTTTTATTTTCTGTGAAAGAAACTTTACATTGCAAAACAGCTAGACCAAACTGTAGCAACAGCGCAGAGCAATAGTAAAAAAAAAAGTTGAAGACCATCTCAAAACAGCAGCTGAATTGTTATATTAAGGGTTTTGTTGTAACAAGCACTTTAGGGATTATAGGCTACAGGAGAGCTAAGACTATGAGCTTACTCTGATATGTTTTACAAAGAGTAAAGAAGGGAGTAAAGTAAGCCATCTGTTTTCAGGTTCCCATCCGAAGTACAAATTCACTGATGTCTATTCCTTAGAGAACAAACCAGAAAATCTGAAAAATCACCTGCTTAAACTAAGGCTTTCGTCTGACAACAACATTTAAATACCCTGCACTACCTACAGTACATATCGTTTCTTAACCTTGGTTTATCCACTTGAGAAGTTAAATGCAGCTGTTAGAATTTGTTACTAGAGACGCTCTGAAACTGATTCACTCTCTACTTAAAATAGCATCTATAATGTTATTGATTTGAAGGTGAACACCATCATTGCCAGCATTAGGTAACAGACATTTTGGGATTGGAAAATGTCCAGAAATAGAGTACTGAAGTTAGCCTTTTGAACAATCTATAAAAATTATAGCTTGATTCATACTCATCAGAACATGAGAGAAATGACATATGGTCCTGTTTCATTTGAAATAACGACACAAATTCAAAGGACATTTTCCAAAAGTTCTAAAAACTCCGACAGCCACTCAATTCAATTTACCACATAAAAATATGTAACGGGCAGCTGTCAAGCTGTCAGGCTGGGATTATCATAAAATATATGCTTTCTGGTAAAAATAAATCATTAGTTATCACGCCCTGGTAATTATGAGGGGTTTGGCTAAGCAAAAAATATATATTTTTTTTTTCACGTCCAGTCCAGCCCCGATTGGCATTTTACTATTTTGACACACCATTTGTCTTACCTTAAATATTTGATAACGCAAATTACAATCAAAGCATTTGTGCATCCATTTCTGTTCCTTTATGACAAATTAGCCTTTTCTCTGTGAACACAGATGAGGAAAATGTGCTTAAATTAAATTCTACTCTTGGAGCAGTGCTAGATTGCAGCTGTGGTTGTCACATTCCCCGCTCACTGTGCTTTGCCTTTCAGGCGGTGTTCTCCTTCCATGACAAGGGGGCGGAGTCACCGGCTGCACTCCTGATGGCAATTTGTCATCAAGTACTTTTTTAGTGCGGTCGGAGCAGGAGAACGATGCCGGGTTATCCCTTTCAAATTAATTTTGGTTTGTACTTTGTCTTTTTACCTTTTCTCCGCGTTTGACAAATTTTGTTGTTAATTTGATTTCTAGAGGTTCTCCTGCTGACTCCGCTCCCTTTGGATTGAAGACTCAAGACCCTTTTTGTCTCACTTTGATTTGCACTTTGTGATTTTGGTTGTACTTTGGCGTTTTTGGATTTTTTGTTCCACGCTTGTCGTGCGCTTTTTGTTTATTAAACCTTTTCTACTGCACTCTAGTCGAGTGTAGTGGCTGGGGTCCTTATTCTACTGGTGTGACAGCAGTAGCAATTATTGTACCTTAGGGGAATGTGGGACGCAGAATGAAGTTGTAATATCATGAGATAAAAGCATTAATATTGCAAACCATAGAAAAAGTTGAAGTACATGGAAAACTGATCATGTGAGGCACATCACAGCACCACCACAACCAAGTCATTGGCTTAGAAAATTGTTGCGGTGGATAGCATTCCTGCCTCACAGTTCTGAGGTTCTGGGTTTGAATCTGGGGCCAGGCTTTTGCATGTTCTCAAGGCTGGCACAAGTAAGCTGAAGACTGGAAATTATCCAAACGTGTGAATATATGTGATTGTTTGTATGTGTCCTCCAATTCTCCCAAGTCCTTAAAGATGAGCTACTGCCACATAAAATTTCTAAATCTTCTGAAACCCAAGATTATCACCAGAAGCCTTGGCAAAATGAAGATTAGCAGACCACACCGTTCCCTCACAATAAAATGTTCAGCATGGGGAAAAACACTGTCAAGCCTAATAGCCAAGAGAAAAGAGCTAAAAAATGGTGCGCATTAGATAAAGCATTCACCGTTAGCGTTTCACTAAAATGCAGTGGTAGCAAGCAAAATCATCTATAGTGCAGGTAATTCTGAAATATGCACCATTAAAGATGAATAATAGAAGGAAGCCATATTTCAGAATGATGTCAGTGCTGGCCCTTGACTGCGTAGTGCAAAGATGAAAGGAGAGCACTTGTGCCCAAGATCTAAAATAAGATTTGTGGGAATGTATTCCATTTTATTAAATATATCTACACAGTATCCCACACATAAATTACTGAACAGGTACATTTCCTTATAACTTGACACATTCGGGCACCTATGAATCCGCTGGGAAGAACTCCAGCTAAAGAAAGTATGTATTCACAATTCCGTGACGCGCGAGAGTGTGCATGTGCACCTGGGATATGATGTACCATTCAAGACAATCACATGGCCATCAGTGTAATGAGTGCAGATTGGTCCTGGAGTCAGTGAAAGGAAGGGGATTGTGAGGATGGATGATGGGGAAAAGAACGAGAGGGGAAATGTGGGAACATAAACCATATGGAATGGAATGATACAGAAGTGGTGGAAATTGTTTTTTTTCTAAGTAGTACCAGTCAAAAAATGTATCATAAAGAGGAAAAACACACACACATATATAATTTGCTCCATGTATGCACTGCTTCACGCCAACTGTTCGGTAACACAAGGAGTAGCAGAACCAAATGTGACGGCCATACAGATGGAAACAGTTCACAGACAAGCTAGTAATTGGTTGAAAACCTCGGCAGTGTTTGGAAACTAATGGGAGAGGAGCGTGTTATGCCTCTCTGAACATTCAAAGTGTTAGGGCATCAAGGTGAATTTTCTGAACGCACCAAGTGTTTACAGCAGCGAAAGCATTATAGCCGGTTTATGATATTCCACCTTTGACCAGAGATATGTTTTCTTTTTAGTTTTAAATACCTTACCTTGACTAGAATCTCGCCCTACATTGTGACCAAAGATACAATCATTGTTGTTTATTGCACCTTTTGAAGCTGTGGTGTAGTGAGATCTGCAGCTATGCCATTGTTAATGGCCATGTATTTGTCACCGTATACAATATCATTATAATGTATGTATTAGTTTTGTCATAAAGCGTACCGTGTTTACTGTTGTAAATTGGTGTGATTGTTCTCTTCCTTGATGTTTTAGTTTGCGATGCAGTCATTTTTTTTTAAGTTTGCTTTATCTTGTCACATAATAATGTCTCACAGTCTATAAGATCTCGTGTGTAAGAACATCGTCAAGCTCTCACACTGTCATGTCAAGCTGTTCTCCAAGTTTCTTTCTGAGTCTAGTTTCTGAGTCTACTTTCCAAGTCTCTTTATCGAGTATCGTCACTGAGTCTTTTTTCAAAGTCAGATTTCAAAGTGACTTTAGTTCTCCAGGTCTAGTTTCTGATGCTTGCTGTGATTACGTCACATATTTGTGTCTTAAGGCTGTTCTGTCTTCTTCTGGGTCCAAATTTGGATCTACAGTATAGAAAATACATCCTTCTTGTAGTAGAATCCCATGCTATCCTCGTGATACGTTTCACATTAGTGACGTCCTCCCCCTCCTTCTTCTTGTAGCTGGCAAATATTTATCACTGGCGGCCACTTTTTTAGCGTGCTAAAGATGGTATCTTTGGCCTCAATGTGAGTGACACAGGATTCTTTTTTTTTTAATTTATTTGAAGCTCATTCAGTGTTGTCAACATGGAACGGGCATTTTGAGTGTGAATCCGCGCTCTAATTATAATGTATGCAAGTCGCTGAGTAAAAGTCATACAATCATTAAAAAAAATAAAAAAAAGTGTCACTTATAGTCCAAAATGCATGACACCAAACATGCATTTATTTATATATTTTTACCAAAGTGCACTAAAAACATCAGGTTCTGAATAACAGTGTCCTGTCTGGTGGACACACTGAAGCAACAAGCAAGAATTTTATGATGCAGACAATTATACTGTGGGATAAACAAAGGGGGGTAATTAGCAAACAGCAATTTACCTAAATCTTCACAATTCAGCAGCAGCAAAATATATTGATCAGTCATGGTGTCTCTAATGGGGGAATGTTATTAGTTAGCAAAGTCTTGGGATTTAATTAAACTGCCATTGCCATGATTTAGTTCATTAGCAATTCACTCTCATTAAGGCACCAGTTTTGTCATTTCCAAAGCAGTAAAAACTGGGCTATTGTTTGCATTCGGAGCAAGTGAACTTTCAAGAGGTCATTACTCATTTCTGGCATTTGTCTCTGTTGTGGAAAAGGGAATCATGAATTATACATCTCACACATAATGACAGTGCCAAAACGATGTGTCACTTACTTCCTGATCATTCTCGACACCCTTAACATCACTTGTGTCACGTCCAGCCCAGTGGATCATCTATCAGTGGGCGATCATCCATTTGGACGGTACCCCTCTGTTATTACCCTTGCCCTCTGGGTCTATGGCTGAATTACAACTGCAAAATCTGTGAGGAGCCAGGAAGCTGAAAGGGCTGAGCCAGGGTAACGAGCTGTGGGGTGGGTAATTAATGGCTCCATTTACCCTTTGGCTCTGTTGAGGAGATGTGGGGTCATACAGATCAAAGCAGGATTAGGCCCCAGGGAACGGACGGAGGGATGGATGGATGGATGGATGGATGGATGGATGGATGGATGGATGGATGGATGGATGCACGGATGGATGGATGGATGGCCCGACGGACGGACAGACGGACGGGAACCTGAAACGCCCATAAATTAGATCAAAGTATCTTGTATTATTCAGCAGCATATGAAAATGCCAGCGTGTTTCCAAAAAAAATACCATTAAATACCATTTATATTGTACGTCACTACTTGTTAACTGTTGTTTTAAAGGCCAGAAAAGAATGAAATTATCACCTCATTGTATCAAAAGAAAAGATGTTTGTGAATGACAAAAATAGAAATGGGAATGACCCATTGGTACTATGAAGCAACGGAGTCCACAATTCAGTTTTGTTTCCCTCAAGGGGCCCAGTTCCCACCTAAAAAGAGGTAACTACGCAATATAAACAAATATGGCCGGCAGTAACACAGGTGTAAGTTGAGTGACCGTCACAGGTACCATTGCTCTTACCGCCTTGTCTTTTCCTGACCCGGTCTTTGCTGCCCAGAAGGCAAGGCCAGCCGTGCTTGAAAATAAAACAAACCGACAGGCACCATTTACACAGTCAGGTGTCATGACAAGGGATAAACAGCCAGCTGCCTTAGGCCTCTTGAGTCGCAGTCTGCATTAATCGTATGGGCTATCATCCTCATGCCGGCTATCACCCTCATGATCATCATCATCATCAAGTGCGGCAATGGCTGTGCTGAAAAAAGTCTCGGTGTGCTTGCCGGAAGAACACAGTGCACTGAAGGTGAACAGAAGTCAATGGCTGGTAACTCTTAGGAGAGCAGACTGCTTTTGTGTCACTGAATTAATCAAATCCTAAAAAATGTGCAACAAATCCGCACCCTTTCAGCTTGGGGCAGAATAAACAGTCTCGAGTAGAGAGATGGTGGCAGTGGTAAGCGCGTGGCAAGAATGGCAACAGAGTGGCTGTCATCACAAGGGATGAAAAACAGCACCTCTCAAATGAGGCGAAGCTGTGGCTGCCTCTTGAGCCAGTGAGGAAGAGGATGCACAGGGACCGCAAATGTAATTATGCTCATGCCAGCTTTGTTGCTTGTCGGAGCCGCGTGCATTTAAAGACTAGCGTGAGCTGATTAGGCAACTCCCAGGAAATATTTGGGGTGGACAAGAGGCAACCAGTTGGGAGTCATTACCCAGGATAAATAGAGTTCTCATTTGTTCTTCCTTCAGGGTAAAACATCAGTGGGAATAAGCAATGGCAGATGCATCAATCGGTGCAGGATTATACTCTGGTCTTGGTTTCCTTTTGTGATCCAATTATACAATATTAGCATTAAATATTACAGTGTGTGTATCTTGTGTGTGTGTGTGTGCGTGGGTGCATGTGTCTGTACGTCTGTGACACCTTTTGAATTCTGTTTGGATATGATGTGGTGTCCAGGAGTGAGATCCCATATAACCACCTGACAGATGGCAAAATGTAGGCTTTCACAGAGAGTAAAAATAATCCTGGCGGGAAAAAAAAAAAAAAGACTAGCTGGTCCAACCAATGAAAAGCCTTCCATTTAATTCTGACCATATAATGATCCTATTGTATTTTATGATCATCTATTGTCAGTAGTATGGTCCCCATAAATTTCAGCAAAACTGGGATTGAATTAGTTGCATTACAATAATACTGTATTTGAAATGTTAAGGCATTACACTACTATTGCATTACTTTTATATTACTCTCACCAACATAACTTGACATTTGGATTTGGTAATCTAAATGTAGCTCATTACGCTCATTACACAGGTGGAAGGTTGGCTTAAGCCATAAAAACAGTACAAATCATTTAATCTATACTGTATTGTAAACCTTTAAAGACTAAATATTTTTTGTATTTTATCCATTTATTACTTGGCTTCAAAGCATAGTGATGCATTGTTAGTGCTTTACGCAGAAACAGTTAGTGCATTTCACAATATCAATGATAATATTCAAATTCAAGTTCAGTAGGCGAGGTTAGGGACAGACGTTTCAAAAATAGATGGCTTCGGAGGGGTTAACGTTAGCAGCTAGCATACAGTATCT
The DNA here is from genome assembly GCF_059441005.1 of Hippichthys cyanospilos. Taxonomy (NCBI): domain Eukaryota; kingdom Metazoa; phylum Chordata; class Actinopteri; order Syngnathiformes; family Syngnathidae; genus Hippichthys; species Hippichthys cyanospilos. The sequence continues at coordinate 12,417,034 of NC_142380.1, forward strand.
CATCATTATTGTGTTTAACGTACTGTTTAAGATGAGTTTTTGTACGCCTCATCTTAATGCATCGTGGCTGGCGTGGCACTACGATTAGGACACTACTATTATGATGTATTATATAGCCTTGTCGATTTTTCTTTGATAATATTTTCTGCTTTCATGCAATCTCTTCGCTGAAGCTATATCATTACTGTTAGAAATCACTGATGAACTCCTCTCATTTCCATATATCGAAATCCAGTGCTCATTCCATCTGTTAACTAGTCACCTGTGAAACTAGTTTTTAACCATGGTTTGATAGGGTTTGGTTTTGGATTTATCTCATCCAGTTTATTCTCAGCCATAAAAAGCACTGAAGGGGCACATACTGCCATCGCAGGTCGTTATATTGTAAAACAACTTGGCAGGCTGGCACGCAGTTGTGTATTCAGTGTAAGTGCATGGTGGGTGTGGAATTAAGTTTACATCTCCCTTCCAATTAAAATATGTATTTGTGCAAAATGAGTGTGGAAGATGAATATTATAATGGCACTGTAACAACTAAGGGGGTACAATTACTGAGGCTGGTGGTACACAATTAAACCGCACCAGTTAGACAGTGCAACCTCTACTAATAAATGCAGACCATAAAGCCGGTACATAGAAGGCTTTAGTGTTTCTCCTTTGCCTAATGGCCACAGATGACTGTAAACAAAAACACAAAACATATGACACTACACATTTATGTGAACTTGTGATGGTACTTTCTCAGAGTGAGACTTAATATTAATGTTTAAAATTTACCCAGTTTAAGAAAGAGATTGCTGGACAACTCTGCAACAACATGTATTTAGTTTCCATGTTGATACTAAACTTCTCATTAGTAAGAAGTTCATTTTTTATTTTCTCTGTAGTTAATCAATTATCTTTCATGTATCATTACAGCAATTGGCCAGCAAGCGGTCCAGCCTACTGCCCAAAGACTGCTGAGATAGGCACCAGCGAGCCAGCAACCCTAGTGAGCATAAGCCACTACAGATAGTGGATGGATGAGGGGTGTATTATTAATACTTTTAAATACACAATTTGCTACTTGCTGTCAACTGAAATTAACATTACATGTACTCAAGGCTCAGATAACAACCAGTCACAACTCACCTTTTTTCTGAACTTTGTCTATGATGTGATGTTTGCAAGCTATGCCGTGATTGGTTGTTTCCTGAGCTCTGGGTTTATGTGACATTATTTTCAGTCAAGAAAAAGTGGCAAAATGTCTTTTTAAAGGTATCAATTGTACGTGGAAATGTATTTAGTGATCAGATTGAGACAAAATATTAAATGTTTTACTGTTGAAAATGGCCAAACCTAATTATAATATTAGGTAAAGAAAAATGGAATGATTTGGAAAACAATTTTCAGCCTACTATATATCCAATTGAATACTTGAAAATTATCTAAACTTCAAGCTGGTCAATTTTGTTAGATTTGCAAATATTAGCTCATTTGTAATGTGATTCAGGCAACAAAAAAACCTCCAAAAAACTGGGCTAGCTGGCAAAAAGACTGAAAGTTGAAGAATGCCAATCAAACTTCTGCAGGTGAACTGGCTGAATGGGAACAAGAGCTTGCCATGACTGGTCACAAAAGGAGCTTACCTGAATTGCTCAGTCGTTCACAAGCAAAAATGGGGCAAGGTTCTCCTTTTTTGTGAAGTGCAATCTGGAGACATTAATTACATTGCTGTAGTCAGAAAGGCTGAAAACCAACATCAAATGCCTGTGACCTTTGATCTCCCAGGCACTACGGGGGTTATCATCACATGTGCTCAGGAACACCTCAGAAAACAACTGTCTGTAAATATAGCTCTGTAATTTAAGTGCAAGTGCAACTAATAATGCTACTATTCATAGCACTAATTATCAACAACACCCAGAAATGCAGCCAGCTTTTCTGGACCCAAGCTTGCTTAAAATGGACATCTGTTGCAAAGTGTAAAAGTGTTGTGTGGTCTGACGCGTCACTTTTTCTAATAGTTTTTGGCTCTTGTAGATAATGCATCCTTCAAGCATAGACACACACACACAAAAAAATATATTGTAAGAGTACAATGCATAGAGGTTTTGGAGAAACACACGCTGCAATGAGTACACTCGCTCCTGCTTACTTCAGCATAAAAATCCCAAACCACATTTTGTATGCGTTGTTCAAATGAAAGGTGACGAAAGACAATGTTCAACTAGACTGTGGCAGCTTTTTAGAACATGTTGGAGCCATTTTAAGTTAATCATTAAAAACAATATGGTTTATCGGTTTCAACATATCTTGTCTATAAAATGTCACTATATTGAAAATTATTCGCAAATCACAGTAACGGGTTTTTTATGTTTAACACAGTCCCAACTTTATTGGAATTAGATTTGCAAGTTAATTATCCCTTTAATTGTGACAACCTTGCACCAAAAGATGTTTAAATATTATGTCCTTTTCAGTCACTCACCTATGATGGGACTCCCTAGCATTCCCAAAAAAGAATAGCAGGCTTTGAATAAATCAATTTAGAGTTCTCGTTCTAAGTTACTTGTAACCTTAAAAAAAGGAGCCAGCAAAAAAAATGAGTGTTTGTTTGTTTTTATTAATATCAACCCAACTGACATTCCAGAACATTTTGAATTTTGTATACAGAAATAAATGATTTCCAAAACCTCAGCCTCCACCCTGAACATTTAACTTTAAAAATTATGCCTGATCCTTGTATCTGTGGTGCAGCTCAAGCACGTCATCCTGGGAGACCCTGGTCCAGCCTTTGCTATGGACATGGTAGAGATTGACCTGCCCTCCGCTGTAAGCGTCGCGGTATGTGGCTTGGTAGATAGCCCGGCGGCCTAGATCACAGGCTTCCTCCACGGTCAGATCCTGCCGAAAGCCACTGTCCATCACACCGTAGGCATAGACCGAGCCAGAGCCCAGCGAAAACAGGTCGCCACGAACTCTGCTCCCGCTTGAGTCGACGTAGTAGAGCCCTGAGGACAAAGCGGGTTGGTCAAAAAGTTGCTCAATGCAAACACTGTAAGGGGATTATCTTTAAAGGATCAACAGTTCTTGCTTGAGTGTTAAATTGTTGTGCTTTCACACGGAATTGTGAGTGTGTGTACACTGCATCCTCCAATGCTAATATGAGCAGCTGCAACCTTTCCAAGTGAAGACAAGCTGGCAGATAGAACAGCTGCATCCACTTGAAGTAAAATGAAGCAGACCACGGAACCTGCTGACGATGCGCGGGCCACATCGTTTTCCGCCCAGGGGCCCTGCTCAGGGCTTTATTGATCCCGCAAACCTGCCAAAAATTAACTATCGACCTGCAACCCAAGCTGCACAGTTAGATGCACCTTACGCCTCTGGGGAGGATGAACACTGCGAGCACATTCAGTGGACAGTGGACTTCTCTTTTATACTTACCGATATCCAATTTAGCATTTAGTACTCATACACATTGAAGCTTTCACATACCGGGACTTTTTCCCAATGTACTGGGACTTCACGAGACAACAAAATAGCTTATCTTGTAACATTTCTCTCCTTCATTTTGTGTGCCTTGTAATTGCAATAATTCAGGTAAACCAAACTGGATTAAACATTTTTAAAAAATGATGTAATTGTGCCATCAGCATAGGTGTCAAACTCCAGTCCTCAAGAGCTGGTATCCTGCATGGTTTCCGGTTTTCTCGACCCAACACATCTGATTCAAATGATTGGCGGGATCCTAATCATTTGAATCAGGCGTGCTTGGGTTAGGAAACATGCAGTATACTAGACCTCTAGGACTGGAGTTCGACAACTGGATACGGCACGGCGTTGGTGGCTAGCTAACATGAGTATTGATGTTGCGCATGAGACATGAGGTGCATACTAACTGCTGATAAGGAAAAAAAAAGGGGGGGGCGGGGCAAAAGGGGCTCCACATGCAGCCATGAAAACCTGTCCAACGTAAGCATCATGCTCGAGGACATGGCATGTTTGTGTGTATAAACTAAAACAATAAATATGCTGAATTTTGATCATGTCACCCACTTCTGGGAGATGATTGGACAAAGCTTTGCCAATGAAAATCAGGTTGTGTATGTATAATGCTTAGTGTATGTATAATGACAATGTGTACAGCTTAGAGGATAAGGAAGAGGTCTTTGTCTTTACAATTTGTGGCATGCTGCTGCTCATGGGTACTTTCCATCCAAAAGGACTGAAGTTTAGCTATTTTATCTGTAAATCACTATTTTTTTTCTAAATATTTTATCAGTCGATTACTGAGCATTTTTAACCATCAATTTACATATTATTGATCAAATGTATTTTAGCTTGTTTTAATCCCAAAGTAATGTGAGTTTCTCTCACCAAATGCCCGCTCACAAAATTGCAGATGGGAAAAGGCGCTTACAAAAGAGGCATGTATTTCATGACAGCTTCCAAAGCAAAAACGTGTGAAATTTTTATTCTGCCCAATATTCACTCATATGTGGTATTACTAAAAAACACTTTAAACAAAACAGTCCCAGATTGCACATTCACTGCTAAACTTGTGACAGACTATTAGAGCTATGGAGGGCCACTTACTTTTCTAGAGGGGAAAAAGCTTCCCATTCATTTCAGCTGACAAATTGCAGCTTCCTGAGCCCGTCGTTAGCTTGCCTTGATAATCATCCACTGCCTATGCATGGGGTAAAATTGCCACTCTGACACCTGCCTGTTCCAATTGAAAAGTGTTGAGGACTTGTTACAAACAATAGTGCAGGCGGACAGTTAGAATGGCAGCCTCCTCTTGTGTTGAGCACCACGCATGACAGTGGATGATGAGGACCACAAATAGAATCAGCAGCAAAAAAAGCACATCCCACCATCAGTCCCTTACAAACACAAGTGTGGTCTGGTTTGGTAACTGCAATAGCATTTACTGTTCTGAAAAGAGAAATGTATGTGAAGGCATTCATATTTCGGTTAGTATGAGTTCATATTAAAAGCGGAAAACTTCAATTCGGATTAGGCATCTTGACAGGAAACTGTTTACTCGGATTGCACAACTGGCTCCATGACGGGGGACTACTGACTATCATCATGTGTGAGCAGCAAGCTTTAAACATCACAGTCTCTTTCCACAGAAAAATTTTGACTGTCAGGAAGTGAACAAGTGCAGATTTAAGCATATCACAAAACAACCACTCACATTCACACTTGTGGACAGTGGCATTGACCAAACTTAAAATATATATATATATATATATATATATATATATATATATATATATATATATATATATATATATATATATATATATATATATATATATTTGTAGTGGTTTCTTGAGGTGCGTTTTATTCAGCAACTCGAAAAGATAAATTGTATTAACATCACTTGTTTTATGCCTGTTTTTTCCACCAGAAAATTGTCACGAATGACGACAAACATACGCATAAAATTTAACAAAATAAATGCATACAGCGTTTTGCAAAGGACTTACTATAACACAATTTAGAAAATGTTGCTTCATGTTCCAAATTATTTGTGGTTAATTTGAAAAGATAACTATGCTGTTCATGTTATGGCATGAAATTAAGATTTGCTGATACCTGCAGAAAGCTTCTAAAATCTCACATAACCCCAACATGCCTTCACATACCCAAAGGGCCCCTCATACTCCCCCACTTGAGAACTGTTGGTTTACAGTGCCTTTTCACTTAGCAGCGTGGTTCGAAGAATAGTCAGCTAGCAAGCCTCCCACTTAATTGTGGGAGATTTAATTTACATGCCGTTCACCTGACACTTCAATCACTGACATTGATAAGCTCGTATGACACTTGGACAAATGAAAGGGTCATTATTTTCCCATTTGAATGCCTTGCAATTTTTATGAACATTATTTACTTTGGATGGCAAAAAAACAGGCAGAAAGCATGCACACAAACACCTTCACGTCAAAACAAAGCTAACATCCATCTCACGCTATGTTGAAGCGATATGTACAACGGTCGTTTAGGGCCGGGATACAACGTCCATCTTGCCACTCTCACTGGCTAGCAGATCCGGCTGTATCGATTTGCTATCATTGTGTCACTATTGCTAGCTCTTTGTCCAAGCCTCCAGTGATGTATAGTCTCACTCAGCCATCAAAAATGGCAGCATTGAACACTCAAGCGGTAACTGCTCACAAGAGCAAGACAGAGGTAGCAGTGCCATCTGGTGGGCATCTCTACATTTTCATTTTCTATTTCAATCTATTTCTTTTAAATGCTGCGTATTTAAAATCCTACCAAGCTTGATTTTATAGTGGTCTATTATAAACCTCTCTGTTGCACTCAATTATCGTGCCGTGGAACCTCAAGTAAGCTAATCATGAAGATGATCAATTTGCAATCGCAACAGTTTTGCTGGAAAATATGCCTCCACCGTTACTAAACCTCCTAAATAAAGTTTTTTATGTATGACATTAAGCATGTTCATACAAGACTTCAGTTGAATAAAAATTAAGACTTTCATTTTTCTGTCTATCAATGTGATGCAACAGGAGAAACAATTCAAATCTAACGATTCCTTGTGCATATCTTTAAGGATTGTGGACCAACTCCAAGGGAAACAAAAGTTGTCTCTTGTGTGGTACCAATTTGAGCAAATTTCAGAGAATACGGTATTTATTTCAATCTCCTTGTCTCACCTTGAATTGTCTTGTTCCATTCTAATTCAAATTAATTTCAAGGTAACTCACACTTTACTACTTAAAAATGTCGCATCCCATTGGCCGCACAAACGAGGCCCAGCCCAAAACATCATTACAGCTCTCTGTTTTAGAAAATAGTACTTTGGGGGGGGGGGTGAAGTGGGGAGAGAGCAACATGTAAAAATAATTAAAAGGCCAATATCACCTTTGTCAGATCATCTTATATGTGATGAATTATACGCACTATATAAGTCTAGAAATCACGTGCAGTGTGTGGTTTTAAAAGCTTCTTTTATGTGACAATGAACAAAGTGAGGCGTTGCACTGCCAGATATATTTACCTGGGCCTCTCTTGTCCCAGCCACAGACCATGGTTGCCATGCTGAGTCCCATGCCCTTGTACTGGTAAACCATGTTGGCAAGTAGCTTGGATGCTGCGGCCACGGAGATGCGTTCTTTGTTGCGGAGCTCGTAGACTCGGCACTGACGGGCCAGCATGCGCTCCCAGAAGCTACAGTCGGCTGCTCCTCCAGCCATGGTGCCCAGCAAGTAGGGATTGATCTCAATCACCTTCTTGACAGTCTGCGACGCAATGTAAGAACCCGCTGTGGCCCGAGAGTCTACAGCCACAATGACGCCATGCTGGAACTGAAATGACAACAACCAAAAGAGAACATTTTACTGATTGGAGGTTGAAAGACCACTGCCTACTAACATTTTTTTTTCTTATACTGTCAATGATATACTTTTAAAGTTTCCAGACAAGTCTGGAAAAAAAAAAATCAAATCTTTGTGTCAGCCTATGAGAGGCATCACTAAACTCTACTGGAAGACATGCATCATCAAATAGGAGCAAATTAAGATGAAAATGTAATTACGTCATCACACCCGCCAGTGTTAGTCATTTAAAGGTTTTTAAATACACAATGTAACATATATTCTAATTTTTACTGCAATGCTTCATATCATGAGAGCATCAAGCTACAAGACAGTTATTAGATCAAATTATAAGAGTTGGTTGAACATTTCAGTGTTTAAATTCTGTGAAATTCTCTTATGTGCCACTTCGAGACTGAATATAAAGCAATATTAGTTCAAGTTTACTCATTTAATATTACTTAATATGCAGTCGTTTGACGTTTCAAAATATCGTTATAGTAAACCCAGCGAATAAAAGTCTTCCCATTCCACTATTATAGATTGAACTGCATGCATGCACTACTGCAAGTGACAATGCACTATAGTTGAGTTGTAACGTAAACAGAGACACTTACCAAAACTACGTAAACTTCAACTGATTTGTCTCAGTACTGAACCAAATACTGCGTTTAACAGCAATTAAATACTTTCGTTTTCACGACATTCATTAAAAAAATTAATTCCTGTGTACAGTCACCGCACTTAGCGCACCTTTGATAGAATGTATAACAATGATTTAAGCATGAGAGAATCTTACCCGTAACACGCGTGAAAATAAATGACGGTAGAAGCCGTGATTCGGCGGAATGTAAGCATGCTAACATGCTAAACGGGACATGGCGCCGTATCGACAATGTTCAGTCTTAGCATGCTACCAACAGACAAAATCTGTGTGTAGACGTTGTTGTCTAATTAACTAAGTAATTAGAGGGCTTACGAGCCAACTATCAGAGTAAATTCCTTACTTTGAACGCCAAGGTAGTGGTCCCATGCAGAAATTCGATTTTCCTCTCGATACCATCGTCGTCCACGGCACGCAGTGGATTTTTGATGGCAAATCTAATGTCGTCTCCCGATGCACTTTGGAGCCCCAGATCAGTCAGTCCAGGGTCACAATCAAAAGCAGCCGTTTGACGACTGCCAAAAGAAAAACCAGAACAATCACTGTTCAACACATTAGCAAGAGCCATCTTTGAATATACCCGATGAGCAAGCAACTTCCGTGGCTTCCTACTTGCACGTTTTGTGACGCAAGGAAGTCACACAGCGCCCCCTATAGTTCCGGATGTTTTTTAAACTTCAAACTTTCATTCAACAATCTGTCCGTCCATTTTTTTCTAGCCTCTTATCCTCGGTGAGGTCGCTGACTTGTGGTGCCTATGCCAGCTGTCTACGGCCTTAAAGGGACACTTGATTCCGGGCAGCAGGATGTACTGCATTTATCATTGTCCATAGCTATAACAGACATGGCAGCCTCTGGAGGAGTGCCACCCCACATAATATATTGTAATGATAACTAGACCTACGATGAACTTTAAAACATACTGTTGCTCATTAAGAACACATTTATTTGCAAGTTTTTTTTTTCATTTTCAATTATTTCAGTTATTCGTTTTTAATTAAAAACGGTCTAAATCTTACATACAGTATTGTCCCTTTAAGTACAATTTAAAGTGTTCAATACACCCTAGCCTAACCGGATTGACCGAAGAGAACGCACCTGGACTCGGGACAACTCGGGACTCTGAACTGTTAGGTAAATGTGCTAGCCACTCTACCACCGAGGCCCCCAATCTTTAAAAGATACTAGGCAAAATTAGGTAAGGCCATGTTTTTTATGCTTGTATTTTGAAAATGACTACTTGTAAATAAGATCTCAAATAAAATAATCATTGTTAAAAAAAATAGCAAGTTCAATGATTAAAACTAACAATGCTATTCAATAGTTTTACGCATAAACTTAATTTTAGTTAGTTAACCCATTATTTATTTAGATGTTGAATTCTTCCATTTTATTTATATTAATTTAGATGAAAATTTTGCATTATGTAAATTTGGTTCTTTTATAAATTTGCATTTGATGTTCACATTAAATCAACCAATGAGTTTTGCAATTTTTTTAGGTAAATATGTGACAAAATATGAATTTTAATCAACCAATTTAAAGGGGGAATTTTTTTAAATTCCTGCAACACATTGTACAGAAATCTTGATCACGTAATCTCTCAATGAGATGGATGAGTGGATGGATGAAAGCACAACGGCCCAACTCTGAGAAAAAAATGTTACATTAGGTTGCATTATTCAAATTGTTCAGTCAGTCTTTTTTTTTCAGTCTTTTCAGTATAATGTAATAAATTTATACCAGCACAAATACAAAAAAATGTATAGTCAAATGTAATAAAGCACAACTTTTGTCAAATCATTGCTTCATGTGTATTTTTGTTTGCCCATCACTTCTGCCATCTCCCAGTCCTGCCTGTAATGTTATTCCTGAAGGTCCTTCCTCAAGGTGGACTAAACGCAACTTCTTTTACCAAGGACCTTAATCTTCTTCAACTTCTTTTCAGACACCCATTCAAACTTTCATCAAGGACACCACAGGTATAACGTTTGGCGAACCAACAGTAAACAAGCAGACACGAGTCATTGCTACAAAAACATTTTCAATTTGGATCACCGTCTGGGGGATGCATCCATCACAGAACTATCATGCACTACATGTATCATGAACAGTTCATTTGCACAATAATTGTTTTATTACCCTTCGAGGTTCTGCACCAGCCGTGCTTTCTTTTACCAACTTATATGTGGTCACCAAGTCAAAATAAATTTGTGAAAAATACATTTAGCATGTCCCACCTTGAAAGCTAAATCCCAAGGTTGTTGTTCCATGAGTTAACAAAACCAGTCAGTGGACTGCCAGAGAGGGGATTGATGTGAGGAGTCGTTCGCGAGGGTAATTTGAGGTCAGCATCAGCATGCAAAAATTCAATGGATTTCCACTTTTCTTTCTGGTTGAAAAAGATTTAGTCTCCGTCCAAGGTCGTAGCAGTTGATCAATTCAAAAGATCTGGTTTATCTTCAAAGTTACATCAACCCACTTGTGATACACAGTGGTGTCCTTGAAGCCACAGATGTATCATCCAAAGCCAAAAGCCAAGTAGATAAAAATGTATTCCGTCTTCAAAAAATGTCTTGCTACACAGGAAGAAAACAACTCTTCATACAAAGATTTAATGGAGTATAGGAAAATTGGACATTTATAAACTTGCTAACCCCACAAGCCTTTGTTCAGGGAGATGCTGTCATCCATTATCTAGGTCAGCTCATCTCACTGTCTTTTTGCAATTCACCTAACAATCTTAGTCTCAACTCCTTTATAGCGCTTCTAAATGTGACAGCTTGCACAAAATGTTAACACTTACACAGCCATTTTTTAGTTGACAAGAGTAATTTGATCTTGCTAGAATTGAAAATGATATGGAGCGACGCCTATTTCTGCAAACCTTTTCACATTTACCTCTCTCTTTGCTAATGACATAGTACAACATGTTTCAACAAATCTGTCTGCTTGTAAAATATGATCTGGGAGGTAGGAACATATTAGAGATGGTGATAACTGTCGGAACAAAACCAGTTTATGTTATGTTTGTATCTTCCAATATGATCCAGTCCTTATATGATGAGTTTTACTTCTTTATTTATAACTCACATTACAATAAGTGAGACTGTAGAAATATGTTGCTATTGTACTTCAGCAGACTTTGTAGGTACTGTAAGGGCACTTAGTTTGATACAGTATTTATTTTTCTGACAACTTTATTTCCACTGCCACCCTGGAAAACAGATACCTTTACTTTCCACTACTTATCTTGTCTAAATAGACTTGTTAATTTTGTGAACTGTCATGGATAACAACGAGACTTTTTTTTTTTAACTAATAGAGGTAGGCCTATAGTTTGGTTGCTATAATTAGGCTACTGTTTGTTGACAGTTAACAGAGCTATTTGATCACTTTTTGATTAGTTGTGCAGTGACTGTTTTGTTTTCCTTCTTATCGTGCACACTATATGTATTAAAATATTTTATCTTTTTCACGCACAAGAGGGCATTTTTTATTACCCGGCATAAAAAAAATGTGCTTTGTTTTCATTCGATACTTTTCTTTTTTTTATTTATTTTGTTATTTAAGTAATTAATCAGTACTTCTAAATTGACCAAAATCGTTCAAGTATCTGTACTTTTGCGTAAGTAAATGGTTGGCGCGGGTACGTTTTAGAGGAAAACTAATGTTTCATGCCGCGATATTGCACGAGATGTGAAACTGGTTTTCTCTCGAAGCCATTTTGACTCCACCTTCCCTAATTCATTGTATTGTATAGCGTCAGGCGCAGATCCAAAATGGCGTCGATTTCCTCCAAACCTGTACCAGCGTGGTGGTCCTAGTTCATACCCTGCATGCCAAGTCATGGCGTCTGTCAGTACGGGGAGCAGGGTGTCCTGCGGGAGAGATTTGAACTGCGTGCCAGAAGTAGCCGAGACTTTAACAGCGGTCGCCAAACTCGGGTAAGAGTTGTATTGCTAAGTGTTGAATCTGGAGGGGGACGCGGACAATAATGAGTCAATATCAACGATGGATGCTAAGCTAGCCGGGGAATTTATCAGCACGTGCACTATTTTTCAATGTTGATTCAAACGTGCAGTTTGTCGTAAAAAAATAACATATTTGTTAACTAGTTTTTCTTTTTTTCTTTTTGTCTTTTGTGCTCAGGTTTGACTTCGTATGCATGCCGCTGTTCCACCCGAGGTTCAGGAGGGAGTTTGAATTAGAACCCGCTAAATCACGACTCGGTGCTCAGACGCGGTCTGACTTGCTGCTGTGTGGAAGAGGTTAGAACCAGTTATTGGGAAAGTCGGTCTCTGCTTCATCCCGAAATCTGCACGTGTGTGCCAAAGAATTTAAAAAAAAAAAGATTTCCGACTATTACTCAGAAAACTAATACCAAGACTTTCTGACTGCCCGGAATCCTCTAATTCAAACTCAAGGTCCGCGGGCCAGATAAGGCCCTACGTGCCGTTTTATGTCCTGTAAGTCTGGCCCTAAGGAAGGATTACAAGAATCTTTGCAAAAGACATCGTTCAGACATCTAAAGAAAATATATGCCATGCTTTTTTTTTATTATTGAAATTGAGCATTCCTAATAACATTTTTATTCACGTTATTACGGGTGTAAGTGATGCAAAGTCATCTGCTGTTTTTCGGTTAACCTTTCTCAATAAACTACTTTCACGCACTCCACCAGAAGGTTCACAACCTCAAATGAGCAATAGCAATTGATTGTCTGTTACTTGTAGTCATGAATAAAAGCAGACTGGTCATATTGCTTTGTTAAAATTAAACTGTTGCCTTCCTTTGGAAAATAATGACCAGCATTTTTTGTCTAGTTTCTGACATGTAAAGGGCCAAACCTATTCCAGAATCATAATTAATCTTTGTTTGTTCACAGTTATTATGAAATAATTAATGTTGTTCTGATACGGGTATCAGCAGAGGTCTTGATACAGCTTTAAAATTGTGAACCAGAACAGTGAAGCAGCAAGATAAATGTCAGAACAATTTTACCGAAACGATCGTGCACTTTAAATCACCCTTCTCCTTTGTAAACAATTTGAGATTTTTATGTCGGCTTTTTATGGCACATGAAAATTATGAGGTGCATTGTTGAAACAAGTCCTTCAGTAATTGGAGTACCTCTATTCAGAGAATGCTCAATGCTTTATTTTCTTGCCCTGACTACATAGATATTTGTGTACACGGCAGAAAAAAAAATATTTCAAGCCAATAGCAGCAACAAATTATAATATTCTGCGAGACAGTAAAACATGCCATCAACGTAGTGACAAAGCCAACTTTAAAATAAACTCTACTTTAACCAATACAAAATGGACACAAATGCCTCGGATAATATCAAATCCACGACACAAACAAATGACTTAATTACACAGACATTGATATACGGTACCTGTTGCTAGTGTTTACTCGTGGCTCAGGGTCCATTACAGTTGCATCTGGCATAAATTCGTATTACACTTGCTGACGTATAGATGTAAACACCTGCACGCTTTGATGCTGACAGCCGGACACACTTGCCATTTCTACTGATCACATTTTAACACACCATGCTGTTAACTAGAAATGTTCTGATTTCAGATAGGCGTTAATGCCACACTCTCTTACTACCTCATTTATATTATTTATTTTAACTTCTTTTGCACTCCGTTGTACTGTACATGTTAAAGTCATATGAAAATTGCATTATTTTGCCCTATGAGAGGCAAAATGCTCAGGTTTTAGAAGATGACTAAATTCACACTTTTTTTTTCTTTAAGATTGGAACACTCTGATTGTTGGGAAGCAGTCTCCATGGATTGACACAGATTCAGAAATTGACACTGTACGCAGAAACTCAGAAGCTGTAAGTTGGAATGAACGGTCACAGATGTTGGTGCTGGAAACAATCCTTTCATTCATCTCTATCCGTCTTTCCCCTTTTTGATTTTTGCCTCTTTCTTCTTATGCCTTCCATCTTCATCAACATGTTGCCATTCTCTCCAGGCTCTGGCTCAGGAGTTGCATTTCTCGGCCTACTTGGGCCTGCCTGTCTTCATGATCCCTTTGAATGGACCTCATAAAGCAAATCTTGCACGTGTGCTTCTAAACCACATCCAGTCAGGACACCACACGACAAATGTAAGACACTCGACCGCTTGTAGAATAAGAGCGAGAACAAAGGAGCAGGATTTAGTAGATGAATCACTTAATGCCCTCTGTCAAATTTCTGCGATTAGTTTTGGATTCAGGTTCCACTGATGGCTCCAGAAGACATGCGGGAAGACCTGATTGAGAATGAGCCAGTCACATGTATTGACGAGACAACTATTGATGAGAAGACATGGAACTGGTTGGTTTGAAGCGACTACATGTCATCAATCTGGAGTTTTCTGTTTGAATTTTTCTGTTAGCTTTTATTATTAATTTGAAAGATCTTCTTTTCTCGCCTGTAAAATTAGGTGGCACTCATTTAGGACACTTTGTGATTACAACAAGAGGGTCTGCCTTGGTAAGAATATCATGCCATGATGCTTCTTATCTGAGTTAGTCCAGGAGTGGACTTTAAAATTAACATGAGCATCCTCCTTTGTACTCATGAAGCCATTGAAGTTGGAGCAGACATGCCTTCAGAAACTGTGGTTGATAAATGGCTTGGGGAACCAATCAAAGCAGCCATACTTCCCACCAGCATCTTCCTAACCAATAAGAAAGGTTTCCCTGTTTTATCTAAAGCACACCAGCGAATAATTATCCGACTTTTCAAGGTAGGCTAAAGTCAGTTGATGACGAAATTAAATTGCTTTTTACAGTGGAATGGTTGTATTCTATGATTTTGTTTGACTTCTGGCAAAGCAAAGTTCTAAAATGAGATTTAAAGACTTCTCAAGTGAAAAGTTGATCAAGTGTGTGTTCTTTCACAGTTGGAGGCACAATTCATCTTTACAGGTACGAGTCGCCACACTGAGAAGGACTTTCGTTCATACCTGCAATACCTGGAACACCTCAGTCAGAACCGGCCAGCACCCAATTCCTATGAGCTATTTGCAAAGGGTTATGAAGATTACCTACAGTCTCCCTTACAGGTACAGAAATATTTGATACTTTTTGTGTGTGTGTTTAGGTCCACAAATAAGAGGTTTTGCGTGTAATTTTCGGGCCTATTCCTGATATAGTGAAAGTGGATTTTCTTTTCTTTGCATTTTTCAAAATGTTTGTCTTTGGGAAACATTTTGTAAGTGTTCCTCATCCCATGTAGTGTCTTTTTTATCTATCGGCTTACATTTGACTTGAATGACAGTGAAGTGCACACTTCACTGAAGAAGTGCTATTCAGATATTTATCTTGTGCCGCACAAGTGACCACAGACCTGTATTTCAGCACTCCTAAATGAACATGACTTACTTGGACATGCACACATCCTCCATTTTAGAAAAGCTGCCTCATTTGAGCCGAAAAAGATTAAGCAAGAATTTCCAGAATATCCACTTTTAGGCCTAGTTTTCTCCAAGATACTGTTGTCATAAAAATGGGTGCCAAAAAATGGCACAGTGAATGTTAAAACGGTGTTGTTAAATCTTTTTTTGTTTGTTTTCCTCTTTCATTTAGCCTCTCATGGATAACCTGGAGTCACAGACATATGAAGTCTTTGAGAAGGATCCTATTAAATACTCACAGTACCAACAGGTAAGACCCACGATGCAAAATGAATGGACTGTTTTGTCTGGGTGGTAATTGTTATGATCTAAAAAGCTGCTGTGATGTGTTTACAGGCTGTGTATAAATGCCTTCTCGATCGAGTCCCTGAGGAACAGAAAGACACCAATGTTCAGTAAGTAACATCACTAAAGCAAGTGTAAGTTCAGGCCAAGGTTTGTTTGTGGCTCAAAATCATTTCCCCTTATTCTGAGTTTTTGACATTGAATATTAACTTAAGAAGAGGGACTGTCTCGTCATGACAAATGAGAAAATTGGGTAAATTAGTTGTAATTCTTTCCCTTAGAGTTTTGATGGTGTTGGGGGCAGGTAGGGGTCCCTTGGTCAACGCGTCTCTGCATGCTGCTAAACAAGCAGACCGGAAGCTGAAAGTGTACGCTGTTGAAAAAAATCCCAACGCTGTCATCACGTGAGTGGCTAATGCAAGGACCTACTTAACCCTAACTTTACTTTCAAAGATATACGTTTGTTATCCTGAGCCATTAACCTTTATCTATGAATTGCTCACGTTTTCCGCAGGCTGGAAAACTGGCGCTTTGAAGAGTGGGGGGATCAGGTGACGGTGGTGTCATCTGACATGCGAGACTGGACCTCACCTGAGAAGGCTGACATTATTGTCAGCGAATTGCTTGGATCGTTTGGTGATAATGAACTTTCACCAGAGTGCTTAGATGGAGCGCAGCACTTTCTCAAAGGTGCTTCTTTACAGTCATCTCATGTAAATTTGATCAGTTATCACTTCTGAGTCAGTCTGCCAAGAGTTATTCATTTAACAATGTGCTTACACTTATTATGCCATTACAGTGGTTTGTAGATGACTAGGTTACACAACTCTAAACTTGGAGATGTTAGAGGATATGCATTTAACTTGTCTCCAATCACTGAAAAAGAATAATCAAATTATTTTATATAACCCTTCTTGGAATCAGTTGTTCTGCAGTACTACACTGCAATAGTAAATATTGTTAAATATATACCATATTTCAGGCTACAAAAACTATTTTTGAGGGGGTTGGCAAGCAGATGTCTTATGCGCTTGCACTAAAAAAAAAAAAAAAAACGTTTCAGTGCAAGTAAACCCAATGATGTGTCCACTGTGTATAGTTTGACACGAGAAAAAAATGTCTGTTCCCTTCCATCGCTGCGTCTGTAATCATCTTTTTCTTCTTCTCACGTCTCATTATGCCAGATGATGGTGTGAGTATCCCCTGCTCTTACACCTCCTACCTGGCACCACTGTCTTCCTCCAAGCTGTATAACGAAGTCCGAGGCTGCAGGGAACGTGACAAGGATCCTGAATGTCATTTCGAAATGCCATATGTGGTACGCCTCCACAACTTCCATCAGCTGGCTGAGCCCAAACCATGCTTTACCTTCACACACCCCACAAAAGGTAAACAATGAATTTTACACCGATTCGTGATATGTAATATATTTGAAGGCACTGACCTCTTTGAGCCCCGCCCACCCTTCAGATAAGAACAATAATCGTTACCAGTGCCTGAAATTCTCGGTGGGTTGCAATACTGTACTCCATGGTTTTGCTGGGTACTTTGAGACCACACTCTACAAAGATGTTACACTCAGTAAGTATGCTTCAAATTGTAACATCACTGCTTTATAGTGAAGGCATAATACAAACCTTTTTCCCTGTGCATAACAGGCATAAAACCTGATACACATTCACCCGGAATGTTTTCTTGGTTCCCGATACTCTTCCCGCTCAAAGTAAGTACTTTTAAAAGTACTTTTAAAACACAGAGACTTTGTTAACAACAATAAATTCATTTACTTCCTTCAACAGCAACCCATCTCCATATCCCGTAATGATACTGTCACCGTTCGATTCTGGCGTTGCAACAATGGGAAGAAAGTGTGGTACGAATGGGCTGTAACAGAGCCAGCCTGCTCTGCAATTCACAACCCTGCTGGACGCTCCTATACAATTGGGCTATAAACATGACAGATCGTGCTTGGCCGCATGTTCGTATTTGTATTTTGGTTGTTTTTTTTATGTTATTTTTTAAGTTAACGTGGCCACGGTGTGTGTCTCTTTGTCTATTCAGATATACTCAGTCTGATTAGGATAACACAATGTGTAAAAAACATGTTTCCGCATCTGTTTTCTTCATTATTCTTACAAACACCACACATAAAAAGTAGATCAGCACAAACAATGCCTTATCAGAGACATTCCATAAAAAAATGGATGAAACATTGGTCCACTCTGAAATATATAGCACTGGGATTACATTCTATGTTCCTGTATTGTATGTTTGAATCATGTCAATAAAGACACTGTAATAGTTTCTTAGCTTGTTTTTCAGTGGATGTGACCCCCCCTTCCCCCTCCCATTTCATGAAATAAAGTACTGTTGCACTATAAGAATATTGTTTCGGGCAACTATAAACATGGTTTCTTTTGACTTGATATGTGTTTTGTATTTATAGGCTTTTGTTGTGATGAAAACTATCATAGTATTAATTATTCTTGAATGACCCGTTGCAAATACTTGTGAATTCTGACAAAGCCTACATGTTCAAAATCTAAATAGGGTTTGCTATTTCCAAATGCCTGCACATAAATTCGTATGGTCCAAAATAGGAATAGTAGAGTAGTATTTTGTTTTAACTTCTTCCTCTGAATAGCAACCTTCAAGAAATTTCGCCTTCACACAATATTCTGTAAAGTTATGGAGCTGAGTGATAATTTCCCAGTTTTGTTGTAGTTGTAGATCTTCTGTCAGTAATGGCAGCCTTTGTTTTGCTGAAGACACATGATGGTATGCAACTTGTGAAAGAAGGCAACGCTCATCAATTTTTTATCTTACTACTTTTAAAGGAGACACTCAAGAATGAGTTGCGGAAGTCGTGGAGATTGCGGAAAGCTTTTGGAAATGCGGGCTTTAGCGTAAATCCGGAAACTGAAAAAATGCTTTTCCAAAATAAAGCATATTACGTGTTTTCGATCATGTTTTGCATCTTTAAACTGACTGTGTCGTTCTGATGGTATGTTTTTATTAAAAGTGCAATGTGAAAAAAAACGTGTATACCAATCAGCAATAAAGGATCGTGCGCCCTATATTTTCAATAGATGATTATTGTGAAAGATCAGACCAGGAAATGATTCACCATTGATCACTTTTCAAGAGGACGTCGCCTAACTTGTCAAGCAAGGAGTGTACGGGTTTTTGTCTTGTTTTGGTTTTGACCATAAGCCGTTAAGTGTACACATTGTTGAGCATGTTGTTGGGAATCTCAGCAATAATCTGCCGCACAAATCGACTGTCATTGCTAATCCATCTAGCTCTTTAGCTTGGCACCATTTCCCACGGTTAGCTCAGCGCTATCTGAAGGTTAGCGACCCGGCTGCACTACCTGAGTGACCTGTCTCCTTGGCGGAGGTAAAATAACTGTTTTTGTGAAAACTAAAATGTTAATTTATGGTTTTCCTCATGCAAAAGTGATGTAAGGCGTCGTTCATGATTCTAACTTGAATGCCCCTGCAAATGTATATATTCCATATATCGAACACCAAACTGAATTGTTTTTGCTGGGCCGATATACTGTATGTATGTATATTTTGAGTTAGTTTCAATAGCAGAGTGCACGTTGTTTTTTCATTTAAATGTTATCTTTCTGATTCTTTTGATATGCTGACTCGATTATAATCGATTGTAACTAGTCTCACTCTTCCACGCCACACACTTACACACATTCGCACGCACACGCGCACGCACAGCCATGTCTCCATCGATCCCTCTGCAGGAGATGATCCGAGCCATTCGGTCAGCCAGGACTCAGTGCGAGGAGCGAGGTGTCATCCAAAGGGAATGTGCTGCCATCCGAGCACAATTCAGACAATCTGACAACGATGGTCGATCTCACAACCTGGCCAAACTTCTATATGTGCACATGCTTGGCTACCCTGCACACTTTGGTCAGGTGAGAGGATTTGGGGTTTGAGTGTGACAAAAACTCATCACGGCAGATGGTACATCTAATTCATTTCACGGAAGAAATGTTTTCCCGGAAAGTGTGAAGTTCCAAACTTTGTCCTCAGCTTTAGTGAAAAAGAATGACTGATCATACAAGTTCAAAACTTACGATTTTTCTATTGTTTTTTAAACACCAGATGGTTCTCCTTATGATTATCACCCTTGCAGTAAGCACTTGCATATTTGGTTTTCTATAATATGTTTCCTTTCATAATTTAATCCATCAATATTCTAAAATAATTCCCTCTGAGTGGACTCTGGCACAACACATGTTAAAGCCTATAGAAGAAGACCAACTAAATCCATGTTTCCATTGAGAACATCTACTCAGCTCTACACCAAATGTAGAGTAGAGTGTAGTAGAGTACCATTGGTGGAAACGGAATTTAAGTGGGCCACCTAGTCCACCCTGGTCCGTGCCTGGCTGTTTTGGAGCTACATCTGATTTACACTTGGACTGTGCTAAGAAATGAATATTTGAGCCACTTATTCCTTACATTTAGCAAAGTTGTTATTCTCCCTGTTAGATGGAGTGTGTTCGGATGATAGCCAGCCCTCGCTACAGTGAAAAGCGTGTTGGATACCTTGGAGCCATGATGCTATTGGATGAGAAGCAGGATGCCAGTTTGCTCATCACCAATTCCATCAAGAAGTAAGGAACTCAATCACATTACTCATCAAAGAGGTGAAAAATTACTATGAGATTCATTTAGCTGTTTGTTTTAACCTTTTAGGCCTCAGACATTTTTTTTTCCAATATAATTTCGATAGTTCGAGATGAAGGTTGCTTTGTGCAATTTTGCTTCTTTGGTGCTTAAAAGGCTACCGGCACATTTCTTAGATGTAGCTGCATAGTCAAATATGATTAAATTCCACAGTTATGATGTGTGAAAACCCAACGTTATTTTTGTAAATATTTACCGTTAGACTGTAAATATGTTTGGCCGGTGAGTGACAACCTTTTGTAGCAAATGTATACCAGAGTTATTCCAGAAGACAATGGTTGGCCCAACATAACAAATTAATTCATCATGTGCTACAGTAGTCATGACCTTATTCTTCCCTTTCAGTGACCTTTCACATAGTAGCCAGTATGTGCAGTCTTTGGCTCTATGCACGCTCGCCTGTATCGGCTCAGCTGAGATGTGCAAAGATCTTGCCCCTGAGATTGACAGGCTGCTTCGGGCATCTAATTCTTACATTAAGAAGAAGGTAAAATTTTCATATTTAAATACCACAATTAAAAAATAAAAAGTCTGTTCATTTTGTAGTTGATCCTGGAGACAATCCAGCTCTGTGAGTATAGGATCTAGAAATAAAATTTATCATTATAAATTATTCAAATAGAATTAAAAGGCCAGTATAATAGGATTTTAAGCCTTCCATGTTTAAATATTTGCATATAAATGATGGAATCTTACCTTTGGCCCATTGGAAATTCAATTTTTTATGAAATATGAATTTTTTCACTGGCCTGATTTCTAACCAGGAAGTGTGATGGCTTGTTCACTGAAACCCCGCCTCTCAGCGTGTGGCTACCACACCCCTTTCATGATGTCGTTCTAAAGCCGACCGCCACGACGGAACGAAAAAAGCTAACATTGTAGGTATCTGTAATAGGAGTCAGATGCGGAGCCAGTGCTGAGAGCGCTGAATATGCAGGAAATTCTTTGAAAAGCATCAGTGAAGGAAAATTACACTTTGAGGGTGTTTAGAGGTGGAAATTAACATTGTAGCATGGTTAAAATGTCCAAAAAGTTGAATTGCCATAATATGGGCCATTTCATCATTTCCAATTTTCAACTGTTTCCATATTTCTTCAGAATAGGCTTTACTTTCTGTTTTAACATATTTAATTACTAAATTAATTGCAAACAGAATGTACAAGTAATATAACTGGGTCTGAACTCATCTTGTCAATCAATATTTGCCATCCAAACACCCATGGTTATCAGTGTTCCCATAATACCTTACTGCTAGTTTATTTTGAATACAAACAATGTAAAATTAAAAATCGCAAATTGTAAGCTGCCACTTCTTAATATTTGCTTTTGAAGTGTGCACCAGATGGGAGAAAAGGAAAAATGACAACCCTCGGTGATAATACGCTCTTTATTGTGAGGAACTTGATGACATTCGCCAAGCAGTGTTCCTTAGGAAATCAATAAAGTCCAAACAGTTAGGTTCTGAATTAAACAAACAGTTGATCTTTCTTCTTGGTATATTTATCAGTACTCGTGCTCTTCTATTTACTCAGGCCGCCCTGTGTGCCATCCACATAATTAAAAAAGTTCCAGATCTCGGGGAAGTCTTTGTTCCTACAGCTCGCTCTCTCCTGGCAGAGAAGCATCACGGTCAGTTTATGTTCAATACTCATCTCAAACGATCACTTCCTGGGTCGTTTGTGTTCAAGGTGTTTGTGCTCTGTCTGTCTCAAGGTGTGCTCCATGGTGCTGTCGTGCTCATCACTGTGCTGTGCGAGTGTAATCCTGAGACACTGGAGCGCTTCAGAAAGGTATAAAGATGACACACACACACACATTCATCTTGGGCTGAATGAATAATTTCACTTAATATTCTAACCAAAACCATGGAACATCCGTTATAACTTTGCACTACAGTATTTACCCTCATGCCTGCAGCATTCTGCATTCCTTAGTTTACGTAGTGAAATGCTTTAAAAACATGCTCAGCATGTTTACTTATTCAGTATCTGTGTGTATTGCAGGTGGTCCCAGATCTGGTTCGTATTATGAAAAGCTTGGTAACTTCTGGTTACTCTCCAGAACATGACGTGGCAGGGATCAGTGATCCATTTCTACAGGTTTGTCTGTTTAATACAGCTGATTTTGTACAACTGAGCAACACAGCTGAATGTCATTGAACTGAACCAATGTGAGCAAATTACAGTTGGCGGATGGACTCATAGCTGCACGTCTTTCTTTTGCCACTCGCATCGGCACCAACATAGCGCAAAAGAAAAACTACGAACCCAGAAGTTCTTATCGAGAAACGGCGTTGTAGAAGCGGCGTACTGTATATCAGCTACTGAAAGCTAGTCACAGATCTCTGTGCGCTCAGTGGCAGTTTAGTCGCTTTAAAACGAGCCTCCGGTGTTGGTCCTGTCAGAACTGGAACTGATTTAAAACAATACTTACTGAATTTCATGATTATATATGTAGACCTACATTTGGAGATAGTGACAAAAAATTATAGAGGAAAGCATTTTTGTTTGAAAGAAGAAAGACTTAAAACACACTGCTGTGCTCACATTGTCTGATTTACTAATCTTTAACCCAATTTGGATTGTGGGCTCACTGTAGTAGCATCAGTGGGTGATGCAGCCTCGTATAAATATCCAAAATTCCACACACTCCGCCCCCAATTATTTGCTATTATTTTTAAAGTAGTACTTATGAAATTCATAATTATACTGTATATTTTGGTCCACCTACCAGTGAATGAAATCATGACAAATGTACAGGTAGAGTCAGTGGCAAAAAAGCAGTGGGTGATATAGCCACTTAAAAAATTATACTCGCCCTGCACTCCTCCGTATTGATGATGTGATTTAAAACAGTACTTAACAAAGTTCATGATTATGTATGTAGTGAATGAATCAGTGAATAGTCACACTTAGTGGACACAATGCACATTGAATGGGGAGCATGAAATGTAAACAATAGAGGTAGTTTTAATGAATGTCAAAAATCAATTCAAGTGGATGAAACTCAATATATTGAATATTTGATATTAAAAAAGCAAAAACGTCTAAATTTCAACATATTTCTTTATTGAATTTTTTCTGCAGGATTCAATGAATAGACCTGGCCTGGACTATTGGGCCAACACTATCAGGCCTAGCAAAAAACAAAACAAAAAAAAACATATAATATACCATATACTGATATATCACAAGCTGTCATGATGTCTCACATTAACAGAGTCCTGCAGTTTTGAAAACACAAACATATTCCATTCATAGGTCCGCATCTTGAGACTGCTGAGAATCCTGGGTCGCAACAGCGAGTCAGCCAGTGACACCATGAATGATCTACTAGCTCAGGTTTCACCCATGCTCACGGCGCATGCATCATTGCTTGATCCCAGCTATTTAACATTATTGTTTACACCAGGTAACCTAATGGATGATTTTTTTGTGCATGTGCTGCTGTATAGGTAGCTACCAACACAGACAGCACCAAAACTGTGGGAAACGCTGTGCTGTATGAGACTGTTCTCACCGTGCTTGACATCAAGTCAGAAAGTGGCCTCAGGGTGAGAGAAGCTTTTTAAATGGGAGCTCCTCAGTCACAATATACTTTTATTAGATCATAATTCCCATATGCACACTTCCTCAGATCCTGGCTGTAAACATCTTGGGTCGCTTCCTCCTGAATAACGACAGGAATATTCGGTCAGTGCAGCTTAGTATCACATGACGGCACGTTCTTTTTCCTCCGTCTCATCTCTTTCTCTCTTCGTTTACCTTTCCTTCATTCTGTTTCTGATTCTGAATATGCAAATTAACAAACAAAAAGGGAGCCGTTCTTGTTTTTTCAAGAATTACAGTTGGTTTAAAATATAAGACCCATACCCCATGAAAATATATCAGTAAAATTCGATTTTGTGTTGTTGTTTTTTTTATTGTGATTCTTTTGTTGTTTGTTTTCTTTAACATATGTTAATCAAAATGTAGGGATAGTTCAAAATCACGCACAATCATGTCACTTTCCTTGAGCATAAATCTTTTGTTTCTTTTAAAGAGGATATAACTCGACTCTGTTGTACATGACCAATTGTTTATTCCGACTAGACTATAAAAGACAGGCAAGTGGTTATTAGCTGGTGGCTTCAGAACTACTGTACGAATCCGCGTAGTTCAAAAGCAATCAAACATCGGAAATAGGAATACTGGACAAAACTTTGAGGCCTGTCTGAAAAATCCCACATAGTTTGTTGTTTTTTGGGGGGGAAAGGGTTGTCAAAACGGTTATCCTATTTTTGTTTGAAAAATAAACATTGAAAATAAGGAACTAGATTTTCTTTATGATTGTTGTTTAAGAATTAAAAATAGAATGAACGGAAAGTACATGGACCTTTCTCCATCCTCTGCTTCTTAGTACATCTTTGTTCCTCAAGGCCACTGGCAACTTCTTGACAGGCTGTCATCAGTCTGAGCTATCTCATCGTTTTGCCTTGGTACATTATCTCTGGAGCTACACTAGAAGGTCACTTTCTATCTGCTAGCCGGGGTGAAGGCTCATCAATTGTTCCTCTGGGGTTTGCTCAAGTAATATTTTTCCTCAGCTCTTATCTTTAAGGGACATTAGGTCACCTTACAGGGTCGTCTGGTTTTTAGCTGCAGGGGCCTTTTTCATTGTAATAATGATGGGACTGTTTTTATATTGTTTTTCGGCCGTATATGAGTGACAGCTGAGGTGATGTCAAGTTTGAAAATCAACATTGTTTTATCAAAATGGAAGAGGATAAATAAATACTAGGGATGTCCAGATTCGGATCATGTCATCGGAAATCGGGCTCAGTCTCATCATTTTCAGCTGATCGGAATCAGGGCAAAAAGATTGGGTTCAGGAAAATTTAATTTCATTTTATTGTACTGTGTTTTTAATTTTTAGGGCTGGAGTAGTTCACGGATATTGCCAAAAGAAACAAAAATGTTTATGTGTACTATATGCAACATGGCAACCAAGCCGGAAAAAGAGAAAGTAAACACATCCAAACTTTTAAATGTTTTATTCGACTTAGGTTAAACTGTATAAAAAGTGTTGCACAATTTAAAAAAAAATAATCAAGACTATTCAGGATTTAATTTTTTAGTAGATTCTCTGTCTCAGCAGAAATCTCCTCAAAATCAGGTGGAAAAAAATTGCATGGAAAATGTGTAATAAATACTTTATTAATCCACAAGCGAATTTCACAAGATTACTGTTATTATTTTATTACTAATTAGTTATTATTCACTAGATAATCACCTCCGATTTGGACAATGTCAAAAACAGAGTTGTGCTGGAATGATCTTTTATTCAATAGTATTGTCAACATGTTCCATACAATATTAAGGCGAGCCAACATGACCTTATTTCTATTGGTGTTAAGCTATCAAAATGCAATTGTCTGGAATAGAACGACAAAAAATCTTTCATGCAATGTAATTAATTGGCATTGTCCTTGTTTGGGTCACAGGTGAGTTAAGTCTATCTGTGACTGACTTTGGGAAGGTTCAGACTAGAGTCTTTAAATGAGCTGTTGTGCATGTTTTTGGTGTGTGGGAGCAATTCTGAATACCGAGAGAAAAAGTTGAAATGATAAGCAGAACAAGCTTAACATATTGTGTGATTTTTTTTTCAGCTCCCCGTTTCTGTTTTGCCAAAGATTTGTGTGTATGTGTGTGTCCAGATACATTGCCATGACCTCCCTGCAAAAAATTGTTGCGACAGACAACATTGCAGTACAGCGTCACAGAGGAACCATTGTGGACTGCTTGAAGGACCCTGATGCTTCTGTCAAACGGTAACTTTCCACCTGCATGTATTTCTTTCACATATTTTCTTTTACCTTGACTCTAACCAGTTTTGAACATGTGCTAATATCTCCAACTTTTCATTTGTTTCAGCCGTGCGTTAGACCTCTCCTTAGCATTGGTGTCCGCGAGCAACATCCGCTCCATGATGAAAGAGCTGCTGGTGTTCCTCTCCTCCTGCCCCCCGGAACTCAGAGCTGAAGCTACCAGCGGTATATTTCATGCTGCAGAGAGGTGAGGGAATTATGCATGTAAACAGGCATGCAAACGTTCACATTTGCATGTGATACATTAGCGCTTGCTTTGACCCAAGTAGGGAATGGATCACTTTACCCGCATTTTGGGGCGCACGTCTCACTGACATAAGGACTTTCAAAGACGTTACTGTACTTGCTTTTTCACTGGCAGTGTGACAATGTCGCCACGGTTTCACCTTGTCAATTCTGTGTGTTCATGGATGGATTTCTCTGTGTGTTTTTAATCTGCACTAAAGCACCATTGTGTGTCTGTTAGGTATGCACCTTCCCAGCGCTGGCACATTGACACCATCCTGCATGTTCTCACCACGGTAAACACTGACACAACGTCACACACGTCACCTTCAATAATTATAATTTGTGCATTTGGAGCACAGGGTTATGTGTGCAACTTCTTTAATTGTGACCAGTCACTAAGATAATCAATTAAGCTGACAAAACAATGCAGTATTTATTTATTATTATGCCTTAATAAATATTTGATTTCCAAGACTGCCATTGGTTACTGTCAGTCAATTATATAGGAGTATTACTGTCCCTAAATTGTAACTTAACGTCTTTTCTACTTGTTCATTTTGAATTTTTTTTCACCAAAACCACAAAACACTTGACAATTTAGACGTGGCAAAAATGGCATTTTGCCTTCATTTTCTGGCTCCGCTTCTCGCAGAGTGGTTAGCACGTCCGCCCCACAGATACGGGACCCGAGTTCAATTCCAGCTGGCTTTTGCCCGCCTGTGTGGAGTTTGCATGTTCTCACCAAACCTGCGTGGGTTCTCTCCAGGCACTCTGGCTTCCTCCCACACTCCAAAAACATGCATGGCAGGTGCATCGGACACACCATATTGTCCTTAGGTGTGATTTGGTGCGTGAATAGTTGTTGGTCCCAGTGTGCCTTGCAATTTGCTAGCAACCAGGGTTTGTCCCGCCGACTGCCCGGAGTCAACTGGGATAGGCACCAGCAAGCCTGTGACCCTTGTGAGGATAAGCGACTATGGATGGATGGATTTTAACAAGTCTACTGCACTGCCATTTTTAAAACAACAAATCATAAATATTAATCTTAAGAGCTCAACATCCTATTAAACGTCTGTTTGTTGTTCTACTGAAGTAGATGTTTTTTTTTTTAACTATACTGTTTGTTTTTTTGTCACATTTTGTGATGTTCTGTTTTAAAATCTGACCCTTGAACTAAAAATCAACACTTATTTATATATATATATATATATATATATATATATATATATATATATATATATATATATATATTTATTTACATATTAGAATTTTTTGACTAATCACACAATTGTTCTCAATTATTTGCAATTAATCTTAGTTTTTCAACAACTGTATTCTACACAATTTGTAACAAATACCGACTAAGTTCTTGGAATTCATGTAAAATCAACAAAAACGCAATTTGTCATTTAACTGTAGTAGTTTTCTTTGATATTTTAACACGATTCTTCGCCTGGAAAGCACTGTGACGTGTTTAAAAGTGTGTGTTGATACACTGCTATTTGTTATCTCTTCCTGGAGGCTGGAGGTGATGTAAGAGATGAAACTGTCCCCAACCTGATTCTGCTCATCACCAACGCTTCTGAGCTTCACTGTTACACCGTCCACAAGCTTTACCGAGCGCTCCTCACAGACATCTCTCAGGTGTGTGTTTGTTTGTGTGTGTGTGTTTTTTATTATGCAGTTCTTTACTTATGCCAAGTAAATCTGTTGGGGATATTAGATCTTCATTTTAAGACTTAGTGTCATTTTTACAGTGGCAACCTGATTCAAATTTACAGCAGTATTTCATGCAATACCAAATTTAATTTCATATAGAAAAACCAATGCTGCATACAGAATCCTATTGCTCTAACCTGATGCATTAGTAAAAATATGAACATTAAAATAAAGAGCTTAACCAAATGCGGTGACATTAATGATCTTTGTTTTTTAACATGACCGTATCTAATCAATAGTAATTTAAATCATTTCCAAGGTAGGCTATGTAAATTAAGCTACAAAACACACTGTAAACTCTCAATAGTTTGTCCCCCATGTTAGAAATTGAAGGTACGCGTAGCGGGAAATCTGTCCTCCGCTTGGAGGGGCATGGTTGCAGAAAAGACGTAATTTTGACGCCTGGAGCCGCGCGGACATTGTGACCGCGTCAAGCATAAACCAAATTTAAGAATACATTTACCTTTATAAGGTTTAATAATTTAAGATTTAAGTAAATATGTGTACTGCAATCATCATTGTAAAAGTATAAATACTTTTTACATTTAAAAAATTCAGGTAACTGCTTACACATGTGGTAAAATTCCTTGGGGGTGGAGGGGCTATTCTACTTCGCGGATTTCACACGGGTTTTTGGTTCCCATTAACCACAAAAACGAGGGATTCCTGTACAACAGATATGTCTCCTTGGAGTGGAATGAGGTATTATCTCAAAATGGCATAGATCAACCACATATTTTGTGGGTTACAGATTGATTCGTTTTTTTGTTTGTTTTTTTTAAATCAATATCGGGCTATGAAAAGGAAAAAAAGCCCAGTCGTTTGTTTGTTTTTAATACCGATTCTAGTTCCAATTAGACAGCAATTAGCCCAGCAATTCTTTGCTCCATACAGATGCAATACAGCTCTATTGAAACACAATTATGTTCATATGTTTTTATGGATGTCTGTAGCAACCGCTGGTTCAGGTGGCATGCTGGTGCATTGGAGAGTATGGGGACCTGTTACTCAGAGGAGAGTGTCAGGAGATGGAGCCTGTTGAGGTAAATAGAGCACACTCTTTTCTTGTTCATTACTTTTGTCTGTAAAACATTTTTTTCATTCTTGTTAATGATTTCAATCAGGTGACTGCGGACAGTGTGTTGGATGCCTTGGAAACAGTTCTCCAGTCTCACATGTCCACTCCGACAACGAGGGGCTTTGCTCTCACGGCCACCATGAAACTGAGCACCCGCATCAATGACAATGTCGAGTAAGACACACCGTTGTTGTTCCATGCTGTCCCAACATTATGAACACAACTCATTGAGTTCAACATATTATGAAATTACATTGCAGATATAAATATTTTCATGTAAATTTAAAGTATTAAAAAAAATCTAAATCCCTGTAACTCCATTTCTATAGTCCCATTGCTCGTTATTGTATTTTATTTTTTAGTCGAATAAGAAGCATTGTAAGCATCTATGGGAGCTGTATAGATGTGGAGCTCCAGCAGAGGGCAGTGGAATACAACGCACTCTTCAAAAAATATGACCACATGAGGTTTGGGAGAATTTTAATATTTTAAAGGCAAAAAAAAAAAAAAGTCTAATCCCAGGAGGACAAGCAGAGGTGTAGTCCTGAAAGTGTTGACCGTGTCCACAGGGCAGCAGTGCTGGAGAGAATGCCCGTGATTGAAAGGAATTCTCCGGGCCATACCAATGGGGACTCGGTGGGGGATGTCATTAAAGAGATGGCGGTGGACAAGGTGAAGCAGAAAGAGGCCTCACTGCCACAGCAGCCTGCTAACCAGGTGAAATTCTGACGCTTTCACAGCACATGATACTAATTTCCACTTTTTTTGCCAGAAAACAGGTGTAATTGTGATAAAATCATCTTTTTTTTCTGGCACTTATTTTCTGCTTAGACCAGGGGTGTCAAACTCATTTTAGCTTGTGGGCCGTATGGAGAAAAATCTCTTCCCGAGTAGGCCAGACCAATAAAATCATGTCATTTATTTATACATCTTTAAAACAACAACTTCAAATGTATTTGTATTTTTTTTATTACCGTCCGAAATAGTGTCCAAAAGCACAACATCGTTATTAATCATAAAACATTAACATTACTAATAATCATAAAACTTTTCAAGTTTTTCATTGATTAAAAAAAAATTCAGCTCTTCTTTATACTTTACAAAATCTTTGCAAAATATTATTGAAAAGCACTCACACTGTGATTGAATGAATAATGATCCATGGAATTTTGTTTTCTTTCCTCCTGTGTTTAAGGTATGTGATCTTTTGGACCTGCTCGGGGACTCGTCAGAGTCAGTTCAGCCCAGTCCAGCTCAGGGCGACGCCATACCTGTCCAGCTCATAAACACGGCCAAGCCAGGTGGAGGGGACCTTTTGGATCTGTTGGGAGGCTTTGAGCCTGCCCCCGTGGTGCCAGGTTTGAGTCCGTCACACACTTGAGCTGTCCAGACTTTGAGGCTTGCATGCCAGTGACTGTCCAAGGCTTCACCCTTTGTGTGGTTTCTTTCTTTATTCTGCTTATTTGTGACCGTGAGTGTGATGTAAATGAGTAAACACTGAAGGATACATCAAGTAGGAAGACTTGAAAAATGTATTAAGTTCTACTCCAATTCAATTACCACTCCATTGACATAAACACTTGGTTAACTTAGTTAATATAGTAGTTTTGTTGAAGTATGTGTGGCACAAACAAAATTTTGTTTTGTTTTGTTTTGGCAATTACCAGAGTCGTCATGTTGCTTCTGTTCCATAGTCCCTGCCGTGACAGTGTACGAGAAGAACGGTGTCACTTTGACACTCAGCTGTGAGAAACAGTCCGAGTCCGATGTAACAGTTACCTTGAAAGGCTGCAACACCGCCGACTCGGACGTCACAAGCTTCGCTCTCCAAGCAGCTGTGCCAAAGGTTTGCTTCCTTTCCATCATATTTGCAAGGAACTGAGCACTTGAGGCACAATGTGATGTAAATAAGAACCTTTGACATATGGATCCTCACTTAATTTGGCATGCTCGTAGGACTACGTTAGTTGTAACACAAAACTGTTTACGAGTTGGCATCTGCACGCCACTAGTACAAATATAATTTTGTGAGAACCTGTAACTACTAAATACTGAAAACTAAAAAAAACTAAATCACTAAATACTAAAACTACTACTAAAAACTAAAAACCTGTTTATGATTATAGAATGACATGGGAAAAATCTACACCTGTTGAGTGTCCATATTTGTGTATTTGATTGTTTCAGAGTGTCCACTTACACATGAAGGCCCCCAGCGGTGATACTCTTCCTGCAAGAAGCTTAGGTCATGTCACCCAGTTGGTACTCCTCAACAATCCAAACAAGGTGAGATACGTGGCTACCTATTATCACGTTTCCATTTCTAGTGTTACATTTTTTAAGGGCCCCTGTCGTGGTATTTTAAACTTTGCACATTTGAATACATGCATATAAATGATCAAATCTTACCTTTAGCACATTGGTGATTTAGTTTCTTCTGAAATATGATTTCGACAAAACAATAAAAATGAACAACCTTGGGGTGTGTGAATCTTTGTGCACAATTTAGATTTTACAACGTCCAGTCACTCAAATGTAGATGCTAACAGTATTTCCCATTGATAAATGTGAGTAGCGACTGTGTAAATTCATCCAGTGCACATGGTTCATCTCTGTGCATATACACAGCTAATAGCAATAGCAAAGATTCACCATGCATTCATCCTGTGAAATTGTGACACAATGATGAGCAGGAATGCTCTGCAGTTTTCTGGCCTTGTGCTCCCAAACATTTTTTTGCCACTTCAACATTTTATACAGTTAAACTTAGTGACTAATAAATGAAACGTTGTTTACTTGAGCGACTGTGCAAAATCTGCTCTCCCCGACTCCGGTGTAAAACCCGAAGTAAAATTAGGCACGGCTGCTCTGATAGTGTGGGTATGTGTTTATGCTGTTTATTCCTTGTTGTTCTAATGTCATCGACCCTCTCACAAGCCCTTTTTATCTGCTGAGAGCGCTGAACAGGGATTTCTCATAAATGGCCAAAGGAAGGAAAATAACACTTATGTAATGTGGTAAAAACACTGTAACATGGTAAAAATTTCATTTCCAAAATATGGGCCTTGTTAAGGTCAACCATAGAGGGAAAAAAATCATTCAAGTTTAATCTCGCTCTCCCCCACCAGGTCAACCTTAAAATGAGGATACGGATATCGTACTCAAGCCAAGGATCTTCCATTCAGGACACAGTTCAGATTGATTCCTTTCCTGGGCTTTCCTGATTTACCCCTGACAGTCTACTGTCAGACCTCCACACTACCATTCCTCAGATTCCTGTTTTGGATGTTTACATACGTTGTTAGAGAACACAACCTCATGATCTACTTAGTATTGCGTTTCTACTTTGGAATACATAAAAAACAATCAAGTATTGGGTGTTTTCCAATGTCAATTGGCTATAACTTTGTCAACCTAGGTGTAAAATTCAGGGTATTGAATACTATAGTTGATTTTATTTGTATTATGATTGCCTGTTCTTTTGAAATATGGAATGTCTTGTAGCACTCCATTTGCACTCCCCCAAATCATTTTGAAAATGAATTGGTAAAAAGCTCATCACTACACCACATCGTCACTCACAGCTCTTCTCCTGTGCCTTTCGTTATTTTTTGTTCAGATTTTTCCTTCATTACATTGCAATCAGCATTTTGTGTTTATAAATCATGCAAAACTGCTTATTTGCAGTTATTTTAAATATTTTTTTAAGGATTGTATAAACTGGTCTCTGTCTTAACTTAGAAGCCAATACACATGTACTTAGAGGGCTGGAGTCCATTTTAATGAATAAAATAACTGGAAATCTTGGATGTCTGAAGTGATTAAAATGTTGTGGGCTTATGAAAATTCTAATGTTTGGATTCAAACTTTTTTTCTAATAAAAATGAGACCATTTCAAGCACCTTGGGGAATCAAAGTGTGTATTTTGCTATTTGACCAGTGTGTGCATTGGAAAAATATGACCAACTCAACTTTAGCATTTATTCACAAGCAATAATTACCACAGCATTGTTAAAACTGCATGAGTGCCTGCATGAATTGGGCAAAAATGAGAAAGACTGTGGGTTATATGAACACAAAGATAACATCCTTTTTTTTTTTTGTCTGAGAGTGGTGATGTTTTCATCGTAACATGGTTTGATAGAAGTCAGGACGCATAAAGCATTGGCACACAGCTGGCGATAGGCGTCATTCATGACGAGGTGACATGGATGACAAGGTGACGTGTGTGGTACGCCTTCCCTCCCCTTAACGCCAACACCAGATGCAGCACCGAGCCTCCCTGGATTTTGTAGTCTGCTGCGGTCTTCTCGTCATTCCTGAAAATATGAAAATATACATTGCATGATATATACAGCGAGGAAATTTTTGTCAGAGTGAAGGAGCTCACATTTGTTTTCCACTGTAGATGAGTCTTTGTTGCTGAGGGGGTATGCCTTCCTTTTCTTCCACCCTTTCTTTGATTCGCTCCACCTAAAAAGCCAAGCAAGATGTTTCTATACCTTGGGTTTCATTCAAGAGGATGATGAGGGCCATGATTTTTTTTTTTTTTAATTGCATACCTTATCTGTGGGCTCAATGTCAATTTCTATTTCTTTTCCGGTCAGGGTCTGAAAGACAATGAACATGTAAGACCTGTCGTAATCCTAATCATGTAGTAAGAACTAAATAGGCATATTTGAGTTTGTATGGTGCATGTCCCGTTATCTATTCCTGTGATTGCTATGTAGAGCAGTATCTCATTATTTTAACCGAAGTAGACCGTGCATTGAATTGGAAGTTTCCCACTTTCCAGATTTAAACCCGGCAAAGTACAGCATAAAGAAGGCAACTTCACAGTATTGTTTGAGGTGGCATTTGGAAGATACTTCACACATGTAAAAACGATACAAACAACGTATTTTCATATCAATAGCTGCCAAAGTGGCGGCTACACAAAATAGCTACCAAATGAAACGGGCATCTTATTTAAGAGACTGACTCCAAATTGTGTGTTTGACCTAAAACGACAAACGTCTTACCTTCACTTTGATGAGCATTTTGAACGATGACTATGACACAATTTTAAATATATGTGAACATGTAATGAATACACCAAATTCTGTTCGTGAGTACTTCTAAACAGTTTGCCGGGATGATTCAGGACTACTTCCTGTGTAACACACAAACATTCCGTTAAATCAAATTACATCCAAAGGTTCCGCTGTGCAAGCTAGTTTTTACTTTGTCGTCATATTTTGTAACTGTTTAACTTTCGTTTGAATCAAAAATATGTTATATTGAATTCCCTTGCACAAATAGCTCGTATGACAATAAAAGTAATAATAATAATAATAATAATAATAATAATAATAATAATAATAATAATAATAATAGATCACATAAAAATCATAACCATGAATTAAAAGATGCAGGAAAACAATGTCCTTAATGCACCCAAATTAAATACATTTAATAGAATACAACAATAAATGAGTCATCATTGAAAAAAAATATGCATTATGTTATAGGTTCACCAACTAGTTAAAACAAGGCAGATTAGTAATGCATTTGTAAAATATGATATTAGCAGCAGAATCCACTCGTTTTTATTGATCTCAAAGGGAAACAATTGTGCCACTTGCTTTGAATCGAAAATGTCAACATAGTGTAGAAGGGTTCATGTAAAAGATCACCCAACACACATCTGTTTTCTGGTTATGTGGTCTTGTATGTTCACAGCACCTTTGTTTTATTTATTGGCAACTTTTTAAATCCATTTATCACACATATAAAATGAACTACAAGTAAAACAAAAAGACTTACACTTACTTATGCATTAGGATTTTTTTTTATATTGTATTAAATGACTGGTTAATAGCCTTTTGAACATACATATGCTTCTTCTTTTTTTCTCTCTTTTTTTTAATTGCATATGCCTTCTTCATCATCATAGTGCTTATTACGGATGACATGGCTTCCCCGATTAAAAGAAAAATCTGATGTGGCCGTTGAAATTAATGTTTGCCCACTTGCTAGGAAGGAGCTCATGTGTCTATATGGTAGGCAGTCTGCTCCTACACAGATGTTTGTCATTGGTATGATTAGACAGGAAGTGTGCATATAATCCCACTTACAAGGTGTAGTTCCTCACGTAGCTATGCTTTTCCATCTCTTTTTGAGTGTGATGCTGTTGGCTGTTTTTACAACAGCTGATGATGAAGGTATTGAATACAAATCCTTTGTTTGTTATTATGCTGTACAGCTTTTCTCATCAGCTTCCTATATTCACAGCTATCAAAATAGAATGTTTGAAAGACTCTGTAAACGTCACATGGAGGATCAAGCAGGAGCTTGCGCCGTACTCAACTCGTCTTTACCTTGGAAACTGCATACGATCGAGTATAACTAGTTTGCCAACAGGGGATTGGGAACTACATTTCGACTACAGATTCAAAGATTGTAAATTTAAGAAAAAGGTAAGAAAGGGAATTTTGTTTTACTTCACAGAAGATTTCCGATGACCAGTTTGCCTTTCACAGATAAGAGGAAAGCATCTTATCTATCAAAATATTATGACCTACATGCCTGGGCCCAAGTCAGAACCGCCAGCTTATGAGTATTTATTTGAATGCGTCCAGAAAAGGTCCAGTATATTTGTTAGTCCCCCCCCCCCCCCCCCCCCCCCGCCCCTTTTTTTGTCTTGATTTTAAAATAGTGACTTTGTATGGTTTAGGCCAGACAGCTGGATTCCTTCATTCCTGAACCCAGGTGCCAGTCTTTCTATGGGGCGGGGTGCGCTTGTCTTCCATATGGCGCTCCTCAATGGTATTTTTTTTCTCTTTCTACTGATATAGAAAAGAATATATCACAAAGATGCATATATTGAGTACAAACATCCTCCCATACAGAAGAAATGTCCGGGATAGCAAAATCGAATGTAATCCCGCTGGGCTCGTTCATGCCTATCTGGGCGGCTGTAGAGCAGAAAGCTCATCAGCCGTTGCGTCTGTTCATGGAGGAGTGTGTCGCAGCTCCCACTGCAGTGCTTGATCCACAACAGCAGCTTTACCCCATCATTCTCAACAAAGGGTAAGTTTCCCCATCACCTCTTCAGATACTCCTCTAAAAGGTAGAGTTATAATGCCTTAACTTTCTGCAGGTGTCTTACAGATAGCATTAAAGGCAATTCAGAGTTTGTGCCTCGATACCATTCATCTGCACTTGTCCTTTCTCTGCAGTCTTTTATGTTTGGTGTCGGAAAGGTGAGAAGGCAAGAATGAACACTTTAAGCAGCTTTTTTTTTTTTTTTTTTTTAATTTTCAAACTGACTTTCACTTCAGGTATACATCCATTGTAAGCTTGTCGCATGGGATCCCGAAGTCCTCGATGAAAGCAAGAAAGCTTGTCAATATTCAAAGCAGAAGGGCGGGCAAGTGTTACACCTGAGCACACCCCCAGTCCTGCTGTGACTATTTATTTTCAATGTCTTTTCTTTTTTTTTTAGTTGGGAATTGATAGATGACCCAAACCGGAACCACCTCTGTAGCTGTTGTGACAGTGGCTGCAAAACCCGGCCCAAAAGAGGAACAGAGCAGAGTATTTTATTCATTTTAATGCTTTTCTTGAGCTAAGTCTCCACATGACTTCAATGTATTTTTAAACCCTTCTTAGAATCTCGTGGGACGAGTCAACTTTCAGTGTTGGGACCTTTGATCATCGTTGATATGTCAGACAATCAAAGTCTGACTGGCTAAAGGAGATGGAGCCCTTTGCTTCCAATAACCTGTCATAAGCAAGTGTGCAGATGTTGTGCATAAAATAAAATGCTATTAGATCCAGTTTGACTTTCAATGACTTTGATTGAATTTGTAAAATTTACTTTCAGTGTCTGGGCGCTCACATTTCAAGTGGTACTATTTCTACAGGGGTTTAGTGTGATTGACCTGCAGAGCACATTTCCACTGGGTGTCCAGACTGCCAGTAAATATAGTAGTCACGGAGGAAATTGGATCAAGGTCCGGGGGTCCCCAAATAATTTCTTCAGAGCCACATAACTTTTCACTTCTGATAGTCAGTTTTGTGTGTATCAAAAAAAAAACGCAAACAAATCAGAGGTGTCTGAATGTAAATACTGTATATACATTCCTGAAAGCTGATGAAATAAATGACCAAATAACCCTTTTAGATTGCTCCTGACTGTCCATGGAACAGAAACGTTCTTGTGGACACCGTCGTTTGCAGCTCTCAAGTTCTGTGAAACAACAGAAAACAGCATACTAACGTTAAATGTAATCTTTTATTCCTCCAAAATAATCACTGGCCAACGTTATTGAGCATAACTCGAACCGAAATAAAAATTGAACGTGGCGTCGGGAGAAGTGGGTGGACGGCGTACTCCCGCGAACCACAACCACTACACCCCTGTTAAGGGGGCCAGCCTGTGGACTTTAGTTTGGGGACCACTGATCGAGGCGAACTCTTAGCTAAATGCATTAGCTGACTTGGCATACAACAAAAATTAAACATGCACAATATTGACTGTTTTGTTTGTATTTTTTATTCTCCAGGTTGTGACTGGTTTAAAGGTATTCTGCTTGAAAGATTGTATTTTATTTAACTCCATGACTTTCTTTGGCTTTCTTAATTTAGTACCTAATAATAAAAATTGTATTTGTTGTGATAGTTTAATGGAATACATGATGAATTATGATTGATTTTTTTCAATTGCCTGTCTTATTTATATTAAATCTGAGCATACATGCCACCACTAGGCCACCCCTGTGAAGTGCTGTAACAACCTGTTCACCCGTCATGTTAACCTGTAAAACATTTGTGAGAAACTATACACAAAGAAGGAGAAAATGCATTCTTTTACCGTCTCATACATGAGAAGAATGGAGAGAGACTGCACAAATACAATTCTGCTGCATTCTGAAACATTCACAAATATTAAATTCAAAATCAAATTTAGCAGAGGTAATAACTAGTCATATTATTTAGTTAATTTTTGTTAATGAAAGCAATTTTACGTTATAATCACGTGTTACACAAACTTTAATATCATTAAGGCTCGATTAAAAAAAAAGAATTTCTAAGTGTAAGCTTGTGAATGTTTTTAATAAATGAAATATCAACACATTCTAAATCATGGCATTCACATCTATGACTCTCAAAGTTTTGAGTTCATTTCAGTCATGTGAGTTTTACACACACACAAAAAACCCAACCTGCTGATTGATTTCAACGCTTCTGCCATGCTTTCATACACATCTCTTGCACAGTGACACGATCTTGTGTGACACAGGTCACATGAGGGAAAAAATACATTTTAACAGAATCAATTCAAAGCTTTATGAATCAATATCGTGATATAAAGTCAAATTAATTAGTCCTTTAAAAAAAAAAAATCCTGCCAAAACATTAATGCATTTAACTCATTTATATACCTCATATATCAACCATATTTTTTAATGAGTCCAGACATTCATATATATATATATAAATATATATATATATATATATATATATATATATATATATATATATATATATATATACATATATATATATATATATATATATATATATATATATATATATATATATATATATATATATGTTGCACGAACACGAGTTGTTGTCAGGAGCTCACTGTAATCAGCTGCACCTGTGCTGGTTGACACACATGAGTGCAACAATTTGTCTTGATTGTCACCTTCCAGTGAGAGCAGTTAAAAACAGTGTCAATGCATCAAGCTTCTGTTCAGTCATGATGGCTTTCATTTGGCATAGTGCATTGCTTCTGAGCTTAACTGCT
Organism: Hippichthys cyanospilos; assembly: GCF_059441005.1. Classification (NCBI taxonomy): domain Eukaryota; kingdom Metazoa; phylum Chordata; class Actinopteri; order Syngnathiformes; family Syngnathidae; genus Hippichthys; species Hippichthys cyanospilos. The sequence continues at coordinate 12,456,152 of NC_142380.1, forward strand.
GCCATTGCAGTGTATGCAGGTAGATGTTGGTGTGTCTGTTTTTAGTTAACTTTGTGTTGCGGTGTTTCTAGTTTACTGTTTTGTCTTTCTTTCGCCTAAGATGTCAAGCTGGACTGCAGGCGTGATTTTTTGTCACTGGTGTGGACTGAAAGCAGACACCACACTGATATGTCACTTTTCCGATTGGGAACCTGTATTCCCACCAGCTCTTCGACACGGGAAGCAACTTTCAATGTGGGGTATATCGACTGTAACTTCAGGACTATGGTGAGTATCTTTTTGTGGCATCACCTTATTATTCTATTGTCTTATAGCTCATTTTCCTTATAGGTGACTGGAGAGAAGGTAGTCCACACCAATGACTTGGTTTATTTGGCTCCTGGCTCCCAAGGGCCAACCTTTGTTCATGCTGTTACTTGCATGTTTGACAGGTTGGTGTGGTTTTTTTTTTTTTGTATTGTTTTTTTTTCCCTGCTCTTTATTGTAATTTTAAAAGTTATTGCTTCAATGGATATTTTTAAGTTGGCGCTTAATGAATTGCAATAACATATCGCAGGCCGAAACAATGGTCTCCAACCAGCTATGACCCAGTGTTCTCAACCTATGGCCAATCGAGTCTGGTGTTTCAGATGACAATCATGAATGGTTGGTTCATGACTAAAATGACACAATTTTGTGAATTCAACCTAACTAGTTTTTGCTCTCCGTCCTCCGCTTAAGATGACTTCACCGGCCCAACTGAATCGACTCGTTTTGCTCTTGGTTCATTCGTCCCGATCGTGGCCCGTGTGGATGAAAAGAATCATCAGCCATTACTCCTGCTGATGGAGGAGTGTATAGCTACCACTGCAACAGAGTGGCAGCCTGATAATTTTTACAAAGTTATTGGCAACAAAGGGTACTTTTAAAAGCAGGCCTAATGGGGGAAACTATTGCACTTTGTAATTCTCACTTTCTTCACAAACAGATGTCTTTTGGACAGTAAAATGTCACGTTCAAGATTTGAACACAGAGACATTTCATCAGAGATCAGACTTCGCCTACAAGCATTTAAATTTGCTCTTGAAGAAGAGGTAACTTTTTATTCATTTGTTTTAATTCTCCACTTTCTTAGTTTCTGTGCTTGGTGGTAACAGGTTTTGATCCACTGTAAACTTGTGGCTTGGAATCCAGATGATATTATCAGCACCAAGAAGGCATGCAACTTCGTCAAAGGGCATGGGTAAACATCCAGTACCTCCCAACTACTTCAGTTTTAGTATTTTCAGAGCTATATTTTAAAATAAACATTCAATTTACCTCTCCTTTCAGTTGGGAGTTGGTGGACAACCCTGCACATAACAATCTCTGTGACTGCTGCGAAACAGGTTGCAAATCTAGGTGGTCAAGAAGTGTATCTTCAGGTATGTATTATCACCTCTGAAATCAATAATTTCCTGAATGGTTGGTTGGAAATACTTAAGTACTTTTTGTGCTAGCAGGAAAACATGGAATCATCCAGAATGCGGACCTTGACCCGATCACTGTCACTGAAGTAAGTGGCAATTTTTTATTTTTCATGTGGTATCTCATTGCATAACTTTCTTCCCCTCTCTCCCAACAGAAATATACCAGATGATACAAATGTTTTATTTTTTTTTCTTCAAATTGCTAAGTCAACTGAAGTTCTTGCCTTTTGTAGATTCAATAAACAGCTGGAACACATGTCTGTACTTTTTTTTTTTTTTTTTTTTTTTTTTTTTCTCCAATGACTTTAAAAATGCATGCTAAAGAAATAGCTTTTTACACAGTAACGGTGTCATGGTTTTTCGATTTACACAAGTTCAGGTCACACTTTATTGCATAGTATACAATGTAGACAATTGAGTGCAAGCAAGGTTGGAGTGCATCACAGGTTTCAAAACTCTTTTGATCAGGTGGAATGAATTTTGAATAGAAAAATGAACTTATACAGCAGCGTGTAAGATTTAGACAACTTGTCATTCAACAGGAATACTTTAAATTACTGTCAACTTCAAAAACTTGCAAATGTGTACTTAATGACCAACAGTATATTTGAAATATAGTCATAGGTCTAGTTTATCAAAACACTACATGGGGGTGGTAATATTTGTTATAGCTACAGACACTAGTAAATACCGCATCTGCAGCACCTCCTCCTGTTCATAATGGGAAAAACTGTCTAAATCTTAGCGTCCTTTTAATCACTGTGAAAATACTACACACAGCAGTTTCGAGAGTTAAATTCAAGACATACCTGAAAGTTTGCTTTCTGGTATCTGCTTTGCAGGTGAAAACTTAATTTGTGGCAAAAGCATCTTTACTGTTTGGAAAGCCTGACTCTGAACTCAATCACTAGTAGCTATTATCACTGCCGTTGACACGGTCCTTGATGAAATTCATTTCCAAACTAGTGATTTGTAAGTTTGGAACGAGTTAAAAAAAAAAAAAAAAAAAAAAAAAATATATATATATATATATATATATATATATATATATACCAGTTGAAAGGTATCCCTCAACACGTTACAGTACAATATGACCAATCAAGATATGCAGATTGTTTCAATATTTCATCGTTAGTTTGTATTAAATGTGAAGGGTAAAACAAGCTTCATTTTTCTTAAGTTTTTTCAATGCAACAATTAACTAGGCATTTGGTTACAAATGGAATACTGTACATTCAATTTTTAGGGGGCGGGGGGCGATTTCGCAGCCTCAATGTTGCCTTCCTGTGTTGGAATTCCCTAGTACTTATGTCAGAATACATCATTTTTTAAAATATTAATTTTGTTTTGATGCTGTTTGAAATTGTATCGTTTGGAAATCTCCGAAGAGGAGTGTTATCTTGTTATGTTATCAATGTTATGGAACATTATTTTCATAAACGCTTACTACCATTCATTACGAAGTTCAGTGAATGCATCAAGTTACAAGTCACCTGCCTCACGAGCTATTGCTAGCAGGCTAACAATTACAAACTCGATTTTTGCCACTTCTAAGATATGTGGTAGGTGGCTAAAATATTAGACTATGGTTTCTGTGACAGTATGTCAAGTATTTTAGGTGTGTGGTAGTAACACGTGAAATTTGAATAATTTGAACTAGCAACAATTCTCTAGTTTAAGCTAACATGAAGCCATGCTGTACGTATTGTGATATTTTTGCATACGCTCAGGGATAATGTGATGACATACTGAAATCGAATTCATTTAAAAAGTAAGTGTCAAATTTAATTTTACCAAGTCTGCATTTGCAGGAGGGTTTTTTTTTTTTTGCAACTAAACTAGATAAGGGTTCAAATGGACTGGTTACACTGTAACAAGTGTTTCTCAAGAAAAGCATCAAAGTTTGCAGTGACCACCTGTGGACACATCTGCTGTGAGACCTGCATTAAACCAGGTAAGGCTTGTCTGCGATAATATCCCAATTTCTACTATAAGGGATTGACAAAATGCTTTGGAAACTCTTGGAATTTTTCAATTCTCGCAGGGCAATGTGTCATATGTGGAGCCAGCTGCAGTTATCGGCCCATCACAGATAAGGTTGGTGATAATCATGGTTAGGCTCATCGTGAGCTAGTTCTATTAAAGGGACAATCAGAAGTTTGAACATAAAAGTAAATAATTTTGAAAAACCCAGTAAAAAAAATTAAATTACGTGCAAAAAAAAGTGTTCTACCACATCATGTTTTTATATCATCATCAGGGGTGTCCAAACCCTGTCCTCAAGTGCTGGTATCCTGCATGTTTTCCGGTTTCTTTCCCCGACACACCTCATTCAAATGATCAGACTTCTGCTGAGCTAATCTTTTGAATCAGGAGTGTCGTGGAAAGTAACCTGGAAAACATGCAGGACAGCGGTCCTCGAGGACCGAGTTTGGACACCTTAGTCCTAGGTCTAGTCATCCCCAATTAGAGCTCAGAGAGGAGGCCACCATGTTTAGCCACCATTTTTAGCTACGGATAGTCAAAGGATGATGCAAATTGAATTCAAAACCCGTGTTTCTGATTGTATGCCAATCACAATGAAAACAGAAGAAGAAAAATGTTTGTATGCTAATTGGAAATAAAAGAAGAAGAACGAGATGGAGAAGCAGAGTTTTGGTCTGGATAGAAAGCATTGAAAAGTATCACAACATGGTGCGTGACGATCGACGTGAAAGTTTATTTTATACCTGAATGGTTGACCAAAATGATTCTAAAACAGTTTTGCAGAAGATATTAAATGAATTTGATTTTACCACATGAATTGCTGCCACTGGAAGCACTGATGCCCAACTAACTAACCAACTAACTTATCGACAAACACACAATACTTAACAATTTGAGTTCAGTAAAAGGATACTTATTTAGTCATTTTCAGATGTAATCTATAATCTTAATAACTTCATTATTTTTCTTGAAATTGACTGAGAATAAAATCACGTACTTCAGGGATTATGTAATAGCCAATCATGGTTCTGCATGCAAACATCACATGACTAAACCCAGAAAACAGGCGTAATTGGTCATTACTTGCTCTGAGTAACTGTAATGTCATTTTCAGTAAACAGTATGTGGCAAAAATGGCCACCTTCTGAGATGGATGAAAACAGTTTGTGTTTGTTGATTAATTCATATTCCGCAAATGCAATATTAATCAGAAAGTTTTTTATAGCTGCCTTTTCCCTTTTATTCTGCGCACTTCATTTATTTTTTTTTCACTTTTGAAGTAAACAAATCACAGAGATCCAAAATGTCTTTGGAAATTTTATGTTCATTAGATGTGACAACGGGCTTCCTCGGGGATAAAAAAAAAAAAAAATGCCTCTGTGTTTTAGATGACACCACGGGAAAAGATGTTTTTTACGGATCCTTTGAGGCTGTTTCAGTCACGGTTAGAACACATTTCACAGGTTTGTTCACTTTTTACTTATGTCATTATGTCATTATGTAATAGCGTTGTGATTATAAGTTATTTCATCTTATTGATAATGTAAGAAAGCCTTAATTAATATGTGGAAGTGAACATCTAAAAAGTCTAAAGGTGGACACTCCCTCAGATTGCCGATTTTCAGCGGGCACAAATGGAGAGAGCAACAGCATACTTCAAGCACAAGTCTATTGAACTGGAAAAGCGTTTAAAAGACGTTACCGAGCAGAGTTACAGGTGACTTATTAATTGTTCCCATAAAAAAGATGAATATTAGCTGTGACTGCCACTGTTTCCTTTGCCACAAGGCAAATAGCGGAATTGAAGCGAGAGAATGCTGATTTAAAAAACCAAAATATGGAGTTGAAACAAGAGATGGCAGAGCTGAAAAAGCCTCTTTCACAGAGGAGGGTATGTGTTATTTTTTAATTTTAGATTTGAATCTTAAACCATGTGTGGAATAGTGAGAACTCTGCCCTTCATAGGTTTCTCCAGGACAACTGAAGTCAAATGGGTAAAAGCCAATTCACTTTTCTCAATTAATGATGTGGTAAGGCTGTAACTGAAATGTTTGTCTCGTATATAGTGTTCAAAGGATCTCACTGCCTGTGGCTGTCACTTCTCCTGGTAATTCCAGTCGGACAGTTATGTCTTTTTTGTTTACACTTTGTGTTTGTAGTTTGGCAGGATTGCTAGTTTTCAAACCTTCCCAACCAATTTCCTAAGAATCTCTGCAGAAGGGAGTTTTTAAAGGGCCCCTTTTATGGAAATTCAACTTTTTGGACATTTTAGTTTTAATGTTAATTTTTCATTTTCCTTCCTTGATCCATTTCTGAGAATTCCTTGCTTGTTCTGGGCTCTAGGCCTGCCCCACCCAAGAACATAATAAGATACTCTTGTTCTCTGTTCAATTCTTTACATGACAAAACAACAACGATAAAGAAGCTAATGTAGCAATTAGTAATTGGAATCAAAGGCAGAATGAATGGATAAATCAAACACTGGTGTTACATGTGAAAACTGGTGAAATGCCAAACAAAGCAAAAGATGGGCCAAGAGAGCGCACATAGCAAGACTCATTCCCCCTGACAGATTGGTCCCCCTGGGAAAACACTACTCATAACAACAGTACCAGGTGAATTATGTACTGCAACGGTGATTGTCTGGCCGTGTCCTAGCAAACACACATTTTTACCACTTGGAAGTTTTCTACAGTAAAACTTTGTGACTTTTAAAGGAAACGTTGCCATTTATTTGGCTGAGGCAGTGCAAAAATCGCTCCTCCCCAACCCCGGAGGGAAACCAAAAGTAAAAACCATGAATGTCTCCTCAGATAAGGTGGCATGTATTTACAGTACTTTTAAACTTGCGGAATGAGGGACTGTTCATCATCATCACCATCGTCATGCGTCTCGCAACTTATCTGTTCAAGCAGAGGCAATTCTGCACAACAAACAAAAATAACACTATGAGGGTGGTTAGGGTTAAAAATTAACATTGCAACCCAGTGAAAAACACCAAGAAGTTGAATTTTCATGATATGGGTATTTTGGACACCTCAAATTGTCCTTGGGTGTGATTGTGAGTGTGAATGGTTGTTTGTCTCTGTGTGCCCTGCGATTGGCTGGCACCCAATCTTAAAATTCCCCCGCCTACTTCCCAAAGACAGCTGGGATAGGCACCAGCAAGCCTGCAACCCCAGTGAGGATAAGCGGCTATAGAAAATGGAAGGATGGCCCCTTAAAGTTTTTATTTTTTAAATAATCCTAACATTGACATTCCAGCACATGCAAGGAATTTTTTTCCTTTTTTTAGTTTGTTTTCAATGGTGGACCAAAGCTGCAAGAATAAAAAATAAATAAATGTGAAAATAAAAATGAATATTAGTAAATATTGAGTTCAAAAATTAAAAATAAATCAGTATGAAGAAAAAGTAGAAATAAATATGAAAAATATCTTGAATAAATAGAAACGCTCTGCTCTCATTCTTTCATGCTGGCGGCACTGTAAGCATGAAGTGGTTTTCAAAAGCAGGGGCGGTCCTAAGTTTGCGTTGGGGTCATGTGGTTAGCTTACATCGTTAGTTTGGATTCCAAAGAAAGTGTATCCCTTTGAGGAAGAAACGTTGCGTGTGTGGTTCTTTCTTTGGCAAATGGCAAAACACTAAAAGAGAGCAAAATATTTTTATTTACCTATTTTTATTTTATCGGTATTTATATATTTTCTTTACTTTTAATTTGTGAATGTTTTTCGATCTTGCATTTCTTTGTACTTTTGTCCATATATTTTCATTTGTTTTGTCTTTTATTTTGGCAGTTTTAGTCCTTCATAGTTTGCTACTGGATAATCCTTTTTTTGTAGTTGCTTTATTGTTGTTGATGAATATAATTTTATTCAAGATGAGCTTTTGTTTCTCCAGTTACACCTCAGTTGAGAAATATGAGGTATGTTACACACATTCCATGTTGACTTTATGATACCGTGTTTTCTTATATTGCTTTTATGATGTCAAAAATGAAGTGCTGTGTTTTTCAGTCGCCTAGATCCAACTGATTCCCCAGTATGGAGCACCAGAAACAGAGGTGTTGGTCTTGCATCCCGTGCAGTTAAGTAGTGCTTCCACAGTTACCCAGAAAGAGTCATTTAGTTACTTGATTACTTACTTTAAAAGTAACTAAGTTTTCAGATTCCGACCACCTTGCTTAATATAAAAATGGCACACGATTTTGACACCTAATTGGAAGTGTGCTTCTAAGAATGAAAGTAAAGAACAGCTATTTTTTATTAAAAACAAAGAGTGCAGCCATTTACACTTTTAATCATTTTAATAAAAAAAAGACTTCAGAATCTCATTAATCAGAATTGGTGCTTTTTTTATTTAAATAAACTGAATTAAAAGACACTTTCTAGATTTAAAAGAAATACATCTTAATAAATTCTAAAAAATAGTCAGCATGACTTGGTGGTAGATCTCCCAGCCGAGAGGCTGTGGGTTCGATCCCCCCGACCATCATGACCATGTCGAAGTTTCCTTGAGCAAGACACTGAACCCCTAATTGCTCCTGATGCTGCGTCGTCAGTAGGTAAATGACTAGTGTAAAGCGCTTTGAGTACCCAAGGTAGAAAAGCGCTATATAAGTGAAAGTCCATTTACCATTTAAAAAAATAGAATTATACTTGACATTTAATTATTTATGTTGCAATGGCAAAACACAACATTTATAATGTACAGTATTTATAAATATAACTATTTAATTTGGGGAATTCCTGCTGTGTGTCTGTAAATGAATATCATCCTGTGAAATGTTTTTTTTTCCACATTTTTTGACTGTTATTGAAAGTATGTAGATAACTATTGACTGTGCAACAAAAGGTTTTGTTTTTAGCTGATACAAATCCAATAGTAGTAACTACCTGCATTTGAAAAACCAATTAATAATGTTTGATATGTTCACATTTTACATGATAGCATCATGAAGCTTACACAAATACAGTATATGTGTGTGTGTGTGTGTGTGTATGTATGTATGATATATATATATATATATATATATATATATATATATATATATATATATAAATACACACACAATTAAAAAAAACTATTTATGTGAGCTAGATTTGAAAATGTAACAATAATTGCTCACATTGTTTGGTGTAATATTCCTCAGACACCTGGATCAAGCACCTCTTTGTCTAGCCACAGCCCTCTTCTTGAACATGGACGCAGTAAGTGTTGTAATGTCTTCTCTCATTCATTTGTGCATATTAGGCTTGCTGGTCCCAGAATATTAAATGCCTTTTAAATGATCTTAAAGTGACCCCAAATTTGACCGGCTCATCTATGAGGTGAGAAATGCAATCCTGAACAGTCATCATTTAGTCTCATCTGCACATTGTACTTTTCAATTCCTGCCATCCACAGAACCCCAAACATCTTCCGCTTCAATCTGCTGAGCGGCTTATCAATGCATTCACCTAGGCGTTAACCACATGTGGAGGCATGTCAAGATGTTTTTGTGAGGAAAAAAACAAAACTTTTTTTGGGGGGTGGGGGGGCACTTCAGTTGTTGCACTGTGTTATATTCCGTTGAGTAATTTAACAGTCATATGATCTCACTGCTCTGGTTTCTTCCTGGTGCCCGTTATTCCTGGGTCCCGATAAGATTCTATTCATCCACACAGTGAATTGTGAGTGGCAATACCATTAATTTCACAGTCTCTTGCAAAATGTTCCTGTTGTGCCATCAAAATAACATGCACTTGGAATGCGTTGCTCTAACGACTTTATAAATAATTTTGGGAGGGGATACAAAATTAAAGACAAATGAAAACAAGTGTTCTAACATTTAAGAAGACTTGGTGGATGTATGCTATCCAATATTAAAACTATGCTGATATTGTTTTGTCCTTCACAATATTTTCAAGTCTTTTCTAAACATGTTGATCTGAATATTCATCTAAACTCTTTATATTAAGCCGCATGCATCCCAGTTGTCGGGTAATGAAAAACGTAAGAATAAATGAATGTACTCAGTTAAGAAATCAGGATAGCGTGGGTTTTTTTCGTAGTACAGTGAAATTGCAACATGTAAGTACTTTAACAGATTAGCTAAATGAATGCGGATTGTGTTATGGATACATACTGCAGAGGTAAATGTCAATGTTTGCATTTTTTTTTTAATCTAAACTTGTATAAGTTAACAAACAACAGCAGGTTAAAGGAGGACAGTGTTTAGTACATGAAATAATTGGACTTATTAACATAACGGCAGCAGGTTCCAAATCCAAAGTGCAAGATGTCAAATTAAAGGGGAAACTGTCCAGTGTACATTCCTTTTAAGGAATAATGAATTATAAAGGAATGATTACACAAAATGACAGTGGCAAAGTCAACATAAATCTCGTCTCATCCACTGTACTCGGGTACCAAACGAACCACCAGTTTAAATTACCGCTACAATGAGCTATTCTGTAGTTTAGATCTAACCAAGAAAAAAAAAAATAGAGCCACCCAGTGTACACTTTTCTTTCATATTTACAGTAACACAGGCAGCAATGTTGAAATATATTAGGGTGAGCAGAAAAGGAAGTAAATATACACGCCTCAAAGCTTGATTTGGGCTTGTACTTGGAAGACTAAATGTTACAATCATGCTTCAGATAAAGCAAAACGTATATACCAAGTAACAACTAAGCTTGCTGGTAGCGACGATATTAGGAGTACTCAGTCGACGTGAACCCTTCAGTATGGTTGGCCTTTATTCTGCAACAACAGCTTCTTGGCCATTCTCGCCAACAACCTGAGCTGAAAACCAATCTCGCACTTGTTGATAGCTCATTTTTGATTTCTTGCATAATATGTCAAGGTCTTTTTCGTTGAGCGAGCCCGTTGAGAGGAAATAGTTTATTAGTGGCTGGACATTTGGGAAATCGCCACTGGTTCCATTGACTTGAGATTTCCGTTTGCGGCCGGCAGCAACCCGCGGAGACGGTCCTGAACCGTTAGGTAAGGCGGCATTATTCTGCTGGGCGGCGAGTTCTGCCAAGAATTTGTCACGGACCCCCTTAACCCATCGCAGCTGGCCGTTTTTAACGGCGTAACGCGTGTCCCCAAACCACTGGATTACATCGGCTCGTGGTAAACCTGTAATTTTAACAAGTTCTGTGTAATCTTCGCTCTTGGGCCACTGGCAGCGTAGGAAGTGCTGCTTTAATAAAGCCAACTGCTCCTTGGTTTTCCTTGGCCTGCCACCAGATGTCCGGGACGTAGATGCCGTCGAGAGGTGTAGATTATCGCCCCCGGCTGGGTGGACTGACTTCTTTGATGTGCTGATGTTGTTTGGGGGCAGTTTGTATGGCGACGCGGCAAGTGGTGGAGTTCCAGAGGGGGAGGAGCAGGGAGAGTGTTTGAAAGCGTCGGGCGGATCCTGCGGAGGAGCCTGTTGGTCAACCTTGCAGGGCTTGACCAACTGCAAAGGCTCCTCCTCACTTTGTTCCCCGTCTTTTAGGCTGTCTCCGTCGCCAGACAGATCTTCCATCGCTTCATATCCCTCAGCCTCGAGGTCCCGTTCCCCAAACGCCTCGAGGCTGTGAGACAAGAAAGTCTGAAAGAAATGCGAATTTCTCATCACGTTGCTCCGGGCTCCCTCGAGGCCCTTCCCCGCCGGATTAAAAAGACGAGTCTTTTGAGTCGTAAGCGAAAGAGGTTCGCTTTGTTGTTCGTGTTTGCCTCCTACAGCGGCGAGGTTAGAAAAGCCCTGGGCTGCTGCCAGGCTTCCTCGCCCGACTCGAAGCTGGTAACGGCTGTCGCTGAACCATTTTCGGATGTCGTTGCGGGTCAAACCGGTCTCTTCCTGCAAGCGCCTGAGCTCCACCTCTGCAGGCCAGTTCTCTCTCAAAAAGCTCTTGCGAAGTGCAGCAAGTTGAGCTTTAGACTTTTTATAGCGTCCGTGGCGGTGCTGTTGCGGCGAGGACCCCGAAAGGTCTAAGGACACCTCAGTGGCAGCGTCGGCGGCGACGGGAGCCGCCGCGTTAGCACTTGATGGTGTGTCACTTGGTGGGCGGTAGAAGTAGGAATCCTCAGGTGGCGGTAATGTGGAACTGAAACACGGGGAGGTGGATTTGGTTGGTTTATAGGAATCTGGCGATTCACATTTTGGTTTCTTCTTCTGGGGAGTCACGACAGGGAAAACAGGCTCTGGTTCGGAATCTTTATCCTCGCTTACTTTGGCTTCCTCACTTGTATCAGTGGACTCATCAAAAGAATATGGCACCGATAGTTTTCGTCGTGTCTCCTCTATCTCCTCTGATGACCAACTGATCCCATATTTGATTCTCTGTACCATAAACCAGACCTTAACTTTGTCCAAGGGCAAAGAGCACACTCGGGCTAGGGTGTTGACCTCAAGTGATGATGGGTACGGAAACAAGTTAAAGGCTTGGACGAGCTCTGGAATGGAATCAAGTTCGCGGGTTTGATCGGAATGCGTCCACACCAATTTTAGTTCTTCTGACACAAGGGGCAAACACACAACGGAGTTGTGGTTGGTCGTGAAACTGGACGCAGAGCCTGGGTTGCTTTCAGGTGACCTGGCAGGAAGATGCAAATCCTTATCGGCGTGACTGTCTTCTTGCTTTACTTTACAAACGGTCTTTGTAAACTTCTTGGTTGCGTGTGGTCCCAGTCTTCCATTTTGTTCATCATAGGTCGCCATCTGGACCTTGTAAGTGGGGTGTTTCACCTGGAAGAAAAAGAGATTTCCTTTATGTTTAGTTTCGCAAAATTGTTAGACCACAAGAGTTCATGCGCTAATGTTTTAAGGACTTTTGGTTAAGATAACTTATGTGTGGATGTTTTGCCCTCATTGTCGAAGTCAGTTATCGGACAGCTGTTTCCCCTCCCCCCTCTACTTTGAACTCCTTATTCTGAACTCCCACTGAAACGAGTTGTATACCCGGTCCAGACTGGGTTCCCCTCCCCCAAAGTGTGGTGGGTGACTTTTGTTTTGTGTGAGCAGGGGGGTGGGTAGGGGGCACTGGTCGCAAAGGGTGGGAGTGTGGAGAACGGACATCCATGAGAAAACCTTTCACGGTTACGTTCTCACCCTTTTCTTGTTGGGCTTTGTTCCACTTCAAGTTTCCAAAGACAATCAGAGCCCCTTCACGAAGGTAAACAGCAGAGCAAAAGCCTATGAACTTGTACAACGGAGAAAACGTTTTCGGTAAACCACTCCAATTATTTTTCCGCATTAAAAAGTACAAAAACACAAAAAAATCCAAAACGAGTTTGAGAAACTTTGTTCAATGTTAATCAATGGGTAATCAATAAAGCAAGCTGCTTTTTAAATGTTAAAGTTTTAGGTAAAACTCATTTGAACATTGAATTAAATAAAAATATTACGGAATGACTTTTTTTTGTGATTTGATTTTATGAATGAGTGAGTCTTCTGTAACAAGCGAAGCCGGGGGGCTCTGTGCTCAACTATTTACTAAAAAAAAAAAAAAAACTACATCATTTTTCTTGGGGGGTGAACTTTTTAAATAGGCAACGAGAAGAAATCGTGCGCATCTTGTTTTGAGACTGCGCCATGACCGCGGATTTAGGTCGCTTGAGCTACGCAAGAAATGTGTAAGCAAACCACGAGCCAACTCAAACGCCACAACGTTCGTCATTCGTGACCTATTGGAACAAATAGACGCGGCGATTTAAGTAGCCGCCCAACGCTCTTGTTAGCTTTACCCGAGACCCGAAGCGTTGAAATGAACAATGATTATTAAAAATAACGGTGTGTGCGGCTGAAAAGTTGTTCGTTGTGCCATTAACAATGGTAGTCGTGCCTGTGCCCCTTTATGGCGTACTAAGTAAAACGCTTCACTGAGCTGGCGCACTTCGCCGCCAGACTCTTGGGGTTGGACGCGAAAAATAACTTACCGCAAAATAATCCGTCGTTCTGGAGTTCGGCGAGAGCGAAAAGCCAACAAGAAGAGAAACCCACTTTCCGTTTGGTGAGAGGCGGCTCTAAATGGCCGAAGTTTGGAAGAAGACAGTGGACACAATGCCCGTCCGTCTGGCGGCTTGACCCTCGCTTTATTTAACCGAGCACCTCGTCGGATTAACGGTCAATGAAGGCAAAACGCGACGGCGATCAAGTTTGACGCCCTTTGATCGAACTTGCTCTCGCTCGCTCCCCGCTTCGGCGTCTTTTATTTCCTTCCGAGAGCTGGTGTTGGGTCGCGATCGCTGCTTGGTCCGCGGCCGCTTTTGTTCTGTTGAGAAGTGTTTCCACTGTCCGGCCAGATCGAGGCGAGGCGGAGCTGCGGACCAGGAAGCCCGACAAGGCCCAACTGACTGTCACGGCCTCGGCGGGGTGGGTGTGCCAGTCTGCCGGGGAAGGCTTCACATTGGTGGGAGCAAGCGTCTGTACAACAAATCCCGGCCAGTGGGCTAAACACTTTTTTTTTTTTTTTAATATATACGTACGTCAGCCACGCTGCGCGCCCCCCATCAGATCTGGGCCACATGCTATTTACGATGATTTATTTGCAGAGATAATCATCTATGAATAAACAAAGTGTAATGATGATGCTGGCGGTGTAGGACCGGGCAACCATGTCAAGTAAAACTGTTGTTAAAAATTAAAGGTCTATGGAAAAAAAAAAAAGGCACGTAGCTCACAGAAACCTAAAAAATGATGCACACAGCAGTAGGCACGGAGGCAATCGGATCTCATTGAAAAAAAAAAAAAACTATATAAATTTGTAATTCTCATTTTCACATTTATAACATCCCGAGTCAATGACATTACATTGAAGTCTGAAAATGTTACTTGGCAGATTGCTGCTGGATCGGTTAGCAATAGTAGCAGATGATGGCATCTGCGAATTAGCAATATTTTCTTGCTCTGAGATGGAAAAATTATAGTTGGGCACATGATTTCATAAAATGCATCGTATCAAATGTGTGTCAAATATAGCTCATGAAAACAAACAGATCCATATTGGATACATTTTTCTTTTTCTTTTGATGCACTATGTCACAGTGCGGGAAGATCACATACCTTCTTGCGAGAACAGACAAAAGCTGAGATTTAAGTCTTGAACTTTTTGAGCATATGGAACGGCAGTATTAAAAGTTAGATCCCTAGTTTTGGAGGAAAAATAAACCACTTTGTTTTACCCCATTTCTTTATTTATCAAGATACTTTGGTGGCAACTGTATAGCAGCAACACTTACATTGATACAAATATATAGTGTATGTATAATGCTTCAACATTTGATCAAAAATACTGTTGTAGATTGAGTGCATTCACATCAAATACAGACAAACCAGCTTCATATTTAACTCAAGTACAATTTTAAATTCTTCAGCTTAGTAATAAGCAATGCTGGGACCTCTAAATTTGAATGACTAAACAGTTCAACAAATAATATCCAGAAAAAAAAGGGCCTAGTTTCATGTGACTGTGCGGAGTTGTGTGTGTGTTAATGCAACTGCTGAAAGCATTCATGTACGCTAGATGTTTTCGCTGCCCAAACAGTTTGACGATTGTCATTGCAATTGTAAGTATTTAGTTTTCCAGCACACTCTGAATATTTATCAGTGGCATTTATCAAGTGTCAAATATATGACTGGATAGATGTTTTATTGCACTCCCATCACATTAACACTAGGTATATTTACACGTGTTGATGTTTTCATTTTAATTTATTCATTCCCAGAAGTCCATTTTTATTTCGTTGTAACGAGTCAACAGCTGCACTGTGGCCAGTAAGTGTGTGGTGGATGTTAATTTTGGGGTCATGTCAGATTCTGGCCTCTTTAAGATCCATCCATTTAGGGTGCCTAACGCCTTTAGAAACACTATGCTTTTTTTTTTTTTTTTTTTTTTTTTGACCAATGAGGCTAACTCTTTAACCAGACTTCAAACTGGTCTTACAGGGACAATTTTCGCACACAGTTTCAGCATTTCTTTATCCTCTGATTGGTTGCTACAGCTAACTTCAACACATAACACACATGTAGTATTCTGCACACGGTAATTTAAGTAAGCATTTTAAGCATATCTAATATGACCCCCTCGTAAATGTTTCTGTTTATGTCATGTTATTAGTTCAACACTGATTCTTAACTGCTACAGAGAATGTAAGTGGCACAGTTGTATGTCGTTATATTGCATTTCTCTATATTATTGAGATGGTTCCATTCAGTTACTGCGATGTACTGGTAGTGGCATTCAGTTTTGGATTAGTTGTTTAAGTCCCCGCTGAAGCCCCAGGTACTAAGTGCACAGCCCAACATTGTACAGTATTTGCCAACTGTTTGAGATGGAATGATTTGTTTCAACATCTGGGAAAAAAAATGGAGGTTGACCAGCGTTGCCGAACTGAATTCAAATTTAGAGGATTCACTATGGCAGTGATTCAAACTTCCCGGAGTCTTTGAATTAAATAGACACTTGTGGTGATTGAATTAAAAAGTAGTCACAAAGAGATTTTCATCGCATCATCATCTTGTGGTTAGAAATGGTTGCTAGCCAAGGGAAGCAGAAAGCGTGGCATTCTTAGAAAAGAAGGGACAAAAAATGAGAACCAGGAGAGGTACGGGACCTGGGTCAGAAGGAACTTCAGGGAGGTGAAGTCTTTTACATCTCGTCCTGGAAAAGCAAACAAACATAAATAACACATATATCCAGTTGACTTCCATTTTATTCTTCTCTAAAAGTGATTTACCATCAAAATCTTTGATTCCATAACGCCTGGCCAGGTCACAGGTCATGAGAATTTTCCCACTCAATGACATGAGGTTTTTATCTTTGAATCAGAGAGAGAGTGCGCTGATTGGAGCTTAAGAAACATTTCTTGTTAAAAGCGATTAAGTAAAAAAATAAAAATAACAGTTGTTTTAATGTTGCGTTTAAAGACTAAGAATTCATCAGAATAATCCACCTGTTTTTTTCAGCCATCCAATGTGACCCCTACTGCTTGCCGAACTTGTCCTGTAAGTGCCCATGGTCTTCGCTTAGTTTATAATATCAGCCACATTGGCTGGCTGAAAACGTTTGGATGTGTCTTTTTAAATCTTATTCGGAATACACATTTTTAATCAGAGCACCATGTTTGGACTAGTGGAGGGGTACATCCAACTTAGTATTGCAATCAACATTTTTGACTTCCACTTTAAAGTGAAAAGTGATCAAATTTCAGTCAACCTACCTTTAGCGAGGTTGACAATGCAAAGGCCACTAAATTCTGTGGTTTCTCCATCGGCAAACAAATCCTTAGACTGAGGGAGACAATTGAGATATTTTGTGAAAAAGACTCCACGCGTGTTCTACTGAGAGGAGCCTACCTTGGGATCTACCTTCGCTGCATCATCTGAAAGGACGAACTGAGTTATCAGCTCAGTCTTCACCGGTCCAGGCCACAGACTGACAGATGCTATTCCCCTGCTTCGAAGCTCCACAGCCATGTCGACTGCCATTCTGTCACACTGTAAATAAATCGTTTAATTGCTCTATACATCGATATGAGACCTTATGCAACACCAACTTACTGCTGCTTTCCCAACACCATATGGCACATTGAAGAGATAACGCATCCCTCCCATGGATGAAATGGTGACGATCAAACCTTGACCTCGAGCCACCATCATACGGGATGCATACACGGAGGCGATATAGTGGCTTCTACCAGATTGAGTAAATAAAGGAACAAAAAGAGAGGTTAAATAAATGTAAAGTAATGACACTGGCTTTTTTTCTGGCGTGAATAAGCATGCAGGTCTAATACCTTAGGCCCGTGTTGTTGATGATGTCCCAAAGTGACGGCTCCGTCTCCCAGAATTTTTTCCCCTGGTTCTCAAAGATAGCCTGCAATGATACAACATACATACAGTACAGTAGTTGTCATCTAAAGATGTCTGTAAAGTAACGACAGTAGGATTTCTCAGCATTACTTTTTTTTCCTAGATTGTGCTGAAGTTGGCATAACACCTTGAAGAAGTGATTGATCATTTTTTTTGTCATTTTAGCCACGTTAAAGAGTTGAATGCTAAAAAGTCAAGCTAAAAACTCTAGTTGACCTTGCATTTTGTCAGCCTGTCCCAAAAAGGAGGAATTCAGCTGGACACGACCCCCCAAAACATTGAGACAATATGCTTGGCGTAAGGACATTCAAACACATATGTAAAACACACAAAAACCTTTCCTTAACTTGTGACAGCTGCCTGTTAGCCCCATCATACATTTTTTTGTCTATTTCTAGGATAGACCTATGAAGTAAAATTCTGTTGCCTTGTAGTTGGGCAGATGTAATTACAATAAACAAACTTTGACCTCGTTGACAAAAGTTAGGCAGCTTGGAGGCGCAGTGGTTAACACGTCCCCCTCACAGTTCCGAGGTCAATTCCAGCTGGCTCCGGCCTTCCTGCGTGGCGTTTGCATGTTCTCCCCGAACCCACGCGGGTTTTCTCCCGGCACTCTGGCTTCCTCCCACACTCCAAAAAACATGCATGGCAGGTGTACTGGACATACTAAATTGTCTTTTGGTGTCATTGGGTGCGTGAATGGTTGTTTGTCTCCCTGCCCTGCGATTGGCTGGCAACCAGGTCAGGGTGTCCCCCGCCTATTGCTCAAAGTCAGCTGGAATAGGCACCAGCGAGCCTGCAACCCTTGTGAGCATAAGCAGCTGTAGAAAATGGATGAATGGGTGGACAACAGTTGGACGTTGGGACAAATTATCTCCCTTAACTCTATTATGAGAAATTATCCAATGTTTTGAAGTGAGAAACGTGATTGTCAATCAACATTACAAAACTATTGCATTCGATACTGGATGTTCTACAATCTACAGTATATGAATTAGTGCTTTAATTGCCACAAACCTGTACTCCAGCGTATGCATTGTTGACCAGGAGATCTAGTCTGCCACTCTGTTCCATTTTTATGCGTTCAAACAGTTTTGCAATGTCGCCATCATTTGTGGAATCACAGATGACTGGCACACACTTTCCACCCCTCTCGCTAACCTGAGTAGAGAGCAAAGTGATTATATGTGCAGTAAACATTTATTGAAAACAGTTTACCTCAGTAATGAGCATCCATTCATGTTTTAAAATGAACAAATGAACCAGGACAGTAAGGTGAGTTCAAAAAAGAAAAATACGAAAAAAAAAAATCTATGGAAATATAAGGTTAATTTTAACGATACAATAATTGATTCTCATTTTAAATGTGTCTTCATAGTTTTTCAATCAATTGTTATTGTAATATGAGGCCACCATACATTTATTTGGGTTTGCAGAGCATATCAGCGGTGAGTAGGAGAAATATCCAGCAGGTGGGGCTGTTGCGAATTCAAGAATAAGCTACAGGGAATGGGCTGCCTGCCCATGAATAGTAAATATGCATTTGGTGCTCATTGGAATGCATTGTTAACAATTATTCTGGGGGACAGCTGTTATTGTGTACCTGGTGTGTGTATATACTGCAGTATATCCTAGTCCTTTCTATTTCCACGGTAAACAAAGCTTAGTAGTTGCAATGAACCACAAAGCCTTTTCAAAATTTAGTAAAAGAAAAAAAAAGTAACAAAGAAGTACTACAGGTAACTAAAGTCTAACTCCTTGTTATGGTTATCACCCCCACCCAAGTTGACAATTCCACCTGTGTTGCTGTTTCCTGAAGAGTGTTTTCCTGGCGTCCAGTGATGTAAACGGTGGCGCCCGCCTCAGAAAGCTGCAGCGCTATTCCTTTACCGATGCCTCTGGAGGCACCTGTGACCACGCATATCCAGCCTGCCAGAGACATGTCCTCTGTGAACGTGAAGGGGACAAAATAATAAATAACCTTCAACTAACAATTGTCATAAACAACGATTAAAAAGGAGCTGGAAAGAAGACTCGTGACACTCTTTTCACACGATATTAAAAAATTCATAAGCAAACAAACACCCACAACACACACAAGCTCAACGTAACCAATCCCCATCAGTGATAAGTATTCATTCACAGATGATAAACAATATGATTTTGAATAATGTTACATTGTATGTCTGTATCCAAGTTTTTTTGTAAGCATTTTTCTCCCTCTGCGCTTGCGTATGTTTTCACCAGGTGCTCTGGCGTACCTCAACATTCACAAAAGTTGCATGGTAGGTTAATTAAAGATTGTGGGTGTGACAGTATGCTATTTGTCTAGAAAAGCCATGCCATTGGCTGGCAACCAGTCCAGGATGTAGCTTGCCACTTGCACAAAGACAATTGAACACAACTATAGCCCACCTGTGACCCAGATGAAGACAACCTCAATAGTAAATTTATACAGGTTGGACTGGTCACGAGTCAAATGCAGACAAACACCCATTCACACCAATGAACGGTTGAGTCTTCAACGAGCCTAAGATTTTGAAAGGAGTACACAAAGCCAGGGGAACTAGAGAAAACGCGCACACAAGCACAAGGAGAACATCTAGACACCAAACATGGACTCCATTCTCAGCTGTCCATAAAGGTTTCCATGAAGCTCTACTCAAGATATCCATGGCTATGTACTAGTATCTCGTCTTCAATTGTATGATACTGTATATGGCATCGTTGTATGGTGACAACACAAATAAGGCATTACTGTACACAAAATCTCATGCAGCAATAATACTTTTAATATATAAAACAGAAGGGGGTATGTTACAAAATAAATCAAAAGTTTGGCTCGCCTTTCACCGTTTTAATCAAGGATTTCAATTGTCAGTTCTTGGCAAGCTGATGTTGACTAGAACAACTAACTTAAGTAAACAAGAAGTATGACAGCGCGTTCTTCACCGTATGGCCAAAAAAAAAGCACCGTCATTCTTACTCATCTCTTGTGGCCAGAGTCCAATAGAAGTTGAGGGGTGTGGTATTAAGGTTTAAGCGACGTCTCTTCAGTAATTATTGATTGATTGATAACGCCGATTGACTCACGACTACTAAGTCGTGCAATCTGCCACCAAATAAGAAATAAAATGCATTCAATGTTTAAGTAAAGTTATGTAAATTCGAAATGTTTTACGCAAATATAGTACAAAATTACACAATAATACATCATAAGTGGATTACGTTTCCATTAAATGTCAAACTTGTTATTTAACATAACGTGCTACAAAACCAATAACAAGTTGAAAGAGGATCTTCGACGGCTGCAACTTACATCGAGTGGCTTCGGATAATGTTTTCTGAGTGAGTCTCCCTAATTATCTGCCAAAGAATCTGCAACGGGTTTGCTGCTGATATAAATGCAACGCCTCCAAGTTTCTTCGCAGCGTTTTAGCGTAGCCGTTATACATGATGTCACTTTACTGCCCTCTTTCGGCGAATTTGCTCATCTTTGGCTAATAAACAACTCTGCAAATAAATACGTATAGGTAATTATTTAATGATTGAGATCCCCTGTTCAATCTGTAAGATTGTTCATTTACAGATCATACAAAGTTTGTTAATTTACAGATCATGCAAATGAAAAATGTCCTTTTTCGTTATTAGCAATTGATGTAATTTAACCGCAGCAAAAGTTCACAGTCAAAGTACAGATAATTTTGTTAAAACACTTAAAATTTTCATTTAGCTCCCGTAAAGTTATAGTTGAATTTTTTTTTTTAGTATTTTTTAGCAGTGAAAAAGTTAATATTTTGTTACTGTGTTATTCATGTACAATACCTTTGAAAACAAAATTTTCTACTTGCCCACCACTGAAATTGACATGATCTGTGCTAAGGCTCAACTAACCAATGACAGCTCACCCGTTAGTCATTTTATGTTCATAAAATGAGCTATGATTGGTCGTTACCTAAGATTAGCACATGTGATGTGGACAGCAAATGGCAAAATGGTTGCTTTGTCCATTCATGTAATTTTAATTGTCAACAAATTAATCAAATGAAAATTAGTTGTAAACGTTTTACAACAGAAAATGGCGAAATATAAGGAATATCCTTTTCAATGAAAAAAAAAAAAAAATCTGTCAATGATACACTTGCTGTACTGAAGATAACCAACTCTATCACCAACTCAAGGCTCTGGTAATGACCAATCACGCCTCACTTAGTTTCTGGTTTGGTCATGTGACATTCACAAATTGACCTTTAATTGGTCGTTACCTGATTCTTGAGCATGCAATGCCAAGTTCGGTGGACAGCAAATTGCAAAATGCGATTTTAAATGTATTACTTGTACATGGAAAATGAATGGAATCAAATTAATGATTCAAAATTTAACTTATTTACCGCTTAAAATGTCTCAACGTGTATTATATTAACAAGAAAGCAAGGTCTTTGAAAGTATTTCGGACCTATGCATGAAATAGTCGTAGCAAGCATGCTTAAACAAATCAAAACTCAAGGTTAGAATAATGTATCATGTTTATTTGTGCAAGTTTACAAAAAAATGTACAGTATACACAATATCAGGTGTATAAATCACAATACCTGTAGTCAAAAAACATTTTCACAAAACTATTAGAGCCAGCGCATCACATATCAAGCTATCCATTACATACACAATTTAACAAAATGGCAATTTTGGGGGGGGGGGGGGGGGGGGGGGGGGCGCACTACATATTCTGTGTGATGTTTTCCTGAAAAAATGCCTAAGAAACAAACTGGTGACAATGCTAAGGATTTAACAACTCACAGATAACATTCATTTCTCTTTTAGGATACCGGTAGACATTCATTTTGCTTATTGTCCCTGCATGAGTTTTAGATCGAATCAAGACTCAGGCTCTCCCTGCTGTACCGGCTACACAATTGTAAAAGTGGGAAACAAATATGGGATCTCTCTCCTCCAGTATGTGTAAGAAATGATTGCGCTCTTCTTCTCCCCAAGACTCAAACCATTGTGTCCACAGGCGTAGCTGGCATTCGAATATGTTTGGTAGTCGGTCCTTAACCTTGACAGAGTATTAAAAAAAAAAAAAAAGAGAGAAAGAGAGGAAAAAAAGTTGAAGAATAGTTGTAGGCCAGCCCACAAAGAGAGGACATTTTTGGCATCACCCATTATATTTCAAACAGTCCCCATAATTTAACAAAACTATATATTTTGTACAATATTGACAGATGTCCTTGTTCATATTTTCGTCAATAACTCTAAACTAATATCTGCGACATGTGCTTTTGTCAAAACACATCACATACAAATAGATTGATTTTTAGTTTTAGAAAACTGATGGTTATTTAGGAAAAGCCCAGCATAGGTCTCAAACTCCAGTCCTTGAGGGCCGCAAACAAGCATATTTTCCATACTGCTCTCTTAAACACACCTGACTCAAATGATTAGGATCATTTTCAAGCTCCTGTAGAGCTTGCTGATGAGCTAATAATTTGATTCAGGTGAGTTAATGACAGAAGCATCAAAAACATGCAGGATTGCGGCCATCGAGGACTGGAGTTTTAGACCTATGGCCTTAAGCAGGGGTGGGCAATTCCAGGCCTCGGGGGCCGGTGTCCTTCATGTTTTCCTGTTTTCTCTCTCAAACACACCTGATTCAAATGATTAGGATTATTCTCAAGCTCCAGCAGAGCTTGTTGATGAGCTAATGGTTTAAATCAGGTGTGTTAGGAGAGAAAACTGGAAAACATGCAGGACACCGGCCCTCGAGGGCTGGAATTGCTCACCCCTGGCCTAAAGTGTTGTGCATATATTAAATGACTCATTTCCACTTTTAAGACTTTTGGGTTGTCATTGTGTGGCAGTGTTGTTACCTGAAGAGTACTAAGAGAGTCTAGAAGGGTGCACACCTTCCCAGGAACGGCTTTTCCCACCAGATTCTGCAGAAATCTCTCCCGCTGAGGGACAGTCCATCCCTGGAACCAGCTTAGGACGCACCTTTGCTCCTGGAGGGTCACATAGGAGATTGGCACTGGGTCTGCGACTTGGCCGCCGGTTGGAGACCCGCATGTCAGATTCTCCAACGTGGGGGGGCAGGCGACACCCTGGAATGCCGAGGGAAAATCCTCCGGCCCGCGAGAGATGGAAAGCCGTTCTTGTGTTGCAATGGTCGGTGAAGCCACAGTCGTCGTCTGCGCCCCCCTGAGCCAGGAGCTAGCGCCACATGAGGCGTCTGTGGCCGACGTTCTTCGGATCGCGGTGGGAACTTGCTGCTGGTGGCCCGAGGTTTGACTGACGTAATTGAACCATGACATCGTTTGGTAGGCTGTTTGGTTTCAACATGAGAAGACCCACCAGCGACTTGTCTGCTTGAAATGAATCGTTGGTATCAACCTTTTGGTTTGGATAATATGAGCTGTACATTTATCTGGCAGCCATTCTAAAGCACCATTGTACACATTCGTATCTATATTACCCACCTTTAAGAGTCGTCAGAACTAGTTATGTGTTAATCCGGTTTCTCCTTCGTGTTGTTTTGCTGCAGTTTGCAAACCGCGATACGGCAATACTGCCACCTATTGATTTGCGATGATCCCTATTTGTCGTGAATACTAAACAGTAAAGCAAAACAAAGGACATTAGATCTACAACGTATTTTTTTCAAATCCTTTACTCTGACTCGTTCTCCATCGATCCATCCACCCAGCACTGCAGTGACAGGAAACACGTAGCAGATAAAATGGAAGAACTCAACATCACCAACTTGGGAGGTATTCTTTTCTAAGCGTTTGAAAAATAATGAATGCGTCAATACAGCATTCAATTATAAAATGGAGAGGAGAATCAGACTAAGATAAAAGTTGCAAAACGACTGCGTTTTCGAGTTGGTCGCGGTAAAATGCGTCCGTTGACCTTGAGAAGTATCAGAACTGCGCACAAATTGCGCAAGTGTGGTAGTTTGCATGTTAACTGAATGTTACAAGTTTTATATTACTGTTGAATAAATACGCCGTGAAGGAAATGAAAAGGGACAAACGTATTTCATCTTTTTTTTTCTATCGAAGGAGGAAGTGGTCGGCGATGACGTCGGCTGTAGGAGGGCGTTGCTCGAGCTCTCGCTGGAATCGGTCCAGAGGAACGGAAAATGGCGGACCTCGAAGACGTAACCCTGGACGGTAGACCGCTCCAGTCGCTTCGTGTTGCAGATTTAAAAGCAGCGCTTGAGGAAAGGGGACTTCCGAAAAGCGGACAAAAGAATGCTCTTATAAAAAGACTCAAAGGGGTGAGTTCTACTACGAGTTGTACGGCTACCATTGCAGTGAGTTCGGATAACGATGAGACGGGGCTGATGCTTTCTCGAGGGCCGTCATCCGAGTATGGTTACTGTTTAACAGCGTAGTAGCCGGAGTTTGGCGTTTAAGCATTCCGAATCGGTTGTATTTTGCCTCCATTTTGTCTTGGTTTATTTTTTAAAGTGAGTTTTGTGTTTGGGAGTATAGCGGCCATAGGAAGGAAGACTTAACGCAACTTGAGTGCAACACGAAATGTGTGTTGAGGGTGATGTTTCCATGTTAGCTTTATTAGCCATTCTGGCTAACGTCGCGAGTTTAGCAGTGGCCGCTGTGAATTTTTGCGGTTTACGGTGTCTTGTGTGAAACATCCGAAAGCCTGCCTCGTTATTCACAACTATGTTATTTAATTAGCTAAGCATATTTTAACAACCAAACTGTTTAGCTATGATCGAAGTAATCGTTTTGAATTGTTACTTCTCTCTATGCATTGACGACTTAAGGTCTGTGTATTCTTAAAATATGTTTGAGGCCTTTGAGCTGCCGTAGGTCATTGACGAGCTGGTTTGTTTACTTTTCAACTGGCCATCAACCAAATCGTGTCGTTGACACAATTGTTTTCTTTTTAAAAAGGACAAGTTGGCAATTTACTTCACAGAATCCCCCCTCCCTCCCACAAACATCAACAATTGGCGGTTGATTTCGTAATTATATTTCTCTCCGCTGTCGGTTGTTTTTCATGTTAAATATATATTTTTAGGTTTATAATGTAGTAACATCAGCATTAATAAAAGTGGGTAAAGTTTGCGTAAATTCTTGGCGAATTCCATGGTAGTGTCTTCGTGGTGCCAGATGTTGGATAATGCGTTTATAAATGATTGATCCGCAAAACATTTCTTTGATATTTACAAACTTGTCTTGCACTTTATGAAAGAGTCTGTGAGGGGAGCTTGGTAATGATAATTACTATGTAGTGACAGGAGACCAGTAATGATCATTATTGTCAAGCAATGCTTAGTGATGTGGAAAAAAATCTTATTCCACACACACACACACACACACACACACACACACACACATATATGTATGTATATATATATATATATATATATATATATATATATATATATATATATATATATATATATATATATATATATATATATATATATATATGTGTATCTATATGTATGTGTGTATGTAAGGGGCTGCACAGTTATGTCCAAAATAATAATGTTTATTTTGGTTAGTATTAAAATCACAATTATTAATCACAATTATTCATCACGTTTCATATAAAATGTTTATTTCCTTTTTTTTAAACAAGTAGTATATTAACAAGACTGCAAGGCTTGATACTTAAAAATAATAAGCTTAAAAGTAAATAAGACAAATTCACTCAGGGCATGGCAAAAATGTGGCACACAGGGCAACTCAGCTAACTTAAATGCAAACCAAGGGAAAAAAAATAAGCCTACATGGAACCCAAAATTTATTATTTGCTTTTAAGCAAATTTTAATCAATTAGCAGTCCAAATTTTATTTTCAGTGATTTCGAACTATTCAAAATTTTTTGCTAATCAGATTGTTCAAAATGGGTCTCAGTTGACAGCACGGTATATATTAGGAATAAGGTGAGAAACTCAACGCCGTTTCACACTGGTAAATAATATGATTCAAAAGCAGAGGCTTTTGTCATGCAAATATGTGGGAAACATTGCCATCTAAAGGTTTTTATGGTGGAATTAAAAGCTGCAATCATGGGAGGGAGCCGTGAAGCCAAATTCAGTGTCTTCCAAGTTTTTTTTTTTTTTTTTTTTTTTTAATTCAACACTTCATCATCATGTATAGGTAGCCATCTTTTTAAATTTTAATATTGCCAAGGGTCATCTTAATTAATTGTGGCAGCCAATATAGTGATGGCTATTAAAATTCAATTAATTGTGCAGCCCTAAAATCACGGTGTTTTTATTTGTTATTTTGATATCTCAAAACCAGCAACACACACGCATGTCAAAGAAGTAAACCTGAAAGCATGCCATCACTGCTCTTCTAACTCAGTCCCTTCAGACTAACTTTCCCTCTGGAACTCCTCAACAACAGTTTCATGTTTGTTTTGAATTGCACCGTATGCCTTCAGAACGCGTTTTTTTTTTTTTTACACCGCATTTTACGCCTTGAGATCAGAGATAGCATCGAGAACGCCACTCTCGATGCCTAGCAGCGACCAGTGTTTATTTTGAAAAACGCCAGATGCCATTTGGAGCATTAACGTTAGCCAACAGCATTAGCAACGCCAGTTCGCGTCAAAATAAAAAAAGCTGTTCCAAACAACGACTGGTGTTTTTCAACATCAACATCGGTCACCACTACTGGTCTAAAGCGGTGTTTCACTAGCGATCTTTGATATTACTAGGCGCAAAAAGCGGCTTTCCAAATGCAAACCGGCGTAACTCAAAACAAACCTGAATTAGTGTCATGATCTCATCTACTTGCCGTACTGCGGGAGTGACAGGAACATTGTTTGTGTGTACGTATGGTATGTGCATGTTTGGGGAAATAGTCAACACTAAATGGCAGAATTCACACTGTACTATTAAGTGATACAAATAGTAGTCGGAAATAGTCAACATGAAAAAACATAATTGTAAAAAATGTACTGTAGTGTATTCATTGGCACAGCGTCTGTAATGACTAACTCAGGAGCAAAACCGTGACATGTTAAACAGGAAATTGTAGCCAGCTAAAGCCTGTTGCTTAATTTTGCCAACAAACTGCTTCCACAGGTCATGTTAGCAGCTCAACAAGGCCTTTTGGGACCTTCTCCCTCTGTTGTTATATGGGATGTCATGGTCATTAAAAAAACAGATCTGTATCAGTTTGGAACACTGTTTTTATAAATCTCTCTGCTCACATTTTCAAAAGATCTTTTCGAAAGTTCTTTTCTGTTTTGAACCGTTTCAGATTTTGTACTACCTAGCACTGATTTACATAAAAATGAAACTGTTCCTTGTTTCCAAAGTGCATCTTTCTAACGTGAGGGAGTAGTCGATTTTCCATGGCCCACTTAAATCTATGCGCATCAGTTTACTTTCCCTGCTCATGCAGGTTATTCTAAACATACATTTCTGGTTTCTTAAGCAAGTGAGTTTTGCCCACTGCTAGGCATTGAATGGTATCAGATTCTGACAGCATTTTAACCTTGTGCAAAAATATCCCTGTGTTTCATGGTTTCATGGTATTGAAATTAGAGTTCTAAAATATACAATTTTAAAATCTCGCTAAATAGCCAATTTTCTACATTCTAAAAATGGTTTTATTTTTAAACAAAATATATACTATAATATGTTATAATACCGAAATTTACCATGCTTAACTAAAATAAATATATCAATGAAATCAAAACAAACCTTCAGTGAGCAAAACAGGTCTTGCTCACCAATAAATTATTAATGTCAATTGGAGTCATTTCTAGATGTCTTGTAAGAGACACAAAAGGTTCTTGACAAAATCAAAGTGTCCCTAACAATATAATAATACATTTTTAATATATATATTCAGAATGTTTTTGAGAGCTGATAAAAATAGTTGGCTTTGTTTTTATTGCTCTTAACTGCGCAATGTGTCTAAAATAAAGTCAGTGACATCCCTTCTCAATGGCAGGCTCTCATGCTGGAGAATCTGCAGAAGACATCCACTGCCAATGCTGGACTCCAACCTAACTCTCACGTAAGTATTTCAAAGCTATACAACGTTTGCATTTTCAAACTGCAAGCATGGTGTGAATATAACCTCACTACTAGGCTTTGTCACAATAATTGCTATTTGGACTTGAGGAGCAAAAATGATTACTATAGTTGTGTTTTTTTATAATCTCTAAAAGGACATTTACATGCATTTTTTTTTCTTTCTTTTATATGTCTTCAACATTGAGTGTCATTATGGGCACTCAAATTATTCTAACTTGCTAACTGTTCGCATTGGATTTATTCACAAGTCAGCATACAGGGATTAATTCTGTCATGCCTGATGTGTTTTTTTTCTGGTCCTGATAAATTAGATTTATGACACACTGTATGATAGTGTTGTATTTTAACTGCACACTCCCCTTTTAATTTGTGTAATACTCAGTCTTATAAAAGCAAGAGGTAATTGCCCATTGACTTTTAGTTTTTCATTCATCTTTGTTCATTTAGATTGCTGAGGAAATGAGCCAGAATTGTTTCATCAAGCAGTATCTGGCTAAACAGCAGGAACTTTTGCGACAATGGCCCGAGAGAGAGGCCCGTGAATCAAATGACACCAATGGTAAAGGATGTAACAATTTGTAAAACATGTTAAGTGCAAATATGTTAAGTATGATGCCTGTTTTATTTTGTTTACTTTTTGTCACCAGACCAAAAGGAACACAAAGAAGTTAATCACACCATTGCAGGTCCTCCACAAGCCCAGGTCAGATACTTTCCCCTCTGCACAATTGTCATTTGAATCCCTTTCTAAAAGTGTGTGTGGTAATTCTGCTAGAAGATGTGAATGGGGGAAGAGAAAAAAATCTGAAAACTTCTACCAGTAGAAATATTGCTTGGAAACTGTAATGATGCCAGTATAAAATATTTCACCCTCTATTTTCTCTTTAGGATGTGACCCCAGCCTTGGTTGACCAGCACAAGCCTCCTGGCCCCTCTGATGGAGAGATCCAGTTTGTTACAGTAAATGAAGGAGAAGCTAATAGCAACCAGGAAACTCATATGTCTACACCTCCTGCTTCTGGATCATTTACCATCCATGTTCCCAGCAATGAGCGTCAACCAGAGAAGAGTGTTGCGACTAATGACTTCGCAGCTGACAGTGACGATGATGATAGTGAGGACTTCGATGAGGATGGTGACGATGATGAGGACTGGGGCAGTAACATTCGCAGGAGAACGCCGAGACAACCAGCCAGAGGACCCCTCACTCGGGAGAGGTGTGGAGCATCTCGTCAACCCCAGCAGCAGCAGCAGCAGCACATCCCTTCCCTTTTATCTCCTCAACTCCGTCAGCCAACCCCTCCCCCTTCCCCCCCCTCCCGAGCTATCGTTCTCCTTGCCAGACACCCCGAAACAGAGCCCCCCTAGTCCTGATGTAGCTCCAGCAAGGCACTCACCCAGTACCTCCAGCTCTGGTTCCTCTAGCAGTGATAGCCGCAGTAGCAGCCCTGAGCCACAGAGGAGTGGACATGTGGAGCGTAAACCTGGCCCATTGACTCTTCTGGCCCGTAAAATGGAGTCAGAAGGTGCTTTCTCTGGGGTTAGGAAAGACAGCAATTTACCAATAGCCACATCATTTTGTGGCACAGAGCATGTTGAGGGTCTCTCATCAGCTACCGCAGCGTGCCATGCGCAAGTTTCAATGATAACGGGCATCAACCAAGGTGCCAGCGGAACACATTCAGCTCGTGGTCATATTCCTGTGAGTGTGCTTAAGACTTCTATGATGACAGAGAAGGAATCAGTACTAGAGTCTGAACTGCAAAGACAAGGGCTTAGAAGCCTTGATCATGACCAAGCATTGGCAGAAGAGCACAGAAGAATTCTTGAAGGAAAGGAAATTGAAAAATTTAAGGGTTTGCAGGCTTTAGAGGGGGAGGACCTAGAAACTTTGACATTGGAAAAGAAAATTGCTTCTGAAAGGGAGAGTCTGGTGAGAGAACAAGCTTTTTTCAAGGAGCAGGAAGTGCAAGAGCAAAATTTGTCAAGAGAGAGAGTGCTAAAGATGGAGAGGCAGAGGGAACTTGAAAAGCAAAGGGTTTCAGAGCAAGAACTTCTCCAACGGGTAATAGAGGATAAAGAAAAGAAAGAGAGAGAAATGGAGTTAGAAAGAATTCAGCTGTTGGAACAAGAGAGGGAGAAAAAAATTGCTGAGGAAGAAATGTTAAAAAGAGAAAAAGCTGCAGAGGCAGAGAGAAAAGAGAAAGAACGAATTGATAAGGAAAGAGAATTGGAACACCAACGATTGGAAAAAGAACAATTTGAGCGAGAGCAACTAGAGAAAGAAAAAGCTTTAGAGCTAGAGCGACTAGAGATGGAAAGAAAGCAAAAAGAAACATTGGAAAAAGAAAAGCAAGAGCAAGAAGCGTTGGAAAATGAGCGACAGCAGAGGGCGAGAGCTTTGAGAGAGCAGCAGGATCGAGAGAAAGCCTTAGCACTAGAAAAGGAAAAAGCCTTAGAGCTTGAGCGACTGGAAAAAGAGCAGCAGGAGAAGGAGAAAGCCTTAAAAGAGCTGCAAGAACGAGAAAAAGCTTTAGAACTAGAACGACTAAAAAACGAAGCCTTAGAGCGACAGAAAGCCCTGGAGCAAGAACGCCTGGAAAAAGAGCGTCTAGAGCAAGAGTGCCTGGAAAAAAAGCGCCTAGAAGAAGAGCGCCTATCAAGGGTACGTGTAGAGCAAGAGCGTCTAGAGCAAGAGCGCCTGGAAAAAGAGCGACGAGAGCTTGAGCGCCTGGAAAAGGAGCGTCTAGAACTTGAGCGCCTGGAAAAGGAGCGTCTAAAGCTTGAGCGTCTGGAAAAGGAGCGTCTAGAGCAAGAGCGCCTGGAAAAGGAGCGTCTAGAGCAAGAGCGCCTGGAAAAGGAGCGCCTGGAGCAAGAGCGCCTGGAAAAGGAGCGCCTGGAGCAAGAGCGCCTGGAAAAGGAGCGCCAAGAGCAAGAGCGCCTGGAAAAGGAACGCCTGGAGCAAGAGTGCCTGGAAAAGGAGCGTCTGGAGCAAGAGCGCCTGGAAAAGGAGCGTCTGGAGCAAGAGTGCCTGGAAAAGGAGCGCCTGGAAAAGGAGCGTCTGGAGCAAGAGCGGTTGGAAAAGGAGCGTCTAGAGCAAGAGCGCCTCGAAAAAGAGCGTCTAGAGCAAGAGCGCCTTGAAAAAGAGCGTCTAGAGCAAGAGCGCCTGAAGAAAGAGCATCAAGAGAGAACACGTGTAGAGCAAGAGTGTCTGGCAAAGAGGTTGGACAGCAATAGAGCAGAGGAGCACGAGAGACTAAAACTGAATTGGATGGGACAAGAGAGGGAGACTAAAGATGCAGCTCTTGAAAGGAGGATTGAAGAGAACATTTCAATGGAAAAGTCTAGTGAACAGGATATTTTAAAGAAAACGTTCAAAAAGTTAGACACTGAACTCTCTCCATCCAAATGTGGTAGTGAGCTTGGTTTTACCCCTCCCACACACCTTTTAACAGGACCAGATAGAAAAACGGCTGTAGGAGTCCTGGAAGACGCTAAGGCGTCAATGTCAAAGAGTGAATCTCATGCAGCAGAATCAAG
Organism: Hippichthys cyanospilos; assembly: GCF_059441005.1. Taxonomy (NCBI): domain Eukaryota; kingdom Metazoa; phylum Chordata; class Actinopteri; order Syngnathiformes; family Syngnathidae; genus Hippichthys; species Hippichthys cyanospilos. The sequence goes on from NC_142380.1 coordinate 12,488,006, forward strand.
TTCCCCGATGACAACTCCACAGGCTTCATTGAAAAAATTCCGGTTCCTCAGGGACCCCCTAATTCAAGCCCAGTCTACCACATCCATGGTCATCAAGCAGCCTCATACTTTTTCCAACGTACACCAGCCCCAAATGACACTCTTCTCCCCCCCTACCAATTGTGGAGAAAGTGAAATCTCCGCTGAACAGGAACGGCATGTATCAGAGGACGTTAGTACCAATCTGCTGGGAGAGGTGGTGAGCCAATCTGAGAAGCAGTCTGCTTTCAAACAAAAAGCAAATTTTAAAGAAGGTTTCACAAATCAAGTTTTAGAGGACAGTGTGAAAAATGATACAAGGCAGAATGAGGCTGCAGAATTAAAAGATGTGGATAATGACGTTCCTACAAGTCCAGTAAAAGCTGTCGAGCGGCAGAGAAGAGATGGAAATATGGAAGAGAAAAAAACCAGAAAACATTCATCCTCTAATGATTCCTCTTCCTCTGAATCTGATTCTGGCTCCTCATCATCCAGGTCTTCTGCCACCTCCTCATCTTCCCTTGAGAAAATCTGCACTTCAACAAATATAAGGGTATGCAATCCAAACCAAAATGTTTTTTCAATTCTTTATTTCATCTCTTAAGTGTAAACTACAGATATTACACAGACAATTTTGCCCAGTGCTAGTTAATTTAAAGTAGGTGGATTATGCAGGTTAAAAAAAAAAATGGCCAAAATGAACTGTCTTGAAATAGTGTCATCGTCATATGGTCTTCTTGAGTGGTGCATTGGATCACCTTTGATTATTGATTGGTACAGGTTATGCACCATGGACCGGGCCACACACGAAATGTTGATTGGGTTGGTGGGGAGGACAAAACATGCACTTTCACCTCATCTGTTGCTTTCTTTACTACTTTTTCTATGTTGCGGATAAAGGCTATATTTTAATTCACTCCATATTTAATGGAAGGAACGAAGAGAATGTGCCTTAAATTGTACTATGAGGTCTAGTCTCCCGGGATCTGAGTTTTGTTTTGTTTTTTGCTCAATCTTGCTTGACGACGGACTCGTTGAAGTTGGGTTGAATGCTTCTGGGACTAATAATTAGAACCGATTTGGATTTTTAAAAGGCACTAGGTTGCAGATAAGATGTTGGTGCTTTGGACGCTCAACCACATTACAGACTGGCATCAATAAATTGGATTCAGCCAAAAGCAATTGTTGCTGGTCTTTTTTGTTTAGGGTCCAGCCCAAATCGTTAAACATGTCGTAATTACATGTACGGGACTCAACAGAAGGATTATTGCCTCAAAGTCGTTTTTGTGTTGCTTGCGTTTAGGAAGGAAAACATGAAAGAACGGCTTCGCCACAGCGTAGAGTGGCTGCTGTGGCCCAAGATACCAGTATAAAAGAAACTCAAAAGGCTTCCCCCTGCAAAAGAGAGAGGTCTGTCGAGAGGACAAGCACGGCAGATAATGAAGCTAGTCAGGCCAAGGTGAGTGTCTTTAATTCCAGTATTATTTCTGAATTATATATTTTTGCCTTTGATCAAGGGTTATACATGTCTACTGAATAGCTACATGATTTCTGTCAACTATTAAGCATTTTGATGGCCCTTAATATTCCAGAAAGCATTCCTTGAAACGCCGACCAGAAACGTGATAAACAGGAAAGACGGCCAAGGATTGGAGGAAAAGGATGAACAAAGGTCTGCTTTTATGTCTTCTTATAGATTGAAATGTCATATAAACACATGTATCTATACAGTACTGTATATGCATCTGTCCATACATTCCTGTCTTTCTGTCTTGTCAGTCTCTTTCCATATATTCCTGTCTGTCTTTCTCTCAGTCTCTTATCATCTATCGTCTATGTCTGTCTAATAGACCAACATACCAATTCAATTGAAACCCTAATATGTTGCTTTGCAAATCCTTTTCAACTAGACTCAGTTGAACACCCTACAAAGACAGGAAGTATATTTAACATGAGACCAAAATAGTGTAAATCATTTCAAAACCTTCCCACCTTCGTGCCCTATAAAGTTAACTTGACCTGTAGGTAAAAAAAAGAATCTTGTCGACAGGGAAAGTAAAACAAGCGTTTGTTGGCACGTGTGCGCATCCTCCTAGAACTGATACCTGTGCTCAGAAATTGACCAATAACATTCAGGCTATGAGTATTTTCAAGTCACCCTATTCTGAATTTTTGTCTCCATGTTTTTTTAATTGCAGTGCGAACATACCCGATTTTTTTCAAATGCATTCCCAAGCCACTTGTGGATGTGGTCCTGAAACCGATCCATATATGATCTTTTGTCATGCGACTTCAGTCTGAATTGCCAGGTCACATTGATCTAACCCACATGTGACCAAAAAGCAACAAATGTGGGAAAAACAAAACAACAATAGTGGATGAGGCAGAGACAGTTTAATGGAGGGAAAACGTGGTGCTCTCTCTCGCACTCTCTCTGTCTCTCCTTCAGCCCTTGGATGTGTGCTTGAACAAGCCGGCATGAATGTCGGCAGTTGGTGGGAGAAACAGCGGAGGGCAACCTTCCCCGCTATGATCTCACAACAGTCGTCACTTGGGTAAAGAAATCTTGAGATAATATCCCAAGTATGATGATGAGCAAATAATTTCCGGAGACCTCCATTTCAAACGAATTGGACGGGTCAGAAAAGGACTACCCGTGGAAGAGTAACGAGGAGGTTTGAACAATTGACGAGCAGGGAGTAGGGGACGTTCGAGATTTCAATGGGAGAAAGCTATTTGGCGATAGGGATAAGATAGTGATGATGATTTTTAGGGCTGTTAGTCAAATTCCAGTAAGAAAAGGGGTGTACTTGTACTTTGAGAATTAGTAAGTCTTGCTGTGTGAAGGTATACGTTTGTATTTCGTTACTCACCATGCAATCCTTTTTTCCCCCTCTCATTTTCTGCTTACGTGAATAAAATCCGAAGAAGACAGGGGATTGAGTCTGCCATGGCAGAGTCAGAGAAGCTTCAGGAGGCCAGCGAGGAGGTAAGGCAGTGGTGGAATCGTAATCCTTGTTTTTTGTTTTAAATATGCAGGTCGTCTAAAGTAGTGATGACAAAAATTATAGCTCAAACTAAAGTTTTCACAAAACACGTTTTATGACTAGGGATACTGTTGGCAACAAAGACTGCCCAATTTCAATTTCAGTTGTTTGTAACCACCACAGCGCTGACATTTGTATTATGAAATTAGCTCATCAGTTTTTATTTAGCGCTTTCTACTTGTTACTTTCTCCCTGCTCTGTTAAACCCATCGTTAACCATTTGTTGTCACCCTTCTCACTTATGTTGGGCTACTTTTCTTTTTGTGTTTCAGGCACACAAGTCCTTCTCACCCCGAAAAATCTCTCTTAGCAGTATGTACATCATCTGTTAATATCTTTTTGATGTGTTCCTTTGTTTTTATTGCGCAGAATAGCTCCAAGGGTGCTTGACTTGTGAATTTTATGAGCTGTGACGTGCTTGGATAATGCTTAAAAGACTTGACTATGTTTAACTACAAGACATGATATGATAAGTCATTCTGTTCATTGTTTAAAAAACTGCATTTTTAAAATGGTACTTTCACTCCAGATGCAAATTTCATTGGTGTGTATTTTCATCCATGACCATCTACAACCAGTCCCACACTGGTGAATTTCCTGCAACCTACAATTTGTTGTCCTACATTCTCCGCTATCAATTAAATCAATTAAAATATGTTAGTATGAATGCACCCTTAAGTTCAGTTTTGTGAACCATCATGTGAAAATGTCTTCTGAAGTTAAGCTTATTGAAGCAGCAAGACAGTGAAATGATTCACATCATAATTTCTTTCTCAAATTGCAATGGCAGGCAGTAAGTCATCTCCTGGTGCAGGCAGTACAGATGGCGATCAGGAATCTGGGGCTGCAGGTGCTCGCAAGAGGAGGTGGGGTTCCAGCACTGTAGTCACTGCCAAGAAAGCTTCAATCAGCATCACCACAGATTCGCTCAAGGTTTGAAAAGCATTCTTTTACTGGCACTCTTTTGTCTTGTCACTTATAAATTGTTTTGTTCCCAGTCCCTGATCCCTGACATCCGGACGGGTGCAGCCCAGGATGCTGTTGTGGACCTGCACCCTGAAGAGGTTGTTCTGTCCGGGGATGATGAACAAAAAGAGCCCTCTGAGCAGGACCTTCAGATCCGACGCACTGTCACCCAAGTAGGACATACAGCTGCTTGAATATGTGGCTTTTGGTGCTTAGCCGAGTGCCGGCGAGCTGACTTATTCTCTCGATTGGAGGCGGTACCTTCAGACAGCCAAGAGAATGGAGAGCAGCAGATGAAGAGGAGGAGATGTGAGGATGCGGAGGAAAATGACATCGGGGTAGACCGCGATCGGACCGCAACTCATGAAAAGGCACCTGAGGCAAACATGGAAACCCAATCACCAACCCAGCCCAGCCAGGATGGAGACATTGGCACTGGTGATATATTTCATTTCTTACGTTTCTTTTTTCTTCCTAGTTTATTGTTGGTGGGAGGGATGTTTCCACCGCCCTGACCTTTTTTCCCCATCCCTCTATTAGTGGCCACAGACAACACCGCCATTCGTCGCTCCATCAGTCAGCAAAAAACCGGCGTTTCCATCACCATTGACGACCCCGTACGCACCACCCGACAGCCCTCTCCTCCACGTGGCAAAGTTTCTAGCATCGTTCACATCAGCAACCTGGTGAGAAGAAAAATGATACGTTTGATTGCTCTCTCTCTATTGCTCTCTAGCTCTGCCTCTGTGTGTGTCTAGTATTATTGGATCCCCCAAAATTCTGAATCTGCATGAAACATTTTCTTTATAGAACCCCGATCATACTGTGCACCTGAAGATTTTTCAAGTTAGATGTTTTGAGTTGACGGATGTCTATGGTCTATGAAAGTTTCAGGCTTGGGTGAATAGCAATTTATGAACGTGAGTGTGTGTTTGTATTAACGTTGTCTAGGTGAGGCCATTTACTCTTGGGCAACTAAAGGAATTGCTGGGCAGAACCGGTACCATGGTAGAGGATGGCTTCTGGATTGACAAAATCAAATCTCACTGCTACGTCACTGTGAGTTACTATTTTTTTTTCACATGTACGGTTTTCACAGAACAACTAGAATGAGTGTTAACTGTACTTCGCTCTGTCTAGTACTCAAGTTCAGAGGAGGCGATTGCTACGCGAGAAGCACTTCATGGAGTAAAGTGGCCTCAGAGTAACCCAAAATTTCTTAATGTAGACTTTTGCCAGAAGGATGAGGTAATCCCTGAAAGGCCCATTTATATTTTGGTGTTTTGTCATATTTAAAAAAAATGCATTGACCTGGCCATGCCTTGTGCCTTGTAGCTTGACTTCCACAAAGGTTTGGGCACCGCAGAGAAACCTGGAACGGTGGAGCAGTGGCTGGCTTCAAGCCGCTTTCAAGCCGCGCCCCTGCCTTCCCTCCTTCCCAGTCGAGACCAGTGGACTGAACGCGAGCGGGAAATGGAGCGCAGGGAGAAGGCGCGCTCTGAGCGGGATTGGGACCGCGACAAGGTAAAACCTGGTAACGATGGAGAGGGCGGTCCCCGGAGGTCACGCTCAAGGGAGAGACGGCGCAAGGAGAGGGGAAAGAGCAAGGAGAAGAAGACTGAAAAGAAAGGTAACAGACGCAAGACGAGCTCATGTGCTTTTTGCGTTAGATGCAAGCGAGACCTTTTGTTTTGGTTTCTCTTTCTGCAGAGAAAGCTGCTGAGGAGCCCCCCGCCAAGCTTCTTGATGATCTTTTTCAGAAAACTAAAGCAACTCCTTGCATTTACTGGCTGCCGCTTACTGATGAACAGGTAGAAGCACACGGTCACTGCTCTCATCAATCCAGAGGCTTGGGAGACTTTCCTTTTTCTTGAATGGTTTCGTCTTTGTTTCAGTTTGTCGAGAGGGAAGCCGCCAGAGCGGAGCGGATGAAGGAGCGTGAAAAACGGCTCAAGCAGCAGCAGCAGGAGGAAGAGGACAAAAAAAGGAAAGATGAGCGCAAGGACAGAAGCAAAGGTGGAGATGATGCATCAGGAGAGCGGAACGAGGGAGCGAGAGAACGGGACAGGGACAGAGATAAAGACAGGGAGAGGGACACTGACAAACACAGAGATGGCTACCGAAGGCCGAGGGCGAGCGGGGAAGGGAGCAGCAGGCGCTCCCGGAGCCGCAGCGACCCACGAGACAGGCGGCGTTAATCAGCTCACGGAACTGTCTCGAAAGACCGCCCTCTTCCATTTGCCTTTCGCTACTACATGTACTTTGTTCCCAGTGAGACCCAGCAAAGGACCAACCCATGTCATCGCCTTTCCCTCTCACGTTCAGTTCTCACCTCAAAGCACATGTACACACACTCACGCAAACGTGTTGAAAGGGGACCAGAAAAGTTGCAGTGCCGTATGCGTCACTCCTTGTCAAGGTTTGCTGTACAGTATATTGGCTTCATGCGTTTGCCATGACGTTTTTTTGTTTAGTTTTTTTTTTTCTTCATCCATGCAGCATAGCAGTACGGCTGGGTAATCCCTTATCCTCATCTTCCATATCTGACCGAAAGTATTGGTGCCATCATTTGCTCTTTGCCTCCGCATTTAACAGGCTCGCACTTTTGATAAGGAGGACTTGTTGCTGCATGGAAACCAACAATCTTCTCAGCCGTCCTGCCTAGAGACAAGAGAACGAGAAAGCTCATCACTTTGCGAAGATGTGCTGAAATGTGGCCAACGTGTGGCATTCTGTACAGACATCTTTAATCATGTTTTTAACGGAGGCAGCTTTGGAATATTTTGATCATAGGCAATGCAGTGTTCCTCTCTCCAGCTGTTTGGAGAAGAAAAACAAAATCGAAATGGATCCTGGAGGCGACACTTTTTCTGTCGCACCAGATTCCTTTATTATCTCATCTATGATCATTCCCTTCCCTTGGAGTCCGCCGACGCTCTCTCCATGTAGGGCTTGTAACAGGCCAGCAAGGGGAGGTTGTACTATTTACTGTTTTCTCACCAATGGTTTTAATAATTGTTTTTAATTTACCATTTTAGTACAAATGCTTTGTTTTTGATTTTGTTTTGAATTTCTTCTTTGATTACGCCTATCAGTGGTGAATGTACAAATAATAAAAAAAAATTCGTAAAGAGTTTGAAAATACTGGCTTGTCTGTTTTATATTTTCTCCGTTGTTCCGCGTCCATCTCTGAGTACACGTTCAAGGATCCTCGTTTGGTGAGCTTCGCAAAGAACGAAGCAATCTGGCGGTCTGAAATACAACGTGAAAGACATTCAAAGCACTGATATAAGTCAGTGATGTACCACACAGTAGTTTGTTTGGCAGGAGCACAAATTGTGCCCTATATTGACATGATGAGCTGCTTTCCATCGAATCGGGGTTCATGTTGAGCACCGGTAAGTAAAGCGAGTTATTTTTATTTTAATATTTACTTACGGCAAAATTTCGTGTTAACTGAATATGTTAAGGCACTCAGGTTTAGAAGTGTTTAATTCCATGTCGGTACGCGAGTTGCCTACATACATGACGTACTGAGTAGATGGGTGCTAATTTTCAAGCTAGATAAGATAAAGTCATGTTATTAATGCTAGTTAGTTGATTTCGGTTGTATAAAATGTAAACATTTACATAGCTCATTGAAAGTAATTCATTTAAATAAATTAGGTTCATTGTAGTACAATGAACATATTTTATTTAAATGAAACAATGATTGTACCTATGCTACAATAATTTTAGTGTGGGTCTAGCAACTCGTTTTTGTAATAATTTATTGCATTGCCGATGTTTGTTAAACAAGACCACAAAAAAATGTACTAGGGCAGTAGCAGAACAATTACAACCTTCAACAAAGGATATCGTCGTTCTAATTTTAGTTAATAGAAATTCTCCCTGTTTCATTTTCATATATTTTGTCTGCCACAATGTTTTGTGAAGGTTATAATTTCATGCTGTTCAACTTCCAGCGTCTCCTTTTGCTAGTGATAGAGGAATTCAAAACTTCGAACTACGAGTAAGTGTCATTATCTTTAAGGTTTTGAGAAGCAATTATTTAATTATTATTGAATTAGACCCCTGGTTAATTTTGGGAATCTGAATTTCAATCCAGTTTTCCCCAAGATTCACTGTAGCATTATACCATTACAACTATAGTCCACAAGATGGCGTTCACCACAAGCAGTAAATTTTTGAGTATGTTCCCACTCAACTACATACAGTAAAACCACGATTGACGTGTTATGTTTGCAGAGCAAATCTAAATACATATCAGGGTCAGAGTTACATGGTGGCCAGGGGTGTCCATGATTCCCCCTTGTTACTCTGTGGCCACCCATTTGGCTACCCCCACGAACTACGGAACATATTAGATGTCTGTGCTTTTTCCACCATCTTTTACTTTACTACTTGACAAGTGCTTATTATTATTCTAATTATTTTATATTAACAATTATTTATTGGCCAGCACTTCTGCCCCACAGTGCAGTGGTCGAAGGTTTGTTTCCATCCCGGGCCTTCTCGTGCGAAGTTTGCCTTACCACCCCGTGCCTCTGTGTTTTCGCCATTAACTCTAGTTTCCTCCCACATTCCCAAAACATGCACGGAAGTTATATTCATCACTCCGAATTGTCCTTTGGTGTGTTTGCGAGCATGAATGGTTATTCTTCTTTGTGTGCCTTACTATTGCTGGGCAAACATTTCAGGGTATACGCCGCCTGATGCCCAAAGACAGCTGTGATAGGCTCCAGCATGCCCTCGCGAGGATACGTGGTTACAATAATGAATGGAAGGATTGATGGAATAATAAATTTATTTCCTAAAACCCTGACTTAAATACCACTCTCGGACATCTCTCACTGAGGTGTTGTGACACTCTGGCTACCCCATAGAAAAATTTCTGGCTATGCCCCTGCAAAATACAATTTTTTTTTTTTTAAATATAAAAAATCAAAGTTGGCTGTTTGTATTCTTTGAAATCGTCATTTTTAATCTACTCATTTCCTCCCACCTAACTCCTTTTGTGTAAATTATGAGTTTGCCCCCATTCCCCCTTCTTTCTCCTCTTTGTTCCATTTTTTTGCTCTTGACGTTCATCCTGTAGACCACAGCTGAGCTCCTGTGTAATTACAGCCCTTTGGTCGCTGAGCATGACATTTTTGTGCCCTGATGCAAGTCCACGCGTCTGGACTAGTGAATCCTCTGCCATCTTATCTGGCAGACCAAGAACTAGAGCAGTTCAGATGTCTTTGACAAGTATGGAGGTACATTTTCCATTGCATAAAGGAGGGACTGTGACCAAGCTACTGTGTCAGTAGGCCTTTGAATTATTGGCAGTTCTTGATAATGTAGTGAGTTCCCCTAGAGATGAAAAAAGAAAGAATGACTATTTAGAGAGTAAAATGTACAACTCTGAGCTGTGAAAAGACAAGCAGCCTATCATTTCTTGCAATTGCTTCATTCGAATGAAAGACAACATGTTTTACAGTTTCAAGCCAGATTTATTCATACGGTGCATACAAGAAGTTAACTCAATGTGTTTTCACAGTTAAAAATATGACATTCACAGGCTTTTCCGAACAAAAGATTAATTTATTTACATTTATTTGTAAGTTTTTGAAATTTATTATCGCTTCATTTATTCATTTTTAATGAAAACCCGTCTAAATCTTACAGTGTCCCTTTACGATATCTTGCATGGTTTTGGGCCCATGCTGTAGTCTCAAGGTGAAGTTTAGGGGTTGCTGTTCATCAAATAAATAAGCAAATACCGCTAAAGCATTTGCAGAGTAGCATGTGTTCTACTTGTGATCCTGAGCTGGATTGGTGGCCCATAATTTTAACTCACCCACAGCGATTTGTGTTCCCAACTCAAAGACATGGGCGTAGCGTAATTTTAATGGTGTCTCTCTTTGGGGTCCTCAGTGTTCAAATAGTGCGGATGATCTGGCAAATATCTCATGGTCATTCCCAGATTTGCTTCCTTCCTCTTTTATAACAACACCAATTTCCGGATCTACTGCATCAATTGCCTGGATGCAATGTTAATGTATGATGGAGTTTAAATGTTTACAGCTGTATCCTCTTAAATGCTAATCTTGCTTTTAAACAAAGTGTGTGCCCTGTTTTGGTGATATGTATTGCACTTTAGGCTCCCAAAAAAGGTAAAGCTAAAAACTTCAGCCTTCAACGCATGTGACACCACTAAGCCCCCGCTCCCCCCTCCACCTGATGTAATAATTTTCTTTTCAGATCCCATAATAGTTGCTGGAGAAGCACAGCGGCCCACCTGTGCCTGGTTCCGATCTGGGGTTAACGTTACAGACCAGTCAGCTGGGCAAGACCAACTCTGGTAAGAAGTATGCCATAGAAGCAATATTCTTTTGCCCTGTAAGCAGGACCCTCCTACGCATACATCCCCTCTACAGTGAAAGCGCATGTCTTTGTGTCCAGCGCTCGCTCAACACACAGACCCACTGAGATCCTCTTTCAAAGACAACCCTCTCTTGTGGCCTCTCTGATCTTGTTGACTTTTCTCTAGATTCAGCGTGTTTCTCCTGCTGGCCGCCCCTTCCGACACATCTTATAGACCCCCCCCACCATCGTGAGGCAAAGCTGAAAGGAAACACGGGAGGGGACACAATCAAAGCCATCTTGCCACTCGCTTGCTTTTGGCCTCACACAAACCCCTTCAGTCCCCCACCACCTCCCTTCTTGGTGATGACATCTTTTCACTTATGGAAACCAGATGCGGCAGTAGAAGAAGGGACGGGGCGGGGGGGGTGCATCGGGTTGGATAGCTCACGATCAAAGTGCAGGGGAAAGAACTCAGACATGAAATGAGTCCACTATCTTGACTAGTTCAGATTGAGAGGGGGTTTCCTTGTGAAGATGACTAGGTCAGAGTGAGGGCATTTGGCTGTGGAGCACAACCAGGAAGGAGAGCCTGAATCAGCATTTCATGTCAGAGGTGTTTTCCTGACAGGCTTGGGGAAAAAACCAGGCCGCATGAGACTGACGGTTCTTGGGAAAGAAAAAGTTCAATGTTGATGGTTCAACTTCCTTGCACCTGTATTTTTTATTTCACCCACACAATACCTCCCTTCGGGAGACTGCACCACACCCAGCACGGATCCTCTTTTTGACTTTTGATGGTTAAGATTCATCTTGGAGGGGCCAATGGTGAGTGAAAGTGCACTGTTGAGAAAATCTAGTACGATGGTAAACCATGAAGTATATCATACGTCACCCTTGAACCACTCGCTAAACACAAACCATGACATTTTTAATACTAGCACACAACAAGTAGAACATCAGGTCCAATACCAAAGAAATCAAATTTACTTAGCTGTCACTGTCAAAGTTACTCATTTAACGACGTGTTTGTTTTTGTGGTTGATTCTTGTAGTGATGTAAGGATGTGCAATATCCAACTGTTGGGTTAATAGAGCCGGGTCCAATTTTTCTCTTCCTCCATTTTCGTAACTGTTTTTTGTTATTAGGAGTGCTAAACAGCAGGAACCTATTTCTTCGGAGTTTGATCAGATCTAAACATGCCAAAACGGAAAGGGATGTATTGCCAGATCGTCATCATCACCACCATTTACCTCCATTCATGAAGGGTAGAAGTCAAAAGTTTGGAAACAAATTAAGTGAAAGTCATTCTCGGCCATAAATGAAGAAAATCCAGGTTATGGCAAACCCTGTGTTACTGTTTGAGGCCATGCTGCACATAGCAGGATGTGGTTTAGCACATGCTAATAAAATCCATATGTAGCCTTTGAGGCCACTTGCCAGCATCCTTATGAACGTCCAGAACTACCTCAGCCGACGTCCTTGTTGACAGGTAAGGGTTCAAGATTCTCATTTGAATAAAAAGGCAACCCGGCAGTCTTTCTGTTAGCATTGTCCTGGAATTCCACTTTGATGTATGGGTTGGTCATTATATGAGGCACAGCGGACCAGAGTAGAACCTCCTCCGATGGGAAATTTCCACTCCTGAGCCGGCAGGCCAAATACATTAAACTGAAACAGGAAGTGTCCTGCAAGGAGAAAAACTGCTCAAAACACTGATTGATGAGGTTTGTGACATGACACGAGGCCACCTTGTGACTTTCCAGGCAGCAGTGTAGTCAAGCAACAGTTTTCGTTTTATCTTGGTTGGAAAAGTGGTTCTATTTGTAGAGAGAAAAACCTCTCTAGTTACACAGAGGCAGAAAAAAAAGAAGCTGCAATGTGTTGTGCTGATTCTTCTCTTCACTTTGCGGAATCAGCAGGGAGAGACAGAAACACTTGAGCACCATGGCTACATTTTTTGATTGTCAACCTACATTAATAACAACTTCATACAAAATGCAGTTTCACCTAATAACATTGCATCCTGCGCCAGCCGCCACAACATTGCCGTGTCCTGCTTCGCATGTGATGCATTTGGAATTCCAGATGTAGCTCATGGAATTCTGGTCTCCAAATGTGACTTAATCCCCCCCCCCCCCCAACTCCTCCTTCATCCTGCAAACAGCCTCGTGACTTCACTCCTGACTCTTCAAAACACTTCAACAAAGCAGAGACAACCGGGCGCCTCCTTTTTCTTTTTTTTTAATTTTGGTGGGGCTTTAGGCGACTAAGAAAACATGATGTTTACTGCAAAGTTGCATTGCTGTCATAACATCACATATTAGCTCAGCCCCCTTACTGTCAGTCACACTTATGGTGACACGTAAGCCAAATAGGTCATTTTGAAGTGGGGTGACACCTTAACTTATTTGAACTTTTACTGGCTCATAAAAATCAGAGCCAGTGTAATACACACAAATACTGAGTGCATTTTCAACAGACACACGTGCTTTACAACAAACAAGACCAGGATTAAATGTTTACCAACTGAATTGCTTCATTAGAAAGAAAGTACTCCACATGTGATCCTATAAAATCAGGAGAAAACCCACACGCACATGCGCACACACACAACCATACAGCTGAGATATGTTTTCCTGCTGTGCAACGGCTCGATCATCTTTATTCCTGTTTCTACTTAGGATTTGGACGCATTCCCCTTTTTCCAACCCAATTCCCCTTCCCGATATTTTCCGATCGCCGCTAATAGAGGCTGGGGAGCAAGAAAGCTGGAGGTCCAGGAGGACAGTTGAAGACCTGAAGGAGGGCACAAAAGTCAATCAATTGGGTTTTACAACTTTAATCAACTTTAACACTCGAAAATAGGCAAGGCTAAAATTTCCCCTTACAAAATAAGTAGTGTTCCACATATCCTGATTCATCCATGACTGTACTTTCTGAATATTACAGGAGGAAAGTACAGTATATTGACACACTTCCTCTGCTTGTTTAATACATTAAAAACAAATAATAAACTTTTGGATTTCACAAATGCTCAGATTCAATTCAAGGGTACTTGATTACCCCTAATGATGGGCTAGAAATCCCCACGCTCTGTGTATGTGTGTGTGTGTGTATCATTTTACTTGTTGATTAGCAGTGTTGGCCGTATAGTGTTATTGGTTACAAAAATTGTGACTTTCGTGCCAGTATTATGAGTGGAATAATTTTTGGATGGTAACATGCAGGTTAAAGGAGCAGCTTGTTAAATGCCTAGTGAAACTCACACAACAAATATACTTTTGAAATGTCTTTATTTTGTAAGAAAGGTCCAAATGTAAAGAGCACAGACACAATCTCATCAAGAAAACTAAGGTCATTCTCATTATTATCATCATCACTAGTATCATCATTATTGCTGTGAGGTTTCTCTTCAACCTTGACAAGTCAAGTTAGCACCATATTGTGAAGGGTAGACAAATACAATGAAAAGAAGTGGAAGCCATGATTTCAGATTTTGGATTTATTTTCATTTGAAGATCAAATAAAAACAATTTTCAATAACAAATAATAACCCGCGTCCCCAGTTCACTATTCCCACATATAAAATTAAGGCCACTTTTAAAACTGTATGTCACTGTCCAGCAGGACTTTTTAATGACAATGTACAAAAAAAAAACACATTCATGACACAGACAACAACAATAATAGTATTGGTCATAATAATAATGACAACATCAGCATTTATATGAAAAAAGGGGAAACACAGTTTATTGCTCACGCTGATGTTTTCTTTCCCTTTTACGGTTCACACTTGGCTCTATTTTACTGGAGGGTTTAAAAAACACAATGATTTTGTGGTTTGTATGAGTTTCTGTGAGTGCAAAGAGAAACAACCGTGTGTGTGTGTGTGTGTGTGTTGTACAGTATATTGCTGGTGTGTGAGTGTGTATGGGGGGGCTAACACGCAAATTTGCTTACACGAGGAACATGCTCCGATGGTATGCCGTGAAGAGGCCACAAATGCTGACCAATGACATCAACTTGACAACAAGACATTGAAAAAAGGCTAAAACAAACAGCCGTGAGCTGGCGTCAGTCCCCACAAGGCCAGAGAAGCAAATGGAAGGCCCGAGTGGTTGAGTGACAGAGCAAAAAGAACCTTTCAGTGGTCTCAAAAGTGAAGTGCGCCGCCGTTCCTCACATTTAATCTAATTTTGTCGAACGCCACCTTCCATTTGTTTCTCTTTCGATCCCCGTCGTTCTTTCCTCCCTCTGTCGCTCCCTCCTCCCCTGTTCCAACTACACCTTGTCCAGTAAGGACCGTTGGCAGTAGAGGAGTCGGCGAGGAGTACCATAGCGACGGATAAACACTAAAGCTGCCAGCGTTGCGATCACACACACCAAGAGGAACAATGGAATAACCACAGCCGCTGCCCCCCCGCCACTTCCCGCCCTTCCCTCCTCGTCCACCTCGATAATGATCACTTCGGTATCCTCCACTTCCTCTTCCCGATCCACCTTTGTCTCCGTTTCTCTCTCTCGCTCTCTGTCCTTCTCTCTCTCCTTGTCTGTCTCCCTGTCTCGACTCCTGTCTTTATCGTCGTCATTGTGGTCCCTCTCTTTGTCCTTGTCATGGCCGCCTTTTCCTCCGTCCGTCTTGGGGTCTTCGTTGGGGCAGCCCATCCAATCGCGTAGAGCTGATTTAGGGTAGCCGGGCTCGACGCGCATCATCTGATTGTTGAACTTCCAGTACTTATTGGCCTTATAAAAGTAGGTGTATGCTGAGGAGGAGAAGAAAAGCATGTATGTGTTAAATCTTTTTTTTTTTTAATTTGTATTCAAGTTTCAAAATAAGCCATTTCGCATTGCTGATTGCTCTGATGTGGTTTTTGAACCACAGTTGATTGGTGTTCAAGAGCGACAAGTTTCGTTACATCTAAACCACGATCGGTATGGAACAATTCCCAAGGTTCTGGCCGCACATGTTAAGGTGAATTGCTCTGTGAAAGAGGAAAAACACCACTTACCTTGATCTTTGCTCATGAAGGCCGCCTTGATATTATCGGGCACCCCTTGCCACACATTGATGGGCCTTGGATAACCTTCGTCAACACTTCGCGATGCTTCATTAAAGCGGTAATACCTACAAAAATAAAAGAGAAAGGTTAGGAAGCCGTTAATTGTTGTTCCACTGATCTGAGCTGCTACTGGAAGGTGCTCAGGTCTTAATACCCAAATGGGATTTAGTTTCTACATTGAGACAAAAAGTTAAGACTGACTTGTCTCCCCTGAAGAAGAACGTCTGTCCAGTGGGAGTGTAATAAAGTGCGGCGTCTATCCGATCTTTCGGGAGGCCAGTCCCCATTTCCCTTAGCTTCCTGGGGTAACCAGAATCTAGAACAGATTCACTAAAGACCCAGTATCTGTCACCTAATTGGAGAGAGGAGAAACAAAACTTTAAGAAACCAATATATTTATTTGGTCAAATACTAAAAAGTCAAATTAACCTTTGAAGAATGCAAACGTGCCGTCCTCCCTTTCAAAAGCAGCGTTGATGAGAGTGGGCAGACCTCGCCAGAAGTGACCAATAGGCATTGGGTATCCATCCATCACATGGTTGTTACGCACTCGCCAGAACCATTTATCCTAAGAGGGGGGAAACAAAAACAAACAAATGTCCTAAATGTTGTTAAAACCTGCCCAAACAAGATTTACTGAATCTGCTTTACCTTAAACACAAACATTTCTCCTCTGAGAATGGCGATGGTGTCAAAGTGTCCATCGCAAATGTTTGGTCCAAAACGAGGTTTGTCTGGCGTATATCCGGGAGTTGTGTCTGTTGGTATTCGAGGTGTCACAAATGGGGGCTGAGGGCCTGATCCAGATCCTGAAATGAGACATTGTGCGGGGAAAAGTAGCAATAAGTAATAATTGCGTACTAGCTGTGGCATTCATGCGATACAATACACTAGACCAGACAGTAAAAAAAACAAGACATAAAAATTAGGACAAAATGTGAGGTGTGCTTCCCCTGAGAAGTTTTCTTAAAGGGACAGTGTGTAAGATTTAGACCTTTTATCATTAAAAAGGAATACAATAAGTGATTGTAAGTTCCAAAAACTTGCAAATGAATGTGTTCTTAATGACCAAGAGTATGTTTTAAAAATACTCACAGGTCTAGTTATCATGAAATTATATTACATGGGTGGTGGGACTTCTCCAGAGGCGGCCATGTTTGTTATAGCTACGGACAATGGTAAATGCAGTACCTGCAGCACCCCCTGCTGTCCGTAATGAAAAACAGCCTGAATCTTACACATTGTCCCTTTAAGGCAACGTCCAGATAGCAGTTTGTGAAAAATAAGATATTTTTAAATATACCTGCTGAGGAAAAGTACAGGAAATAATCTCACTGAGAAGTTTAAAAAACAGCGTCCAGCACCCACCGTAAAGTTGTTGTATGCCCCTGAGATCATCCTCAGGAAGTTGGAAGTTCTCAGTGTCCATCCATTGGTAAAAGGGAGCCATAATGGCTGAGGGGTCACTGGAATGCTCCAAACCGAGAGCGTGTCCCAACTCGTGCACCGCAACCAGGAATATATCATTGCCTGCGGGCACCGCAAAATTACGAAACGTGACTAAGTAGGAATAGGAAGAAAAGGAAGGCATACTGAATGTTGTTTTTCCACGACATCATTTATCACAGTGGATGAGCTCCAGACCATTTTTTTGCTCAATAGTTTTACGTCTTCCAAATGCCTCAAAGGTGAAGTGGACCACTTAAATGTCTTTACAATATGGTCTACGCAGCCTCCACGAGTCTAAAACCGGCAGTCTTATCTTTGTGTGTGTGGAAGATGAATTAGCTATCAAAATCCACCTGTTTTAATCTCAGAGGGCAGCCATTTTGCCACTTCCCATCAACTGAAAATCAGATCGTAACTAATCAAGGTTCAAATAACAACCTACCATGGCTCAACTTACAGAGGTCACATGGCAAATCTCAGAAAACAGGTTAGCCATGATTGGTTATTACTTAAGGGTTTACAAAGTGTGATGTCATTTTCACTTGAGGTAAAATGGCCGTCCACCTCAGATGGAAAAATACGGGTGGATTTTGCCTCATAAATCATATTCCTCAAACACAATATTTATCAGAATGAGTTCTGTCGCACAAATATACCCACTAGTAGTAGTGTATGAGTAAAATAATTGTAATATATTAATGGGAGGATGTAAAAACAATTGATTTCAAAACAACATCACAATGTAGTCGATAACCGTTTCAAATAGCAAAGGCAACAATTTAATACATGACATACTTTATGAAGGGATAATAAGTTGATCAAATAAATGCTCAAATTGACTTTGCATGTGAGAGGCCGTTTTTTGTGCCTTTGAGGTGACTAACATTCACACAAATACTTGACCTGTCTGTTAATCAAAAACAATGGAACATGTCCAAACATTTGCAGGTCATGTGAAGACTGACACAAGGCAATCCAGAAATAAACACTTCCCCATCTTTTAAGCGTGACTCTGGGAATTAACTCCCTCATACCAACGCAAGAGAGGACATGCCAGCACTTGTAGGATACAGCAGCAAAACAGCCAGAACATTTCCCAGGACTGTGCTCACTTGTTGTTAGCTTGTGAATGACACTAATGACAGAAACAACATCCTCAGTTTCTCAAAAGACTTTCCTTACCCAACAGATCCCGGTTTCCAATAGTCCAAGGCTCAGCTGCATCAAAGTGGGTGTCACCCCCAATGCCAACACCAGGGAAGTAAGCATGGGCCAGGAAGCCTCCTTCGCCATCAAAAGGGCTGCTGTCGCCGTGGAAACCCTCAGCGAAGAAGATCATGATATCCGCAAACTCCTCCACCTTGTCCCGTATGTAATGGTAGGGGATCTCCCGGAACTGCAGCGGGGTGACGCGCTCCCACACCTTAAAGGCCCGTCTGATGGCCTCGTGGGTCTCGTACTCGC
Organism: Hippichthys cyanospilos; assembly: GCF_059441005.1. NCBI lineage: Eukaryota > Metazoa > Chordata > Actinopteri > Syngnathiformes > Syngnathidae > Hippichthys > Hippichthys cyanospilos. The sequence continues at coordinate 12,506,361 of NC_142380.1, forward strand.
CCACTTTTGGAGTGTAGTTCTGTATTCTGAGGATGGACAAATATTGTCTTTTAAAAGTTGGAAAATGACAAGAACAGGACTAGAAATTCTGTTTAAGGGCAAAGTTTCTCCGTGAACTGCGGAGAGTATTTTATAATTGTTTTTTTATTAAGACAATGACGTGTATAAAGGGGGATAAAAGCGCTTCAATGTTGCTGGAGCAAGCCTTGAAAAAAAATTAATGTTAATGTTAATAAAAAAATAAATGTTAGAAATGACTATATATATAAGAGCGCTGACAAATGATTATTTGTTAGCTATATAATTGCAAACCTTTCCATAATTAATCACAGTTAATCGCATTTTTCAACAGCTATTTTCTATGAAGTTTAGAAAATATTTACTGAGTAAAATCACATAAAAATGAATAAATAAACGACTGTATATTAAGTTTCAATGACTGTAATAGGTTTCTTTGATCCTTCAATACAGTTCTATGTGTATAAATCCATCTGTTGAACAAAAGTAACAAATGTGACTAATTTAAGCCATAGGTCAGGTGGCATAAGCTGCAGCACCAAATGATTTTGGACAGGCTTAAAAAAAGATATATGGATGGATGTTCATGAATCACTTACGAAAATGTGATTTGGTTCTTAGTCCACTTCAAGCCCTGGATGGCATAACGCTTCCTCCTCAGGTTGGTTTTCAACTCAGCGCCGAACTTGTCCGGCACACCACAGCGAGGTCGCTGCATCGCCCTGCCGGACGATACATTTGATCACAAGAGTTCTCTCATCGCGTCGTTAACCTATAACGGAACTGTGTTTTTTTTCCGAAGGCTACTCACTCAATGGTGTTGGTGTCAAAAGAACCGGTGACCGTGAGGCCATAGAACCTTTGCATGGCGGCGATGGCTGAGGAGACGGAGTGTGGCGAACGCTGGGTGTGTGTCCGCATGTCACCTGGGGGAAGGTAACCATATTGTTGCAGCCAAGACTGCCAAAAAAAAAGAGACATGTTAGCTTACTCTAAAATAAAAAACAAAATAGAAATTGCTCAACTCCAAACAGACAGACAGAATTCCTCAACAACGCTGACACAACACATCTTGAATTTTTTGGACCTTGATGAGGATAATAGAACAGAATGTGTTTGGATAGTCCAAATCACGCGAATTTGATGTTGAGGCATTAAGTGCAGCTGTTGTAATTCCACTTTGTTGCACAAAATGAGCTGTTTTGGCGTACTGCTGCCAACAAGTGTAGCATCATCCGAAGCCTCTCTGGATTTCTTCGTTGAGTAACTATCTCCAAAAGCCATTCGACCATCAACAGTCGGCCAGCGTAGGGCTATAACTTACTGAAAGTAAAACCCAGTCCAAAGCACTGCTCCAACAGCAAACGCAGCTCAAGTTTCGACAAAACCCCAGCAAGCCCGGAACCGCTCGAGGAAATTCCCTCTTTAGAATAAAACAATAACGTGACTTTTTCACTGCAGTTTCGTGCTAGTTACTCCTCTGATTTGGGGGTAGTGCTGCAATGCTCATCAAGTTCTTCAGAATTCTCAGGCTGAACTTGACCTTACTTTCCCCTGGAAAAACCATTTCACCGCGGCGCTGGCTCAACACTTGGACAGACGCCAGCGGCTTTGCTCGGCACATCTCCCACACAGCTTCTTTCCCTCTGTGACCGAAAGTCGAAAAAAATAACACTGAGGGTATTGTGAATGCAAAACTTAACCCACTTTGGTATTCTGTTGTAGTCACACCGAATGACCTTTTCTATGTGTATGGATGAAATGTCAAATCTTTTAAGATTGCAGCAAAATTATGCTCCCCGCAACATTTGATCATTGCTGATGTTTAACAACACCAATAATTTCAAAATTTTTGCAATATTCATACGCAGCATGCTGATATGATTCTAATACTTGATTTACCTTAAAGGGTACTTGTGGCACTCAGAAGGGAAACTATACATGGTTTATCAAAAGAACATTGCATCCAAATGTGTTATTTATCTCGCGGGTTGTATTAAAGCAACCTAAAAGCAGCTTGTTCAAATTAATTTTAGAGACAACATGCGCATAGGCATACTTGAGGGGGTTCCCATTCTATGAGCATAATTTTCTTGGCGAGATTGTGGCCAATCTGAGTCTGTCTCAATATTTTCCAAAGTCAATAGAGATGGGATTCAATGACCTTTTTTTCAGTAGTGACTCTGGAAAACTATGAGACTGACTGACTCTGATCGAGCACAATGAGAGAAGAAAACTGACATGCATTGAACGCAAGCCAAAAAAAGGTAGGATTGGCTGTCAATGCTTCCACCATCATTATGTGTCAAATTAATTTGGCCAATGCTCTTGACAGGTGCCGTCTTGAAGCCCAACATGCGCAATGCATGCTTGCAAAATTACAAACTGAAACATTTATCAGTGCAAGTTTCTTTCCTGCATAAATTAATGACAATTTCATCACAAAAAGACTGTGCAAATGGAGTCTTAGGCAATTTTGACACTTGTGTACTAAATTTCCGATTATTTACTACCAACTTAGCTGTTTGGTTTGACAACAGCTTGCAATGTTGCCTGCATTTGATTGGCATGGTGAAGAATTTTCTCCTAAATTTATCCTGTATGTCATTATACTAAGGAATTGCCATGTTGACAATAATGGTCTTGTTCTGTGTGAACACTTGACATAAAAAAATAATTAAAAAAAATCCAAAAAAATACGTCTTAGCAACACTAACTCTTACTATAGCCCTTATCTATTGATTGATGGGAGAAAAAAAAATCTATGACAAAAATAAGATGTCAGTGTCACATGACTGATGTCCATGTGACAATTTTCCGCTGAATCTTTGTTTAGTTATTTATCATTAAACTCACAAAAAGCAACTGAATTAAACACCAATGACACAGAGTGAAAAGCTGCACGATAAAAATCAGTTTACTGCTTTCAGCCAATCAGCATCTGCAGCCAGAAGCAGCAAGCTCTTTAGTTGGTCTGACTAAGATCTCTACCCCTTCCGGATCAAATGGATAAACATTTTGAAGCAGAAAATACAATGTTTGAGGGGCCTTCCTACTCCCAATTTGGATGGAGGGACGGATGGGAAATATCGAAAAGTAGCAGATCTTTATTCAGAACAACTTCGTTTGAGTTTTTGTCCTATTAATTGCGCTCGTCCATCTATTTCACCCGTCTTCATTCGCGTCGCGGCAAGACCGGAGTGAGATCTGAATCCCAGACCTCAGAAATGAGAGGGACACATGCTAGCAATGAGGCCACCACAGCAAAGCGAGAGAGGGAGTGTTCCAGGGTGAGACGCGGACCTCGGGCAAACCTCAGCAGATGGCTCCAGTGGTGCTCCAACGTCAGTCGGTAATTAAACAGGGAATTCTGCATTCAGCGATGCATCCAAACCTCAAAGTGTCTGTCTTTGCCTCATCACTCCACCCCTTCGCCTCTCTGCCCTCTCCTGGAAAACCCGGAGACTTCAGACCACACCCAGAGCCTATCAATCATTCCTCCAAAGCCCATCTGCTGCTGATACTTAGTAAATAGAATGACAGGATGACATGCTTCACTTGTGCACAGGGCTGTGCTGACATCTTTAAATATATGCTCAGCCCTTGTAGGTTTACAGTCCTCTAGTATGAGAGAGAACAGATTCTGATCCAACTTGACTATGTTTGGCATGAAGAAGGTTTAATTTCTCACTTTTGGTCTGTGTCAGGGAGACATGGAGGTTTGAGTGTTTACACTACTTTACCTTTGAAAGAGCCCTTTCTGGTTGTGACTCAGACATTGGGCAGCAGTGGACACTCATAAAGACTCACTGTCTCTTAGAAACGCATTGCGCTCACACGCAAAAAAAGATGGTGAAACATGGCAGATTATAGCAATGGAACCCAATTAGGAATGGTGGAAAATAAACCGATTGTTGAATAATCGAGTTAAGACTTCTGCAAATCATGTGAAATGAATTTGTGATGAATAGTATTTCACCTTCATCTGCCAGCCCTTTGTTAACCAGGACAGTCACAATTTTTAGCGATTTATCCCGAGTCCCGACGTAGGTCGCGTTCCGACGTCTAGTTTGTTTTTTTTTCCCCCAGAAACCAATCAGGCTTGAACTCAATGAAAAGAAATGTAAACTCTTTACTTTCACATTGACATTTGGGGCATACCAACACTAGAACTACTTCCTGTTTCAGTGTCAAGGAACCATGGGAAATGTTGTCAGACTGTAGCAAGTTTAACGATTCTGGTGGTAAGTTTCCAATGTAGGACTGTGAGGTATGTTATGCCAATGGATTTTTTGTTTTATGAACAAGGTTTTACAGAAAAAAAGTGCTTTCATTCTAAGATCAATAGCTGCGTAGAGAAGTAAAACAAAGCAAGTTCTGTTCTGGAAAAATTTAGTGTCCCTGTTTCAAATTTTGATTATCTTGTTACTAATGTGAAGTGTGAAGCTAAATTACTTTGGTTAGCTTGACAGTTTAGCTCACCAACTCCTGGTCAATTATAAGCAAATTTTCATGTCAGTAATGTGTTTATACAGAAGACAAGTATTATTATTAAGAAAAGTTCAAGAAACTTTGAAACTACAAGTATATCATTGAAAAAGTGATTTAGGCATGAAAATGTCTAAAGATAATATACTTTGATTTAGTATGTTGTAAAAACCCATGAAATGGCTACGCAGAAACGAAAATGTATGCTATATAGTGAGGATCTCTGTGTTTGAATAGTAAATATAATTGAGAAAAAAAAAGGTTATGTAGCGGGACCATGCTAGGTGCACCACAAAAAAATTGGATTTCGAGTATGAATCAAAAGTTGTGGTGTTTAACCACACAGGTTCCAATGTAGCCGGGCCATGCTAGGTGCACCACAAAAAAATTGGATTCCAAGTATGAATCAAAAGTTGTGGTGTTTAACCACACAGGTTCCAATGCACAAGGAAAAGGTTGTTTCAGGTCCAGTTTGACTGATATTTGAGACTTTGTCACAAGCATGTTTTTTTTTTTTTTGTTCAACTCATTCAAAAGACTGCTGTTGTGTGACACTGAGAGCCTGTATAAGCTTTAAGACGCCTAACATTTTTCCATCCATCCTTATAAGGGCCTCTGCAAGTGACATGACAAAGTCTTATTCACATTTAAACGATGCTATTTTTACAGCGCTAATAAGCTGAGTAATTTAAGAGGTGGCAGGAAGTGGAAATGGTCAGAATTTACGCAAATAATGACTGCCAACACTAAAAGGGCTTTTGAAGTCAAATATGTGAAACTTCCGCATGGAAACGTTTTTTACACGTCGTTTTGACAGCTTTATTTTATTTTATATTTGCAGCTCAACCATGCCATTTGAAATGTAGTTGCAAACACCCACATGTAAGACTTAATGGCAATGGTCAAGAGTGAAATGGGAGCATGTCCATTTTGCATAGGAAGGGAGTTAGGATAAGGGATAGTGTGTCAGTACAGAAAGAGAGCCAGTTGTTCCATCCACGCCGAGCCAATGGAAAAAAAAATGGTGATCACCAGTGATGGTAGTCATTCAGAGGTACTGTATGATCCTCACACTACTAACCAAATGGATTACACAGCATTATTACTCCCATCAGTTGTCACATTTTGTTAGAAGTGGCTTGCAAGCGACTGTGATGTGCATTCACAGGTTTTGGCTCGTAATTCCTCAAATGATGTGAACAAACCGTTTTCTGGCCAAGGACAATAAGGTCACACAAAAAGGGTGAACGTCACTGCAAATGTCATTTTCGTGGCAACGATTCCTCTTGTTGAGGTTACCACTTTGGGTATTACCTCATTTCCTGTAACAACATCAATCACTCCTAAGGGATACTACTCTCGGGCCACCCACTCTTTATGATCAGGGTGTGTCTTTGTCTATAACAAAACATAAGAGGGGAGAGGGGGGGGGGGGGGGGGGGGGGGGGGGGGGAACATCCGTCCTACTTTCCTGTCTTTCTTCTTTGTCAGTGCAAAAATATAAACTGCATGAGCCACACATATAATGTTTATATACATCTGAGCAGGTATATATACTTAAATGTAAAGTTACAGTAGTGTTTAAAAAAGAGCAAATAAAGGTTTATGATGTTTGACCATAGAACAGATTATTTCTGGTTCCGTCAGTTCCCATTTAGCTGCCGCACAGTTCCTAGGTTCTGGTTGTTTTTTCCTGTGGGAAAATCACCTGGGGCAAGCGCCAACTCACCCCTCGCTCTAATGAAGAAAAAGAATCAAGAAATTAATTGATGGATGGATGGGAGCAAGTAAGAAAGGAAAGACTGGTTCCTAAGGGGAAAGCAGTTAAAAAATCATGTGAACAAGCAAACTGGCTTTGATTGCAAAGATGTTTAAAAGAAATTTGACTTTGACTTGTCATTCCGCTTGAAACAACACAAATGACTTCAAATCTCACTTTCACAAATAATATAACATGAGTTCCCAAAGTGTTAATATGTTTGTATTTAACAGGGGCATCTTAATACTTGCAAAAATATTCTACAAGAAAAAAATGAATAGGTTGAAATAGGTGTTATCTTTAACAGAGGATTATACACACGGATATTTTGCCTTCCGTCGATTCCTATTCGTCATGATTATGATTCCTTTTCTGTCTTTCTTCAAAAATGGCATCATTCACATGGCCATAATGCCTTCTTTTGTGGTCTGCAACAGCCCCCTCACTGTCCTAGCTGGATATTCCCCCATTTCAGATCAACAGTATCTAACTTCCATTAAATGACCTCATATGGCAGCCATTCCATTAAATATTTTTGAAGTGTATCGGAACAGATCTCTAATTGTATCAGTGCATATGTCATACAAGCTTGTTAGCACACCAAGGTGTTTTATTGGTTGAGCAAAAACCAAATGCCCACATCCTCTTCAAGTCAAAGTCAAGGAAATGACTTCAGCGTCTGTATCCGGTGACCATCAGTGTTTATTACGCTGACACAGACCGGCTGACCACTCGCAAAGTTAACATATAAACATCCTCATTATCATCCTCATCCTTAGTGAATATTCCGTATTTAATTACAAGGAGAATACGCAGGAGAATTCTGTATTCAATTATAGAGGCCATATAAAAGAGCCAATTAACCATTTACTGTAAAATGATTATCCGTTACTAAAAAAATTGCAAAAATAGGTTCAAGAGAAAATGTGCATGACATGAGCATCCGTAGAAAATAAAATTTTAATTCCATTGATTTCATTTCCTACAGTTAATGTCTACATAACTAAACAGTCAGATGTCACTTCATATTGTACTATGTTATTTGAATGCACATACACTTATTGCATGAGTTGTGCAGTTGTTACATTTTACAAGCTAATCTCAGCCATTTGCACCTAAGCCTAAACAGCAAAAAACGTTTACTGTATCTAAGAAAGATTATTTTTTTCCAAAAATTGAATGTTAATCTGACACTGTGGTCACTTTGAGCCTTAGATTCAGTATTGCAAACAAATGTTTGTTGCCTTTATAATGTTGGTTTATTATGGGTTGCTTGTTGGCAGGATTATACAAAAACCTATAGAACATATTTCCACCAAATAATGTAAAGGAATAAAATAAAGCGAATAAAGACTACTTGTCATGTATCCAGGATGAAAGACCAACGTCACCAATGTATTTAAAATTGAAATCTAACACTCAGATTTATAGCAAAATGAATTAAATAGTGAGGCACTATGCTCATTAAAGTGTAATGTTTTGTTGGAGGTGTTTTACTTTTTCTATGGTTTACTATTAACAGTGGTTAACTTTTTTTTCTTGGTCAACGTGCTACATTTTGATGCAAATACAGAAAAAGTATGGAGAATCATTTTTGCTATTTCACTGTCAAAAGAAGGTTTTTTTTCTTTACTAAGTTATTTACTTAGCCTTTTTCATGTTGACTTGGAGTTTATTAAATTTTAATTCAAAAGATATCTTCCAATATGTTAGGTTTGCACAATGTATTAGGTCCATAATATTGTTATACGGAAACTAGAACTACCTGCTATCGTATCTAAAAAAAAATCACAGGAAATGTTGCCCTACTCACCTAAGGCTGCCATCATCAGACTGAACGCAAGATGAGCGTTTCTGGCGGCGTGTTTCCAATGTTACAACGTGAGACTGGCGTGAGCTAAACAACACAGCCAGCTTGCAATAGTCGCAAAAAAAAAAAATAATGCTGACTGTATTGACTTGTCTACAGCTGTTGAGCTGTCAACCGAGAAAGGATTTCGCATTAACCAATGTAATAAAACAACCGGTGGTTACCATATTGACTAGTGATGTTTACTATTACATATTAATGAACTATTTAACATGCAAAACTTCACAAAGATAATATGACTTATCATCTTGGGTGCATTATATATGAAAATATTTGGAAATAGACCCATTCATGGCTCTTGCGTATCATAATATAGTGCGCTGAATTGCAAGAAAAATGTGGCAAGGACTCTATGACTTGATATCTTCCATTGGTAACCATTCATCCATGCCAGAGGTTTTAACAGAAAAGTACAGACTGCTATCATCTGGCTAGAATTTTGTTAGTGTCTTGTTGGGCCTTCATTGCAGATATTGCAAACATATGCAAACTCTTAAATGTGAAATAGTCTCAGGTTTCAAACCTGGATTTCAAATTTGGTGGTGAGCCAGGTCCTGTGCTTACATTTGAATCATAAATTGTTCCCTTCGTTTGGCACTTGAATGTAGGTCAGCACGGCTAATGTAACATTCTTCCACTAGGACAGCTGGAATAATAATGAAGAAGTTTGACACTACTGTTTGATCAAACCAATCATGTGAACCACTGATTAGCGATTGTAATTCATTTAAAAAGACAGGGGAAAAAAAAGCAGAAAGACTGCTGCTTTTTATCAGTGGTCAGTGTTTTTCCACAGCTGACTCTTTCTTCGAGAGATTGAAGAACGTCTCCTAGTCTGCTGAGCCTTAATTTAAGACAGATGTCAACAATTACATTTCCCCATCCCCCTAAATATTAACGCACCCACAGCTCTTCGAAACCCCCTCCCATGCCCACAAAAATTGCCTCTGACTCTGCCCCGACCACAAAACAAACTCAGATTTCTCCCTATTCGCCTTCGCATGCTTCCTTGCTTTTGCATTCTCAGCACTCTTCGTCGTTTTCATGAGCGCTATCATCATTATGGGCTGCTTCCGCTAACCCCGGTCAAAGCCCTTCCCGGCTTGCAAAGTGCCAACAAGTGACTTTTGTTGACATTATTCTCCTTGATTCATGTTGTATTAACATTGATTACAAAAAGCAAGAGTATAAAACTCTCATACGTTAAAACTGTCTCAAAACACACTTTGTCTTCATTAATCTTTTCATTCTGATCGGGGTGACTGTGCTTGTGAAAGGGTCAAGCAGTATTTTATTTATTTATTCATGTACATATATATATATATATATATATATATATATATATATATATATATATATATATATATATATATATATATATATATATATATATATATATATATATATATATATATATATATATATAGATATTTTTTTTTTTTAACAAAAAATCTGTACTGCTCAAATGACACAGGAACACTTATTTTGGTTTGATTAAGCTATTTTTTTCTCAATATCTAGTGGCTTCTAAAATAATACATTTCTTCACAGCGTTATTAAAGGAAACCAATCTTTTGACGGTGTAATGATGTCACGGCATCATGTGACAATGACAGCCGTTGAAAAGCGTACTATCGCAATCCGGTCAACTCATTCTCTGGGGGATTGTGCAACAACTAAAATGGATGCTTATAAAGGAAAACGTGCCTTGAAGGTTTTCACACAACTTCAGCTACCCAGTATCATATATGACATAACACAAAACCTCATCTTACCTTATTCGTATGCCGTTCGGGGAACAATGTATTAACTGCAAAAACATATTTTTGCAACCAAAAGAAGCGCTCGCCTCAATAATGCGCAGAGACAGCAGTCATTTGATTTCAGCATCCATAATCATTATGTTTAGAGTTTGTGTTGATTTAATTATCTTTTTACACTTGTATGACAGGTAAAAAAAAAAAAAAAAAAGATTGTGTCTTTGTTATCCAAACAACTCAAAGTGGATCACTTATCACTGATCGTGGAACTGTTTTGAGAAAAACAAGAATGACCTGCTGCATTAATTGAATTCCCCCCAAATGTGACCATTTGTTTGTTACGTCCTATCATTTTGAAGTTACTTCACATTGTCCAGTTGCGCATCCATTTTTATGAACTTTCTCACCTCAGTCCGAACTCACCTCAGGATTGATTTTTTTGTTGGCCCCCGCCTGCGTGCTCGCGTCCATCAGCACTGCCAGCAGCAGCAATCGGAGCAGCAGTTTCAGCCTCCGCGGTGCCATCTCGTTTCTCTCTAGTCAAACTATTTAGAAAAAGGGCGTTTTTGTGTTCGAATTTGACGCAGCCGTCGCGTTGTCAAAACATTCTTCAAAAGAAACTCAATCACAAACTAAAGCTTGAAGGTTCCTTACGGCTACCAGCGCCTGCAAAATCTCCAATTACTTGAAGTTAGTTTGCAACCACACGCATTCTTTCCGTGTTTTAGTTCAAAGCTTACGAAGACAAGAGGAGGGAAAAGTCCGTTATTTTGTCGGGAAATGCTTCACTTGTGTCTCCTCCTTTAAGCCGCATCCCCTTTTCCTGTCTTCCCCATGTAGACGTGGTGGTAGTTTGAAACGCCTCCCACAGCCCGTGTAGAAAATGCCCGCCCCAAAGGTGTCGTGAAATATTTGCAGAAAATGGCCCAAAAATTAATGATTGTCATTGTTTTGTAGTGGAGGCAATTACTAAAACAACGCAATCGAACTTTGATGGTGTGATTTCTAAATTTGGAATATAGGTGCTTGTTTTTTGTTTTTTTTTTCCAGTCGTCTACAAAATGAAATTTCAAATCTGCTATCTATATCTTTCATGGCCTTGCCGCTTTCAGTTTACCTGATTGGCCAGAAATACTTGACCACAAACAATTGTAAATGCAGAGAAAAGCTGAGACACGTTTTCCAATTGATTTAAAGGGAACATTGCGCCATCTAATGCTCACCTTGTGCAAAAATCTGCTTTAGACAAATTGTAATGTAAAATTACAATTTGATCGTTGTAGGCAAATTTTCCGCCTACTAAAAATATACAAAACATATATGCACTATGCAAATACAAATAGTAGTGATAAGAGTAGTCGGATTGTGTACTTTAGCAAAGTTAGTCATTGTACTGAGAAGATAAAAAAAAAAAAAAACACACTGGGCAAAGTTTATCTACAAGCTAAATTCAGAAAGAAAAATCAGGACCTATTAAGACAAAACAGGTCCTGCATAACCATCTGGATAAATTTAAACTGCATTTAATCTGGTAGTTTGCAAAACCAGGGTATGTTTTTTTTTTTTTTTCTGTTCCCTCAATTTAGTCATCTGGTCCCTCAATTTACTAATGTGTTTCCTTGTTGTACTAATCTGTACCTCCAGTTTAGCAAATGCCATAATAATTAGCTAATGATTACAACAGGTGGAGGTAGCTAATGGTAACAATGTTATCAATAACTGTATTCTGTTTTTAATTTACGTTTTACTGAACGTTTTCGTAATTGGAGTTTGCATATGTAGGTTCCCATCTATATTTTAATACAAAGATAATACACACACAGTTCACAGTTAACATAAACTTTATTGGATTTAGTAGCTTGTGCCACAGGTTACTTCTGCACCAAACAACATTCATATTGTTTCTGTTCTCAGTAGATTTACAAATACTGCAGCTGTGCTTCTGGATACTTCACAAAGCATCATTGTACCGCATATGAATCCGAACATAGGCAACAAATGACATACTATTCCACATAGAAATGCATCGATAATGTCCATCGGGTTTGTTATTGCAAAGTGAAATTCTTTCTGAAGGAATTCTCTTTTGCTTGAGCCTCTTGGTAATAGGTCAGATTTGAATACTATACCTGAGGAAGAAACCTTTCAGTGAATTGTAAAAAAACAAAACCAGATCTGACATACAACATTGATACGCTTAGTTAGTCAACAACAGTCTTGTCACAGCAATTACTGACAACAAATTTACTTGAATAATTGGTTGTGTGTGATATACACTATGTCTGTTTTTGCAAGACGACCAAAACCATTGACTCACGACTTTCACAGACAAACATATTATTACTGTGACTATCAAACTGACAGGCTACATGAAATGCAGTACGGAAGCAGTATTCAGCCATTCAAACTGAGTCAAGTTATGACCCTGAACTAAATTCATCCCCCGCTTCATTGACAGCGGACTTTTCCAGCTCAGACTGCAAGGGAGATTTTGCAGACTTGTTAGTGTCCTGGCTGGCAGGAGCAGTGTCTTCAGTTAAACCAGAACTGGGATTGAGGAAGGCCTGGTACTGGTTCCAGAAACCTGCTGCACTTGTGGAGGCCGGAATAGTCAAGGAACCTATTGATGTAGATGGCTGAGGTTGGTCAGCACATGACCGACTATTACGGGCTAAAGGACGGGTTGCTTTGGTTACTACACCATGGTGCTTCATATGACCCTGTGCATGACACAAGAAAACAAGGGAATCAGCCTCGCTCAGTGAGGAATACAGCAAAAATTGAAGAATCAAGCAAAAAATATTATTACATGAATTGTTTTTGATTTCCTACTATAAGTACTCCGCTACATGAGATCAGTGACTCTTTATTTGCATATCATAGAGTCATAATCCACATGGATTATAATAATTAAACAGGATTATCAAACGTGATTCCCAACCAGTTATTGTGTATATGACCATTTTTGGTAACAGCAAGCTTTCAAACTGCTACCTTCTGGTCGGTGCTAAAATGCTCATAAAAAACGAACCAACTGACTCAGGAACAGCTTTTCCCCAGACCTATAAACGCTCTGTACAACAACAACAAAACCAGAGCACACTGAAAAAAATCAATAACGATTACAGTGCTGTGAAACTACGATTTCTATTCTATTCTCTTTATTCTACTTATTGTGTCTATTCAATATGCACCAATTGGGGCAGTGCTCCCAATTTTGTTGTATAATTGCCGTACAATTATAAAAAGACATTCTACTCATATCAATGGGGTACTTGAAAAACACAGTACAATATATTTTTGTGAGAGAATGCTCAAAAGACCACACTGTGAGTGGCTGTTTGATTACTCCCTCCTTTTTTTTCCAACCCTACCAATTGCTTAAGAAATGCTGATCAACATTCATTACATGTTAAAAAAGTTAAAAAAGAAACAAACAAACAAAAAAAAATGGGGAGTGTATTTGAAATATGCAGGGGGTGACTAAGTTTTTAAGTTGTAATGTCACCATTCACCTCTAGATGGCAATAACATTGCTGCTTTTTTTTTCTTTTGGCAATGTTTTAAAGTATACGATTTTGGGTATACTTATACAATTTTTTTGAAAATAAACACATTAATAGTCAGGGCAGAGAGTGGGGGGGGGGCATAAAAGACTTTCGCTATCCTAGGGGGGCTTTGCAAGTAATAAATGAGAAGCATAGATCTACAAATGGCATGTCATATAAATAATCCGTACATTATTTGCACGGATTTCACACTTTCAATTTGTTGTTTTGGATCAACGCTCCTAGATGTTTATTGGCTCAGTCATCGTACATTTTCGATGTTCAAACACATTTTCTTACCTTTAGCCCACTGCGACTAGCGTATGCTTTTCCACATTCAGCACAGCAATAGGTCTTCTTCTCAGGTCGAGCTATTGGAGACGGGAGCGTTGGGGTTAGGCTGAGAGGAACGCAAACCTCCGGTACTTCACTTGAAGTAGGTCCAATTATTTTATTCACACCATCTGTTTGTTTGTCATATGAGTCAAAATTTGAGTTCTGACCTGCCTCCCTTGTAAAGGTAGAAGCCCCCTGTGCATCACTTTCTTGAATATTGTCTGCAGTTTCTGAGGATGACATCATTTGGGGGAATTCCTCAGGCACTTTTGCTTGTGTTGGTGTTACTGGAGAACAAAACTGGTCTCCGTCTTCAACTTGAGCTTCAGGTGATTGGACATTGGAAGAGACTAAGCCTGGATTTGGAGCTGGACTGTCGTTAGTCATGGTAACGTCTTGATTCTGAGCTGAAGATGTAATTGTGCTTGAACAGCTCTGAGCAAAGGGGGCACAATTTAGAGGTGTACTTTGTAGATCCTGCGGATTTAATGTTTTGTCACAGTCCACGGCCATAATATTGTGCAATGAGGTGGTTTGGCAAACAGGTGAAGCTGATTTGGAGAGCAGATCCCTGGTGGCTTGCTCAGTGCAGTCATCTTTGTTATCCACGGAAAATCCATCAAATTCCGTTTTCTGGGTGAATGGCAGGGGGGCACTAGCGCAAAGCAATGGAGGGTCATCAGTAGTAGATGGTGGAATTTGTGTTGTACTATTCATGAAAGGATCAGGACTAAGATCAGTGGGGGGGTTGAGGTCTGGGCTGCAGCGACCAGATTTGGCCGTCTTTGCAGTATATTGAACAGGTTTACTCTCAGAAATAGGGCATGAGTCCATTTCTACATTTTGAAACTGTGAACTTGGGGATAGGTTCGTTACATTGCCAGCTGGTTGAGATGTTTTACTGGGGGCGTTAGTTTGGTCACTTGTGTTGGATTCAGGTTGTGACAAAGATTTAGCGTTAGGTTCGTCTGTCATCTCACAGGTAGAATCGTCTGGGCCTACTGGGGGAAGTTGACCACCGAGATGCATACGAATGTGGTGCTGAAGTACAAGAGCGTTGGTGAATTTTCGTTGGCAAAGTGGGCAAGAGTTGTGGCCGCGAGCGTTGGGGGGTCGAGCATGATGAGTTGCCAGATGTGACCGCAGGCTGCCTTTAGTTGAGAAGGATCTTCCACACAACTTGCATGGGAAAGGGCGTTCTCCAAGGTGAGTGGCTTGGTGTAAGCGCAGTGCTCTGGGACAGCTCAGTACTCGAAGACACACGCCACATTGGTTGGTTGCCAAATTATTGGCAGCACTTGTGATGCTCAGTGCTGGAAGCAAACCTCCTGCAATGGCACTTGTATTATTGACACTCAATCCAAGTGCAGCAACCATCTGTCGGGTGAAGTTTGAAACAGAGGTGGAGACAGGAGTAGAGGAGGGTGCAGCTGCCATAATATATGTGGTAGATGTGCTGGTATTTGTGAAATTACTGTCGGTCGAACTTGAGGGAGAAGATATGGTATTGCTTATCTGAGACTCCATTGCAGTGGTGGAAATAGACGAAGAGGTCCATGGAGAATTTGACTGAGAAGATGTCTTTTCCAGCTTCTCCACCAGCCTCTGCAACTTGGAAGTTTCAGATGTCGGAGTAGAGACAGCTATGGAGGATGGTGCAGTAGTAGGAGGTTTATGAAAGGGGGAGAAAGGAAAAGTGATATTTGAAAAGCTGGAAGAAGCTGGTTGATGGGAACCTGGATTAGAGGGTAACGGGTTACAGAGCATCCCCAAAGCCGGGTGCAGTGCTGAGTGTGTGACACTTGAGGTAGAAGAAGAAGAACCAGATGAGAAAAGAAGCTTCGGCAGGTGGGCTAACTGGGTGTAAGCAGTAGGAGAAAGTATAGGAGCTTGAGGGGGGGTGTTTTCATCAGAGTTGTTTGAATGCTTCGAACCCTTCAGCAATCCTGTGATGGTAGATGGTGAAGGTAATGTTGGATTTGCAAGTAAGGAGGTGGCTAGTGAAGACGAGGGGGCAGCGGAGGTGGAGGGGGATGAGTAAGATGAGCCAGAGGCAATTGAGACTGCAGCTGCTACAGCTGCTGCCCTGTTAAGCTGAAGCAAGGAATGTGAAATCAAGGCCAGGTCCACACTTGGAGGCAGTGGTAGCGTACAAGGGGTGGATCCCCCTGATGCTCCAAGGGAGAACTGAGAATTGGTACCGCTGACCTCCATGTCGTTTCCGTATATGTCATTCTCAGGCCTGCTTTTTGGCTTCTTTTCCGACATCTTCAAAGCACTAGAGTTAGAACCGCTGCCACTAGTCTGACTCGCATCTGTGGAACGCAAAGCCACGCCAAACAATGATGGTGGAAGGAGTGAAAGCGAGAGCTCCGGGTTTTGCTCGCGGTGGCGTAAGAAATGCACTTTGAGGTTGCCTCTGGTGGTGAAGCGACTGAGGCACACAGGACACTGATAGGGCCGCTCCCCCGTATGCGAACGCAGATGAATCTGCAGGGCTGAGTCCCCACTAAAAATCTTTCCACAGAAACGGCAAGCGTGTTGGAGCCGGCTAGTACTGCTGGTGGAAGAGGTAGATGAAGGGTTCACCCCTCCAGAGAGAGATTGCAAAGCATATTGTGCATTTGGGGATACTGAGGAGAGGGCTGCGTTTAAAAAGGACTTGCCACAGTGCTCACTCATTGAGAGATCATGTGAGGATTTGTCATTGAAATAGTGGTTAGGTAGAGCCAACGATAAAGCGAGTGGATAGTTGGAGGATGTCATGGCAGCAGTTGAAGATGTGGAATGGTCTGAAGACTGGGAGTTCATTGTCAGGTAACTATTTACCCCTGGACTGGCACCTACCCCTTCAGTGTGGGGTTTGCACGTTTGCAAGATTTGGGACAAGGCATTGTTTGACTTTGAAGGTTTGTTGGCCACCTGAGAGGGAAGTAAGGTTGAAAAACATGCCAGGAGAGGAGCCACAGTTGTGGATGGCTGGGTTGCAGTGGTTTGGCTAGTTGGGCTGCTGGCCCCATTGTCTTCCAGACAGAGTTGAGGTAGGGGTGGGAAAAGATGTTGAGAAGGTGTATCTATAGAATAGGATGCCCCACCAAGACGAAGTACCTGTCTGCAGATCTCCTCTGTAATTTGCATCTGGTTGATCTGCCTTTGCTGAAGCACCCGCAGCTCTTCTAATATCAGAGCCAGACTCAACTGAGCCCGAGTTGGAGCGGCTGAGGAGGACGGTACTCCTGGACTAGGTGTCGGGGTAACAGGACTTGGAGGACCTTCTGGCACGCGGCTGGGACTTCCAGGGTGCGGTGGACACATGGATGCGGAAGATGATGAGGACGAGGAGGTGGTAGTGGCTGACAGGCCCAATTTGGGAGAGGCCATGGTTCTGCCTCTGACAAGCTCTTGAAGCAGTTCACTTGGGTTTAAAAACGAGAGTCCAATGGCGGTGGGTATAATTTAAGGAAAAAAGGTCTAAGTATAGGTAGTCTGGCGTGTGAGGAGGGTAGTGATATTTGAGGAGCTGGTAGAGGGACTGGTTTGAAGAGAGTGAATATTCAGGGTCCTGGAAAGCCTTGGGAAGCGAGTGTCTAATGAAATCCAGCTGGGTGCTTTGAAAGAAGAAAGATGACGAGCTCTAGGGAGAATCTGGGCAGAATGGATATGACTTCATTGCCAAAGGATCACCTGGGAAAAGTAAAATTAGGTCTGAATGTAATTTGTAGATATTTATCGGTGTCTGCAGTTATTAGAAAACACATACAAAAATGTGTGCTCATACAGCCCACCTATGGGTCTTAAGAGGTCATATCTAGGTCTATATTAGGCATTAGATTTTTTTGAGCCAATTGTTTTGTTGCAATAATCAAAACAATCCTGATACTGTTTAAGGTTGAACAGAATTGCCAAAAAAGGAGGTGGCATGCAAAGAAAACAACAACTTCCTGGCATACAAATGACTCACAGACCAAAAAGAATTGTATTTCATCCAAAAAGGATTAAGAGACACATGTGAAAACACATGGCCTCAAAAACAGTCTTTATATATATACAAAAGGAACTTTGCATGCAACAAGTACTGAGTAACACAATAAAATATACTGTAGGACTTATGTAGTGGTAATTCCGCTTTCCATTGTTGTTGACCGAAACACAAAATCATGCACGCATTATACATTCATTTCTTCAGATGGCATGCTCATGCTTCAAGTCTCAGCAGAAAAAAAAAATCTCAAAATAGGGATGCAATGATTTTCAAAAGGAAAGAAAAAACAACCTTACGGTGCAATTTTCATGTCCAAAAACATTCTATGTCTTTATATTTTACAGTACTGAATATTTTTCCTCCAATTTGTTTGTTTTTGGATTTAAGTCAGGCTTTTCTGCCTAGCCTGTGCCTTTTGAGTATGGCGCTGAGGAAAAAGTGAAGATGCTTCAGTTTTACAGGCTGTCAAAGCAACTAATTACTGCGGCAAGAAGGCGACATAAACTATCTACAACTGCAGCACGCCTTTTTGTCTTTTGAGGGGGAAAAAAAAATCAAAATAGTCACCCTCTATTCTTGCTTAATGCTTGATTCGTATTTCACAAATGCAATTTTTAACCAGATGCTGTATTAGAACCAAAGGAGGCACAAATAACATGAATGCAAAGTAAATGTTGTACTTAACTTCCCCTGTAAAACAGGCTTCTTAATTTTTTCTAAACTCCACATTTGTTGACACAAAGCAAATGAGATGTAAACAGTGAGGCGGTAATGTCAATTGTAGTCTTGTAATCTTGGCTAGTTACAAGGAAGAAAAAAAAAACAAGAATAGAAGAAAGTGGAGGAACATGAACCAGGGAACATTAAATTAACACTAAAGCATAACATATATGCAGTGCTGTGAAAAAGTATTTGCCATCTTCCTGATGTATGTGTTTTTTGCATAACCATCACTTGCAAAAGTTTCATTTCATCAAACCAATATTAATATCACAATTACTTTTCCACATAGGGTTAGATAGGTTTGTATTTTTGTCTTCCTTGGAACTTAATTTACCATATTAACACAGGAAGGGGGCTAATGTGCTTTCACGGCACTATATATATATATATATATATATATATATATATATATATATATATATATATATATATATATATATATATATATATATATATATATATATATATATATATATATATATATATATATATATATATATATATATTTTTTTTTTTTTTTTTTTTTTTTTTTTTTTAATACACACACACCTCAGGAGGTAAACTTTAACTTTTTGTTTGCCAAGTGATCAAAAGTGACATTGCATGTCGTTTTCTCTCCTTTGAAACTAAACAGGTTCTAGTCTTTTTCTTTTTATTGAGTACAGGAATTAAATTATATTTCTACATTTACCGGAGTATTGTTTCACATGTATGTCTATAGCTTACTTCTACTTAAGCAGAGAGTACATCTGATAAGCATGACGCCCTTCTTTCCGTTCCAGGATGAATGGTCACAAGGAAGTTTATCAATCCATCTTATTGTGGCGTTTCACTCAGCCGAGAATGCCCCCTTCCCTCCCTACGCACACACACAGTTTACTTGTTCATTTGCTACTTAGCATTCAAATGGCGAGACGACACTTTTTACCCTCTCTCTGGTACATTGTTATTAAGGATGATTAAGACAACAAATCAAAATGTGTGTTTTAAAATCGATGCACACAAACCAGCAACTGGAATTTCAGTGCTAGTATCACATAAAAGAATCACTTCTGGCGGGTGCGAATAAAAAGGTCGTTCATGCAAGTTCAATTGTAATAGCGGGTCGTGTGACGATTCTAACGATTCAATGCAACGATTCTGCAAGGGGAACCTGGTAAACAAGGCGGCTGAGTGAGGCGAGGTGGAATTTGCAACAATGGCGTTGAGAGAGCACAGCTGAATGAGCATCGCCTCCTCCTCCAACACATGATGCCAACGAGGGGAGCAACAATGCTCCCCTTTTTACCCCCACGCCAACATGCTTAACACGTGGAGTGAGGTGCATTGGGGGAAAGAAAGAGAAAGTCGCATGACCAGGCGTGAAATTATTCAGAAATGCGGTCTTAATAGATAAGGTTTTCATAAATGGCTACCTGATAAATTTTTATTTAAACCGAGTCGACCTCGTTGAACTCATCTGTTCGAGCCAGATTACATCGCCACACGGGGCTACATAAAACCCCCCAAGTAAAGCATAAAGGCGTGTTCGATGCGCATTTTGTCAAAAAATGAAAGACTCCGTCCATATACCGGCCAAATCCCGCCGTGCTATCACGACAACGTTCCGACGACATGACAGAAGAGTGTAATGTCCGTTGTAAACACGCACACAAATATGTATGGCAGTGAAATGCGCGCTCCCGCTACTGTACGAGCACCTGTTGCACGCCGCGCGCGCCACCCACATCATAACAAGTTATGATTCATAAAATATTATGACCGGGAAAGAAATGTCCCGGATGTGCATCCCAACCCCCCTATAGGCCACAATAAGCGACACCGCTTATTCTGTCATAATACAAAAATATAACTTACCAATTTTGAACGGATGGTTTTGGTTGTGGAATAATAAAAAGGTGAAGCGGCCGGAGCTTGAGTGGATGATCGACGCCTTCTCTCAGACGGGACACTGGCGCACTATTTCCCTATTCACCACCAGGGATGCGCAGTAGGATGGCCGCATTTTCTCCCTCAATTATTTATCTCTCTTGCTAATCGCTTTTCTTTATTTACGGACACATAAACAACTATTCGTGTGTGTGCTGCTACGGTGACACATGGGCGGGCATGGCGGTGCGAAAGGACTCGATGAGCGGAGGAGCCTTGTTTTCTTGCTGGTCTTTGAACGTCTCACGGCCTGTCTGCGCTCTCTGCGGTACCGTCATTCTGTCTGTCTGCCTATCTGTCTGTTATAATTAATGACCCTCACCGCCAGACGGTCCTCTGGGAAACAGTGACCACGGTTACCATCTTATTGGCTCTCACAGTACGTCTCAAGTAAGACACACACTCACTCACACACACCTATAAAGGGCGGCTTGGTCCAGGTCATTTATAAAAGATTTGGACTGGGATTAAATTCCAAATCTACATCATGTAAAATGTGCTTGGAAGTACAGGACAAAAAGGAAATACAGTAGAATAAAGTATTTATTTTTGTAATTGTTACATATGTGTACCAAACACATATTTTGATTAAAAAATTATAATTCGGTTGTGAACAAATAGAGATTATGAAATACATATTATGCAAACAATTAAATTTGTAATATCAATAAGAATAAAATAATAGAAAGTATTTTACTCCTAAAACACGCTAGATGTCGCTCTAAAACAACAATAATAGCCTTTGTTGCCCTGCACAGTAAATATTTTGCATGGCTTCGCCATTCAAATATTACAGGTTTAATTTCCATTGTTAATGTTGTTTGATTGTCCGTTTTTTATTTTCTGAAAACTCATCATGGGATGTATGTGAAACCAAAGTATGTCCTCTAATAAGGTATTGAGGCTTCGCACTTATTATTACTAATTGATAGCTGACGTTTGGTGAAAGGGAGGCTGTGGACTGTGGCTACAAAGATAATCAACCATTCTTTGCCGAAATTGAAACTGAACTCACACAGCCTGCACATAGAGTAATCAAATGGGTGTACAATATGTAACTATGTAACTAAAGAATGCTTTATGTACAAGAAATATACTTACTTAATTGTTCCTGGGCCTCTTTCTATCTCACTATCACGTGACTGCACTGAACTCGGGTCAGTGGTTAAACCAGACACTAAAGGAGCAAGGTGAATCCCAACAGATTAACCACCGGTCAACATAGTAAGCACCTCTAGCAGATCGATGGCCACGGACGGCAAACATCTACCCTACAGGTGAGAGCCTTTCTGTTTCCTATGTAATATTTTCTTTACATATTTCCATATTCAATAAAACACTGTTGATATCATGTGTAAATGTATGAGTTTTCGGTTGAGCATGCAACAGCTGACAGTAAATCAGGTCAACAAGCTGTCAAGGATGATCTCCTGATCCCTCCATTGCAGTCAACTACTTAAGACTCTGCCAGTGTCAGTGTTTCAAACATTGGTGTATGGAATGCATAACAATTATGCCATTTCCTTCTATACTGTACTGATTTTCATACCCCCAAGAGTTTCATTTCAGCATAGCAGTGCTGAGAAGTAATGAAGTACAAATACTCTAAGAGCTAAGGTCCAAGCCGATACAGTCTTATGTGTTTAACTTCACAGGTAGATTTTTCATGTGCAGTAGCTGTACTCAGTTTGAATATGTATTTTTGTGATGAGTTTTTACTTTTACTCCTTATCTTTGAAAACTGATAATACTGTAGTGTTTTCTACTCATGCTCTCAAAAATGGGCCTTTATTTTTTCAAAACTAGAGGTAAAGTCAAGTCTGTACTTTATTGGGATGTTGGGGGAAAATAAGGCTGGAAAAGCAACAAATAATAGGGACAGAAAGAACATGAAGGAACATAACACAAAGCGCATTAGAGATGGGTAATGTATATAGTGTATACTGTATACTGCTACTAACATTGACAGTGACCATTAATTTATGATCTTGCTCTCAAGCACGTTTCAGAGTCTTTACTTCTTTCTTTCGTTTTCGACTACTGGTACATTTACAGTAGGGCTGCACGATTATGGCCAAAAAAATAATCACGATTATTTTGGTCAATTTTGAAATCACGATTATTTATCATGTTTGGTCAAACATGCAGTATATAAACAAGGCTTCAGGCTTGACACTTTCAAATATTAATAATAAACTAAAACAACTAAAGTAAATAATAAATATGGCCAAACACACGGAGCAATACAACTAACTTACTTGGTGAATGCAGACCAATGAAAGAAATAAGCCTACTTAGAATGAAGCACATTTTTACTTCTAAGCATATTTGAATTAGCAGTCAAAATGTCATTTTCCATCATTTCAAACCGAATTTATTCCATTTGTTGCTCATCGGATTTTTCAAAATGGGTCTCAATTGACAGCCAGCACTGTATATATTAGCAATCAGGTAAGAGAGGGTTTATTTGGGTGAGAAAAGCAGAAGCTTTTGTCATGCAAACATGTGGGCCTTCCAACTGTAAAACACCGACAGGAGGGCTGATACTAGTACCGGCCACCATCAGGTCCTGATGGATGGTATCATACTCACCCATACGTAGTCGTAACAACCACAGTTAAGTCATGTTTTATTTTATGATACTACTAATTTTGATTTGTTGCGTATTTCTGTGTTGTTAGTACATAGGTACTTCACATACAGTGCATCGCTTCACAATGGCGTCTGCGACAGAAGAGTTGACCTGCTCTGTTTGCAGAGATAACTTCAGCCAGTCTCACCCCCTACCCTGCGGTCACAGTTTCTGTCCTACTTGCATTCGTGATGCCTGGACTGCCTATGGTGAGGGCAAAGGTCATTTTACATGTCCCCAGTGTGTGGAGGAGCACGGCGAAGTGCTGTGCGACTGCTGCTCACCTGAGGCTGACGAAGGGCTGGTTCCTTTGGCTGTCAAAACCTGCCTGCGGTGTGAAGTATCGCTGTGCGCAGAACATCTCCGGCACCACCTGGAAAGACCTGCATTCAGCACCCATCTGTTGGTGAACCCGCTGGGCGACCTGTCTCAGCGAAAGTGCCCTATACACACAGAGCTATTGCGCTACTACTGCGCGGATGAGAGGGTATACGTATGCTGTGACTGTCTGCTGGAGGGAAGTCACATTCAACATAAAGTCAAGGGGCTAAGACAGGTGGAAGAGGATCTAAAGGTTAGTTTTTGGAGGGAGATTATTACTCTTTGTCTTGGAAGTGATATTGCTCAAAGATTTGTGTTTCCTCAGGCCATTCTCCTGACATTGTTATCCAAGTCAGAGGAAAAAGTAAAGAACGGAGAGCAAATTCTCAAAGAATATGCCAACATTGATTCGACTGTTGCAGTGAGTAATGATCCAGCAGAAATTGATGTTTGCAGTCCACTATTGGCACAATTTATACATTATAGACCACATTGAAACTTACATCACGTGAGGTGGGAGCATAGATTAGACAAGACATTAGATTTCTATTATACATTAACCAGCATTATAATCTCCAGTGAATTTCTTTCCATGGCAAGGCTGCAACATCTTTTCACTTTTGCATGACATTTCTAGATATGTTCAATTTACTTCAATTAAGTCATTGTATCAAAGTAAAACACCATTTCTTGATTACAAATAGGAGTGTCTGATGGAGGAAAATGCTCAAGTGGAGCGCCTGGGCTCAGACCTGCAGGTCCAAGTGGAGAAACTAGTCATGGGTCTGATGGAGCTGACTAAGAAGGACCGACAGCAAATCATTGAGCGTGTGCATGAGGACTGTGCCAAAGTGAACGAGGACGTGAGCCAGACGATGAGCATACAACACTACTTGACCTCGCTGCTAGCGGAAACGGACCCCTTCCTGCTCATATGGGTAAGATAGGCAACTGTGATCAAGATTGGAATATTCTGTAATACAAGCGGGATTGCTATTTATATTTATTTGGTTTTATTTTTATTTATTTTTTTCAAAATTGTGGTACTTTGTTCACTTTTTTTTTTACCAACACATACCAAGGAAGAATATGTCAGTGAGAGGTTTCACGGCATACTTTTGCCGAGTTTTGCTGTGATAAATACTGTTTTAGGTCTATGGTGCTAAAATGATCAATTTGACAGGCTGATCCTGTATGTTCCAGAATATTAAATATTTTCCACAATGACATGCAAAATATCTCTAATACTGATATTTGTATTAAAACGTAGGCTACAGTACTAATGATTGTGTTGATTGTGTATTCCACTTTCCGCAGGCTTTTCAGTCTGATGACACAAAGTAAGTCAATGGAACCATATTTTTTTTCTTTATATGTACTAGTACCTAGTACAATATTATGGAAAATCCTGTGCTTTTGCCAAATCTGATCTAAAATAAGCATGTTAATGAATACCACAGAAATACTAACATCCAGCAAATCAACAAATAATATGTAACAGAGCAGTAAAATTCAGAATTGCAACGTAGTATTGCTGCCTCATGTCCTTCAAGTAAAATGTGTGTGTTCTTGCTCTGCAGGTTACTAGCTGACCTTAGCAGTCCCCTTTTCACACCAGAACCCGTCAGTTTGGACAGGAAGCACATTTTGGAGGACATCGAGGGCAAGTATCGAGAGTTTATCACTGCCACCCTCCGCTGCCTCAGTGAACTCAAGAGGGAGCTCTGTGAGTAAATACATGCAAATAATGTTTTATATTCTTCATATATCGCATGCACAATGTAAGTGTTTAATGAGCCTAACATGTAGCACATTATTGGGACTGTGTGAGGAATGCAATTGTGAGCAAAACATGCATCTATGAAACAAATAGGAAACAATACATTGGTTGGTAATTGGTTTGGCTTTGATTGACATAGGAAAAGTTTTAGGTAATAACTAATAAATATTTCTCCCCCTTCTGACCACAGTGACCAGTCCGCTGACGCTAGACACCAACACATCTCATCCTCTTCTGAGCATTTCTGATGACCTACGATTGGTCACAAGGGTTAAAACACGTCTTCCCTGCGCAGCTCACCCAGAACGTTTCGACCACTGGCCGCAGGTCCTCACAGTTCAGAGTTTCTCAGCTGGGACTCATTACTGGGAACTAGAAGCTGAAGGATTCTGGGATATCGCCATATGCTATAAGAGTATTGGACGGAAGGGGAAAGAAGGCAATTCCTTTGGTAACAATGTGGTACGCGTGTTACTTTGTCAGTCCTACTGGAAGAACACGTTGAATTGTACTGTCATTTATTTATCGCTACATGAAAAATCTTCAATACAAGTTTTTTAAAAAAATCAGCTGTATACATTGAGCAAAGAAAACATGCCACTATAGTTTCAATCCTTTTTTTCTTCCAGTTATCATGGAGTTTGACTCAACAACATGACAAGAAACTGGCTGCCTGGCATGATCGAAAGAAAACACGTCTCGCATACAAAATGACTGGCAACCGAGTTGCTGTTGCTGTGGACTATAGTGCAGGAACCATCACCTTCTCTGAAGTGGGACCGTCGAACAACCTAACTCATGTCCACACATTCTGGACCACGTTCACTGAACCAGTGTCCTTGGGCTTTGGACTTTATAAATCAGAGCTCAATAGTCATATTTCAATTGTAAAAGTGTGAGGTGACCAATTGAAGGTACACAGATGTTACAGATTGTTACTGTATGTTGCTGATGGTTAGGAAAAAGCAAAACTGTTATGGAACCTTGTGAAATAAGCTGGAGATTTTTGTGAGTCTCATCTCAACAGCTAACATTTGTCAAAATTGGGTTACAGAAATCAGATCATGTTTAATTCAGTGGAATATTATATAGGACGATATGAAATCACCAACAAACCTAATATTCAAAATGTTTTAACGTAAATTTAGACATTGTTCAAATACGATGGAACACCCAAAAACTCTGATTGTTGTTGTTGTAATATATTTATATTTGATCAAATCCCATTGGAATTTCCATCCAACCATTACCTTGACGAGGCTCACAAGGGTCGCGGTTGTGAAAAAAAGAAACAAAACAAAACAATCTGAAATTATTTGTTTATTGTGTCCTCATTAATCTAGATGGTATTTGAATCAACTGTTTGTAGGACGTGAATTAAACAAATGTTTGGGGTTTTTTTTTTCAATCACAAGGGCAGTCATTTTGTCACTCGCTGTCAAATAAAAATGACATCACTGTGTCTAATTGGCTCAGGTAATGATCAATCCTGGCTCAGCTTTCTTCTTTTTTAATTTTTTTTTACACTTCGTTTTTCAATATTGTGTTGATACTCATAATCATGCTTGTTTTAGACATTATCATCAGGTCCCCACCTTTTTTCTGAGTTTCATGTGACATTCACTAGCTAAGCCATGATTGGTCGCTACCTAACCCATTGGTCACTGTGATGCTTAACAGTAAATAGGACTTCACTTATTTAGCATTTTTTCTCTTACAAGGCCCTCAAAGCGCTTTCCATCGACTTCTCATTAAGCTGCTTGCTAACGACACAGCATCAGCAGCAACTGGAGTTTTGTTGTTTTGATTTTTGAGACATGGCAAAAGGAAATGTATGAACGCAAGATAACTGTTTAGTGCCATTAGCGGTCTTCTAATAATAGTTTGACTAAAGGTCACATTCAGACTTATTTTTGCTTTGCTTGTGACCATGCATAAAGTAATATAAAAATATATTTAAACATACACACACATTACATTCGCTTGGCCACTCAAGTTCTTTCCATGACACAGCTTTGATGCTCAATTACTTTGATATTTTTGAAATTTCACTGTGGTAGTGGGTGGATGTAGCATCGAGAATGAGAGAGGCGGAGGTAAAGTGGGGGTGGCAGAGTGAGATAGGGAGGGAGAACAAAAAGAAAACAAGAGCGAGATGATCACATTTCTGTCTTGGCTCAGATCTGCCTGTTGTGTGGAATTATGTGATGAACCAGGAGGAAGAACCACAACATGTGTCCATGATTTCCCACGGCTTGGAGTATAGCATAGAGGATTGCTCGAAGGGATACAGGTGACACACTTTTTTTTTAACCATGCATAATGTTAAACCACCGAAGTTAATGATAGTGTGTTTCTAATGTATTGTGTATCTCCAATATGAAAAGCAAAACAAGTTTGAACTTGTGAGCGTCTTCTGACGCGTTAGAAATTGTTTTGAAAGTCAAATAGTTTAACTCCAGTGCTCGGAGAGAAATGATAACTGCATGGTCCATGTTTAGCTTTGCAGTGTGAAACAAGTGCACAAGTGAGAACGTGCGTGCACCATGTGAGGAAATGCATGTTGAGCGAACGGCGTTAGGTGGGAAGGAGCAACGTGTAGAAGACAGATGGTCACTCAGTGGAGTTGTTCCTCCACCCCCTCGCTTTTTCTGCCGCCCTACCTCAGTCTTGCATCCTTCTGCTAGTGTTTTCAAATCAATGCATCTTTCACAACCTTTCTCTGCTCCATCAGGACTTTGCTCATCTTGTCAATCTCTTCCCATCCCTAGATACTTTTCAACAGCCTCGTCATTTTTTTTGCTGAGGAAGTCAACTTCAGAGGACCAGAGGTCTAGTTGTCATTGTTCTGCTGAGGCCTTCTGACACCACAAGAGCCATTTGGGACTTTGGATTGACACATAAGAAAGTTTAAGCCCAACAAGGAATGAACAGCTCTGAATAGTGACTGGTACACTTTAATTTGAATAATCAACAATAATTGGCTAACTGTACAAAATAAGTCATGTATACTTGCGATCTTGGCATATTGGTGGCTCTGCTGCTACTGTGGAGGCCACCATGGGCCAATGGCCAGAACGACACAGAGCCTATCATTCTTGAGGGAAAATGTTTGGTGGTATGTGACTCCACACCGTCGTCGGAACCTGCTGGGAACGCACTGGGCATGTCTGTCCGCTCGGGTAGCGGCCGCGTCGCTTTCTCCGCCAGTCGCCAGACCAACCATGAGCCGACGGACATGAGCAATCGCACTATGATCATCTATTTTGATAATGTAAGTGGGCACGCAAGACTGGAAATTTGGGGGGAAAACATGACAATGAACATTGAAAGTTACGCTATAAACTTAAATGAGGAAAACATTTTGTTAACTTGGCTAACACAACCAACTTTAAGGCAAATTTGGAAGGATTTGCAAATTTCACTTAACAAAACTAAGAAAACAAGTGAGCAGTGATTGGTCGTTACCTGTGCCAGGAATAAATGATGTCATTTTCAGTCGACAGCAAGACGCAAAATAGTCGCTCTTTAAAATGGATTGAAACGGTTGGATTTTGCTGCTTAATTCATATTCCACAAACGCAATATTAATCAAAATGATGTGTTCAAACCGAATGGGGTGCAAATAACATTATTTCACACTCCACATTTGACACAATGAAAACACGGAAAGACAGAGAGATGGTAACGTAGGCAAATTTGGTCGAATTTGCAAATGTAACATGACCAGACTAAGGAAACGGGAGAGCATAGAGTGGTTGTCATCCTCAGCCTGAGCAATTGTGGTGCCTTTTTCACTCGACAGCAGGTTGCAAAATGGCTGCCCCCAGAGATGGATCAAAATGGCTAGATTTTGCTGCTTAATTCATATTCCACAAACACAATCTTAAGAATAACATATTCAGAGTAATGGGAAGGCATGCTGTATTTTTGTAAAGAGAAAATATTTTTTTACTGAACTTCCCCTTTAAATTTGCAAATAACCCTATTTTTATTGCATAAATTATCCCAAATAACTAATTAATTCCCATTAACGCTTTTGTTTAGTTCTGGAATGCAGAATATTTCTTAAACCATAAATGCTTTCTGGTAGTATTGTGGTCTTTGACAAGTATGGGATTATTACACCCTTTTAAAACGTCCTGGTAATTTCTAACACAGTCTATAGCATTTTATTTAAATGGAGGAATATGAATAATTTAGCTCATTAAAGTCTGTTTAATTCATAACGCAGTTTAATATTATACTTTTTACCATGTTCTTGTGATTAGCGTGGCAGCAAAACAATCCCAACCCAACAAGTTACTCTGAGTTTGACCACAAAATGAATCATTTAGGATTAGACGCAACGCATTGGAAACCGATGGGCCAATTGCATCCAATTTAACAGTTGGTGTTTATTTGCAGTGATATTTTAAAGAAATACAGTAAATGAGGACAAAATGATAATTATGTTTATCGCTGAATTTGTGTAATTTTTTTGTCCATTTTACGCTGGGCAGTTTGCATGTAACAAATTACCTTACATTACCATTTTGTATGCCTCCTCTTCATGTTGTCAATTCAGATCTTGGTGAATGTGGGCAGTCATTTTGATCAAGAGAGCAGCGTCTTCCTCGCGCCAAGGAGAGGAGTTTACAGCTTCAACTTCCATGTTGTGAAAGCCTACAACAGACAGACTATCCAGGTAAGTCACTCTCAACTGTAGTGTTTACTGGATGTGACTATTAGATGTTAAAACCTCACATAATTTCTTCCAGGTCAGCTTGATGGTAAACGGCTGGCCGATGATTTCCGCTTTCGCCGGAGACCAGGACGTGACCAGGGAAGCAGCCACAAATGCCGGTTTGGTGATCATGGAGAAAGGGGACAAGGCCTACCTCCGACTAGAGCGGGGTAACTTGATGGGAGGCTGGAAATACTCCACCTTCTCTGGCTTCCTGGTCTTCCCCTTGTGAACAAGCTGGAATTGCTGTGATGGTTTGTGAAGGAATTAAGTTGGAGTTAAGAGAAAATTATGACTTCTTCAATGCTAAGTTTCAGAAAGTGAAAATATTCCTTACTGGACAGAAAGGTCAACGAATGTGTTACAAACAGTACATTTATCATTATTTTTGCGTTTGTGTATAAATATTTATTGAGTTTATCTGATTGGTATTGCACTCATGAACAGTAACAGTCTACAGTAAACACGTGCATTGTGTTCTTTGCAATTGATTGTGATGTTTTTTTCTCTCTCTGGTTAAATGTATGAAGTACTTTTATGACCATGTCACATTACTAAGCTTATTTATGCCTGCATCACATGTCAGCATACAGAAATTTATATGAAGAACTCATATTAAAATATACTATACAAAGTTGGTTCAGCGAGTCCTTTTAATCTAGTGTGTACGCCATGTTATTAAATGTTACCTGCAAGATCTCTGTCAATATCTCACTTATAAACAAATCACAGATCAAGCTAAATATTATCACGCCTCTCTCTCAAAGTACTGTAACCATTGCCACAGCAGCTGTTTGTAAATATAGCTCCCACCAGCAGAGCCGGCGTTGGCGTGGACCGAGCGGTGCAGCATGGGGCAGAGAGTAAGTATGGTGAAACGCAAATATCCTCCTTGCAGAGCCGTAGACAGATGGAGCCATTGGCGAGCAGCAAGGTTCATCTCTGCAGGGCTGCTACGAATAAAGAGTGGTGTGCTGTCACATGTAGTCACTTACACTTGCCTGATTATCATCACAATCACTGCTTCCCTAGCATTCCTTTGTATACTATATACGCTCACATTTAATGGGAAAAAGCAGCTTATGATTTCAGGAGAGGCTTTTTAGTTTTACCGAAAGTATTTTAAAGTAACATCATGATTTGTAATTTCACATGTAGTTGTAGTAATCACGGGAATAGAAGGACGCTTTTGTAGACTTACTGTCAATTACTAGGCCTCTTTTCCAAGTAAAATATAGTGACTGACAAACAAATGAGCAACATATGGTGATTATGATTCAGGCTTTGAATTTTAGCTTAGTTCTTCCCATGTGGACAATCACTATCTGTTTTTGACAAGTAAAAAACATTGCATTGTTTGGAGTAAGCAGGTAAGATTCAGATCAATTGTGTGAACTTTGATTATTTCCGACATGGCGATAGCAAATAAGTTCAGGAATTATTATTTTTTTTATTAAATGGCATGATATGGGTATTTATTTTGGGCTTTATTGATGTAATGAGCCCACACACAATAGCAAAAACTCTACATACACACACCAAAAAATGGGGCTACTGAAAATTCAGGATGAATCTAAAATTAACTCTAAGCTTGATCTATTGACCTTAGTTGACCTCTGAACTTATACATGCATGTTGTTCAATTTACATTTATCATTATCTAGCAATTTTTGAGCATCAAATGGTTCAGTTAGTCAAAAATGTTTCCAGTTTAAATGACTGATTTTTTTTTATTTCAGCCACTTTGATACCCTTTAAGTTATCTCTTATGTTTCAGATGAACCTGTAACCTGTACAAACCCTGTAAAAAGTAAAGTTACCATTTTTAAAAGCTGATTTACTGTAGCCTATACTGTTTTTTTTTTCTTTTGTTAATGTTAAAACGGATACAGTCTTAAGTAGACTTATACCATTTTTATAGTCACCGCAATGAGTGGAAGGGACGAAATATTTTGTCTTTCCTTAAGGGGAGGCTTTGCAAAAATAATTGAGAAACATTGCTACGCGAATAATAAGCTTTAATAGCGTTTACCTTTTTGATTGCATGAGTCGCTAGGGGGAGCTAATTCCTTATTCACGTACGATGAAACAGTACTACTGTATTTTACTGCCTGCTATCCCGACAAACGAAAGGTAAAATTCAGTAATTTCGAAGAGCCCAACAAAGGCAGTTTTTGTACTTATGTTATGGTCCATAATAATAACCGTGCGGGATCCAACTGGATCCTCATTAAACGATCAAAGTAAGCATCCTTTATTATTAAAATGCTACAAAAGAGACGGCATATTATTAAAATAGGCCTCCGTTATAATTCCCTATTATGCTTGATATTTTTAAATACATAGGGTAGAAACTGATTTCCCCTCTGTTAGCGGCTTCCCGCATAAGCATCCAGGGCAGTAAAACAGTACCGACGAACGACCACTCTCACAAATGAGCTCAGCTAGGCCGCATTTATTGTTCCTCAACCAAACTCGCTCTTATCCCGCCTAACAGCGGCTGAGCGTTGAATGGCAAGAACTAAAGCCAATGAGATCATCCCGTTTTTCCGGCTCCTCGCATAAGTGGCCAATCCTAGCCTGATATCCTTCGCGAGGCAGGCTTTGTACGGGCTCTCTGGCAAGAATGTTAGTTCCTGCTCTTCCCTAGCCGTTTCCTGTAATCGTACTGTGTTGTGAGACGGAGAAAGCCATGTGTGTCGATGCAAAGGTAAATTTAGCGCCCCGAATTATTACTGTGAACCTTCGGACAGCGGACTTGATGGTTATTTTCCGGTATTTTATCGAAAAAATGGCCGCAAACTAACCGAAAGAGCATTGCGGCCTAACCTGTGTCAGAACGTTGACGGGTAATGGTTATTGTGGCACGTTGCTTTGGTTTGTTCGGGTTTGTTGATGAGATTGAACAAGTCCGGTTGACTCGATGGTCGATTGTGATGGACCCAAAAGCCAGTTAACTGTCCCAAACATACAACACTGCGTGGTTATGAGTGGATATATGTAGTCATTGCAAAAACGCTTTGGCAATAGGCAGAACTTGACGGTAGATGCTAATGCTAACCGACGGTTTTGTGAGGCAGGTTGCAATGTGAGTAGAGTAAAGCATCCTACCTCTCCATCACTGCCTCCGCGCCAACTATTTAGGATCACAAAACATTTCTCAGTGTAGTTTTATTTGATCAAAACTATTGTAGGCACACGTTACTCAACAGTTGTGCTTACACAATTCCGTCCATATTCACAGAATCTGTGAAATATTGGTTATTTGGGGTGGGGATAGCTACTTATCACTTAACAGTCATCAAAACACTGAACGTTTTGTTGTTTTCTTTGTTGCTGCGTTTTGTTTATTGTATGGCTTATTCTGAATGGTGTAGCACGAATCCTATCAAAAATATCTTCTCTTAATAGTACAGATCTTACATTTTTTTTCTAGGCTATCTCAGCCTTGTCTGTATGATCAACAAAGTAGGAATAAACCAAAGATGCATTCACAGTTCATAGTTAACTGATAATGTATTGACTTTTACATTTTTGATGTCCCTTTTAAGATGAATCATCCTTGTAACTCGGTAGCTATGTTGGTAGTGTGTGATGTTCATTCATTCTCATATGTTGTATACAGGTCAATAAAATATGTACATTTTTTTTGTATACACAAATCCAAAGAAGTCTAATATAGAGAAAAACAAGACAATGTCCATTTACTAAACTTTTCTTGTTTATCACTGAATGTTAATTCCCTGAAATCTTACAGAAAATGCTGAAACAATGTCTGTCTTCTTTCTGATCCCTAGCTGTTTTCTTTGACATTTTGAAAAACTGGACGTGAAATCATTACCTTTCGTCTCGGAGCCTCTATAACATTGTGCCCGTCTCCCTGTGTGGAGGGGGCAAGATGGCAGACCCAATAATGGACCTCTTTGAGGACACACCCCTGTTTAACCTGGATGCCCTCCCAGATGACTCCTTTTCTCAGGGTTCATCGGACCCAGTGGAAGAGGCTCTCAAGATGGCGTTAGGGGATGTAGACACACCAGTTGAGTCAGAGTCTACACCTGACGTTTCAGTCAACACTGGCCCATGTGTTCCTGTTCCGGCCGCCACTGTATCTGAACAGGTCTCCATTCCAGCACCGACACAGCAGACGGCAGTGGCAGCTGCTCAGACTGTTTCTTTAGCTGCGGTTTCCACTGTAGCCCAGACTCCTGCTGCTGTTGACACAGTACCTCAAGTTCAAGCCCATGTCACAGTACCCATAGCTAGCAACACCAATGTGGGCACCAGTAGCACTGTCCTGGTTAACTCACCGCTAACTGTTTCCAGCCCTCCGGCCACCACAACTGCCACCCCGCAGCTCACACAGATTGCTCAGCAACTCACGCCCCAGCAGCTATCTGCCATCACACAGCAGGCGGGTGGGAAAATTGTAATTCTTAAAGGTCCCCAGGGGCAAGCCCAGGTCCTACAGACTGTACCAGGTGCCACAAGCCAGACAGGTGGTAAGGTCATCCGTTTGGTGTCTGGCTCTCCACTTAAACCAGGTATGCCTATACTACAAGGAGGAGCTGTTTTGAACCAAACAACTACAGGACAAACTCAAGTGAAGGTCGGTGCGGCGGGTGTGCAGAGGCTGCTGCAGTCCCCCAATGGTCCAGTGAAACAGTTGCTTCTCACCTCCATGCCCCAGCAAGGCCAGCAGGTTCAAGTGCAAATTCCAGCTCAAACACAGATACCCCAAGTCCAGTCACAGAGCCAACCTGCTCAGATCCAAATCCAAACTCAAAACCAGGTGCAACTCCAGCCAGCCATGCAGGCCCAAACCCCCGTAAGTTCTTGAAGTCAGTCAGTTGAATCAGGCTGGCACTTGGTTCACGTTTTTCAGATTGTATATTTGTCCTGTTTGTTCGTGGTCACATTGAGATTAATTAATTGTCTTTGTGGCCCTAGGGGAGTGAAGCAAAACGAATCACCCTGGTTCTCCAGCAGCCCTCACAGGCAGCCGCAGCTTCGTCAGTGGGTCAAACTGTTGTAGCCCAACCCCAGGTCACACAGGTTCAAACAGGCCAGGGAGGTCAACAACAAGTCCAAGCTCCAGCTAGACTGGTACTGGGACAGCTGCCTGGGGGTAAGTTGGTCCTCCAGGGAAGCCAGCTAGCAGCCTTGACCCAGGCCCGGGCTGCAGGCCAAGCTGGAGGACAGCCCAAAGTTCTTACAATCCAGCTGCAGGTCCAACAACAGCCAAACCAGCAAGGAGGAGTTAAGGTAAAAACACGCCTAAATTAGTTGTTCAAAAATTATTCAATGAACTCATTCATTGCCATTGACTACTATAGATAAATATCCGTTTTTACCTGGCTAACAATGAATGTTTGCCATTGGCAGCTTCATAATTTCAACCACCTATTTTAACTGGACTGGCAGTGAATGTGTTAAATATGTACAATAATAATTTTGAAAGTAAATACAAATCATTATTGTAAATGTTGACAAATTTGTATCTTTTCAGTACCAGTTGGTGTCAGGAGCAAGCGGTACTGGCAGCCCGCAGGTATTGCAGATTTCTCAAGGCCAAGGGGGGCAGAGAGTGGCAGTGCCCCTCAAAATGCTTCTTCAGCCACAGGTCAGAGATTTTCTGGTTTTGTGGATAGGTTTTTTTAGATGTGGCGGGAAGAAAAAAACAATTTATTTTTCTGATACAGACGAGCTCATCATCTACAGCCGGCGGAGCTGTTTCTGTTGTGAAAGTCGTCAACTCTTCAGCAGCAGGCCCCTCCAGCACAACCACCACGGCGACACAGGCTATCCGCATCACCAAGGCACCTGGCGATTCTTCCTCCGTGCGACGAGTGGAGATCCTCTGCAAGCAGGAGAAGGCGAATCGTATAGTGGCTGAAGCTATAGCAAGGGCGAAAGCACGCGGGGAGAAAAACTTGCCTCGAGTGCTCAACCAGGATGAACTTCCGTCCACCCAGACCTCGCCAGAAATTGCCGGCACTGTGACAGTGGTCACATCTCCAAAGAAAAAGACAAGTGGGGGAGGGAGCAAAAAGAAATGTACCGTCGTTGCTGGATTGCCATCTAAAAGTGTAGGAGGAGCTGACAAAAAAGGCAAAGCCAAACCGGCCGGAGGGATGTTTGTAGATGTCGGAGGCACCACCATAGCAGCTGCAGGCATGAAGAGCAAAAGCAAAACCAAGACAAAGTAAGAGTTGAATATTGGGTAATCTTGTTTTCTTCACACTAACTTGATCTTTAGAGATCAATAAGGGATGTATTTTGATTTCTTGAACCCCTCTTAGCACTATTACTCTTGTTGGGGCGAAGAAAAGAAAAAGGAATCCATCCTCTGATCATTCAGACGGGGAGTTGAGTCCAGCCTCACCTGCTGCGCTGGAAGAAGACCTCATCATGGTAAGACATGCTTCACACATTTTAATGTTGACCCGCGTTCTGGAAAATTCCTGCAAATAGAATGACACCTCTGAAATTGAACTTTTGGTTGGTTCTACAGACCTAGTTTTTAGATATATCACTTCAAATCACGACCTGTGTTTGAACAAATTGTAATCACAGTAAAACCTTTTATCTGTAGTTTTTCTTGTAGTTTATAATGTAGGTATAATAATTGCTTCATCAAAGCTTTATCAAGTTTCTGTTTGAAAGAAGTCATGTTTTTTCCCCCCCATTTAATTGGATTGTGGTGTAGCATGTTTTCATCAGCTGCTTACGAACAGCTCATATGGCTTAAAGTGTTTCCTGAGGTGACTCTGACTTCTTTAGAGATGCACAATTTTTATGTGCGGAATGAAGCTTTTTTGTATAACATGGAAACATTTCTCTTTCCAGAAGAGGCGCTCTAATCGTGTGGTGAACAGGAAGAAATACACTGAGGACCTGGACATTAAGATAACAGATGACGAAGACGAGCAGGAGGATGTCGACATCACGACGACCACTGCAGCTGTGGCTTCCATCAGTACAGCACCCGCAGCGGCACACATCCACCAGGAAATTGAGTTGCATGGTGACGGACTGCCTGGCATGCAGTTCTTTGTGGTGTGTTGAACAATTCCATCTTTTAAAAACTAAACTGAAAAAAAAAATATTTAGAGTATCCTTCTTCATTGAAGTGTCATGTTTGTTCATCTGTGCAGGAAAACCCAAGTGAAGAAGATGCTGCCATTGTAGATAAAATCCTTTCCATGCGTGTAACAAAGAAAGAAGTATGCTTTTTGCACTGAGTTGTCATCCACTATTTAGTTTATAATTTACATACTGCTTTAAAAATGTGAAAAATACTGTTTTTTGGTAGGTATCCCCAGGTCAGTATACCAGTGTTGAGGAATTCTTCGTAAAATACAAGAACTAGTAAGTATCTCACGCTTGACAAACTAAACGCAGCCTTTACTTTGAGTACATGACAGGGAATACAATACAGAAAAAAAATCACTTTTTTTCCCCTTCCAGTTCATATTTACACTGTGAATGGGCCAGTATGGGGCAGCTAGAGAAAGACAAGAGGATCCATCAAAAGATCAAAAGGTTCAAGACCAAACATGCACAGATGAGGCATTTCTTCCATGAGGTAAGGATATACTTTTTTTCACACACACATAGACATATATTCAAGCGTTTTATTGTCATATACATAGTAATACTACACAATGAAATTCTTATTCTGATCACTTCCCGGAGCAGACTACATTTCATAATGGAGCAAATAATAAAGTAGGCAGTTTAAAATAAATAAATAAAACAGTAATGGAGCTATAAGGGCAGTAATAACAAACCACTATAAATGAATAGACTAGAAGAATTGCGGAAACTAAACCACTGTCTGAGTCCATCTTTGTTCACACCTAGATTCTCTCCATTTTAATAAGGTTTCTATCTCTTACTATCTTATGCTGCCATATTGAAATGATTTTAAAGTATTTGCCTCTGTGGTCCTCTTTAGGAGGAGGAGCTCTTTAATCCGGACTATGTCGAGGTAGACAGGATTTTGGATGTGTCCCATAGTATTGACAAAGACAATGGCGAGGTAAGAAAAACCACACAAAAATGATAAATGTGAATATTCTTAAAAAAAAAAAAAAAATACAATAATATATTCCTAACTGCCACTTTCTTCCATCCCCTTAGCCTGTTATTTATTACTTGGTCAAGTGGTGCTCCCTGCCTTATGAAGATGCAACCTGGGAA
This sequence comes from Hippichthys cyanospilos, assembly GCF_059441005.1. Taxonomy (NCBI): domain Eukaryota; kingdom Metazoa; phylum Chordata; class Actinopteri; order Syngnathiformes; family Syngnathidae; genus Hippichthys; species Hippichthys cyanospilos. The sequence continues at coordinate 12,544,438 of NC_142380.1, forward strand.
CTGAATGAAGATGTGGATGAGGGCAAAGTCGAAGAGTTTAACAAAATCCAAAATCGACAGCCTCGCATCAGAAAACCTGTAAGGACTGAAGTACTACTCATCAAGACATGTGTTTTGCTTGTTGACTATCAGTAATGTTAAAGACAATGTCAAGCTGCTAATTTACCTTTTAATTTCCAGTTATCCAAGAATATTAAAAGGACTAAACAGATGTGCTCTGGAAAAATGGCGTGCTGAGATTTATTTCTTTTGTAGGCGCGACCACAAGCTGGCTCGTGGAAGAAATTGGAGGAGACTAGAGAGTACAAGAATGGCAACACTCTTAGAGAGTATCAACTGGAGGGTGTCAACTGGCTGCTCTTTAACTGGTACAACAGGTATCTATCACACCCATTCACATGACATTTCCTGCAAAAAAACAATACAAAAGTCAGATATTGATCTTGTTCAAATGTTTTATGCTGATGACCAGTTGGATGGCTTATCGTATTTTAAAAAACAAAATGTTCCCCTCCCCAATCAACCCGAGAGTCTTAATTGTTGCCTGATTTTGTTTTTTGAGACCCGATTCGACCTACCAGTTGAGAATCACACGCGAAGGGGGTAGGTGGGACTTTTGTTAAGGTTTGGTTCGACACTATGTTGGGACATTTGTGAAAATTTGGTTTGACTCCCATTTCAACTCTGTCTTGAATAAGAATTCTTAAGGGAAATTATTCTGAGTTCTCCACTGCAAGGGAAGGAAATTGGGAAATATCCTCCAACTTTTTATCCTCTAACTTTCCTCTGCTCAAACTTTGTGTCTTAGGCAAAACTGTATCTTGGCGGATGAAATGGGTCTAGGGAAGACAATCCAGTCCATCACGTTGTTGTCTGAGATTTATGCTACTGGGATCCAGGGCCCCTTCCTGGTCATTGCTCCCCTTTCTACCATCACAAATTGGGAGAGGGAGTTCTCCACATGGACCAACATGAATGCCATAGTCTACCATGGCAGCCTGGCCAGCAGGCAGATGATCCAACAGTATGAGATGTACTGTAAAGATGATAAGGTAGGATTGATACTTACAAAATTAGTTGTCTGAAAGCAATCCTATCTAACATATTTTCCCCTTTTGTGGACAGGAACATTTAATCCCAGGCGCATACAAATTTGATGCCCTAATAACAACTTTTGAGATGGTGCTGTCTGACTGTCCTGAGCTGAGGGAAATCTCGTGGCGCTGTGTGATCATTGATGAGGCGCATCGCCTCAAAAATCGTAACTGCAAGCTGTTGGATAGTTTGAAAATGTTGGACCTGGTTAGTTGACCCAAGTAGAATAATTTTTTTTTTGAAGAAAACTCTTATGTAGGCAGAGCTGTTTGAAATTGAGTGTCATCTTCATGTTTTTGCCTTCAGGAGCACAAAGTGTTGTTGACTGGCACTCCTCTACAGAATACTGTGGAAGAACTCTTCAGTTTGCTCCATTTCCTAGAGCCAGCTCAGTTCCCCTCTGAAATCGAATTTCTCAGGGAATTCGGAGATCTCAAAACAGAGGAGCAGGTAGGTGCAAAATACATGATACATGATCAGCTTGGCGCCGGCACTTTTCTTTTTATCTGATGACTATAAAAAATATAAGTGACAATTACAGGTACAATTTATAATTGTTCTTGTAAATTTTGCTGTGACAAGACTTTGTATTTATTTGTATTTTTTTTAACCCTTCAGGTTCAGAAGCTGCAGGCTATATTGAAGCCAATGATGCTGCGAAGGCTCAAGGAGGATGTTGAGAAAAATTTGGCACCCAAACAGGAGACAATCATTGAGGTTAGTATATGTTCATAATGCATAATGATAATTTTAGTTGATGAAATGATAATGTGCATCAGCCACCTCTTTTGTCAAGAGTTCAAATTTAAAATGACTTTCCTATTTCTTCTGTTAGGTCGAGTTGACTGATGTTCAGAAGAAGTACTACAGGGCTATCCTGGAGAGGAACTTCAATTTTCTCAGTTTAGGAGCAAACAGTAACAGCAACGTTCCCAACCTGCTCAACACAATGATGGAATTGCGCAAGTGCTGCAACCACCCTTACCTCATCAATGGTATCATAAGTTTCTATTAGTTTCCTGTTTTATACAAATACATATAACTCTTTGTTTGTTTGTTTGTTTTTTTTATTATTTTAACAGATTCATGTCAATTGTTTGTCTTGCACTCATTTTTTTAATTTCCTTTTTAGACTGAAGTCCTAGGTCCGAATGTTGCATTTTCTGTGTTAACAAATTCTTCGTTTGATGCTGATGTGTTTGTCTTTCTCAACAAGGTGCGGAGGAGAAGATTGTAGCAGAGTTACGACAGGTGTATGACCCTATGGCCCCAGACTTCCATTTGCAGGCCCTAATTCGGTCAGCTGGAAAGCTTGTCTTGCTGGACAAGTTGCTGCCACGTCTCAAGGCTGGTGGTCACAAAGTCCTCATTTTCTCCCAAATGGTGCGCTGCTTAGACATTCTGGAGGACTACCTCATCAACAAAAGGTTGGACACTTTTCCTGAATTACTTCCGTCCATTCTTGTCGAGCTCTTTTCAAATTTTTGTTTACACATTTGTATAGATACCTTTACGAGCGGATTGATGGCCGAGTACGTGGCAATTTACGACAGGCTGCCATCGATCGCTTTAGCAAGCCCGACTCGGACCGCTTTGTCTTTTTGCTGTGTACCCGAGCTGGCGGCTTGGGAATTAACCTCACTGCTGCTGACACCTGCGTCATCTTTGACTCGGACTGGAACCCGCAAAATGACCTACAGGTACATATTCAACTGCTGATCAATCCAACATGGCAGGTGATGCTTTGCCCTTCCACAACAATAATACGATATTTTTGTTGTTGTTTTAAAACTCCCTCAGGCACAAGCCCGATGCCATCGTATTGGGCAGTCAAAGGCAGTCAAGGTCTACCGTCTGATTACAAGGAATTCCTATGAGAGAGAAATGCTGGATAAAGCAAGTCTGAAGCTGGGTCTCGACCGTGCCGTCCTGCAGAGCATGAGTGGCAATAAAGACAGTAATGTTAATGGGGTAAGAAAATGACTGTAAATGACTAAATGACTTGATTTTATGAATTAATTTGTTGCACTTTTATTTTTAAGCCAACAAAATGCTTTTGTGTTTCATCAAACAGATCCAGCAGTTTTCCAAGAAGGAGATTGAAGACTTGCTGAGGAAAGGAGCTTACGCCGCCATAATGGATGAGAACGATGAGGGTAGTCGCTTCTGTGAAGAAGATATTGACCAGATCCTCCAGCGCAGAGCCACCACCATCACCATAGAGAGCGAGGGCAAAGGCTCCACCTTCTCTAAGGCTAGCTTTGTGGCCTCTGAGAACCGTAATGACATTGCTCTCGATGACCCGGAATTCTGGGAAAAGTGGGCCAAGAAAGCTGACATAGACATGGACACTATCAACAGAAAGGTAAACTAATTTTAATACTTTTCAAGGTTGTTTTGCACTTATTGACTACCTGTACTTAATTGATTATTTCACCCTTAGAACACACTCGTGATTGACACTCCCAGAGTGCGCAAGCAGACCCGCCAGTATTCCACTTTGCGAGGAGAAGGTGCAGAACTATCTGATGTGGACAGTGACGAAGAGTACCCACCTGCAAATTCCAGACACTCTCGTTCTTCCCGACGTGCTGAACGTCACACTGGAGTGGGTTATGGTCGCACCGACTGTTTCCGTGTAGAAAAACATCTGCTTGTTTATGGGTATGTAGTACTGGCTAATAAACTATCTTTCTCAAGATTATTGTTGTTTTACTGGAGGAAGCTTTGCTTGTTGTTGTTGTTTTTCTGGTTGTGCTCTGAGCCTGCAATGTGTTCGTAGTGACAATATAGGATGATATTGCGTCTTATTAATACAGTTTTATTGCTTATGATTTCACACCCGCTTTTTCACAATCTTGCAGTTGGGGCCGGTGGAGGGACATTCTCTCTCATGCCAGGTGTAAGCGGCGTTTGAGTGAGCGAGATGTAGAGACAATCTGCCGTGTAATTCTGGTATTTTGTCTCATTCACTATCGCGGAGATGAGAATATTAAGAGTTTCATCTGGGAACTTATCACGCCACCAGAGAACGGACGCGAACCCCAAACACTGCTCAACCACTCTGGTACGAAAATGTTCATAGCTTAAAAATGTCATGTAAAATAGTTGGCTTACCTGGGCAAACGCAAGGCGCTTTTTGTTTAATTTGAGGTATGACAATCCTTGCCTTGATTGACTTGCCTTTTTTTCTTTTTAGGCCTTTCCATCCCAGTCCCCAGAGGCAGAAAGGGTAAGAGGGTAAAAGCGCAAAGCACATTTGATGTGCAGAAGGTGGAATGGATCCGGAAATATAACCCAGACACCCTGCTGCTTGATGAAAGTTACCGCAAACATCTCAAACACCAATGCAACAAGTTAGTGGAGCATAAATGTTGTCTTTAGCTCCTTATGTTTAATATCGAGCTATGCCTTTATATGACTTCTTGTCTCATAGGGTGTTGCTGAGGGTTCGCATGCTGTACTATCTAAAACAGGAAGTGATTGGGGAACATGCAGATTCTGTTCTAAAAGGAGCTGACATTAGGTACAACATTAAGCAGTTTGCATCTCACCTTCTTATCATGTTTGGACACATAAATCAGCAACATCCCAGATTATTTGGGCTGTTATTTCAGAAAGTGACTTTATGCTACCAGTTACTTATGAACTGATTCCTGTTTTGATGGTTTTTTGTGTTTTTAAAAGGTCAAGGTATATATACATATATACACATATATACTCGGCAAGCAGAGGGGAAGGGGAAGGGTTTACGCCCAGAGGTGAAGGGGTGAGGGAGGCGAAAGGGATGTTCTCCAACTCCAGCAGATGGTGCCAGGTGGTACTAAGTTTGCCCCAAGGATAACATGAGTAGCCTATTGATCTAGCAAAAATAGCTCATCACTCACGGAGCACAGCGAATGAAAACAGAAAAACTTCAAATGTAATTCTTTATTTAAATTTTATACACAATACTCAGTTTTTTTTCTTAATAAAATAGATTGTTTTATTGACTAAATAACATCTTTTTAAAAAAATATTAGTTGCAATATTAATACTGTGATACTGCAGTATTTTTGCTCACAGCTATCATACTGACACAATCTAAAATGGGTCCGTGCCTACTAACCAATGCACACCTATAAACTCACTTTATGAAGCTACTTGAGACAAAAAAATGGACTAACTAGTATGTTTACTTTCAGAGATGTTGATATCTGGATGCCAGAGATGGAGCAGCAGGAAGTACCTGCAGGATGGTGGGATGGAGAGGCGGACCGCTCTCTGCTGGCTGGTGTATTCAAACACGGTAAGACGATTGTTGAAAACAGCAGGTCGTTCCTGTTGGTGGTCAGGTTCACTACTGCTGCTTCTATGAGATTGAGCCGCTTTGTACATACTAACTGACCTGTGGGTCTCTGTTGTCAGGTTATGAGATGTACACAACTATGCGTGCTGATCCTTGTCTCTGTTTTCTGGAGAGAGTGGGCCGGCCAGATGACAAAGCTATTGATGCCGAGCAGCACACTGCTGACGGCGAAATGGGAGATGAGTGAGTCATGCTTTATTATCATTATTGTCCATGTGTAACATACAATGCCACTTAGGTGAAGTGATACAGTTATGCCCATGATTTGAGCAATAGTTGCTAAAAGACCTTAGATGCCTAGTAATAGTGATGAGTACCGTACCCGGCTCCGGGCTTATAACTTCAAAAGCTATCGTTAAGCTCCACCATTAAACGTCTTGAAGAAAAATATATAAATATTATTTTGCGTCTCTTCATTGCAGTCGAAGGCAAGCCAGATCCCCTCAGCAGCTCTCAATTTATTTCACTTTGAAAAATTGATGACTCAGCTGATGTCTTACATGCTTATTACTTGTTTTACACAGAGGTGATTATGATAAATACTCAGAGGACCCAGAGTTCAAGCCTGCATCAAGACTTCCCAAAGATTCTTATGATGAGGTATACCAATGAGAATTACAACATCATAGCTCTGAAGTGGCTTTAAAAATATGTCTCTCACGCTGTCATTTACCACATTTGTCCTCCAGCCTGACGGAATGAAGATGGAAGAGGACGCGCCTGTTGAAGACAAGGCGGTTCCAGCAATCACAGAACATGTTTCTACCCAGAACCAGAGCGGATGCGATTGGCCCTCGAGTTCATCACTTACTGCGCGCTTACGACGGTTGGTCACAGCTTACCAACGTAGCTACAGACAGGAGCAGCTGAAAATTGAAGCAGAGGCAAAGGGCGACCGCAGACGCAGGAGATGTGAGCAAGCCAGCAAGCTGAAGGAAATTGCGCGTCAGGAGCGACAACAAAGGTTTTTATTCCCTCTTTTAAAAGGCCTTTTTTTTCCTCCCCACAATTACCCAAATCAATTTCACTTTGAACAGTTGTTTAATTTGATTTGTGTTTTTTCTTCTGCAGATGGACACGCAGGGAAGAATGTGACTTTTACCGAGTTGTATCAACTTTTGGTGTGGAAAGAATGAAAAAGGAGCCTGGCCTTGTTGAGGGCGAAGAACCAGACTTTGAATGGACGCGATTCCGTACATTTGCACGTCTGGATAAAAAAACGGATGAAAGCCTTAGCCGCTACTTCCGCTCTTTTGTAGCCATGTGCCGGAGAGTTTGCCACCTGCGCCCTGGTCGCGATGAGGGTAACTGCACTGCCACCCAATACTCTAATATGCAAATGTGATCGCAAAGGCACCCCCAAAATGAGGCATTCCCCACTGTCAAGTAGCTACCTAGGCATGTTGTCAGTGCTGAGCAAACTACATTGACAATTTTTAGAGCTAAAGTATTCGACTGCTGTGTGTGACGTCACGATATCATCTGTGCATTCGCTGATACACAGGTTACACACTAGTTGCATTTATTTGAAAATGTTTACGACCTCAAGGAAAAATTCGGATTCCACAAACAAATTTGTAATTGAGCATTAACCCCTGCGTTGTGAACCTAGCCTAACAGTTCAATTCAATTGTTTATTCAACTTTTCTCTCAACATCAACAAAGAAAGCATACTAACCAATACACTTTCCATCCTCTAATCAGACACATCACATGTGCCCAAGGCTCAGGAAATAACCAATAATGGCTCACCTCTTTACTGGGTTTGGTCATGTAACATTCACAAGCTGAGCTGTGATAGCTTGTTATCTGAACCCTTAATATATTTAGTTGACAGCAAGTAGCAAAAAGATGTTAAAGATATTAATTACACATGAAAAACATTAGTTATGAAATTCTTTACTGATGTGATTGGTCATTACCTGAGCCCTGAGTATGTCATGTCATTTTCAGTCGACAGCAAGTGGCGACATGTTTTTTTGCGTTTTTAAAGGGATTAATTGTACATAAAATAATTTTAATCACAGTAATTATAGACAAAAAATAGCTCCTAATAATGGCTAAAAAAGTAAACTTTTTACACAGTACAACTTCAAACTCTACTACTGTCAAAAGCTGCAAGTTGTAAATTAGATTTTAATTACTTCCATGAAAAGTAATAGTTTGCACAACTGATTAAGATTTCAATGCATCCCTTTGGGTTTTTTTGTGGTTAATTTTTATATTGTAGAAAATTACTGTGAAGGTTGATCAAAAAACTCAACTCCACTTATTTTTCCTAGAGCCGTCACCACTTCCTCAGACGGTGGCCCCCATCACAGAGGAGCGCGCTTCCCGCACACTTTATCGCATTAGCCTCCTTCGTCGCCTACGCGAACGAGTCCTTCCGCACCCCTCCCTGGAAGAGCGTCTGCCTCTGGCCCCCCGCACATCCGAGCTGCCCACCTGGTGGAGTATCCCGGACCACGACCGGCAGCTGATGCTTGGTGCAGCGCTACACGGCGTCAGCCGCACCGAGCTCTCAATCTTCGCGGACCCGCAGTTTACCTTCAGTGCGGCCCGGGATGAATTCATTCAGAACCAGCAAGCTGCGCCGCCACCCCAGCCACAACCTATCCTGCCCCTAAACCAGCCAAAGTCTATTGCAGAGCTGGCAGGGGTGAAAGAGGATGGACAAGAAATAGACATTGGTTTGCTGGGTGGTGAAATCAGCGCTCACCTGCAAAGTACACCTTTGACTCACCAAGATGGCAAAGCACAAGGGCAAAGCTGGAGCTTCAAGAAGAACAAAAACAAGGGAGCGAGCAAAGGAGGTGAAGAGGGTGGCTCGGACTCCGACTCAGATTCAGACTCAGGTTCGTCGTCGTCTGATCGATCAGGCAGCAGCGATGAGAGCGGCGACAGTGAAGAAGAAGTGGATGGAGGTCAGTTGGCATTTGACAAGAACAATATGCAGTTATCGAGGAAAAGAATTGAAATCAACACAACTGCTTTTTGCTTTTAGGTATGAAGGCATGTGACGTCGATGAAGAGAATAGTTTACTCTCGATGGCCATGTCTCAGGATGGCATTCCCCCTGCGGATCCGATCAGAGTAGAGTGGCCAAAGGTAAATGGGTTTAAAAAAAAAGGGGGAGGGGGCATCACAATGACTGCACAGTATTTCTGTATAATTTATAAACCCTTTGATAGGAAAAAAAATGGAATTAGATTTTGAATGTATTCATAATTAAAAATCAAATTGTGTTCAGCTTCAGCCCTAAATGTATATATGTTTGCACGTTGACTTGCTCATGCTAAAGGTTTAACTAATGCCCTTTATTTAAACAGGACCGTGTTTTGATCAACCGTTTGGATAGTTTGTGTACACTGGTGCTTAGTGGTCAGTGGCCATCGGGGCGGCGCTACGTGCCTGAGGCTCACATCAACCAAAGCTCCGAGCTGCAAGCGGACGAGATGCTCTACGCTCGGGCGGGCCGCAAACCTATCGGCCTGCCTGCCGGAGAAGGAGAGGATGGTGAATTCACTGTCAAACTTCTCAAGGTAATTGTCCACGAAATCTTTGTAAGATCTTGCTTTATGTATCATCCTGATCCACAAAGACATGTCAAAAAAAGACTTTAGATGATTTGACACGTTGTTGGTGGTTGTGTTGTCTCAATACATCTCTCGCTTTCTCACATTACCAGGAGGAGGGGCTAAAGCTGACCTTCTCCAAGCAGGCGCTGATGCCCAATGGCTCCGGAGCAGAAAGCAGCCGCAAGCGACGCAAAGAACTAGAGGTACAATAATCGTCGTGATGAAAACCCTACTGCATTTACCATATTCTCGCGCCCAAAAGGCACAACGTACAAAATGTCAAAGTCTCAATTAGAGGTGTTATTTCAGTGTAAAACACATGCACAAGGCGCACCGTAATATTAGGCACTATCTTAAAACTTAACCATGTAATTTGGGGGGGGGTCTTTAGTCAAACAGATGTAGTTTTGCACAATGCTCATACAGGCATGCCCTACTGATGTCATTCTTTTAGCAGCCTCTTTCACACCCACCGTTCTCCTTTCAACATCCACATGCTGCCCCTAATCACGTCCGCCTTTCATTTAAATAAGCAATGTGTCAGCTGGAAATGCTCTCAGTCAGTTGAGCAGAACACTCATCAGTCACACAACATATTTACTGATTTTGCAACTCATGCATAAATAAGGCATGCCGCATTATACGCCCCCCCTCCCCATTATTTTTGAGAACATTTAAGACTAATAAATGTGCCTCATGGTTGTGAAAATACAATATTCCTCTGACATACTCTTGTATTTGTGTGTTCTAGTTAGCGGACCCAGATGGCCTCCTTGATCCACTTGAGCGTATTCCTCGCCGCCGCGACCCTCCAACCTGGCTGAAAGAGAATCCAGATTATGAAGTGGAGGGAGATATGCTAGAGGTACAAACATTCATCAACACAGTTTGTCGTTCCTTCTCTAAATATCAAGAGAGAAGCAAAAATGAATTTTTGGTCACACGCTGTTCCTTGTTTCTTCAGCTTCTTGTAAACAGGAGCAAGAGGAAGAGGAGGAGGAAGGCAGATAAAGCCCTGACAGGCAATGAGAAAGTCAAGCTCATTAATATGAGGACAGGAAAGAAGGTCAGCTATAGCATACTTATTTCAGACCTGTTGACATTTCTTTCCAACAAAATGTATCTCTCCCCCAGATCGGAGCTGCATTCTGTCCGATGCTGCAGGACCTGAGAGAATATCTAGAAGAAAACACAGATTTAGTTGTGGCACCCGATTGGTCAGAAACCGTTCGGAACTCTGTACGTACACTGCTTTTGGTTCTAAAGATACACGCGTATAAAGCCAAGCATTTACCAGGACTCATCAATAATTACTTTTTTTTTTCCAACATTACTCTCTCTTCCAGGGTTTTTTGCCTGAGACGCTCTTCCATCGACTGCTGACTGAATACTCTGATGTCCCCAAGAAAAGCCGCCACCGCCACCACCATCATCATCACCAACATCACCACCATCATCACCAACATCACCACCACACTCCAGAACCAACAGCAGAAAATCCCTACCTGGAAGGAGTAGAAGAGGAGACTCTGGTCTCAGATGGCGCTTACATGATGGACGAGGAGGACTTGGAGACCTCCCAACACTTCCTCACCAGTCCGGACTTTGATGTTAAAATTGAGGCTGGTGACAGCCTTTCCCAAGGAGACTATGACAGCTCGGATCAGGAGGCCCTATTAGATGACGTCATCCTCACGCAGAAGGACTCTGACTCATCAACTAGCTCAGAGGATTGACTCACTCCCCCCCCAATTTTTTTGACTTAAATCCTATCTGAAAGTGCGTCGTTATCCCTCATTTATTTTTACTTTTATGTATCAAAATATAGTTGGAATTATGTTGCTGCTTTTATGCATAACATTTTTTTTTCTTTGAAAGAGCAGGTTTGCACTCATGTTTTCCTTTTCATCAGTGACACATTCAAGCCATCTCTCTTCAGTCCACCACTGTAGCCGATGCAAATGGCAAAAATCATTCTTACTCTGTGGCCCACCATCATGCTCTGTTCACTCCAAAATTGAGGAGTTCCCATCACATTCCCAGCTGTGACCAAAAGTGGGCCTCCTGCTGTAGATAACACTTTCTTATGAAGGAACCCCAGTTAGGGTTCTCAACAAACAATAATGGAGTACATATAGTGAAATGGCATCCCACACTTTCCCAGCCTTGCGGGTTCACATCATCTGAGTCCACACAAGTCTGTAAATGACATATAAGGGGTTCCAAAGTGTGGATGTACTGTTAATGTTTTAACTGTGTGAAGGAGAGAGTGGCGCATTAGTTACTGAGGCAGTGATTAAAGGATGGTTGTATTGTATCATGTAGATCAGGTAAGTTGTGTCCTATGGTGCAAAGGTGACAATTGAGTTGCTATTCTTGTTTTATGATCTGACTGTCTGTGACTTGAATTACAGCAATCTACAGTGACAGCACGTCTGTGTGTATTATTGTCTCTTTCAGCAAGCAACTCATGGGCTATGTTCCGTGAAAACGTTTTGACACCTGAGAAGGGAACTGTAGTGTACTATATGTGACAAGGTATTAATGGGGAAAAATAAGGGACATTGGGGCTTATGCGAAAAATTTCCATGCAAAAAAGTTCACTTGCTTTCGAGTTTGAATGCCCGTGTTGAGTAGCGTGTGTTAGTACATTTTACAACCTGCTGATGTCACGCTTTAGTTGGTGGTCTCTACAAATGAGAACATCCTGTATGAAATCTTGCAATCGAAAGGTACTGTTGATCAATTGTTAAGCGTTGTCTTAGTATCATCGTCTCAGTATCTTGATAGACCGCCGGGCTGGCCTGTGGAGGCCTTGGGAGTCCCACGGAAAAGCTGGAATAAGTGGTTTGGGAGACGGAGGTTTGGGCTTCTTTTTTAAAGCTGCCGCACCCTCGAGCCTACCCAAGAAAAGCAGAAGAAAATGGATCGAAGAATCCCTAATATGTTGAGTTGTGAAGTTAATGAGTTGAACTCTAGGCCTCAACTGATGTTTGATAACATCAGATGGATATAGTCTGGCCTTCACTACTAAAGCTCTTGACCCCACGACCCTACCTAAGAAAACTGACATATGGAAGACACCTATCCTAATGAGTAGTTTGTTAGTAATAATGAGTTGAACTAGGCCTCAACTGATTGGCAGTGTGTTCCCAGTGTGCCCTGTGATTGGGTGGAAAAGCTGGGTTTGCTTGGGTATAAATTGTATCCGTTTAATAATAAGTCACGTTGAACTCGGGCAGCGCGCAATTTTACGTCGCCTTGACGTAAAATAAACGTTTGACCACGTTATAGTGCTTTTGATCGTTCAGGAAACGAAAGGCTTAGCATGTCGCTTCCTTATCAGTAGGACTATAACTGTTGTTTCATATTCGATTCTTAATGGGTTTATGTGAACGTCAAATGCTTCACAAATATAAAGAAATACACTTCTATTTATAAACGGATTGCGTTTTAAAAATTCCCAACTGACGCTGTCCTAACGATGACATACACTGATTTTATCTTTTTTTCCGATGGTTCTTGAACTACCCAATGTCCTTTAACGTTGCACACTCAAAATGAATGGCGTTTCCGTTTGATCGAGACTTTTTCCGCTCACGAGGTGCTCTTTAAGCTCAACGTTTATTTTTTTCTGCGATATCGAATGTTCTTTAAAGCTGACCAATATCGACCAAATATCCCAAACGTTGCTTGGTCTCAAATGAATCGCCGAGCACATGGTTATGTTATGTGGCTAGTTAGCTAGCTATGTTGCTAGCTAGCTAGCTAGCTACTAGCATTTTCGTTATTGTTGAGTGATCCATGAATGAATTGGATCCAGTACAATTTGAGTTTTTTTCTCCTTACCTAACGGTTAAAGGTATTTTTTGTTTGTTTGTTTTTTCCTCATAATGGACCTTAATTTTTATTCTGAGCTTTCTGACAGTTGTGCTCAAAATGTTGAGCCTGAGTTTTTGGACAGCCAAGCATATGGCGGATACACTGAGGAAAATAAGGTAACCCTACCGCGTTTATTTACGAATTTAAGTCTGGAAAAAAAAACACGAACTTGAATAAATATCAAATATACATGGCAAATTTGTCATTTATTGCCAATCATGTGTTTCAGTTTTCAGAGGGCGCCGATAGCTATTTAACCATAGGTGGCGGTGCTCATCATTTTTTGTCCGCTGAGGTAAGCGACATCAAAGTTGATTGTTTATGTCCTTCTCATATATAATAAAATTGTGCCATGGAAAGCCGCTGGAGCATGTATTTGATATTCCTAATGTACACCTTAAGGCCACGTTACAGGTATACTTTTTGGCCTCACTATTTGAAATCTGGGCAGAAAGGCAAAAACTACTAGCGGGCAACTGGACTTTTCAGTTTGTTTCTTACCCTCTTCTCTTGAATGAACTGATGACTATGAGGGGTTAAACGTCTTCTAACACCCAACTTCTCCCGTTGGCGATCGATTCATTGCCCTGAGAAACGTAAAACCATGGTGAATGATAATATCCACTCTTATACAAGTGGGTATTTTGTTTCTACTAGGAGAGTCAAGGAAGCTATTAGTAAATGAAACATGCTTACTAGTTGAACCTAGTCGTGATATTACTACCAATGGTCACAAGTCTAGCTAACGTCTAGTAAAGACCTGGACTTTAAGCTTGGTATCAAGGACATCAATTAAAAGCTCTAGCGGCTTCCCATAGTGTGCATAGTGTCTGACTGCTAAACATCCTTTTGTTTCCCATATAACAGCAGACTTTCCACACACCAAGCCTCGGAGATGAAGTTTTTGAGATTCCCCCCATCTCACTCGACCCAGACACGTCCCTAGGCATTGCTGAAGCAGTGTCCCACTTTGAGTTGTCAGATGGGTCAGATGGCACCGTGGGAGCTTCAAGTTCCGGTAACCTGGTTAGCAACATGGTGGTGGAAGCTAACGATCCATCTTTTGCATCCCCCTTTGTAAACACTGGCTCCCAAAACCTGGAGCATCTCAACATGGGGACCATGGCTCAAGCAAATGGAGGAGCCCTTCTCAGCTCTTCATCTTTGGTAAGCACTTTGGTAAGCAAATTCATTGGAACAGAAAAAAACTTATTGATAAATTATCTTATAGTAGCTTATTTGCCAAATGTTGTATGACTTAGTTTTATACAAATGCGCACAGCACTGTTTTATGGCTTACAAAAAATATCCAACATGTTTTGTGCTGGTTAAGTGATACTTGGCTGAAAAAAAGATTTCACAAGGGTACATCATTCAAAAAAAAAAGTGTGAAAACCACTTTCCAACTATTGCTTTGCCTGACTGTTCTTTCCTACTTTGTGTTTCATATAATCTAACCCCAGGAGCTGGGTAACAGCAGCGGGTCCCACTTTGACGGCTCGTCCCCAATGACCATTGACGTTCAACTTGCCGACATAACTCATGGTCTTTTAGGAAGCGCTCAGCTCCCCACCATTAACCAGGCGGAGCTGGCCCTGGGTCTAGGAGGAGAATGCATGGGACCTCCTGCGGGGACATCCGACCCGCCGCTGTCAGCGACACCTTCCCCAGCGGACTCCTTACAAGATGAGGACATGGACGATTTCAAGGTGTGGAGCCTTTTACGTGCATAAGTTACTACTATTTTAAAAATTAGAGTTGTCAAAAGTAACTAATTATTTCATTTGTATGGAAGTTTATGGGCTACTCGGATTGTGTATTTGTATTCTGTGATGCTTTCCTAGTGGTCCTGCAACTAAATTGCTCTAATGTTTCCTCTCACAGAGGAGTGTGCTGGTAGACCCCCCCATGCCTCTGCCCTCATCCTCAGTCGTCTCCCAACCAGCTGTCCAGTCTTCCGTCTCCCAGGCAACAGGCAAAAGGGCTGGTGGGACAACAGCCACATCAGCGTCCAAAATAGGCCGGGCCAAGAAAGACCCCAATGAGCCGCAAAAGCCAGTTTCTGCATATGCGCTGTTTTTTCGAGACACTCAGGCTGCCATCAAGGGCCAGAATCCAAACGCTTCTTTTGGAGAGGTGTCGAAGATTGTGGCTTCCATGTGGGACAGCTTGGCCGAGGAGCAGAAACAGGTGTGCACACGCTTGCATATTTGATTTGATTTGTCTGTTTTTAAGTTAAGGGAATGAAGGATATTTGATCAACATTCTTTACTTAGTTTTGTCACAGTTGCCTTGAAAAAATAATATACTGATTACATGCTTTTGAATTAACTTACTTCACTGATCACTTGATTTTAAATTTGACTTAATTGTAGTGCAAGTTACTTAATTTTTACGTTCACCACATGCCCTGTAGAGCCCTGCTTAACAATAAAATGACACAAATGTTTGCCCCTGTACTTAATTGGAAGTGTATTTTTAACAGTGTAACTAACAAAGTGCTTTCCTTGCTTCTTTTCTCAATCATCACGGGCACACCTCTGTGGTGGGGTCGTGCTGGGCTGTTACCGTTGTTACCTCAGAAAAACACTTCATATGTAATGCTTACGGTATTGGTGAGCTCATGAGTTGCTTACCCTTGACACTAGACAAAATGATTTACACCTCGCAAGTAACGCCTCCCGTCTAATGTCTTGTTTTTTTTCTTGGCGCAGTGGTTGATTGGGGTCCACATATCTTTATCATTAAAAAAAGTCATATGATAATGCATGTTTTAACAAATGTGTCAGTTTCTCAAGGAAAATTGCCAGTTTCCCCTTTATCTCTCCAACCATATTTTAAGTAATAGTTTCACATTCTTTGTGGTCATACCACTTTTGATGCTATCACTTAAAAACAATAAATCGAACTTGCATGACAACTGAGGCAGGCAATAAAACAATAACCTGGTAAACCTTCTTGAAATCATTTGTATGAATAATTCTTCTCTTGTGCTATAAGAATTTACACAACAAAAAAAAAAACTGATTGCACTGCTGGAGGTGCACTGTATTAATGTTCTTAACTTACTCTGTGTGTCTTCAAGGTGTATAAGAAAAAGACCGATGCTGCCAAGAAGGAGTATTTAAAAGCTCTGGCAGCTTATCGAGCCAGTCAACTGTCACAGGTAAGATTGCGTTGATTCGGCAAGGGTTAAAGTCCCTAATTTTCCCATTTCCTGTCTCACCTCAGCCCACCAGTCACAGCTCAGCTCCACCTGATATCATTCAAGCTCCTGTAGCGCCCCCCCCTGTTAGTTACCAGGTAGTCCGTCCAGCCAACGTCGAGGAGAACACCATCACCAACATTTGTGCCTCCAACATCATTCTGGATATCCCAGAGAGGGCAACCCGTTCCCGCACGGGCGCAGCCAAAACAGCGGCAACTCCAGCACCAGCAGTAGCTGCCACCACTACCGCTGCCCCAGCCCCAGTCGCAGTTCCACCTCCCCAGACAATCACCAAGATCCTAATTCCCAAACACATGCTTCAGGCAGGAGGCCAGTTTGTCACTCTACTGCCTGGTGGCATCCACACCTTGCAGCCCACCCTCGTAGTGTCGGGCGCCCCTCGCCAGCCGCCACCCCTGCAGCAGATGCAGAATGCACCCCCGCCGCCACCACTCCAACAGATGGCGCCAGCGCCGCCGCGCTTACTCCAGGCCAAGCCTCGGGAGGGAGGAAGTACAGCGGGACCCCCTGTGACCATTACAGCTGCCCCTCCACCTCCGCTTCAGATAAAAATAGTTCCCGCCTCTTTGCAGAGAAAAGACACGCACCCCGTCGTCATCCCCGCCACTGCTACAGTGGCGTCAACGGTGTCCGGATCCACACTTGCGGTAGGAGTGCAGGTGGTGAATCCTGCCGAGTCGGCAGGTCACCACGATGAGGAGGTCGTCTCAGAGGTGCACCCTTCAGAAGAGGTACGTGGTCCTTTTGATGTTGCGTCTATTGCTTTGATTGAGATCTTACGTAAATCGTAAAGTCAAACTCCCCAAAAGTCACACGCATTGAACTTTGAACTCATTAGTGCGCTGACGTTGGAATTTCAAAAGTTTGGAGAAGGTCAATTTAAAAGTTACTGTACATTTGGGGTTCATCATAAAATTTTAACCAAAAGCCCAATATCCTTAACATTTTGCGCATATGTAAGATTGCCCAAATTTTCTTGGTCAACAAATGTGAGTATATGTCATATATTTTAGCTTGCCAGCTTGAGAAGTGCACTACTGAGCTGAGCCAATTTGCACGAGAGCCAATTATAGGCATCGCATTACATGAAGTTTGATTTTCCACCTTGTATTTCAGGATGAGATGGAGGTGAACGAGTCATGCGTGGATGCCGCTGCGCCATGCGTGTGCGTGAGGTCCGGCTGCACAAACCCAGCAGTGGAGAGCGAAGATTGGGACAAAGAATACTGCAGTAATGAGTGTGTGGCCTCTCACTGCAGGTGAGTTTGGGATTCACCAGTAAACTAGAAGCAAAACTTTTATATCCTGTAGTTGTGAACATTATTTGTTTAACATGAAAAAAACCATCTGTTTATCCCCCAGTGACATTTTCAAGGCTTGGTGTTCCATCAGGAACCAGACCATGGGAACCGTGAAATAAACGCCCCTACTCCAGATAATCACCTATCATTGTACTGCAATTTGGACATTGTTACTCTTAAAGGATTATTGAAAGAGACTTGGGGGGGAGGCTTATCAACTCCTTAGTAGGAATCACAGCCTGAAGCCAGATGCCAGGATTTCTTTGAAAACTCCAGTGTTGTTCAAAACATCCTGAAAAGGATTTGTTTATCTTTTGCTCTCAGAATTGTAAGATTGTTGGTCTCAGTAGTTAGAGTGAGTTCTTGTGGCTGGATGTGGTTCCCACAATGTGAATGTGTGCGATTGGTCGTCTGTCTCTCTATGTTCCCTGCGATTAAGTGGCGCTCAGTCTCAGGGCATAGTCTGCCTTTTGCCCATCGTCAACTGGCGCAGGTAGTAAGTGGTCTCGAAAATATCTGAATAGATGAGTTGTTTAGTTATTTTTAGGTAATTTGATTTTGTATGTATAGCAAGAGACAGTCCATTTCTTTTGTGTTCTGTAGTTGGCTGAAAAGGCCCACCTCTGAATAAGAAAGTTATACTGTGCAAGCATTCAGTGCCGAGTTTTGCCAACTCTACACTATTACAAGGAGCACATGTTGCACTATACCTACAGAAACCATTGTTTTTGAAAGCTATTTAATTGAAAGGGAGCTTAGTTCAGCTGTTTGAGCTATAGCCAGTAGTGTCACATAGTTTTGACTTGATATAGCAACGTGGGCATGGGATCGTGGAACAAAATGTCAGAAAGAATTGCCGGCCACATTGAAAAGATGATTAAAGCAGACATGTTTTTTTCTTGCTGCCTTTTAAGGTTTAAATAGTCAGAAAATGTACATTTGTTGTAAAGGCAACCTGAAAATAAAATCTTGACCTCATCCTTGCTCAAGTATACTTTGTGTTTTACAATTACATTGCAGCTCTCTTCAGTCCTTACTTGGTAGAGCACAAACATCCCAGTGTGAGAGAGCTTCAACTTGACGATTAGATTGTGGGTGCAGCTGCACACAGACAGGAACAAATACATTTTCTAAGAAGAAAAACTTGAAGTAGGATGAGCTAACCTTGATCAGTCGAATGCTATCACTTGAAAGAATTAAAAACAAAGCTCAATGGTTTATAGAATGTTAATGCAGCAGACCTTATTTTAATATTTTGACCAAAAACGTAAAAATAAGCAGAAATCTAGAGGATATTCAGCCTGATTTGGATGGATGATCTGTTGTTTGAATTATTGTACTCTCCAGGTTAAGAAACCACGACTAGATTGTTAAAAAATGATTGATGATTGATTTTCCTTTTCAGAGCCCATTGTGAATTCATAAATCCATCCATAAACTACCTAAAATGTGGTTCTCAAACAGTGTATTGTCAGATGTGCACTTACCACACCACTATTATCACTATAATGTACAATATGGTAAGCCCTGACCGACTCGTTGAAAGCACAGGTCCTCGCAGGCCATAATCCTTTGCGTTTTCCATGTTCCTATCCCCAAATCACATCGAAAGGATTAACTCATCAGCAAGATCTGCAGGGGATTGAAAAACATCTTTATTGTTTATTATCACTGTGTTCACACTGTATATACATATAAATTTCTTTGTGGGCCAAATGAAACTCAAAAATACCATAAACCCAACTGCCCAGTGGAAGGAAAAGCCCCTAATCAAAATACTGTACAGTATATGACTTTATTTCAAGAAGTACATTGCAAAAAAGTGCAAAAACAAAAACAGAACGAAATGGTGCTGTAGTGTCTAATTTTGAACACTGAGTGGCAGCCACATAATGATGATATACATGACAGAACAAGTTGTCAACTCACAAAGAAGTCATGATGTCACCATGACCATTGGAAGCGTTGCAATTAGTCTTTGAATACGAAAAGAAAAACCAGACTGATTGTTTATAATACAGATTGTTTATAATACAACAATGACACAAGCCGAATGTCACCAAATGGCGACCCCGCCCATTGTTAATCTTTTCAGTGCGATCGAAGGATTTTACTTGTCCTCAGTGGTAGCACAACGAGTCTAGATACTAATGCTACTGTGAATGCTAGAGAAGTGTTCTAGTTTCTGACACAAGCAATCGGAAAGCATGCAACTGGTCACTTCCGCTTTTAAATTGCAGCGCTCATCAGGGCATTGCTTAGAAAAAATATTACATTTTTGTTTAGTGATTGTAGAAAGCAGACTAATGGCGTCCTATTTGTTGTTGGGTTTTTTTTTATTGACTGAAATAATTTGGAGTTTGAAGCGTAAAATGGCTTGAGTGGTTCCAAGAGACCGACTTTGGCTCCTCAACTAAAACCTCATTCACAAACCACCGACAGGCCCTGACAGGTGTTGTGCTAAAAGGAGTCACGAATAAGAAAATACAAGCACATTGTTAGATGGACATTTTTCACGGCTCGCGTGGAGATTGTGTGTTGCGTAAAAGTTGAACACAAAACACAAGGTGCCAAGCTTGTTTTGGCCGCACTCCACGATTCCTCTTTTCTGTTTTAGAAATTGTGAACTTGTTTTTGTGATTTTTTTTTGTGTGTGTGCAATTTCCTGGCCTCAACCCTGTGTTGCAAAGCTTTCTCACAATTGTTTGACACGAAACGAATTGTTGATG
Source organism: Hippichthys cyanospilos (assembly GCF_059441005.1). Taxonomy (NCBI): domain Eukaryota; kingdom Metazoa; phylum Chordata; class Actinopteri; order Syngnathiformes; family Syngnathidae; genus Hippichthys; species Hippichthys cyanospilos. The sequence goes on from NC_142380.1 coordinate 12,564,600, forward strand.
TTGAAAACACAAAAAAAACTTTCGTTCTTTCCCACCTATAGAAACTCGTTCCAAAACAAAAGTCTACATTTTTAAGCTTTTAAACCTATTGTGTAAAAGGTGCAAAACATATGGAAATAACTTACTGAATATATGTTATAGTGCTGTTATTTAAGTTAATATTTCTAAAAGCAAGCAATCTGGCCATATAATGAGTTTGTGAAATTATGTGTAGGTTTTTTAATGAGAATATTTTACCCATCAAGTCTGGCGAACCCTAGCGATCAAATTTGGTACTGCAATTGGCACTACTGCATCGTCAATCCTTATGCTCGTTGGTTTCTCAAGACAATTCAAATTATTAAAATATAGCATGTTAGCTGCAAGGTAACAAGGTTAGTCTGCAAGGTAACAAGGTTAGTCTGCAAGGTATTAATTTACCAACAAATAGTCCCGAAAACAGCAAAGCAATTGTCTGAACAGAGTTCTAGGTCACTAGCTGATGTTAACCATAAAAGTAGCTGAGCTCAATGACTACGCGCCTCTACCCAGGTTTTCATACGAGGTCAAAAGCAGTGGGGTATAGTAAGCATACATTATATGCAGGGGTGCACACAATTGGTACACAGGAAAATCATGCATAATGTCGCGTGCGTAAGAGTATAACATTTTGTTGTTCACCTGGTTTTCTTTGAACAATGTCTTTGTTTAGGGCTGGCTTTTATTTTGTGGGATTTCACTCCTTTGAATGAAGAATGTTCTCTTGTCCCTTACACTCGCTTACAACCACCAGACTGCTGTTTAACACTTGTGTCCTTGAAGCTTCAAAAAGAAACCCCCAAAAGACAATTTGTTTTCTATACTATTTTACTCATCTCGCCTAAGTAAAAATAAAATTCAAAACCAAACAATACCTACTTCTTTCATCCATAACAACTGAGTCTGAGCAGATTTTTCTTTTTTTGGAAAAGTGTCTCTTAGACGTGCCCTGGCTTAAAGCATACCCAAATCTTTACCGCTAATGTCCTCAGCTGGCTGTCAAAAAAAAAAAAAAAAAAAGTGTTTTATTCAGTGAATGAATAACAATGAAACACAAAGTCAGTAGTTTTTTAATCTTAACTCTCTAGGATGGAAAGAACACCCTTACATTCTGTAATCATGACATACTATAACTATAGTACAAAACGGAGAAAAAAAAATAGTAAGAAGTAACAAACAGTAAAATAAAAGCCATTTCAAGTATCAAGACATAACTTCTCAGCCAAACAGGCTTTCACTTGTCATAATGACTAAAAACACTGGTTATCAAAACAAAGAACACAAAGGGCCTCTAAAGTACAACAACAAATTTACATAATAGAAAAAAAAACAAACAAAAAAAACATTAACATGCACCTGAATTATTTTTCAATACAAAAGCTGAAACTGGCAAATACAAAAATACTCACTGTGATTGTCACAACATCACACTTTTAGTAAACCACAATATTAGAAAAGTTCTCTTAGAGTGATGTAAGATTCAATAAATGTTGAAGAGTTTGGTCAGTGACAAGAAGTTGCCAAAGATAAAGGTCCGGATTTGTTTTCCCGCTCATCTGCAACCATGTCATCATATCAAGACATGACCAAAAACAAACAAAAAAAGTGTTCAATAGCTCAATAAGCAGAAACAGGACATCAGTGTTAGAAAAACAAAACCTTGCTATATTTTAATGGAACCTTCAAAGGTTTTGCATTCTGAGGTAGAGAATGATATGGGCATTCTTAAATAGCCCCATTAAAGCAATTTCTGTAAAATGTTCTCTGTGCAGAACATTACTGCGTTAAACTTCACATCTACATTTTCACCTTTCATATAGTTTCATCAAGACTGCAGAATTTCAAAGTTGGAAACTTTTGAGCTAATAATGGAAATGAAGATGAACCAGTTTTGAGAAAAAAAAAAAGTTCCATATGGCCCCGCCAATCCAAACATGGCACTCTAATGTTACGTTTGCAGAAAATGAATTCAACAACAAAATCGCCACATTTTTATGCGTGGCCATTCCGCTACTTGCTGTCGACTGAAAAAGACATCACACTTGCTCATGGCAAACGGAATCATGGTTACGTTTGTGAACACCCCCCCACCTCCCCCCAAAGTGAGTTGACGTAATTTGAAGTGATAAAATGGCCGCCCCGAGATGGCTAAAAATGTGGATTTTGCCATTAACTCATTTTCCACGTAAGCAATATTAATCAATGTAATTAGTGGACATTGAACATCATATTGTCAAGAATTGTTTGGACCTGACTTCTTTCGATATGTTCTAAGCTCGGCCAACGTTGTATCAGCTACACGCCAGCGATGGTCCGGAATGAAGTCAGAAACAACCTACACGAGTTGAGTTTGTGCCTGTCCAGATTCCCCAGGATCCGGAACATCTTTCCACACAAGTTGCATTGGTACGGCTTCTCCCCGGTGTGAAATCTCAGGTGCGTTTTCAGATTTACCCGCAGGCGGAAGCTTTTCCCGCAATGCGTGCATTTGTGCGGCCTCTCCCCCGTGTGGAATCTCATGTGGCGGCGAAGGCTCTTCCTGAGCGCGAATGTCTTGGTGCACTTGGAGCACGGGTACGGCTTTTCACCCGTGTGGAAACGCTCGTGGCGGCGGAGGATTTTGCGCCGCTTGAACGTTTTCCCGCAGATGCCGCACACGTAGCCGTCGCGAGAGTGGCTTATGACTTTCTGGAGTCGCCAAACGCCCTTTTCGCCTGGTGCGAAGCAGCAGAGGCGATGGCCCGTGTGCACGCCTTGGTGGCGCCGCAAATCTTTCGGCACGGGCCGCTTCGTTTTACTGCCGCCACCGCTTTTCTGAAATTTCGCCTCTACTTCTGCCGCAGTCATCACGTTGACGAGTTGCACCACGCAGGGATTGTTCAGCTTCTTGTCCGGCGAACTGCCATCCAGTTTCATCTGGAGATGGATTTTGGTCTCCTTTTGCGCAGGCACGGGTTCCCAAAGGCCGACCGGCACTGTAGTAACGGCTCCATCGCTAATGGACGGGCTGTAGGCCCTCCCCTCGGCCGTGCTCGCGCAGGCTTGGTGAGGCTCTACCTTAACAGGCGTCTTGGAGCTGTACGGCTGCGGAGCGGGAGACTCGGGCCTCAGGGTTAGCGGACAGCTAACAGAGACTTCATCGCCTGGGTGGGGTTGTACCACATGAGGACTTTTCTTAGCTGGTGGGCTTTCCCTTTGCCTACATTTTTGATCTGCAAAAATGAAAAGGAAAAGTAGATGATGTGAGCTATGTGATCTACTCAAGCACTGAACTTATTTACGTGTCAAAAACATAAATGTGTGCTCACGTTACTCAAACAAACTTCCGTTTTGTGTAATTTTAATAGCTTCAGGTGATGACAAATATTTCATCGTTATTTCTGAGGCTTATTTCAGAGGGTTGATGAGAAACTCCTGAAATATGCCATCCACGGTAGCATCCACAAAGACAAATTCCTTACCATCCAAAGTAGCGTCTGTCTGTGGTCCACTGTCTTTTTCAAGGATGTTGAACTCTGCCTCATTCACACTTTCTGTCTGGTTCAAGAAACAAAACAATATGATTGCCTGATAGCTTGTAGTCCAAAATCAAAGCATAAATTGGACAAAGTGAAGATGAGCATTTGTAGCCCATTTTTTCACTCACTCAAACTAAAAGTTTATGTTGTGAGGGAAGAGTTACTTCAGTTTTGTTTCTATCTAGGGAAGGTGTCAGGCAACCAAACAGTACTACTGTCCTGTTCTCTTTGAATTGGAATTGGGATGTGGTAGCTGTTGTCTTGTTAAACCAGTTCGTCCAAAATAATGGGGAGGGCCCCTCTGGGAGGGCGCACAAAATGGATGTACGATATAGATAGATGTACAAGATGGTCTCTTGCCTGGTTGGGATATATGAGCATCCCGAATTCTATGGCTCTAGAATCGCTCCCGATTCTCCTCAAACTTTCACTTCTCCTCCACGGGCTATTATTTTACCTTGAATTGTGGCTCATCGCCAGCAAAAGGAGAATCCTGCACCTCATGTTCCTTTCCGCACGCTATGGAACAATCGCCATCTACAAAAGGGCAAGAAGGGTCACGTTCCTTTGCATTGAAAGACAACGCATGGGTCGTCAGATAAATGTAGAAAATGCTATCTGCTATTCAAGATTAATACTATGAGTAGTAAAAGTGCATGCAAGGGTCTACGGCTGTTTTTAGCAGTCCTAGTACCGCAGAGCAGCAAAACTTGGCCCAAAAGCTTCGGTCGCTGCAGGCTAACCGTGGAGCAAAAAGTCGCAGGATTTCAGGAAGCAACATACACGAAAGCTGGAGCTGTGGCTGGATGTCCTCGTCCACCTGAACGCCGATGCTGCGCGTTCTCTCAGCAGACGACAAACTTTCCAGGGACTCGCTTCCCTTGAAGTCGTCGGCGTGGCCCACTTCAACGGTTGCAACGGAAGCTGCATACGTGCTCTCGAACAGTTTGCTCAACTCCGCCGCGGCCACTTTGACGAGCGCAAACAGCACAGACTCCACCTGTGCGTGGATGTTTACGATGTCCGCCGACATTTTGTCCTTCGTGACTGACACCGTAGGAAGGCTTAAACAACAATTCACGAAAATGTAAACCCTGCCTAACAAAACAGCAACACTCACATGGCTCGCACCGACTACCAAGTGTAGTGTACGCGCATGTGCGCAAACACGGACGTGAGATAGAAGGGACTGGACACAACTAGTCACAGGAAGTGACGTCGCAGAAAATATGTTGCGTTTTGATATCAAACTGCTCACATTGCATTTATTTCTTTTGTTTTGGCAAGTCATAAGACAATTTTAGGACCTATTTAAATGTAAATAAATACCATTAAACTGTTTTAATGATATATTTTATTATTATTATTATTATTATTATTATTATTATTATTATTATTATTATTATCATTATTATTATTATTATTATTATTATTATTATTATTATTATTATTACTAGATGGGCAATGATTATTGATTAATCACTATTAAATTGACAATTAAACATTTGTAGTTATTTTCGAAAATAATTTCCTCATTTTAATTTGAAATTGTCAAAAATATTTTAATTTTAGCTTCTCAACAGACTGTTGCCCGATCTGTGTTCTCCGCCAATAAAACAGACAGATAATCTTTGTGTTGTGGCAACATAAAACATTTGTTTTTAGTTTGGAAAATAACAATCAAAATGTTTGCCTATTTTCTGACATGTTATTAACCAAACAAATGATGGAATTATAATATATTCGATGCGATCATAATTAATTTTTTCATTTCAAATGATCCATCTGCCTTTTTTCAATTAATTGGATGTAAATTTAAACATGTTTAGTTTGATTAACTTAATGACAAAAAAAGTCAACAGAACAATTATTGAACATTTAAACTATATTATTATCAATAATAGCTAAAACAACAATAATAATAATAATGTGGGATCAGTTGGTAAACAAAGTGTACAAACACAGTCATTGGTGTTTCTGTCCAAATCTGTCATTTATTTAAGACTTCACAGTAAGTATTTTCTCGTTACAAAAATAAAATATGGCTGTTGTTATACTTCATTGTCGTAGAAAACATCTATTCGATGTACAGTGTTACAATGATTTGGCAGAGTATGCTGGTGATACATAAACACCCATCTGTAAAAAGTTGCTAGCACCTTTGGATTTGACTTGACGCGTTTGCACCGGGGAAAATAAGGAAAACAGTGACCATATCTGAAATATGATCCAGTACAATATTGCAACCCTCCATTACTTAATAAAACACCAACCTTAATCATATCAAAGTACTAGCAGTACTATTCAAAGATTTGATTTTTTTGTTCACCGAAGAATTGTGCATGACAGTAGATTGGGGAGTAACAATGGAATTTAGTTAGGATGACAAAGAGATGAGATGAAAAAGATGGATAAGATGTACTCGCTGTTCATATCAGCACTTTGAACTGCATTGGTCAAATTTAGATACGATATGTCCCAATTTATTCATCGTCATCGTCATCATCATCGTCGTCATCATCGTCGTCATCATCATCGTCGTCGTCGTCGTCATCATCATCGTCATCGTCATCATCATCGTCGTCGTCATCGTCATCATCATCGTCATCATCGTCATCATCATCATCATCATCGTCATCATCATCATCATCATCGTCATCATCATCAGGATCAATTTCTCCTGACAGAACATCCTCAATCCAGTCCTCCAGTTCCTCCGCAGATGGCATGTCGTCGCCATCGTCCATGTCCATCCACACGCTGTCAGCCTAGTGAAGAGCATCATGTGCATAAATTAGAAAACCTCCCTCAACTATCATACCTGTTGTTTCTTGACACACACTTACATCATCAGCTTCCACAACACCGATCTGTGGGGAGGACAGGTCGATTCCGAAAATCTTCTCCCAGTGAGGCACAAGCTGCAAAGAAAGAAGGGGATGCTTCATTCAATTTCAAAAACAGTTTTGATGTTTGAGATCACAGAGGGAGAACTTCAGTTTATCCCAGCTGAATTGAGGTAAAAGATGGAATATACCCTGAACTGGTCGCAAGTTTCAGGGGGCGCTTTGAGAGACAATGGATCCTCAATTATAGGACATATCATTTGAATCGAGTAAAACTGATCGTACCAGGGGGAAGTCATCAGGATCGATCCAGACAATACTGAGGTGAGGATGTTCTGTGTTGTCCTCTGCAACTTCCTTCAGGATCTCCAAGAATTCAAAGCCATCTAAAGAGTAAAGAAGCACACAAAGGAAGTCAACCTTGCATTGTACATGTCTTTTGAAATTATTTGTTGTTGTTGTTTTTTTTTTCATGAAATTCAAATGAAGGTTAACGTTCTCCTACCTGGATCGGACTCCTCAGCGAAAGCAATGATGTGTTCGCCATCAACATGGTCATCCTTTGGAAAGAATATTACCATTGCATATTAGAAGAAAAAAACTATCAAGGTTGGTAGATTAGGTATCTGGGACAAATGTTGAGAGCAAGCACTTGAGCTAGGCTGCTATTTTGCTGATAATAGCGATAAAAGAGCGAGGAAAAGGTTGCTACAGAACTTTACAAGTTCAAATCAAATCAATTGAATTGTGTTTATTTGATTTACTTATTTATGTATTTATTCTAAGACAGGAATGTTCTTACCCAGATTTCATACATGTTGTGGGGTTGCAGCTTCCTTAGAGTTGGCCTTCAAAAGCACAAAAAAAACAAAACCACATTTCAATTTTTTGTTGTTGTGGAAAAATCTACTTTAGAAACTAGATTCACCTGTCATTTTCTTCAATGAATTTCACCAGCTCTTCCTCAGTATATGGTTTTCCTGGGATCACAACTGGATCATCCATGAAGGGTTCATAGAAGTCAACCTCATTAAGCTTGAGGTCCAAAGCCTTGGCAACCTGTTGCCAACAGATCAAACATGAGATACAGGTACACAATGACATGCCATAACTAAATAAAAAGAGCAAATGCATGTTGTTGGGTTTTTTTCCTGTATGATAAAAAGATTGGGTCTTAAAATTAAGGGTTTTATTTTGGGAGACACTCACACGTTGGCTCAGAATAAAAACAGCCGGAGCTTCATTTTGTGCTAGGGAAATTCCAGTTTCCCATGCTTGGGAATTTGTCACTGTGCTGCGCCATCGTAGGCGTTCACGCAGCTACTGGGGGTTTTCTATCAGGTGCACTTGATAATTTGCTTGCTAAAAAATCAGCTATCCTTGTGGCACAGCTAGTGTAGCATGATTTTAGTGGATTTGATCAAGGCTCAGGCAGATGGCCTCTGAATTCTATAGAAAGGTGTAGTAATCATTTTGAGTAGTTATTATACATTTGTCGTAATAATATATATTTGCAGCATAAATGAGTGTTTCAGATACAAGTTTGTGTTTGTGGCTACAAGAGGGCGACTCGACTGCAGAGTGCGAACAGCTGATAAGGAGACATTGACGACGGAGCCCCTGGGAGGTGACGTCAGGACCCCTGGGCTCACATGCACTACCAGAAAATGTGAAGCTTGATAAAGGACTCTTGCTAATATTAACACATAAACAAGTATACTGTGTGCCAATTTTACATGTAATCAGATGCCTCTGTATCATATAAATTGGGGGGTGTTAGAAGTAGCGTTGGAGAACGAATGTGCAGTGATCCCACTCGAGAAGAACAGAAACTGAGTGCCTTTTCTCTCTTTATCGCCTAATTATTATAAATGTCTATTTGGTGAACCTGACAAAAGGTGTGCAGAATGTCATTGTATTTCATTCATAAGTATGGCAATAAATTGCATAAAACCCTCTGAATCAATTTAAAAATCAGCTCGGTAAAATTATAATCATGATGCTTTCATTCCATTCCAGTGGATGGAAACACGCCGGGTGTGTTCTTCAGTAACGCCCTTTTGTAACTAAGTTCGTCTACATAAACTCCAAAAGAAAAATAAACTCCCCTATACGCACAGCTAAACCGTGGGTTGTGCTCGACTTGCGCTGTGCATGCAAAATGCAGTTAATCAAAACCTATTTTCTACATCTAATTTGTTTTTTTTACACCCTTTGACATGGGTAATCGTTTGTTTTGTAATGGTTTGACCCACCTTGGCATTGAATGTTGCATAGAACTTCATATGTGGGTGGAACTCTTCGGCAGCATCAGCAAAAGCCTCAAAATCTGAAATTCGACACACAAGCAATCAGGCTCCTGATATCAAATAAATGAAGTACAAATATGCATTGTTGCTTTCCACATCATTTTCCATCCTCATTGCAAAGCCGTCAAAAATAGCTGACACAAACGGAGTCTGATCTTGAGCGGGAAAACAAACAAGCACATCTTAGATTTTCATGCCATCACAGTGCAGATTCTTACGTTCTGACTTGTGACTCTTAAAGTAGCCCACCAATTTGATGTCCTCTTCGATGTTCTCAAAGCCCTTCAGTTCCCTATTGTTGTCAATAATTTCCACTGGATCTTCAAGCAGCTGTGAAGGAAACGTGAGATCGTGGAGAAAAGAGAAAAGAGGCAACCAATGTAAGAAACCGTCTTGAAAGAGAAACAGTAGACTTTTTCCCTCCTAGAAATTGGGAGCTATTAACTGGGAGTTTATATCCTCACGAACATCAAAGATGAACTCCACAAGAGTGTCCGCCGCAAGCTCGCCATCGTATTCGATGACCTCGTCATCCGTGAAGATGAAGATGCTGTCAGATTCTTCAAGGCCTGGGAGGTAAGAACCGAATGAGAAAGTTGAAATGTGGTCAAACTTTGCCTTTCTGTCATAAATTCATTGCATTTCCTTATAGCAATTGAGCATAAATGAACTGTTATAGTATTTACCCAGTTTCTTTGCTAAAGCCTTGTCAATCTTTGCATCAATGAGACCAACACCAATGTCTTCCTCATCAAATTCCTCTAGGACCTGGGCTGCAAGCTACAAAACAAACTCACAATGTAGTCAGTGCAATTTATGAACTGAACAGAATCAGAGAACTAAGGTGTGAGTGAAACTGAGAGTTTTCTCTCTTTTTTTAGCGTCTTTTTAACAGTTTTCTCTACTAGTTGGTGCATGACCATAAAAGCCTTCTTTATATATCTGTATGCTGCTTATGCACTTTCTAAATCTGTATGAAACTTGAACCTCATGACTGACAGTTGCTTTCACCAATGGAAGCGTCACATTCACCGGGGGGGCTGTACTGAGGAAGTGGATCGAGGGGCTGTCTCAATTTGTTCGCGCAGCACAAACGTATTAACGCGTGACATAAAAATAAATGAGCTTCGGTACAACTTATTTTGAAACCGTGAATAAAATAAAATAATAAATGCTAAATGAGCTTTATGCAAATAAAGAAATGCTCAATGGGCTTTATGCTTGATAACGTTAATTTACAAAAAATCTGAAATGGAAAGTTCTTGTTTTGAACATCCGTTGTCCTTGATGTGACTGCATTTCTTGAGGTCTAATTTGAAACTATGCCATAGGTGACCTTCACGTCCACATAATGATAAGATTTCAACTTCATGCCCTGGTAATAAGATCACTTCCTCTATTGAATGCTGCAGTGACCATCGGGAATTGATTTACTGAAATCCAAACAGGAAGTTAATATAAATCTGTGTTAGGTGACTATTTTCAACCATGCAAAGCCTTGTTTGTTTTTGTTTTTTTTTTACTTTTTAAAAAAAAGGTACACTGTAATAAGCGCTTAATTGCCTGTTTTCCATCACAAGCAACACAAACTCAATGAGCAATGACTTTCGTGGACACTCACAATGCAATGTTGATGTTTAAATCCTCAGAGATAACTAAAATGTTAAGTCTTTACCATTACCTGTTACTAATTATAACTTCTTATCAGATAAATGTGAATATAAATACATTAATACTTAGAAACACAAACCTTCAGGGTACTCAACTACCACAAAAACAGCTCGGGATAAATATATCTACAGAGCTACACCATCTTCAGGGACTATTTTGGTGAGTTGGCAGTGATGTTCAGTGCTCCGAGATCCGCTGACAAGTACAGTATTGCAAGTGTCAATCACAGCAAACAGAGCTGAGCTGGCACAACCGGAGCCAGAAGCTCCAGTGCTGGCTTTTAGCCTCGAGTTGCGACGCCCCATACAGAGACAGCCCGGAGGAAGCGATATGCCGAAGGAGTGCAGCTTCTACCTTTTTGGCTGGAATTTAATGTTTTCATCTTCATGATTGCATTACCTCTATTTTAGTTGAAGGGATATATTCAAATTTATACATGTATATGTTTAAACAGTTTTTGAATGATAATTGAGCACGGTTCTAAAAGTTAAAATACTCTTGAAGCCCTCACATCAGGATTGACAAAATCATTTGCGAGTGTTAAAATTACCCATTTGCACGACTGTCATCCCACAATGTTGTTTCGGATTAAAAGTACTGTGACATTTATGCAACAGATATTCAAAAAGAAATATATATCCCCCCTTTGGTATCATTTGATATGTGCGCGGTGTACGCTAGGACTTTAAGCAGTGATGATTTCATGCTTATCTCTAAGGAATGTGGCGAAGCATCTGAGTGCGCTGTTGACAGACAGCCCTCAGTATGATACAAAGAGTGATGGAGCTGCTTCAGCGCACGCACATTTGAAACTAGACATGCCCAAGTGGTCACAGCTCAGCTGTCTGCTTTAGGTGGACGACATTGTTAACGCGTCACTGGCTTGTGATACATGCTCAAGATGTCAACTAGCAGCATTACTTAGAAGCTATTTCCCACCTTGTAATATCCCTTTTCCAAGATAATATCATCCAGGTGCCTGATTTGAAGTGCTATATACTTATTTCAACAATATTTGAACGGCCATCGTCTTAATATGATGTCACTATTTAAGAAACTCCTGATATTGTGCAACAGGAGTTCCCATCATTTCTAACTCAACTTACCTCAAGGGATAACTCCTCTATCTCAAATTGTTTCTGGGCGACGCGGCTGGATCCGGGATGGTCATGGTAGTACACCACCATGACATCATACTTCTTCATCACAGACTTATAATTCTTGAGGTGGAGGTCGTGGACTCTGTCCCTGCCGTCATATTCGGGGAAATCCAAGCTGTCCTTGCCCAGTGTGAGCCCCGCAATGGACAGCAAAACTGCCACTAGCACCCAGGTCCACTTCATGGCTCCTCTCTGGAGTGGATCAAATGCAATCGCAGTTTCAGAATGTACACAAAAACTTTGGAGTAAGTATGAGGTACCCTTTCCAGTCCGCGTCACCCAGAAGAGAGCAAGACCAACTCCTACATCCACCTTAATAAAAACCCCACACGGGCTACTGGCATTGGGGCACAGGGTGTAAGGGGGGCTGAGCTAAGTTGGTGTTAGTGTGTGTCTATGTGGGGTAAGATGAGGCGGGGGCCTGCGTGGTTGCTGGGGAGACGGCTTTGTGTGGAGGCGTATGTTTCATACTTGTCAAATTTGGTTCAGGGGTTTAACGAAGGCTGGGATGAGGGCGAAGGCAAATCGTGTTCTAATTAGTGCCGGAAATGAAATACATTCTCAAATGCGGCACGGTTTTCCCATATTAAGTGAAGTTGTAGGATTGGATCCCAGCTAAAAATAATGGATGAGGTACAGAGAAGTACATATCAGGAGGCGTTGGTGGTGTCTCATTTGCTGCAGTTGGCACCTGCATCAGACTAGAATGTTGCACTGGGTCACCTAGGGACATGAATGAGACGAGACAAGAGGAACGGTCTGCACACCTGCTGATAACCCATTAGAATAACGCAGGATAATCCCAATGACTGATTTTCACCAGGGACTGAGGGTTTATTTTTTCTGCGTGTGCCCTTTGCAGTGTCTGCTTAAGATGGTCACCTGTAATATTACTTTACAAATTGAAATGGAAGAAGTAAACTATAAATAAATGGCGGCAACTGACCCACCCCTCTTATCTGTGGCAAGATATGCAAGCATACAGTATTACAAGTCTGAGTTTGAAGCGAACAGTTGGAAGATGTACTTGATGTGTGTGCGTGTGTAACCTAAGACCAGCAATGTGTGTTGTCACTAATAATGGGGAATCAAACTAATTCGCTGTAACTGTGAACATTTTGCAGTGACGCCAGAAGGAGGCACAGTTGAACATCACAGTATCACATGCTTCAGATAGCACAGTGTAGCTACTTTACCGTTTATAATTTACATAGCAGCTGCTGTTCCACATCTACAAACTGAACATCATGAAGATATGACACTTTATATGCAGATCAGTGATGTGTCATCAGTTGTTTTAATAGGTTCGCTAATGGTTTGGTGACCATTCCATTCGTCGACCGTGACATTACCAATGACAAATCTGACCTTTGGAAAGAGAGCATTGAAAGTAAACTTCAACAAGGCTGTAATTAATGAAGCTGCCACTTTGAAAGTGCTCATACAAGTAATTGTGGACTCTAATTTGTATGAATAATGGTTAAACAGTTAAAAAAAACAACAACACATATTTTGCAGCATTGCTTACTGAATGAAAGGAAAATCTGGTGGTAAATTTACATATATAATATGACAAGTTGGATCAAACCAAAATTTTTTTTATTGCTCACCATTTTTTTTTAAATAAACATGACTAACGATCGCAACCTAATAAGATATGTGCGGTAAAAAATTACTCGGGATAGTGGCAGGCCTGGCTATGTTACACTTGCTGTCCATTGTGGGGCGCCAACTAACCAGTTCCTCACATTTTTTTCGTCTTATGTTATATCCGGTTATGGCAAAGGCACGGGAGTGAACTTTGTTACTAAACATTTGTTTACGGTAAGCATTAAACGGAATATCAACTCAGCACATATCATCGGGCGCATTATAAGTGATCTATGGCAAGCTAATATTACTTTATGAACGACGCAACAGAGTCGATATCGTCAATGGTGGTGAGAATTTGAAAAAACAAAACAAAACAACAAGCTTGGATCAGTATTTCATTTATAAGCATTCTAATGTATTGTATCGAACGTATATCGAATAAAGTACCCTTTGTAATAAAAAAAACATAAATGTAAATATGTAATAATAATATAACTTTTTCCATAGATGGCAGCTGTGGCTAATAGAGCAATAGGAGCTATTGTAGGATCAGCAGTTGCAGATGCAGCAGGTAGGCTAATGATTTTACAGTCTGTAATTAGATGCTTATATTTTCGTCACGCTCCTGCTTTTTGTTTATAATAAATAAATAAAGCTTCTGTCTTTCTGTTCAGGTGCATCAGCTTTACCAAAATGTCAGTAATTCAATCTCATTTGTTGGACATTAGCATAATATCAACCGAGTATGAACCGAGTGACAATTATCATTTTCATTATAAATCATCTAATTTGTATTTAACATTACCTCTCTGTTTGTCCTCCGGCATTTGTTTTATGGGAAGAGTGGAAATGCGAGGACAAGATGGATAATATTTTTTTCTGCCATTTATTGATTATAATATTCTGAATAAGAGATTCTCTGGATTCAGAGTAAACTCACCCTGCCAGGCAAACATTCACAAAATGAGACAAACCAGTCAAGGCTAACGTTCTTCGATTAACCCTTTTATTTTTGTCCAAACATTGCACTGTCACAGAAAGATTTTTTATTTTTTTTTCATAACTGCAAGTCATCTTATGGTTGGCTAGATGATGGTTTCCTTGCTTTGGCTGCATTTGCATGAACTAGCAAACTACATATCTTAGCTGCTGCATTTACATAAAATAGCAAAACACCTCTCTTTTTTTTTTTACTTGACCCGGAACTGACGGAAGAGTCTACACTTGTCAAACTGGCATATTTTTCTTTTGCTGCGACCCTTGTGAGGATAAGCGGCTACAGTTAATGGATGGATGCACAGTTTCATACTTCTGCTGCTTTTACCTTATGGTGTTTAAACAATATCATAATAAATGGACATTCATTTGCCATGTGACATATAGCTATTATACTGTATTTGTTCAAACATAGCATGGAATTAAATGATTGGGGGTTATATTAGACACATTAGAAGGTGCAACAGATGTTATGGTCAACTGGTGTGTTTTAGAGTAAAGATTATGATTACCCTTGGAATCAATGATTTCTATAAATTTGTCAATACAAAATGCCACAAATTTCTACTCAAACCTTGTTTTTCTGCTTTTTATGACTTGTAACTCACAGCGCAGCCTCTCCACTGGGTCTATGACCTCCAGAAGCTGCGCGAGATCCTGGCTCACGAGCCAAATCCGGAATTCCACAGGGAATCAGCGAATCCCTTTTACAGGAGACAGACGGGCCAACAGAGCTGCTATGGAGACCAAGCTTATGTCCTGCTTGAGTCTTTGTCTGAATGTGAAGGTAGGCTCTTATGTTGCGTCGCACTTATTAAAAGCCACATGCATACCCAGCATAACTCTGTCAACATTTGTTTACAACAATTGAAATGTTTACATCCATCTAATTTGTCACATCTCCATAATCAGGTCTAAATGTTGATGATTTGACACAGCGCACGCTAAAATTCTTTGGGCCTGGGTCAGAATATGACACGCCTGTCAATGATCCTTACAGGCCGAAAGGCGGTAAGAAGATATTCAAATTTGGGGTCATGAGCTTAATGTTTTTTACAAACAAGATTCACAAATTTGCTGATTCTCGTCTTCACGATGTTGTATATTTTGTTTTCAGGACCCAGACCTCAGTTGCCCATCGAGGGACCGTGGAGACACGGTAGTTTAAAAAGCTTCCTGAAGAATGTGGATTCTCACAAAGAGGAGACAGGTGAAAGAAGCTTCTCTGACTCTTAGATTGAAGTCACGGGATGACAGAACAAACAAAGAAAAAAAAACTAACCAAGCTCCTGTATTTTCTACAGGTTGTGAGACTGACTGCCAAATTGATGGAATAGCTAAACTAGCTCCCATAGTTGCTTTTTACGCAGGGAAGCCAGACATGTTGGAAAAGGTTGAACAGGCCATTCGAGTCACACAAAACAATGACGCATGTGTGGCAGAGACTTTGGCAGCTGCCAGGTCAGTATCAACTCCATTATTATTATTGTCATTATTATTACATATTTTACTGTAATTTCTTTGAGACTAGATTTATTTATTAACATGACTCTGCCTGGGGTCAGATTTGTGGTGTTTCTGTATTAGTCAATGAATATTACGTTTAAATCTCTTTACTCATTTAATCTAACGACACATGAGTGGCACACAGGAGTGTGTGGATTGGGAAAAAAAAACCATAGATATGTGTTAGGTTTAAGCAACCTAGAACATTTAATAAACAACAATCAGGAGGAAGACAACAGGGTTTTCTTTCTTGCAAGAAGAGTGAACAGGAACCTGACCTTCTCAGATCTCCTTCCGGTCTGCTTACAGATCCTTTCCGCTCCCTATTTATTCATTTGGGATGGCCCTAGGTACGAAAGCCAATGCTGCCCTAAAGGATTTGGGGGAGTGGTCTTGGCAACAATGCAAACAATCAATTTGTAATAGTGGGGGGTGTAGGTGGCCTTCCATACTATGATCTTCTTTATCAGAAACACAAAGACCAACCCCCATGCTTTGTCGGGGGTGCAGGTGAGAGTCCATGCTGTTCTGCCCTTGGAGACGTGTCGTCTCCTCACATGCGCTTCGCCAACAGAAAATATCCATGTCTCCAGTTCTAATATACATGTTGCAAGAAAAAATATGTGATAACCTAGATACAGTTACACTAAAAATATGTGTAATATAAAATAACATCCATCCATCTCTTTTCTATAGCGCTCGTCCTTATTAGGGGTCACATAAAGAAGTGTTTGGCTGCGTGATCATGATTCTTGTGTTCTCTGACAAATGGATCAAAAAGTCTGCTTTTCAAACATGGTCTACTCATTTATGGTGTGTATTTTAAATTCTGGCAGCAGATTAGTTCCATTGTGTGTAATTATCTTACAACTACCAGTTTTGCAGGGGTCGTGAAATGCCAGGCAGATTATGAAGTGTTGCCCTGTAATGCCCAGTATTGTCAACTCGCATAAATAATTGAATAATTTTAACAGTATGAATATTTCATAGGACTTATACAGTACTATGTGTGTTTTCCTCAGGTTCCTAGAGCATTTCATCCTAAATGGTCCTGATCCAAAAGCTTTGGAGGCAGTTCTTGGTCAGCTCAATGACCCAAACAGAAAACAACCACAAGATTTGGACAGGGCTGTCATTGGTGCGTGGGCTTTATTATTTCGGTGCTGCGTCAAATTTATTGACTCATTCAAACAATCGTCACTGTCAAGTTGGTATAACATGTACAGTTAGATTGATAGGTGGTTATTTTTTTGGGCTAGGGCATATTCTTCAGGTGAAGGAGAATTTATCCAAAAGTCCTCAGGAAGTTATTCCAGCCATCTACCCCAACACCTGAGGTATCAATCACATGGCTTACTTTAAACCGGCAAATATCAGTTTTTTGTTTTTGTTTTTTTTTAATATACGAATGCTGATCTGAATTTACTTTCTACAGGTTTGCCAGGTGCGTTCCAGGCAGCACTACATGGAGTCCTGACAGCCAAGAATTATCAACAGGCTATCAGAGAAACCATGCACTGTGGGGGATGCACCTGTAGCAGAGGCTCCTTTATTGGGGCTTGTCTTGGGGCGCAGGTAGGACAAATTACTCATTTTGTATGAATTTTCAAAAATGTCACCATAAATGTACATAGATATACACAGGGGCATAGCCGCAGATTTTTGTGTGTAATGGCCAGTGGTGACATGCACAGTCAGGGTTTCATTACATAAAATAAATACTTTTATCACAGAAATTTAATTACGCAGGTAATATAATTTAAAAGATAAAGAATTCATATTCTATTGCAGCAATTCAGTTCTGGATTGTTCTCATTCTTTTCCCTTACCTACAAATATATTTAACATACTTAGACATGAATCTTGAAAGTTACTTTACAGGATATTTTCAATGTCTTTTTTTTTCTTCTTTCAGCTTGGGATGGAGGCTATTCCAGTGTCCTGGGCTTCTAAAACCCAACGATATGAATCTGTGTTAAAGCATAGCATGAAGATAACAAAGCATCACTAGTTTTGTTGTTTTGTTTTGTTTTTTGTCTCTCAAACACCCTTGAAGACCATTCCTGGAAACAGTTGACCTTTCACAGAGCATTCAATGAAGGTTCTTGTCTAAACAGTTGACAAGAGTTGGATGTTTTTGTTTCTGTAAAAGTTTAGTTGTTGCTTCGGTTGTTCTTCACTGTGGTTTGTCTAACAAAAACAACAAAGATGAACGTTGATGAAAGCTGTGATTAATGTTTTCATTTGAAGTTTATTCACTGATCTGACTGGTTAATTGATTTGCTTTCAAAAGGATATTACATTTGCAAACTTACTTTTCTTACTTACCGTAAGTATTTTCAGGATTGGATGCTGTTTCTTTTCCTTGAATTTCATTTAATCTAATTGATCTGTTAAAAAAAAAAAAAAACTTTGGGCTCATATTTCCTTTCAGGCTTGCTATATTTCTCATTGATGAAATAAATAAAAGAACAAACATCACTTGATTGACGTTGATTGACAGTTTTCCATGGGGTAAACGACATTTGACCATTCAAACAGAACCATTAAGATTCAATCACGTTTTTCGTGTCTGCTGTGCAATGCTGTTCTCAAGGCCAACATTTTAAAGAACTTGCAAAAGATTTTAGTGTCAATAAATTCTTGTACACACTTGTTCAGGTTTTGAGGGTTAAATATTTTAGCAGGAATAATCAATGTCTCATTGAGTGACACTTGAGGACGTGACAAAATATTTAGCCATACCATTGGAATTGTTTTTAAAGTTTCTGATAGGTTTAATGAACTCCATTGAAAGGCAAAACAACTAAAGCAGTAACCATTCTGTTGCCATTACTGGCCAATAAAGTACACCCCTTTGACGTTAATTCCATTTCTTGTTTAAACGGAATCCTCAAAAATCTCGTGTAGCTTGTATTTATTATTAATTAATAATAATTATTATATTAATTGGGAGAAGTAGTGTATGGTACGTATGGTAGGTAATAACACCGTCACTGGGGAAGAGCAGTGGTTTGTATGATGTTTGACTGGTTTTAAAGAATGGAGACCAAGTGCTGATTACTGTAAGTATAATTAAGTCATAAATAACCAGAACACATACAAGATTAGAGTCAAAGAGAAGAGGAAATGGAATACATAAGTTACTTCAAGGGTAGTTGAGTGGCGGCTCACAAAACTGCATAGACTGCAGTCCCTTTGTTATTCCTGCACAGAAGGGGGCAGCAAGCGTCTAAGAGACGCAATTCAATAGAAAATTAAAAGGCGAGGAAGAATTTGTGCTACCTCGGCCACCGTAGCGGTTTCTGACGCCATTCTTGATTTAGTGGGGGGTAAATATTTGAGCATGGCAGGTAAAGGTGGAAAACAGAGAATTTCAGGTAGAAAAGGTGGGTGTGACCAAGATGAAGAGGAGCCCCAGTTGCAGGCCGTTTTAGTCGCTGACAGCTTTAACCGGAAGTTTTTCCCGGTGACCAAAGACCAGCCGCGGGTAAAGGAATTGTGCAGAGCTAACAGGATTTCTACCAACAGCTAACCATGCCGCCAAACATTACGGGGTTTCTGTCTTCTAATACAACTATGCATTTATTTACACTTGATACTTAATCGCGGTGTTAGTTTTGTGTAGTTGCAGTAGTTCATTGTCCATACGGCAGTGATGTAACTGGCCATCTTTTGGTGACAGGCTTTGCTGCCTCTGGGCAATGTTGCTATGATCGATTACACTCTGGAGTTCCTCACATCCACGGGGGTCCAAGAAACACACGTGTTTTGCTGTTGGATGGCTGGCAAGATTAAGGAACACTTGCTGTAAGTATCATTATAAACACTATACATTGAATCTGTGAAAAAGTGTTACCCTTTGTTATGTTAATTCATCTTGATTTTCATACCTGTCAGGAAATCTAAATGGTGTCGATCGACCTCTCCAAACAAAGTCAACATCATCACTTCAGAACTGTACAGATCCTTGGGGGATGTGCTCAGGGATGTTGATGCAAAGTCCCTTGTGCGCTCTGACTTTTTGCTTGTCTATGGAGACGTGGTATCCAACATTGACATCAGCCAGGCACTGCTGGAGCACAGGTAATTAATACTATTATCTACAATGCTGTGAAAAAGTATTTGCCCTCATCGTCATTACTGTATTTTTGCACATTTTTAACTTAATATTCTGTAGTTAGGCAGTGATGCTTTAATGCACCACATGAAAGCTAGCGCTATCCCCATCACACTGAGAAGAAGTGGTATCTGGTAACTAGATGATGTTGTTTTACTTAATGAGTGATATTTATGTGCTTTTAGGCAGCGACGAAAGATTGACAAGAACATCTCCGTGATGACAATGCTCTTCAAGGAATCATCGCCGGGTCACAAGTCTCGCTGTGAGGAAGATGATGTGATTGTTGCCATGGACAGCAAGAGTCAGCGAGTTTTACACTACCACAAGACACAAGGCTTGAAGAAGCTTCATTTTCCAATGGTAAGTTTTTTTTTTAATCACATGAGATGTCACTTCTATTTTTATACTATATAAAGATGCATGACAATCAAAGAATTCAACAGCGCTCAGCAAGGTACAACACATTTAGAAGCCAGCACAAAATAAACCACAATAATTAATGCTGGTGTCAACTGAACCAGCATTATTATCTCTGTAAAGGCAAAACATTTTATAAAGTTTGATACTGGTCTTAATGTTGTGGCTGGTTAATGTGCATTTCTTTGGGTTGACTACTGCGCTACTGTAACAATGTATTTTTTCCAAAACATGTATAATAACAAAATTACTGCTGCAATTGCAGAATATATTCCATAGTGGAAGTGATGAGTTTGAAATCCGACATGACCTCCTTGACTGCCACATCAGTATTTGTTCACCACAGGTAAAACCTTTCCAGTGATCTGTTCTACTTTAACTGTTGTTTAAAAAAAAAAAAAAAAAGGTTGAAAACATTTCTTTGTCTCATATTTTAGGTTGCAGAACTCTTCACTGACAATTTTGACTACCAAACGAGAAATGACTTTGTCAGGGGGATTTTGGTCAATGAAGAGGTAATAAACAGCAATTGACATTTTATTTAAAGCACCAGTATGAAATGATTAGGAACATCTTGGGTTGTACACTTACATTTCTCAGTTTCAGGGGTTAAAATGTCAACTTCAGTCTTGATGTAAAATTTGCATGTTCTTTCCAAGCTTGTGTGGATCTATGTGTAGTTTGGTTTCCTCTCACGTTCCAAAAACCATCCAGTCTTTGAAGACTATGCTTAGTCCACCAAGGTCAATGTAAATTAGGAACGGTTGTTTGACTAAACCTCTGATTGGCTGTACACATAGTCAAAAACAAAGTCAACTGGAGTAGATGCCAGCTCAACCACAAATTTAATGAAGACAAGTGGTTGAGAACAGCGCTATTTAACATTTACGTCAATACCACCCAAAAACAATTGCATCTTCAAGTAGCTCTAAATTGACCATCATTAAAAATTCACAAGTGTGTTAGATTTAAATATTAATAAAAACTGAGATAGGGGTTCCACTGTATATCTTAAGTTGTAATATTTTTCAAGGAATAAAATCCAAATTTTCTGCTCGATATTACACTAAAGTAAGCTATAGTATTATGTCATAATGTTATGAGTAAAAAATAAATTATACAGCATATTTGTGATATGTGAGAAATAGCACATTGTAAGAAAAAAATATCTGAGATCAAGACAAAACAATACAACTAAAAAAAAAAAAAAAAGCATAGTCCTTTACAAAATTCCCTCAAAACTAAATCTCTTTTGTTTAATCTTCCTCAGATCCTGGGGAATCAGATACATATGCACGTCACCAGAGATGGTTATGGTGCAAGAGTGTCCAACTTGCTCATGTACGAT
The DNA here is from genome assembly GCF_059441005.1 of Hippichthys cyanospilos. Lineage (NCBI taxonomy): Eukaryota > Metazoa > Chordata > Actinopteri > Syngnathiformes > Syngnathidae > Hippichthys > Hippichthys cyanospilos. Next base: position 12,586,105 of record NC_142380.1, read on the forward strand.
TCCGTGTCCTCTGATTTGGTGAGACGGTGGGTCTACCCTCTCACCCCCGAAGCTAATTTCACAGACCAGAAAGGATGGAGCTGCACTTACTCCCGCCACAATGTCTACCGTGGGTCAGGGGTCACCCTTGGCCACGGCAGTCAGATGGAGGAGAATGTTCTCATTGGCTTTGACAGCAGCATAGGAGCCAACTGTTTTATCTCCAACAGCGTCATTGGTAACAATTGCACTATAGGTGAGTTTCCCTGCAAAGCTTATATAACACTCACACACGCACACACACACACAACTTGAATTTATTTATTTATTTATTTGTGTGTGTGTGTGTGTGTGTGTGTGTAAGGTGACAATGTAATTCTGGACCACGCCTACATCTGGAACAATGTTCAAATCGGTGCCAATGTGGTGATCAGTCATTCTGTGGTCTGTGACAAGGCTGAAGTCAAAGAGGGCGTCAAACTTAATAAACAATGCGTCCTGGCGTACAATGTAAGTAACATTTATTGTCCTGATTAGTCATGGAACATTCACATATTTATATACACAGAATGCAGGTGAGTTGTGATTGGTCGTTTTCTGATCCAAGCATCTGTGGCGGCATTTTCAGTTGACAGCATGTGACAAAATGGCCGTGCACTGAGGTGGATAAAACCGGGTCGATTTTGCTGCTTTATTCATAATCCAAAAGTGATATCTTTCAGAATACTAAATTTAGACTATTTGGGTTGTATAGAAAATATTTGTCTCGAAAATACTGAGGTTGACCATTTGAAATGTTCGTGGGTATGCGTGATGACAGAACTTCACTTTTTTCCTTGTTTTCAAGGTGGTGATCGGGCCACACATTTCGGTGCCAGAGGGCACGGTGGTGTCCATGCATCATCCAGCAGAAGAGGAGGAAGACGACGATGAATTTCTTGGTGATGACGTCGCGGTGGGCCAGATCAAGGACAAAATCAAACAGAAAGGTGTGCCTTGCAAATCGGTTAATCCCAACTGTGGTAGAAGTGAGCTGTAGTTAGTTTTCTCTGCAGCTTTTAATCCCACTGAGGTTGGGGCAGAAGGACAAGGCTACGTCTGGAAAGCCAGCAATCTGGATGACACAGATGATGAAGAGCTGTCACATTGTCTATGGGGTAGGATAACAACCAAGTTTATTGTTTACTCAGGTGTGGCACATAAATTGACATGTACAATAATGCCAATTCCTTAAAATAGTTTTTTGTTGTCCAAGGCTTGACGCTAAATCCAGATCTTGAGAGCGAGAGTGAGGACAGTGAGCCTGATGGACCTGACGATCCAGTGATACCTTCCCCTGAGATGGATGACGCTAAAGGTGAGTCAAATGACCAAAGCCTGGCTAAGTTGTGTTGCTGCCATCTAGGGGCCAACAAAGGAAAGCTTATTTTGTTTTTTTATTTTGTTCCCACGTGCTGGGCTTGTTTGATCCCGAGCTCTTGCCCTACCTATTTGCCATGGTAACTAAATTCATCCTCATCATTGGCCCAGCTGTATATGGGGTAGGGTGTCCAGGAAAAGTGTGCCAAAAATCGATTCACAACAATCAAAATGCTCGCTTAGTACGATTCCGAATCCTTATGAAATGCCCCACTGCAAACTTTATGAATTACAAATAATGAAACAAATCTGCTTCCTGCCATTATCTGTGTAACTAGGCTGGATGCGCATTGCCTAAGAAGAAACAATTATATCATGTCACACACGCTAACTGCATGCTGCATGGATGTCAACACAATGCCCGTAGTATGCTTTTATTGTGATGTTGGGCTTTGCAGCGGCATTTGCTACCAGGTAGCATTTTTTACCTCGCAACTTCCAATTTCAATGCCAACTTACCACGTCTCTCCACTCATCATCACATAACCATAAAAAAATCCTATTCAAACACTCATTAAGTCAATTCCGTTGTCATAGAATGATAAGACACAAGTGTCCAACATCAGCGCTAGCGCTGGTACATTCAAATACAGTTGGACAAATATCAAAGTCAGACAAAAAAAAAAAAGGTCCTTTCTTTGAATGAAACATTAACTGCAAATATAAGTAAAATGTTGGCTTTCTACTAATCTATAAAAGTTGACATATTTCAAGAAAGATGAATGAAATGAAACTGTTAATTGAAATGAAACGAAAACTGTTAAATAACAATAACAAAACAACTTAAACCTGCAGTGTTCCAGAAGGAGGTGCTGGGCACTCTGCAAAGAGGCTTGGATGAGAATATCAGCTGCGACCACCTGGTGCTTGAGATCAACTCTCTCAAGTAAGTTGTAAGAGCCTACTGAAGTTCTCTCTCTCAAAGCCATCAAGTTTAACAAGCGTGTAACTTGTCCAGGTACGCCTACAACATCACGCTACAGGAAGTGATGCAGATACTAACTGCAGTGCTGTTGAATCTCCCGTTGCAAAATCATGCATCGCAGATCACCGCATCTCAATATGTGACTGGCCTTCTCCCGGTAACGCTGCTTTTCAGGGACAATTAATTCCGAATGGACCAGAGTAGACACGCCTCTCTCAATCAATGAATTTGTCACAGTACTTTTGGGCATACCATACTATAACAATACCCATACTGCATAATGGATGCATAAGTGCCAATATTTTTAAATGAAATGTTTTGGCATTTAATCGCCCATATTTTTTTTGGTAATCATTGTTAGGTATACTTTCGATTCCCATTTTTTCACACATCTAATCCCAGCAACCATCCTGAAGGTTGTTTTCACAGTGACACATCTACATACATTTGAGTACAGTGTTGTCATTTTTATTCCGAATAAAAAATGTGCCGTAACAATACAAGAACTAACACTTGAACAACCTTCATTCTGTCTATGGTTTAAAATCAACCGTTGTGTTCCTCTTTATCAGACAGTGACAAGACTTAAAAACTTTAAAATTCAAAAAATAAAAACTTTAAAAACATTTCTAAGAGGTTAGACCTGACATGTTTCAGCGTTATCTTTCACGTTCTTCAGTGTGTCACACGATGGTCCGTGACTCGTCTGTCAGCTGATGTTTCATGGAGCCGTGACTCACCTGTCAGATTTTTCGACAGGAGAGTCACGCCTCCGCCTCCATGAAACATCAGCTCACAAAAAGACAGGTCACGGACCATCATGTGACACTGTGAAGAAGGCCAAAGATTGCGCCAAAACATGTCAGGTAAAAACCCTTATTTTAATGTTTTAAAGTTTTTAAGTCTTGTCACTGTCTGATAAAGAGGGACACAACAGTTGAATACAAGAACAAAACTTTTTCAAACTCCCATAAATTTTCTGTGAAAGTGCCGTGTTGTCATCACATCCGTAAAGACTCCATTTGCCAGTGCACTACAGCAGAAGTGGTGGCCCCTAACAGATTGTGTGGTTCTTCTGTCAGTTATTAGAGAGATGGGCACCAGTGTTTAAGAACTACGTGAAGAGATCACAGGACCAACTGGATTGTCTGACTGCTTTCGAGGAGCACTTTCTGGAGCAAGTCGGTCACTGGCCCGCCATGTGCAAGGTAAGGCTCATCTGCATGATGTCATTCTCGCTCACATAGTGGGAATACTTGAAGACATAGTTCCCTCTGTTTGCTTTTTAGATTCTTATGAACATGTACCAACTGGAGATCCTGGAGGAGGAGATGATTCTGCGCTGGTTTTCTCATAACGTCACGTCTGACAAAAGCAGACAGCTCCGGAAGAACCAAGGGGTAAGTGCCCGCATTACACCAAGTAAGATTATAAATGGGTGACGTACTTCTAATCTTTGGAAATATGAATGGATATGAACCTTTTTGGATCATAGATGATCACAGCAATTGGACTATTTCATTGCATCCCAATAAAATAAATGGATATTTTTATTGTAATTTGATGACACTTTATTGAACGTTTTTCTTTTCTCTCCCTAAAGCTTCAGAAGTTCATTCAGTGGCTGAGGGAGGCTGAGGAATCATCAGAGGAGGACGGCGAATAATCCGTCAGTTTTAACGGTCAAAGCAGACGTGCCAAAACTTGACGGCTGACCTGCACTTAAGCTTCCTTTATCAGCGCTGTACAACTGACATCCATAATTATTTGTGCCTTGAATGGAATTATACAAAAGGCGTAGGCTCTTGGACCGCTTGACAAAAGGTGGCAACATCCATTTCTTTCACTAACAGAATTCAGGTTTTGGAAAGTGTAAGATAAAAAAAAAAAAAAAAAAAAAAAAAAGACTTCCACATCACTGATACCATTTTAATTTTAAACCAACTACACCTCATCACATCATACAGATAAAAACATTATCTGAGCTGTAATATAAATGTAATCCTTGCCCCTATAAATTAAAACAAGCAAAAATTATGAGTCAAAAAATTCCCCGTGGTCATCCTTTTTCACTTGCCCGATGACTTTCGTCAGATGTCCATTCATAACGGCAAACCTTTCACATTTTAGTTTGCTCAAATAAGTAAATATGGGCAAATGGATTTTAGTTTTTAGGAAGCAACTTCATTTAATTTGCAGGGGTACCCTTGATTAAAAACATGAAATTCCAAGTGAAGGTAATGGTCGGGATTTATCTAAATAATTGGGACACCTGGCTGTTTCACTCAATTGGGAAAACATTGGGCCACAACAATAATGGGCTTTCTTGTGAAAGATTTTGTGTCATGTTTGTGAGAATTTCTTCTAACCATTCAGAGAGCTGGCTCACTCGTGTACTGTATTTGATTTTTAAATGAAGAACTCAAATTTGGATGTATGTCTTGATCCCTGATGCAATAATAAGGGTGCGTTTTGCAAAGAGCGAAAAATTCCCCGAAAATGTGATCCTATTTGGATCTATTGTCTTTTCCCATCGTGTCATAAATCACACTGGCTAGTACGGAGGCTCCAATGATGCCTGTTAGAGCAGTCAGCGTTTTCCACATGCTGGCTGATCGCTCGTGCCGCTCGATGAAGCTCTTGTAGTCAGTAGGAACCAGGAGGTATTCTCTGCCATCTTTCGGGGGCTGCAGCCTCCCGTGGCCTCCTTCCAGAACAACTTCCCCAAACACAGTCAGATTGCTCCCTACACGCAGCATTTCTTCAGTCTCCTCCATTGCCACCGCTCGCTCCCCGCTGATGCCCTGCAAGACCACATTCACCAGGCCCTCTTCGGCTCGTCTTACTTTGTGGTAAATCCTCTCCAGGAAATAACCGGAGCCCTCTGAGGGCTCTTGCACCCGCACATGGAAGTCAGAGATGTACGAACCAGGACAGATGAGAGAAAAGGGCACAGAGTTGTTGGTTTCTTTCCTGTTCATCGGCCGAGTGCTCCTGGAGGAAATCGCAAAGTAACTGGACAGTAAAGGGACGATGAATTTGAAGCATCAGAATATACCATGTTTTAGAGAGGGAGTTCCAGAATTCTGCATGTTCCACGACTTTTATCTTCTGAAATACACCATAGCATCTTGGAACAAATTTGCTGGTAATAGGCTTTTCATCTGCCTCGACCACACCTTAAAAAACAAAACAATCACACAGAAGGTCTAAGATTTTAGTCCACTAAAAGTTAGTACTAATTAATATTTCCATAAAATTCCCTGACCAATGTTTACGAGATTGCATGCAGTATATGACCCGATTTTAAATGCTAAGGGACAAAATATAAAATCGGACTTAATTGCAAATATATGGTTGTGGTCATGTCTTTGGAGAAAATAAGGGTTTATTGGCAATTCACGAAAGGGGATAATGGTCATTTTGACATTACACTGCAGTAGGTCTTCACGTTTCACATTTGTAACGCACATTTACCTTCTACTGCGACATAGCGTAGTCTCTTGTGGGGAGATGATTTCAGCAAGGTGGCCAAATGATGATCTGGTCGGAATACTGGTATTTCCTAAAACGATTCATTGAGCAACACGTACTTCATTACGCAAACTCGTCAAAAGAAAGGATAGTCTTATGACTCGTCCTATGAGAAAGAGGTGACATACCTTCAGCTTTATCAGCTCCTTTTTCTTCTCCTGGTACAAATGATAGAAAAGGCCTGAACAGGCAAAACTGGATCCAACTCCAATTAAAATCAGGGGGTTTATCGGGAATTCACTCATTTCTCCACTTTAAAAACGCACACGCGGCTAAAATAAAGCAATCGTGTAAACTTACAACACGTGTTTCTTAAACAGAACTAAAAACAATCATTGTAAATAAAATAACACCAGCAAAACTGAGAGTACGCGACGAAGAAGTCAACAAAAGGTGTTTCGCTTCCCTTCCTCGTTCGCGCGTACTACGTCATATTTGAGGCAGCCAATGAGAAAATAGCCAAGTTTCACAAAAACATACGAATGACCAGAAGATGACAGCACTTATCTACCAATTTAAAGGTCACTGTAAAATTTAGACTGTTTGATATTAAAAAGGAATAAACTAAATGATTATAAAAAAACTTACAATTATATGTGTTCCTAACAACAAATAGTATGTTCTAAATATAATCGTATTTTCCTTTATGTCTTCGGTGTCCCTCTACCTTCCGTCATCGTAAACATTACTCCGCTGCTCCGTCAGAGACGTTATTCGAAACCTCGCTCATGCTCCACCCCCCAACGAAAAAAAATAAAGTAAGATTTAGAAAATTATAAAGGACTGACTGCAATTAGCAATCACCTCCACTAGGAAGCATACACACACCTTTTTGATTCAGGCACACTTACCTCTCTAAAGACATTTTTTTTCAGAAATTGTAACATAAATCAAAATTCAAATCGATATATAACAGATTTTCCTGGCTAAAAGCTATCACTTCACAATATGCCTATTAGTTAGTGGAATCCGTCACCTGTTTGCCCGCAAAAAGGCATCCTACAATGCTCTGCTCAACAATGTTTAAGAAATGTATGAATTCAAATCATATTTAAAAAGTAAAATAAAACAAAACATTCTATGCCGGCTTTGTCCGAAAAAGGGGAGAGACACCAAGGTTCTTCTTACTGATGCTTTACTGACTGCACTTGTTTGCAACAGTTCACACCGTAGAACTGACACATACAAAGGAGATGTCAGCTACGGACAACATAACATGCATTTAAACATAAACCAAACCACACATACCACTTTGGGCCGCTAAACAGACAAAGCTGGAACACTTTACGTCGGTGGATACACGCGTGCCGTCGCGTCCGACCCGATGACAGCAGCGTGAATGATTTTCCGGAAGCCCCTTTCGCGACCCTAAATAAACTCTGCAGCTGACGGATTGAAAATCATCCATAAATTAACACTATTGCTCCAGTGGGCTTAGAAATAATATGGAGCCATCTCAACCGAAATACAAAATATAGAAATCGAACAGAACAAAATTAGGTTATGTTTTAATACAACATTGCCCTCTTCCGGCGAATGCATGGCATTTCTTTGCCAACCGCCACACATTCTCTTAAAACTGATGTCTAAACATTGCTTTTTACTTCGTGTCTGTACAACAAATGCGTTGAGCAATATAGTGTGCAGTATTTAGTTCATGGACTGATTGATGTTTGTGCTGCATTTCATCAAATGCAGCGCAAACATTGACTTCCAGCAATGGAAGCCAAGCTAAAGAAACGAAGCATTATAGTGACGGTGAGAGGTGGTGACATTTACAAAGACAGATGACATTTCTGTTCATTCGTGATTAATCCGTCTTTTAAAACTGGTTTCGCCATTCGGCAGCTCATCAGTCAATCGCTGGACCTTCGGTGACGGACGAACAGACTTCAGTACGGACGGACTGCTCAACTTTGCTATATAGTATGTATATCGTGTATGTGAGCTGTAGGTATTATTGATGTCCCCTAGGGGTCACTAACCCCTCACATAGCACGTGAAAAAAACAATGATGTAAAAGTGAGCTTCACCAAGCGTATTGAAACTGAGAGCTACTTCTTTGGCTCAGAGTAATACGAAGGGCTACCACATTGTGTGAAAACACCGATCATAATAATGATTTTTCTCAGTAATTAAGGAACAGCTGTAGTAAATATGTAAATCAAGTGTGATATGTAATGTAAATGTAGTACATGTATAATTGTTTGTAAAATTAATAGATAATCACCAATGTTCTATCTCTTTTAAGCTATTTGCAGAACAGGCGTGCAACCTACTCAAGTGATCACTACGTTGGTGACACCTGTTTTATTCAGTGTCAGGTATGGCAACTCTCTCACACGCATTGATGAATAAAGCCTGTCATATGTGTTTATATCTCTGTCGTCCATTTAATGAAAAATTCAGTTTATTGATCCTAGAGACAGTAAATTAGGATGGTCTGGCAGTGCTGAATCTCTCTACTAACAAGTTATGTGCCCAGGTATCGACTGGAATATTCCCCCTACTTGCTTTCTCCGGCATCTGTGGGTTTAGGCAGAGTATACGGTAACAACAGAGAAACAACTCACTTTCTCACCCTTCACACCTAAGAGCAATGGTTAGACCTTTATGGATTACTATGACCTTGACGACGACAAATCTACCCAGACCTCATCTAACACCAAGGACACACTATAAGCTTCTTGAAACCGAAAGATAAGAGTTCTTCTTGGATATTGGTCTTTTGAAAGGTTTCCAGTTTGATATACACTTCTAAAATAAGTAACACAGCATGTCTAAATTACTTTTAATTAAACATCATTAATCAGTAATGATTCTCATCTACAGGTATCTCATATGATGATACTGCTTATGTTAATGAGTTTTCATAAGCAGTTATCTCATATGATGATACTGCTTATGTTAATGAGTTTTCATAAAAAGTATCAATAATGATGAAGCTGGGAACAGATAAATATCAATATGCAATAGTTGATATCAGTGAATCTCTGCACATTTTTGAACGTTTTTAGAAAATCACAGTCCCATCTCCGATGATTTATTTTTAAAACAATGGTCCGTGAAGGTGGACAGGAGCCCGCTTTTAACACCCCACCCTCAGAACTGTGAGGCTAATATGCTAACCTCTTGTTCATTGCATTGAGACAGAAGACTGATTGTAATCTTTATTCTGATCGTGTGGAAGTAATGTGGGCGTGCTTTGCACTTTTGTTCTAGGTGTTCATAGTTAATTCATTAACAAAGCAACACCTTTTTTTTTGCGTATTTTATTGATAATGTATACAAATTCAAACTTGAAACATGGGAGAATGTAACGTATTCATTGGAAATGATTGTTTGAAGTGACGGGTGTCAGGTGTGGTTACATGGCCCAAATGTGACTGTTTGTGCAATGTGTCAATAGTCAGACAACATGTAGGGCAGTGGAAAAGGCCCCAACCGTTTCCTTCCTGAACAAGTTGTGGTTGGGAAATATATTAATATAGGTAGGTACAACAAAATAGATGACAGTTATAAAATAATTAAAATATAAAGAGGATACGTAATCATTAAACAGAATAGAGATAACTTAAAGATCAGATACAGGTCGGATAGGATAAAACAATCGGAATTATGTCACTTGCTGCGGTGTGAACCTAGCCTTAAATAGTGACAAAAAATACTCAACATTATTACTACTACTATGAATAAAAAAAATACAAGATTAAAAACACTTTTTTCACCCTTCTTACTATTCATTGCTCTTGATTGCCCTCTAGTGGTCACAAGCCTCCAGCAGCTGCTGAGTTTGCTTCAACCTTGATTGAGTTCATTCTGCAAAGGCCGCTTGTCTGCTTGCTCAAAACATTAACCAAACTGAACATCAATGTTAAATTTGCTAACGGTCCTCTAAATGATATTTCTGATTCAAAGCCTTATGTCACGTGTGCGATCATCAGTGGTAGCGACGTGAATGATGAGTCATTCGAAAGCCACCTGAAACTTCGCCCCTTTGCCGATCACGAAAACAGGTATAAACGTGTAGTGTTGATTGTTTGTACAATGCGTCTCCTCCACTGTTGTTAGGAGTTACACAAAAAACAAGGGTGTCCAAACGATGGCCTGGGAGTCATTTCCGGCCCACCATCCGTTTTTCATCTGCAAATGACGTGGCCAGAAAAGCTAATTTAAAAAAAAAAACGGAATGGAGGTGAGCAGAGTGTCAAGCGTTGGGTGTAAAAAAATGGACTAAATGATAAATGACTAATAATACGTTGGTTTATATACTGTGGAGGTTTTTATGACGCACAAAGATAAAAATAAACTATTTATAATAACAACAACAACAAATGAGCACAGCTTTGCTTCAAAACACTAGTGCTTAAAGATAATTCATTTTTAGAAACAAAAAGGATTGTTTCCACATTCTGCTCTGTGTCAAGGTTAGAATGATCATCAGGATGGGATTTGATCTTTGTTCAGTGCAGCCGTGGAACTATTTTAGTACACTTTAGAGTAATAACCTTAACTGTTTGCCAAATCACTTTTAACATGAAGCTTTTAAAATATAAATATGAAAAGATACATAAACATAAATAAAAATCCAAAACTTAGCCTAGCTTTTATTTTTTTTGTTCTTGTTTTCATTTTTCTTCTTCTGCTTTTTCTTATATTCTTTTTTGTCTAATTCTTCTTCTCTTTTTTCTTCTCAACTGCCCTCTTCCTCCTCCACTTTGTTTTTCTTCACTCCCTTCTTTCTTCTTCGTCTTCTTCGTCTTTTTCTTCTTCAGCTTCTTCTTCTTCTTTTGATTTCCTGGCAGTCTGAATATACTGGGGCATCCAAAAGTGTAATTTGTGAAATGAAGATGATAGCACTGCGTTCCTGCGGCTTTATTATTAGTGTTGCAGTATTAATGACTGAGGATGGTTCACAATCATTTCATGATGGATCCGCACTCAAACTTATCTCAGCCGGTATTGTACTTGTGTAGGTTGAATGTAGGTTAAATTCATACAAAACAATGTGATATTCTTTTTCATATTCCTCGTGACAACTCTGTGAGTTTTTTGCTCCTCTGCTGTGAGTTTGGGAAGCACTGCCGTTGCAACAATTGCCTTATGTGCAGGAACCCGCTTGTTGCTTTGAGCTGCATCACCAGTGATAAATAAGTGAAAGATTGCAGACTTCCCTTTTTACTCCTTTACTCTCTGTATACCGACTGCCAGAGTGTGATGTCTTTGCAAACATTGGGATGCCAGTTACACACCCAATCCATTTTTCATTGCTCTTTTTGTTCCTCGACATGTGAAAGTTAATTGGTGAAACGGAAATAGCTACATGGATACAGTGCAGCACTTTTTCCATCAGTCCTCCAAATAATGACTACTATGACAGGGGTTTCAATCCTATGCGCGCACTTGACCTTGTGTTCAAGTATGTTTTTATGAAAGGAGCCCATTTGACAATGATAGAGATAATGATGTTGCACAACAGCTGACAGCGACCATACAACACACTAAGCTGGAGCTACGTTTTCTGTGTGGAATTGCAAGTTAGAAACACCAATCGCGCCCATGAATAACAACTTAATCTTTTTTTTTTTTAAACATCAAAATCCCCGTTTTGTAATTCCTCAATTTGTTGTTGGCCCAGTATACCCATGATGAGTACGAGGTGATAAATAAGGTATGTTTCAGAGTCGCAAGCCTGACTTTTTGTGCCAAGTCTATGTTATGCATTGTAAATCATTTAAAAACAGCAATGGAGGAGAGGCTTTTGATGGATGCTTTACTTAGACCCTGTTTGTGTGTCATACAGTATGCGCCAACAAAATCTGCGGTTGTTCACATGAGATATAAAAAGAAACATCGTATGTGTGCATACATTTTTTTTGTTTGCTGCTAGTAAACAGCTGTCATACCAACAGCTGTGGAGGACTTCACTTCTGAATTATGTGACCGCTTATGACATGTTGACATAAAACAGGTTCACCGTGTTGCACCATCAACTGATTGGACTGTCTCGCTGATATAAATTCCATCTAAAAAGAAAATCCAAACCACATTGAAAAGTATTGTCCAGGGGTCGGTCTTTCTCTTGGGAAAATACATTTGGGCCATTTTTTTCCCCTAAGGTGACCTGAGGAAATGCACTTATTACATTGTTTAGGTGATAGAGCTGCATCATGCAGATGATTTTCATCAACTCTCATGTGAAATGATTTAAAGTTCAGTTATGCATAATGTATGAGGCTCTAAAAGAACAAAAAACAGATGTGGATGTTTGTGTCTGCATTATCTCAAGTCAAAACTTGATTTTTTTGCAGTTTTTTTTCTGGCTATCTGTCTCTTGGTGTGCATATGATAACTGTCTTATATTATTTTTCGATCAGCCTCATGCTTCACTCTGAAAACATTTGGGTCAACACCAATGCAAATTGGGTGAGAAAGCGATTGACCCAACATTTTCGTATTTATTTAATCCAGAAGTTGGGTTTCTTTTCATTTGGAACTCAAACCCAACTCTTATTAATTATTTTAGAGCCACTTTTTTGGTTCCTTTAACAAAACAAGTAACATTCTGGAGATTGTCTTGTCCAAAAATGACCCATTTTTGGGGTTGTTTTGTGCAAAAGCATCCCAGAAAAATGCACACCAAATATTGGGCCGGTCCTTTTTAATCCATAGATGGGTTATTTTCTATCCCAACTTTTATTATGGGTGTATTCGTGATTTTATTGTGGCTGTAATGAAAAGAAACACACAAATTCAGTACTAGTCACAGCACCTCAACATACTTGATCAACTTGTACTTGCCGAGGCCAAGAGAGTTTCGGCTGTGCACATTTTATTTATGTATTTTTAGTTAAATATTAACATAAATCTTTTAACCTAAACATTTCAAGAGCCAAATACTGTGTAAGTAAATCAACAGTCAGATGATCAGACATTGACCCTGATGAGCTGAGCGCAGCAAACAAATTCCTCCAACATTCTCAGGACAACAGCACATATGATTTTCAATCCCATTAGAATTCTGACATTCATCAAAGCATTCATAAGCCTTGCGAATCACCCACTGTGCGTAAAAGTAGGCGAGTGAAAACTATGCATCAAAGAACACGCATTGAAAACAACGACTGATCCCGAGTACTGTTTTGAGCTCGGTTGGAAGTAAGTGACTCAAAAATTGTCATCTCAGATGAACATTGTTTGCATAGTACTGATACCAAGGAAAAGAAGAAGCATAGACTTCTGCGTTAATTATAAGCAATTAAAGAGCAATTTCAAAATTCTTTCAAAACATCTCACTGAATGACGTGATGAAGCTGTAGCTACTTGCCAACTAAAAGTTTGATACAGCACCTTAATTGGATCTCAATCAACTGTGCAAGTGGTCGTAATGTTATGGCCAATGTTTATGTATTGGATGGAATAAACACCAATTTTAAATAAAGTAAATCTGCACTGTCCTTTAAAACACTGAGCATTATCTTATCTCCAGCTTTGTATACATTAGGACCAGCAGTATATGCAGGAAGTAAACTTTACAGTTCATTTTTATGTCTGGTTTTCGGTCAAGACACAACCCACTCCCTTAGAGGAATCCTTTTTTTTCATAGAAAAATTAATACCTCTATAACACGTTTTTTTCACTTGCTGCTGACTGAAAATTATATCATGATTGAAAGGCTCAGGTAACGACCAATCACGGCTCACAAGTTTTCTTGGTTTGGCCGTTTGGCATTTGCAAGATGTGCGGGGATTTGTTGTTACTTGAGCTCTGACTACATGTGATGCCATTTTCACTCAACAGCAAATGGCAAAATGCATTTTAAATGCATTATTAATTGTAGACGACAGGAAAAGTCATTTACCTATCAAACTAAGCCCAGACAAAAACAAACAAACATTTTACTGCTTTTTATTACAATTGATGTCCTTTAAATTGGATCAACTCAGCTGGATGAAGCCAAGACGCTTTAGTGGGTACTTTTATGCATCCCAAGATGATTGTTTCAAGCTGATTTTATTGTTACATAAAAATATGATGTTACTCTGATGTTATCCTTCAAATAGTGTAAAGGTGTCATGTTGCTAAAAAAAAGCTTCAAGCAGAGACAATATGGTTCTCAACAACAACCTTGAGAATTGGATTTAATGTTGTGTCCGCCGCATGTATATCGTGACCGTCAGTGACCGTGCATTAACTCTAAAGATAAACAGATTTAAACAAAACATTTAAAGCAACAAAGGTTGGAGCAGGAGAAAGGGAAGGTGTGTCGAAGGTGTGCCCCGCCGTCCAGAGAGCAGCTCTCATTGGTCGCTTGTCACTTGTGCGCACTGGTGGGTGGGTGGGAGGAGAAGCACGTCAGTGGGATTCGAGCAGCTCTCCGCGCTCAAGAACTCACAAGTCAGCCAAGAGGAATAATCCAAATCTAGTTGGATCATTTTTAAAGCAACCACACGTTCACGTTTGGTTTGAACAATACACGTGTGAAGGATATGCATGCGGAACTTTGGAGGAGCTTTTTCATTCTTCTGTCCTGCAAGCTGCTGAAAAGCGTGAGTACAACTAGACGCACACGATAAAAGACCCCCTTTAAGGAATGCTGACTGAGTCTGCCAATAAACGTTTGCGCATATGGAGCTTTGTAGCTGCAATATGCGCACAAGACGCAGCCGATTAGTGAACAGAGTTTGTTTTGGATGCATTGCGCGCCATTATGACCTCAGGAGCAGAGTGTCTGAGAAAGAAGAACTGCACAGTCATCTTCCCAAATAATGTTTTGTTTTAATAACTTCTTGATATTTTTTAATCTGTACAAAAGAGACCCGCCTCCCCCATGCTGTTTTGGTAAACTTTTACGACCTGAAGATTTTTTTTATTTTGCTCCATCATTGTAACATGCACATAGTCAGTCAGCTATATGCGAGGCATGACAATCCCAAATTGTGTAAAGGTCTGTCATGTGTGTGTTTTTTTTTTGGCCGGCATGGGTCAGGGATGCAATGGTCTCCTTAATACAACACCATGGCAACAGCCTCCTTTGTCTGTCTCCTCAGTGGTTTCCAGCGTCCTTAGCTATATCGGTCTCCACTTCGGAAGCATTTATGATTTATGTCTTAATTCAACAGTCAGCCCAAAGCTCTAAAACAGCACTTTGGTTTGATCTTGACAGTTTTGTGCACAATTTTCTATATGTTTATCACTGGCACAAACACCATGAATATTTTTCAGTGTCTATTGGGAAAAAAACACACACAACAAACAGGATATCATAAAAGTAACATTCTATTGGATTGTTTGTGTATTTCACTACTTTTCTTTGATTATACTTTGTGCTTTTATTTAAATAGCATTTGCCACTAAGGGCTCACAAAGTGATATTTGATTGAATTGGCTATAGAAAATGAATGGATGGTTGTTGTCGCCTAACCATTTGAATCTTTTTGTGAGCCCTTAGTGAAAAATGCTATTTAAATAAAATCATATTTTTACTTTTATTAAAAGTAGTGTGACCTCTCATAAACTATACACTCTTATAATGAAGATAAAAATATGCACTTCTTCAAATAATGACCTTCACTTTCATAGATGACAGATGAAAGCCATATGCCTCAAATGGATATCTCTTAATCATCTTTATGAGATGCATTTGTGCATAACATTTGTGTGTTAACTGTCACTGATAAGAAACAAACAAATACAATGAAAAACAATCCAACAGCAGTGTAAACTTCAAATTTCATTCCTTTTTTTTAAACTAATACGTAATAATCAAAATAAAACCACCATTGGTTGGCAACTAGTTCAGGGTGCCTGTTGTGCAAAAATAGCAGGGATAAGCACCAGTAAGCTCTTATGAGGAAAAGCGGTTAAGAAAATGAATGGATGAATGGATGGATGGATAATGCAACCACTGAAAGAAATTGTGGAAACCCCAGTCTCAGGCGATGTTCATTCAGTGGTTTAAAATGTACAAAAAACAAGCTCACAGACATAACACAAAACTAAAATCATCTACATTAGTCACTCATTTCTAATGGAAAAAAAGGGATCACCCTGTAAATTCCCATTCACAAAACTCACATCTCCATCACACTTTAGTCTGCATTTAAACAGCAGTGATCACACCCTGGAGAGCTGTTGCACCTAAGGACTTGACATTTATCATTGCATGGATGTCAATTGAAACAAAGGAGAAAATGATCAAACTTCTTAACCAATGTAAATCCTCACGCAAAGTTGCGAGTGTATTATCTGAAACTTATGTTTTTTTGTAATCCAGCGAGCAGCTTTCACAGTCCACACAGTTGTTCACAGTCAGCTGCAGGTAAAATCTTTGAAGGTTGTGGAAATTTGGGAAGGTGGTTCAAGGCAAGCATAATAGTAAACCAAGTAAGATATCAAAGTATCAAGGCATAAAAATTAAAGCATTTATGTCTTGAAAACTGAAATGCATTGCAAAATAAATGGGAGGAAAATTGAGTCAACATCTGTGACCAAACTGTCAGAAACTGCCTGAAGAAAATGAGATTTACTAAGAGACAGCTAAAAGAAGCCCTCAATAACATCCACGGAAACATGAAAACAGAGTTATTATAGGCTAAGGGAAAGAATTGGTTGGTTGTGGATCACTTGATGGAAGTCGTATTCAGTGATGGCATATCTGCAAGCTGATGAAGCTGTAATTTTTATTGGGGCGCAATTCCAATGAGATTTCTGAAGACAAGCACGTTTTCAATGTTGATGATATTGGGCTGCATGTCAGGCCAAGGCACTGAAAAGATGGCTGTCATTACATCTCCCATAAAAGCATAAGTTTACTTTGACATTTGACACGTTTCTTATGCCATTCTTTGAAAAGACACTTGGAGATAATGAAATCTTTTTTCAAGATGATAATGCATCTATCACTAGCGCAAAAACTGCCAAAAAAAGACTAATGAGATCAATGTCATGGCCTGCATTTTTGTCTTGAGTTCATTCAGCGTTTCTTACAGCCAGAAGTTGCCATTTGAAATGACTCTTGTCTTGTGTCATGTCTGATCGCCCCCCTACAAATTTAACCAACATAACCAACATTTTATGAGACTAGCGATTCCATCATTTTTCAAAGGGTTGTATGATTGCCTTGTTCTGTCCCGGTATTTACAGTTGTTTGCTAACATAAAAAAAAAAAAAAAAAAAAAAAACCGAAGCACAGTATTGTGTATAGTTCCCATTAATAAATAGTGCAGTCTTGTTTTGCCTGACATTAGAATTCTAGAAGTGAGAAGAAGATGCATATCAATGCGGACTGGCTCTCACCTTGTGGAGGAGGACGGGGAGTCATAAGGATTCACTAGCAACAGCTACATTTTATCAGTCTGATTTATGTCCTAAGAGAGTTGACTCATCAACCTAAGTAGCCACAATGAGTCCTGCAGATGGTTTTTGTCACCTGTATATTCATCGCCAATGCTGACGGCCTATTACTTCTCTTCAAAACATGCAAACATAACTCATATGGTTGCTGAATTACTTCCCGGAAAAAAAGCTCTTTGTGTTTTGTATATAACAGATGAGGGAATGCACAGCTGCTCATTTCAGGAGACAATGATTGAGAATTCACCTTGATAGCACCGAAAAAACAAATCTTCATTTCCTCCCCTGCACTTGAGTCATCGTGTCGAGAAATATATGCCGTCTATGTGCTTCACAGGTGTTTTCCATGCAGAATCAGATGTGCGACATGATGAAGGAGCTAGACAAGGAGAAGAATTTGTGTGAGGCGCAAATTGAGAACAAAACATCAGGTATGTGGACTCTTGCAATTCCCAAACTTTCTTATGCTTTTGCCCCATCCTTATTTGCTAATTCCACAGAATGTCAGGATGGAAGTGACAAAACTGGATCAAAAGACAACAAACGCTGTTCAAACCTCCCCTGGCATTACACCTTGCATGCTTGCACATACTTTTGCTCCTGCTGCCAGACCCTCATCATGTGGGCTTAGCCCAAAAGCCTAAATAAGCAACTTTATTTACCAGTTTTTATCTTCATTAAGTGCCCTCCAAAGCAACTATATGGTGCATTTGCACCCTAAAATGAAAGATTCCAAATTGTGTGGTTTGACCATAACGAAGAGAAAACTGAGTCTAAATAATGCCAAGGGAAATGTGCTTCAACTATTACCGTATTTTTTGCACTATAAAGTGCACCGGACTATCATGCATACGCTCAGGTTTTGAGAAAATTCAAGACTATTAGGTGTGCCTTATCGTGCGGAAAATACGATACTCATCCAAAGCACAAGTGGATCAGTCCAAATAGCTTGAATGGACTATTTTAAAACTGTTTTCATATATAAGGTGCACCACATTGTAAGGCGCATAGAATAGAAGCTGCAGTAATGGCTGTGGTTGTGTTATGCATCCACTAGATGGAGATGCGCTATGGGGAATGGCAACAAAACAATCAGATAAGTCAGTCAAACCTGGTTAATTGACAATCAGAAACTGAGACTTGTATAGCATATAATATTTTATATATAACAAGGTGTTCTAAAATTTTAATTGTAAAAAATACATTTATAACTGAAAAACGGGTAAAAGGTGAAGAATTTGCATGGTGATTAAGTTATTTTATTTTTTCGTCTCCCAAAAATGAAAACTGGCTGATTATGCGTGGTATAAGGCTCAGCGGCTCATGAGGCGCACGCTCAGCTTTTGAGAAAATTCAAGGCTTTTAGGTGCGCCTTATCGTGCACAAAATACGGTACTCATCTAAATCACAAGTGGAACAGTCCAAGTATCTTGCAGGTCTGAGACGTGAAGGCGATGAGTATATTGAGGTTCTCTTAAGGACTAACCGTGGTTGGATAGAATTAGAAATGAGCTCATCAGACCGATGGCCAAGGTGACCGTGGATGTTTTTGAGACAAATTTTTAGAGGCCAGGCTTGGGCGCAAAAGAGCTAGAGGAAGACCCTCAGCGAACGTTAATGTTACGGAGCAGATTGGCAAAATTCACAACAGGTCTTTCATCTGAGGACGTGAAGTCCTTTCTGAGACCCTTCCCGTCTATCTGTTGCAAACCGTCGATGACACAGCGTGACGGTGACTGCTCGCAATTTAGCAGGTTCGCGGAGGAAGATTTAAGATGTTATGGAACCAATGGACAGTTCATGTTTGTGGACAGTGATGACTGCGATCTGCTTGCTGAAACAAAGTTAGCTGGGACAGGCTCCATCTCACCATAGACCTTAATGAGGACAAGCATAATAGAAATGAATGGATGGATGGACACCATTCACGGTTCCATAAACCGGCATACTGAATTACAGTATTTCTTCCTTGGCCCATACTCTACTTGTTCACAAAGCTGATGCTAAACTGGTTGCTGGAAGCTAGAAGTGAATTGACCAATGGCACGGTACCATTTTCATTACAGGGAAAAACGCGGCTCCAAGGCAAAATTTATGGAGAACATTTCGTATAAACCTCGCAATTTTGCACTTCCAGTCTTGATGCGTGCGGCTCGAACACTCAATTAGAGGTGGTAGATCTCTGTCAACATCAAAAAATCCAAAACCTTTCCCTTGTAGCAGTATCAATAAAAAACAAAACAAAACATGGCATTGTGTAATATAACATATACATGAGTGCATAAGTGAAATTCCTCTATGAGGATTTATAAAAGAATAATACATTAAAAAACAAACAAACAAAAAAATATATATATATATTGTTCCTCCATTTTCCTAGAGGTGCAGCACTATCAACATTTGGCCTCAGAGCACACAGAAGGGGCCAATTTCACAGATAGCGTCCTATCACAAAGCATTTGCAAATGATAAAAAGCATCTCTAACCAAGCAGAATGTTCCTCGGTGCACCGTGGTATTTACACGTATTTAAATGAAATAATATGCACATATTTGTAGAAATTGCCGTCCTCGATGCAAATGAGTCTCATTGATAAACATTGTCTAATTCACTGGCACTGATGCAAATAAGAAAAGGAGTTTTGGGAGAGCAAATTTTGGGGGAGCAAATTGGAGATCTTCGTTGGCATCAGAGGTTCATGTGAATTTTGCTGAAGATTGGTGCTTTTCTGATCGTCTCGTTCACACCTACAGTTGCATTATGACAATTTTATCTGTCTACTGTAATGGATGATAATAATGATAATTATAATAATAATATCCCAGCAAAAGTGCGCTTGTGTTCCTATGTGAACAAAATATAACGAGTGCTGTAAGGATAATTTATTATTCATTTTTATTTAACAATATCGTAAAGGCTTTTCCACAATGCTTAGCTTGAAATAATTTATTTTCTTGGAAAGATTCCATCCATTCATTAATTTTCTAAAGATGCTTAATCTCACTAGGGTCGCAGGCTTGCTGGTGCCTATCCCAGCTGTCTTGGGGCAGCCGCTTTTGGTTTGTTACTTTATTTTTTGGATTTATTTATTTATTTATTTTTTTATCCTTACTGCCTTGTTTGTCATTTTGACTGGTTCCTGGGAAGCAATTTGACAGGTCCACGATTCTGATAACGGCAACATTGTTTGAATCGCTGGTGGCACTCATTTTTAAAAAGAGAAAAAATAAATTGTTATAGGATGAATGGTTTGCTCAAAGATAAATGTTGTTTGCGTCCAATCAAGAGGCCCTCTATCATCCAATCAGCAATGAGTCCACATCTGTCTCCCCAACCCACACCAACCACTTTGGGTAGGGAAAGGGAGTGTGCTCATTTTTTCTTGAGTTTTTTTTTTTTTTTGCGTGCTTCTGTCTTGTAAGGTGTTTGTTTGTGTGCTCTTTTTTTTTAATTGTGTGCTTTTCTTTTATAAGGTGTTTTTGTTTGCCTTTTTTGTTTGCTTAGGTTGTTGTGTGCTTTTTTTTATTGTGTGCTTGTCTCTTGTAAGGTATTTTTGTTTTTGTTTGCAATTACCACTTTTGTTTGCTACTTTTTTGTTTGTGTGATTTGCACTTCACGGCCCCCAGGTATGACAAAACAAGACCAAAAAAAATAATGATAGTAAGATATTCATGCATTTTATTTAAAGGTGCCTTTCTTGACCCTCAAAAACACCATACAAAATAAAAAAAAATCAGAAAGGGGTAGAGCAAAAATGAAATTACATTCAATAGGCATGTTTTGAACACTTCCTAGCTGCCATGTTTCTGCCCCGGTGTTCATGGCGCAAAGCAAGCATTTTACTTTGCCTTTTGTAGTCATTAGGGGAAAACCTGGTGTTAACTGTACTCAACCTGTCAAGCTTTATGGGCATGTTTGTGCAGACATATCATTAGTGGAATTTCTAAGACTGAGCAAACTATGGCTGCAAATGAACTGCAATTAAAGGTGGTATCAGCTGCCACATAGTTTTCACTGTGGATTCGGCCCTCAATCCTTTGGAGCAATACAGTGGAACAAAGGCTAGAAAATGTGCCTCATTGTCACAAGGTCCCAGTAATCTTGCTGTATGCTCCCCAAAACAATGTTGTCCATTTATTTTCTTAACCTGTCCATGGTAGAGCGGAGCTGAATACACCCTGGATTGATTTCCAATTAATCGCAGGCCACCTATGACAAACAGCCATTCACACTCACACTGTCACTCAATGGGAACTGAACTCTCTTGACATGTGTAAACTGGAAAAAAAAAACACAATTTATATTTTTGGGGTCTAAAACAGTAACAATATGTAAGTTAGCACAATAAAGCAAGTGAGTTGTTAGCTCCAAAATAATCTGCTGAGTTGTTTTTATTTACATCTTAAAGTTGGGGCATGATATAGGGTACAGTTGTGTTGATAAGTCGACATACACCCATGATAGGAACTCAGCAGCAGTCTCATGTCTATTTTTGATGTCTACTTCTCCCATCACTATGATTCAAATGATCAGCTCAAGCAAAGGTTTGGATTATGATCCTGATCATTTGAATCTGGTGTGTTGAAAGAGGGAACCAGACCACCCTGGACTAGACATATGTAAATTCAGGAACACAATTGCATGTCTGCCAACTTGTGGTATATGGATATTTACAGTTGTGCTCATATGTTTACACACAACTCTGGTATGTGAACTTATGAGCACAACATCGAGTTCTGCAAACCCTGGCTTCCTTGTAATATGTGGGGAAAGATCATTTTCCCAAGAGCAAAAGCATTTTTTTGGGGTGGAATTCAGGTGGATGTACTACTGCATCACCCACACATACATATTTGTTAGGTCAATTAAAGATGCTTAATGTAAATGTGAGTGAATGGTTTTCCCTTCTGTTGCTTGTGTCGCAATTGGCTAGTCACCAGTCCAAGGTGTACCCCGTCTCTTGTCCAATTTTTTGAAACAGATAGATGAATGACTCTCTTCATGCTGTTTTAAGAGAAATATGTGCAATGCAAGATTTACATATTAGCAGCATATAATTAAATTGGATTGTAGAAACAATTGCATTTTTACAACACTGTTGAGGTTGATTGCAGGCATTGCAATAGTGGCTCTTCACACACAATAAACTCCATTAAGACACACCTGTTTCATATGCAGCTCTCCTTTTCTTGATTCCCTCAAGTGTTCATGCCACCATGTCACCAGTGTAATGTGATTAATGTCAACCAGGAAAACGTGGAAGGTTTCACCAGTAAAATAATGAGCAGATGTAAGATGCTGTGCGGTGACCCACTTTTGTATCCCGAGATCAAATGCACCGTGGAAAGTCCCAGCCAACTGATGAATTAAAATCAGAGCATGTAACATAGGACAAGGAGCTTTTTCATTAGTCATGGTGGCAGCTTGGTGTTAACTAAGGTGATCTCCTGTTATGGATCCGACATTCTGGCTGCCATGGGAACACTAATACTGATGCTGAACAATTTTAATGCTACAAATATTTGCACAGTATATAATAAACATGAAGAGGGTTTTTTAAATTCTATTCATTGTCAATGTGCTCTCCAGGTTGCCTCGGTATGTGGGACAAGATCACCTGCTGGCCAAATGCTGATGTTGGAGAGGTGGTTACCATCCCCTGCCCCAAATATCTCTTCTATTTCTCCAGAGAGAATCCGACACGTAAGAAATACCCAAAAGATGTCCTTACCCCTAATAAGGTATCTAAAGGAAATTGATGGGTCGTCACATTATATTAATTCTTTATTTTGGAGTGTGTAGTGTCCATTTTAACTTCGGTTTAAATATACATAAGCATAGCAATCTAGTTATAGGGTACTCTTCTCCTAAATATATATACAAATCAATATTGACGATGCTTTCATCAATCCAAATAAACCTCTAATCACTTTTGTTAAAAATCATCAAGCCAAATGAAGCTCTTTGGTGTATTGGACTTTAGCATAAATAATCTAATTCTGGAGTGATCATAACCTCAATTTTTATCAGAGGCGTTTATTACAGTTGGCCACGTATCACCATGCACCACATTATGTAAGATGATAAGTTTATGTTATCTATGTGATTGCTCATACCCCACCCTACAGCCTTTAATCACCTGCCGCAAAATCATAAAGAGAGAAAAACATTTGTCATCCCAAATCATCTCGTCATTAGAGACACGCCGTGTGTTTATTTATCCATTTATCGTGCTGTAATCCAGCTTCAGCCTCATGGGGACGCAGCTAATTATATGGAAGTGACACCATAGAGATTACAATGCTTTGTAGAGCAGTGTGTTTGTGATTAGTCCCGCTGAGGTTTGCATGTATTGCAATTTGTCATTAAGTATCCTGCCTACTTTCTTCTTTGCAATCATGCTCAAATTATGCTTTTCATCTGCAGGAGCGGCCTCCATTTGGTTTATTACCCTTGAGAAATTAGCCTGTCAGAAACATGAAGGCACAGAGCATTAATTTGGTCTTTTCAGAGTTCTGGTGTGTTGTTTTTACAATGCATTTCAGTAATGATGACTCAAATACCAGTGATTCAAGAATTATTGCAGCTTTTTCTCGCTATTTAATGGCCTTTTATATCAATTCAAAGGACTAATTCACATACTCAGGGACTTTGGTAAATGGACTTTCACTTAAATCGCACTTTTCTACCTTGGGTACTTAAAGAGCTTTGCACGGTCATTTACCGACTGATGACACAGCATCAGGAGCAACTGGGGGCTCAGCATCTTGCTCAAGGACACTTGAACATGGTCTTGATGGTCGGGGGAATCGAACCCACAGCCTCTCAGCAATTTTTTTTTTAAATAATCAGTGCTTTAAGTGGGAAAAAATAAGTTCTGGAAGTCCTATTTAAACTGTTGCTAGGTAAATTAGGTCATGTGTTACACAATTAATTACTAATAAGTAATAAAAATATCATAGATAATAAATACATAATTACATTCTTCCTGAGTTTAAATATCCAAATGCATTTGAATGCACCTCAGGTGTGGTGCGCATTGTCAAAACTTCTTAAAGCGGATAGCTGCCACCACCGGAGACTTGTACCGTCGTACCCCACAACGATGGCATAAATAACTGGCATTTTATGAATCAAATCATCAACGTTTTTGGAGGGGGGGTATGTAAATTACTGAAGGAGTCCAATGAGTATCACAAAGCGAACAAGAGAAATGGAACTAGAGCGGTAACGTGGGCTCATGTAAAGTCCCGGTACGCCACAAAAAGGCTTGGTGTGCTCGAGGCTAATATGGAGAACCATTCCGTACCAGTACTGAGAAGAATTAAAAGTAAAAGTTAAAAATAATATAGCAGTGGACAACCAATATTCTCGGGGAAAGGGATCTATTTATAATCAATGCACTTTCTGAAAAACTTTTTTTTAATGCACTAAAAGTCCTAAAACATGCTGATAAATGGCAAGTAAGTGGTTTAAATAAAAACGGAGCTTAGAAATAAATCTGCAAATGGAGGGTTGCGGAAAAAGTTCATACTTTATGCTAAACTGCATTTGAATTGCCTGTTAATGACACTCCATTTAGATATAAAAAGTAAGTGACCTTACAAACTCCAGCCATATCAAGTTGAAGGTTTGATCTGTAAACGATGGCCCCAGCAGAGACGGTCAAGTTGCGGGTCCTTGGTCTCACATCATGTCCTGCTTATGCTGGGGAACATGCAGGAAAGCCACGCCATCTGAGGATTAATCAACAGCATGTGAAAGGTTCATTGCCGCAAAGACAAGTTTCCCGGGTCGCTGATGTGACCCAGATGGGAGCTGGAAGGACCTGAGAATGAAGGGAGATAATGGGAAAAGAGAATTCCCCAGTTTGGAATGGAGAGGAATATATTACACATATGTCAAAAGAGCAGAAACCGGGATTAGGCAAAGGGGGGTTTAAAAGTAAAGGGTGGACTGGAAGTCAACTCAATTATGCTGTAAATCAACAAATCATTGCAGGTCTCTGCTGGAGGAACTTGCTGTGCTCAGGTTATTTTAGGAGGACTTTTGATTCAATACATTCTGTGGCAGCTGGATGACAACCTTGTACTTTTTATTTTAACAACCCTTCCAGTCGAGTTTTTCAAATGCGCTCAGTGAGCCGCAATTGTGGAAAGCGCACTGTTGTTGACACTTTGCACAAGGCAGCCTCTCATAAGGGCAAGTGTTACAAAACATGGTGCCGCTGACACTCAGAGGCCAAGTCATAAATGCTGAGATAGCGTAGGTGACATTCACGTGAACTCTTCACCTAGTTTTTCAAACACAAACCAGCAGTATTTCTCCTCCTCTTAAAACTCACCCCGTCTACAACCGAAGATTGCTCTTGTGTGCCATCGCAAATGAGCTGGCGCTAATCATTTGCGTGCTTATAGAATCTTCCTGCATGAGAGGTGAGGTAATAAAAAGCCTCATGAAATCAAAACGATGTTGGGTGATTAACTCGTTTGAGCTCGCCTTGTTGTCGTACATGGCACTGACTTGGGGGATGATGAAAGCATTCTTCTGGCAGCCCCTCAAACATGCCAAATCCAGCGGGTGCACGGGCTAGAACAGCAGGGGCTTAGCATCTCCTTTGTGTCTTGTCATGTTGTTTGGGCGAGCTAAAGCTCCCTCTTCTCAGGTATTTGTGGGTCCACGCCAACAATTTTCCAAGAATTGGATTGTTGGTCATTTACCAACTCAAGCTCTATTTGATAGTGGCTGCGCAGCGATATGATTGGGAAATAACTGGAATTTCCTCCATCTAGATTTGTAAAGCGGTATTCAATACATGGATTATTTTTTTCCAGCATCCTTTCTTTGCTGACAGGGGAAAACATCTTTGTTAACATGCTACGTGTATTTATTACACAGCGAACGACCCCAATTTAATTGTTTGCTTCTTGTCCCTAGTTACAGAATTTTACATACCTCATGAGAATTCTTGTCTGAATGATTAGTGTCTCGTTTGCATACATTTACATGCACAGGTATGTGAAAGTCAAACTGCATAATGTTTTTAAGAAACATCACATCATTAAAGGGACCATACCAAGAGATTTCAAATTTGAAACTTTTTTGGTACTGGCGCTTCTAACCGGGAAGTGAAACATCTTGTTGGCTGAACATGATTCTCTCACCCTGTGGCTACTGCGCCCCCTTTATGACATCACAATGAAGCACAATGAAACAACAAAAAGCTAACTTTGTAGCGATCAGTAATGGAAGCCAAAAACATGCTGACATTGAGTTGAACTGGCATGCCTACCAACACCCGTTCATCCTATCAAATTGGTCGTCTCGGGAAACCTGTTGTCAGAATCACAGTTACAGGTAAATTCTGTATTAGAACGTTGATTGTTCGGCAGTGTACTTCCAAACACTCATTTTCACCACTTGGACATTTTCTACAGTAAAACTTTGTGACTAATAAATGAAACGTTGCTGATTACCTGGTCAACTCAATGCAAAATCTCTCCTCCCCAACCCCGGAATAAAACTTAAAGTACTGGACATGAATGTCTCCTCGGATAATGTGGGAGTGTATTTACTCTTGCACGAGCGGTATGGGGGCCATGAAGAGGCAGCCTGTTATTGTCATATTTGCCTCTCGTAAGCCATTTTTAACTGATCGGGCGGAGCAGCGATGAGAGCACAGAATAAGCAAAGGATTCTTAGAAATGCATTAATGAAGGAGAATAACACTTCGGGGGTGTTTAGGGTGAGAAATTAACGTTGTGCCATTGTTAAAAGCTCAAAAAAGTTGGATTTCTATGATGCAGACCTTTAAAATGTGTTTTGACTTCACAGTGTTGACTCAAGTCATTTTAAAAATGCGGCATTTAAAAGAGAACTAGAATAACACAGAGTGCAGAGCTCTGTGAAAGTTGAACTCTAAAGACTACATATAAATTAAAAATGACGCCTTCTTGAATTCTATACAGATGATTGTGTGTGTGGAGTGGCTACCTATTTATCAAGTGTAGAATTAAACATACACAAATACAGTACGCGTGCACCAAATTTTGCATTCATTTTTTCAGATGAAAGACACTGTCTCTGAAGAATCTCCTGCACTACATACATTCCAGTACAAACCAAGTTCAAGTCGTAAAATACATTTTAAAGTATTAGTCTGCGCATTCCAAAAGAATTTACAACAAGGTATTATTGATTTTAAGACTTTTGCAAAGATGGCTCAACACCAAGAATGTGCACATCAATATAAATAATATGATGTGGCTATTGCCACATAATAAGCTTTCAAAGTGGTCAAAGGGGAGGAAAAAAAGCAAGTAGATCAAATTTGCAACACAGGAAATTTTGCTTTCAGTGCTGCTGTTCTGGGTGGTTGGTGCCATAGCAACCACCTAAAGAAGCGCTGGGAAGTGGCTTCAAATACTGGGCTTATAGTCAAGGCCTTTTTACAAGAAAGTTCACGTGGCCACACGCGAGCGGTTGTGGGCTTAAACATGGATCACTTCCCCCCAAGCCAGGAAATAACAGTCACGGTGTACGTTCACAGGGCCGATGCCTTCCCATGTAAGTCGGCAACATGAATGAGCCACTCACACGTATCATAAAAAATGATATTGGACCACAAGTGTTAAACAAGCAGACACAAAAGCAGAGACTACTGAAGCGTTCTCATCTGTAGAGAACGTGGTGGTGTAGTTCTGATTTTCACGAATTTACCAAAAATTCAATTACCGGTAATGCATGAATGAGTGTGTTTTTGGAGGTTGTTGTTTTGTTTTGTTTCTTTCCTGTGTCTCGTTTGTTTGCGTTGTTTTTTGTGTTCCTTTCATGACTTGGGTTTGAGTTTGTGTTGTTAGTGTTAGTCGTGTTTCTGTTTCCATTGATTCTTTATTTAGTGTGATTGCGTCCAACTGTCCTTGTTAACCTGCTGGCATAGTGTCTGCCAATCAGCTTCCTGCTCAAATTGTGTCCTGCCAAGGTGTTCTTTGTTGTCTCATCAGATCTTAGTGTATTTCCTGTTTACGGGTAATTCTGGATGGCAATGTTGATGTTGCAGTTAGTCCCTCGTTGTCCTCGTGAGTTACATTCCTGTGTTTTCCTGAGTTTAGAGTCAAGATCTTTCATTCTTTCCGAAAATGTTGACTTTTGTACTCTTAGAAAAGTATCACAGAACAACCAGCAGTTGAGCCATTTTGTCTTCAAAAGGAAAATCAAATCGTAAATCCCAAGGCATTCAAGCCACTACCGTCAGATCAATAGTTACCCATCCTAATCACTTTAGGTAAAGCTGCACAGAGGAGAAATATACCATAGTAGAAAACAGGGTTGTGTAACTGTGAGAAACTGTTTAAGGTCTGAACCTAAGGCTTGTGCGCGGAAAGGATTTGATTTCTACATTTACAACCACATAAGAGCTGGGAAAAGGCAAATGGACCATATTTTTTTGGCGCTATAAGGGGCACTAAATTTTAAGGTGCACTCCCAATGGAGTGTGTTTATGTGCAGTTATTAACTGCTTTAAAACATGAGTATTGGCAACATTTGGATTTATATAAATATCATGTAAAGAGGTGCAATAACCGAAATAACTTCATATTTGAATTTTTAAAAAACAGATTAAGACGTTTGGGATATGTTTCTAACTCAATACATTGAAATCGGTGGTCACTCGGGTTACTTCCTTTGAATGGGTCATTTTTTTGTGTTCTGTGCATACTGTAAGGAATCTACCTTTTTGAAACAAAAGTACATGAAATTTGTGCAGAGACGCCACTTAACCCTCAGGGGACTCTGCCTTTTCACATAACTAATCTTATGTTGCAGACATTAGTTTTGAGTTATTGACGAAAATAGGAATTTTGAAAAAATATGTCAATTTGGGGATTTTACAAAAACAACCCTCTTAAGGTCTCACCTTTCGTTTCGCAGCAGTCAAAAGGTTTGAATTGTAACTGAAGTGTATGAAAAACGAGATTTAGTAGATGATGCATAATTTTGAAAAATAAATGTGCCAAAACTTGGGATTTCAACTTGGCATAAATAACAACCAATAAAGCACATTCATTGGTTGTTGAGTTACCTCCATGTTGTTGTTGATTTATCTCCATGTTTTGTACATTATCCATCCATCATCTTTTAGCCGATTATCCTCTCGAGGGTTGCTAGCTTGCTAATGCCTATCCCAGGGATATTAGGAGTACACACACACACATATATATATATATATATATATATATATATATATATATATATATATATATATATATATATATATATATATATATATATATATATATATATATATATATATATATAGCGACCGGTAGCTGGGTTTATTGCAAAAGGGCGCTAAATATTTTGTCTTATCGTCAAGTGGCCTTTTTTTTTTCATTAAAAATGCATATAGCGGTCATAAACTGAGTATTACATCATGGCTCTCTACACGTCACTCACAGACATACCTCAACAAGCAGCTTTGTATTGCTCATTTGCTATGCGTCTGTCGCAAAATCACACAGCTCCAGATTGTAGGAGATTGTGGTCATTGCAAGGTAGAATAAAATACAATCTGTTTCATTTATCTGGCTTGGCATGCTTGTAAATCAGTTTAAAGATGCACTTATGTGTTTGTGTGTAGAGGCAATTTGTTTACCCAAAATAAAAGGTAAAAGGAGGGAGATATTTTGCAAACAAAGAGGGGAGGATTATTTGGGTTTGGATATGTGTAGACAAAACTTAAATGTTGCAGAAACTCGAATTTTGACATAACCCAACCTTAACCTGAATATTGACTGCATGTAACCAATGTAGCCAAAGAACAGATCTATTTTGCAGTTAAAGGAAACAAACCAGTACAGCAAATATGTCAAACTTTATTTAACTTCAGTTCGTCATCAATATATACGGCACACTAGATTACAAAGCACACTGTCGATTAAAAAACAAACAAACCAAAAAAAAATGAAAGGATTTTAATTCTGCCCTATAGTCTGAAACATATTGCAGTGTGAACAGTGGGAAGTAAAACTGTGGAAAGTGTTTGAGTGGTGTTCAAACATATTCTAAATCATAATTTGGATTATGAAAAGTACATCCGGTAGGTGTGAGACGGTCTGGTCCTCCTTGATTTTTCCCTTTTGGAACGGTATGACCAATCACCCTTAAAGCAAGGTTGCAGTGGCCCCAAATACACGGGTTGCTTGTTTGTGTTCATCTCTATCTCTCCGTTATTTCATTTCCAAGTTAATGTCCAACAAATACATATTCCCCTCATGGGACTCATAATGAACTTTTTTCTCCGTTCCGAACTCTAGGCTAGCGTACTTTCTGAGCTCTGAAATGTTTTGCCATTGAGCTCAACCACAGATCCTATGATGGCGGGCCAGCTCGTACGTGAACCTTTGACTTGTACCCCCACGGGCAGGGCAGAGTAAAAATACCTTCACTGCCTGACTGACTTCCTGGGATGTTTTTCAAGTCGGAGTAATTAAGAGACAGATAGTAGCAAATGCATGTGGGAACTGTTCTGGTATCTTTGAGCCGCCGGGACGGCTGATCCCCTTCAGTCATACTTCCCATTTCCTTTTAGCATTTGGAAGCATTCCAGTGAGAATGCATCTCTGTGCAACATAATTAAGTGTGAGCAAATGCGACTCACACAGCCACAGCCAACACACATTACTGAGATGAACTCTTGTCATTCTGCTCATTAGGTAACCTGTCCAAGACCTGCACTGAAGATGGCTGGACTCCAATTAGCAGTGACTCCTATATAATAGACTGTGGCTATAATCCCAACAGCACCGTGGATGACGACGATACGGTCAGTATGGCAAACTGAGTTGGTGTCATGGTACATTTTTAGTGACTAACTAAACATGTCTTCTCGCAGGGAGACTTCTTTGATGCCGTCAAAGTGGGTTACACAATCGGTCACAGTGTGTCGCTTATTTCTCTGACCATTGCCATCATCATACTGTGCCTCTTCCGGTAAGATCTATCAAGATGCTACTTTATGTCCTTTAAGGACAATAAAACACCTTTTTTCCCTTCCCGCCAATCAACATGATAAAACCCACCTCATTTCACATGACTTTACAGTGGTTTTCACGTCTTACGTGTAAATCGTGCCGCAACATTTGCCAAACAAAGAAATACGTTGAAAGCAGCTATAAAGTCCAAACCACTTAGCGAGGAAGCTGGTGTTGTTCACAGCGTGTTTACGCTTGACCTTATGTTTGCACGCAGAGTGTATGTCTATGCATGGTTAAATGACACAAGCACGGCTCATTACAGTAAGTAGCCAAAGGGGTGTGGCCAGCAATAAACACAATATTGTTCTCAGCCATGTGTGTGCATGTATGTGCAAGTTTAAACAACAAGGGTTGTGTTTATGTCTCACTATTGTAAAATGCCAATGGTTTGGATTGAGGACACAATTGAGGACACACACAGGATGTGAGTAGGGATTTCTGTTAATATTGGGCAGCTGAATAATGTTGCCTGGGATGCCACCTATCTTGTAGGGAAGACTCACAATGGTTTATACTGTTAACACACTCTATCACCAGCCTGAAACTCCAAGAACTTTTCTCTTCAGAACCTTCCATAATTATGATAGTAGGTGCAATTCACTTAGAATAACACATTTTAATTTATATTTTATTTTTCCCAAGGAAATATCAATACTTAAGCCAATTTATGAAGTCTTTGTGTGTGTGCGTGCGTGTGTGTGTTGGGGGGGTTGTCGCATAAAGTAATGTTATGGTGTTGGTGGCGTTGTTAATGTCTTCCCAACATTTAAATATTTGCTCAACATGTTGAGAGTTTCATGTGCTTTGCTGATCATTTCTGCAGCGGTTTTGGAATTGCAAAGTCACATAATCCTTCACATGGTTTGTGGTGGAACACAAGCGTATGAGTTGCTCTTCACAGTGACTGCTTTTCGTCACATCTTACAATGTTTTTTTGAAGGAAGTTTATTTCAGAGTTTTTGGGTTGTTACTTTGCGACGTCAGTCTTGTCAAACCCCAAAAACACTTGCAGCCCCATTCATAATTGAAAACCGTTGTATTCCATCGGCTGCTCGATCGGAATCACATTACTGAATTCTGCCCACTTATTTGTAGAACGAAGACTTATCACTTCCTCTTCCATTGCTGTTTATGCCGAATGAGAAATTGCTGACTTCCTCCCAATTGTTAGCCAATCAATGGACCCATTCGTTTTTGCTTGCGTCCGTTTTGGAAACTGTACTTGATAATGTAAAATTGTCCATTGTGAAAGCAAGTTTGAAGTTAATATTGATGGCATTATAATGTACATTGCGCACCCCTTCCTGTCTTGTGATCCGCAATGGAGAGACGTTCACCAGGGAATTGTACCTTCAAGGAAGGGGATCGAGCAAGTGTTTTTGGGTTCAAACTGATTATCCACCAGAAAAGGGTTGAAAGATTTGCTGTGTAAACAGTCAGAATTGTGGAGATTAAAAAGACATGGGTCGCCTAGAGTGTTACTTTGCACTCACCTGTTGCACTCACCTCATTTCGTTTTGTTACAGGAAGCTGCACTGTACAAGAAACTACATCCACATGCATCTCTTTGTGTCATTCATCCTGAAAGCGATTGCTGTTTTCATCAAGGATGTCGTCCTGTATGACGTTGGCGAGACGGACAGTTGCCATTCATCGGTGAGTAGAGTATCGGATACTGTACATTCTATTCTCTTCATTTGTGCTTATTTTCCTGCATCAAACAGCAAGTAAACACACCCAGCGCTATTAAAAGTGTTCCACTCTAATCTTGACTGCATTGCTCTGAATTGATTCTTCCCTGACATAAAGCGTCGTCTTGACGTTTGCTTAACCCAACACTGGGTGTAACAATGTTTGCCAAGTCCTCTCCACTCCTAAGAGTGTTCCCCATTCATTTATCCAGCAGGATGTTGTGAGAGTTCCTGTTTGCTGAACATTAAGCCTGAACCTTTGTCAATAAATCACTGAGTTCTGCTATGGCCTTTTTATCCACTTCATTTCAGCATAATGTTCAAAACGGCAAACCATGGCAGAGCGCAATCTGGATAAGGAATTGAAGCTACTGGTTTTGGGTTGAATGTAGAATGGTGAGGGTTTATTTATTTATCTTTTTTATCTTAATCTGATCAAGTTACCCATGTCAGATGTGTGTGTCTCACATCTTGCTCCAGTAGAAACCATCGCTTTATTACCTGAGCTGATTAGATCTGTAGGCAATAAATCACATTTGCAAACCTTAAAGTCAGAGCTGAGCTATTTCCTCCTCTTGCTACACAGATTTTGCGCTTCAAACACAGCTGCTCTCTTTCTCTGCCATTTGTTAACATTCCAAGTGGACAAAAGTACAACAACTAGTGAGCAACATTTCAGAAGAAATCAATTTACAGTTTACATATCAGCCGGTGAAAAACATCCTCGGGAATTCACAGGAAAATCTCACTACAACAACCAAATTCTGAATGAAAAGGTCAATATACTACAACTGCGGGAACTTGAATGAAATATTGACTTTGATACTAAAGACCAACAGTACTCCATGGATAAAACATTAAGTACACTTTCACAATGAAATGACATCCAACTTAAGAGATTTACCATCCATCCATCCATCCATCCATCCATCCATCCATCCATCCAGTTCGTAACTGGGCCAGTCATCCTTTATGGAGATTGCACATTCTCTGTTTTTCTCTAGGTCAAGCATGTTCAATCCCAGTCCTCAAGGGCAGCTATGCTGCATGTTTTTTAGGTTTCTGTCCGCACAACACACCCGATTCAAATGATCAGCTCATAATCAAGCTCAGTGGAAACCTGATAACAATCCTGTTCATTTGAATCAGCTGCATTGTACGAGGAAAACATCAAAAACATGCAGGAAGGACCGGGATTGGACATGACTACTCTCGGTGCTCTGGTGACCTCGCACATTCCGAAAAACATGCGCACTAAGTTAATTAAGAAATCTAAATTGTCCATGAATTGTTTTTTGTCTACATGTAGCCTGCAATTGAGGGGTTTGTTAAGGGTCTACCTCGCCTCTCAGCAGTGGTATGGTGGCTATAGGGAATATAGAGAAAATGCAAGAAATTTCCCAGATGGCCAATGTAATAACGCCGGACTAGACTTGGCACGTGCACAGCGGCGACGTCGTCAGCACTCGTCATGTAATCTTCCCGAATGAATTGAGTCTTGTGAATGGCTCTTCATTGTGAAAGATGGGACTTGAGTATTTGTAGAGCCGTTCTTCACCCACTCCACTTCTGGCAGGCATGTCCTCTTATCATATCAGCGTTCAGTGTCGAGCAAATGACTTCAAAACTCTAAGGCATTATTTATTACTTATTACTTTCCTTTCAAAGTAATTAGTTACATTACATTACATCATTTTTTAAACACAGTTTAAGTCTGTAAATGAATGGTATGTTGAATTGATTATGAATCTAATTTAAATGATACCAAATGGAATGTTGTAAAGCAGTTGATTGGGTAGTTGATTTAAATCCGTACAGATGTCAGTCAAAAATATTTTCTCTCAAAGTACCATCTCAAAACAAGATAAATCAAACACATCAAATGTCCATCTCTCTGTAGAATACTGTTTAGCTTGCAACCGGGCCAGTCACCAGACCTTAAGTGGGGCAAACGAAATGCACTTATTATTACCCCAAACAACTACATGTACGTGTGTGCATGCAATAGTGCGATTTCTACAGATAACAGTGTTCCTTCGCCTTTCGTAGTTAATGGGTAAGTGAATTCTGTGAAGTAGAATTTGCCCCCTGGACGACATTGTACGTACATAAATAAAGTGCATGCAATGCATCTAATAAAACCTTTCAATGTTAATCTCTCTCACTTGCACACTAGACTCTCTCTCTTATGATACGTGCACATGCATGAAAACTCTACAGGCACTTACTTATGACTAGTTTTCTGCTAGGGGCTCTGATGGATGAGGAACATCGTGATGGGAATTGCTGCCCGCGCTTCTTCATTTAGGCCAAAATGCCTTTATATAATGTCATAACGCCGTCCACATGGTTGGTGCACGGTTCTGACCATGTTATTGGCAATCTCTAGAGCCCTCTTTTGTAGGTTGCTCTTATTGTGATGCTGAATTGATTGGCACTTCTTGTACTTGACAGTGATGTGACAGCAACTTCAGGATTTCTGCCACATGCTTACATGGAAAACGTTACCTAAAACACTTGAACAGAAAAAGGTTGCCTTAAACATTCAAAACATTTTTATCAGACAATGGCGCATTCTAACCGAGTGCTTAAAGAAACATACTGTAAATGAATAAGGGAATGATTCAACTTAAGCACAACAATGCACATTACTTTTAGTGTGAATGATGGGACTCAAGTCTTTATAAGGAGCCGTTCATGCCCCCCTCCACTGCCCACCATTCAGCTCATCATCTTAGCATGTAGGGCCATACACTACATACCGTACATACACGAACAAGAACAGCAGAGATAGAGAACTGAGTAGACGTAAATGTCATGGCTCAGTGGTGGTAGAATAGTCGTCTCCCAACTGAAGGGTCGTGGATTCGATCTCCCAACCGTTGTGACCATCTTGAAGTGTCCTTTAGCAAAACGCTGTACAACCTGTCGCTTTGGATGCTGTGCCATCAGTAGGTAGTTGAGTAACCAGTGTAAAGTGCTTTAAGAGCCTAGTAGAAAAGCACCATATAAGTGAAAGTCCAACAATATGCTAATTACAAAAATACATGTATGTATGTAACATCTGGTAGGGCCGTTGAGTATAAATCATCTTCGAAAACTGAATCTTGCTTCACTGCTTGATTTTGCAACATTGAATAATCTTGTGTCGTTACCATTTCCAAAAATAAGGCACGGCTGTCGCGTGAATGAGTTCCGAATAAATTCCTGTTCACTGACTGCATGGAATTCTGGATGATTTTCAGGTGGGGTGTAAAGCAGTGGTGGTATTCTTCCAGTATGGGATCATGGCCAGTTACTTTTGGCTGCTGGTAGAAGGTCTCTATCTCCATGCCCTCCTCGCTGTCTCCTTCTTCTCCGAGAGGAAGTACTTCTGGTGGTACATCCTCATTGGCTGGGGTATGTGAACATAGACGGATGTCTCATTTTTTTTTAAAGGGACTCTGTGCCCGTACCAACGCGTCTTTAGCTATATTGCACACCAAATGCTCGTTTGGGTAATACAACCATCATCATACGTCAGTGAATGGTTTGTTGTAGATGCTAGAGGATAATGCTGTGTCTTCATTTGCATATTGATCAGTATTGGTTTAGTTTTGTCTGCAGCAAGCAGCCGCTGCTGAAACCAGCCCATTTAGGCCAATTATATAACCATAGCAGACATAACAATCATGAATACCCATCAAAGTGATCAGGCACTTCATATGCAATTTCACTGTCTTGAAGAAGAACCCTATACGGGAAAATGAGTCGATGTTTTGTTGGCATACGTCCTTGGACCTTTCTCTTTAGGCTTTGCATATGAGCTACTAGGTTGATTGAAGAATTGAAATGTATCAATTGATGTGAATGTACGTGGGAATTTTGTGTGTGCCATTGTGTCCAAAGTCAATTTGCCTAGGATCTGCGCACGTATGACATTGAACACAGTCAGCTGGAGTAAATAAAGATGATGCATTTTCATTTTAATCTAAAAGTTTTCTTTGCTGGTCCTGTTACTACATATCTGAAATAAAAACACCCATAAATATGTCATCATTTGAGTGTCTGTCAAGAGGAATCGTGCTAAGCATACCACAAAATACAGTATTACATTCAGTCTCATTCTTAACCTAAAAATATTATTCAAAATATTAGGTTATTTAGACATATTTGTCGATGCGACAAATCTAATGATGTGTTCATGTTTGTCATTTGCAGTGGCTCCAACCATCTTTATCTCGGCATGGGTGATTACAAAGGCTTATTTAAATGATCTTGGGTGAGAATTATTGTGTTTTTTCCCCCTGTCTATGTCATGGTTTGTTGGGGATTTATTGAAAATCTGTCATTACCACCCTCAGAGTTCAGTATGTCATTCATTACAAAAAGTAATTGACATTTTTACAATTTATTTAATGGAGAAATTCACTCTGTTTCTGTGGTTGATGTTGCCATGCTTATTTAGCTTATAGTGTCTCTAAATCTAACATTATTTTTGCATGGTCTCTAAACAACAATTCATAATGATGATACGCTGCCCTGTGCACTCGCACTGTCGAAAAACGTACAAACAATTTGCGTTTGATTAGCATGAATACAAGATGTTCACATTTATGGTAGGAGCGGGGTTTTTAACTTTTTGTTCTTGACTATGTTGTCTTTTCTGGCAGATGCTGGGAAATAATTGATCACAAACCTTGGTGGATCATCAAAACACCTATTTTAGTAACCATTCTTGTGAGTGGCATTTCTTCTTTGTGTGACATTTACTGCTTGGATCTAAACAATTGAGTTATATTTGGTTGTCTGCTACTTTCTTGGCAGGTCAACTTTTTCCTTTTCATCTGTATCATCCGGATTTTACGACAGAAGATGAACTGTCCCGACATTGGGAGAAAGGAATCAAATCAGTACTCGTAGGTTCTTAGAGCTTGTGACACTGATCTTGAAGCATATCCCCAACTTGTTCATGAGAAATGAGTTATAATATTTTCAAAAATGTAAACATTATATCAAGTCAAACTGCATCTTTTTCCAGGAACTATGGAATTTTTAAATTGCATTTTGGTTGAGCTTCAGATTTACATTACCCAGAGGGTAAACAAAGTTTGAGGAATAAAAATGCTTTCCACTAATAACCATACATTACTTATTGAGTGAAATCCTCCTAAATGATTTTTGAAATAACATTTTTACATCAAGGGTGTGTTGACAGTATGTAGTTTGGCGGTGTATATCACTAGTTCATAGTGACCACCGTGACCACCTCGGATGTTGTTAAAGCATCTCTTTATCTCTTGTTCCCCTCAGGAGACTGGCTAAATCCACGCTGCTCTTGATACCTCTTTTTGGGATAAACTACATCATCTTTGCCTTCATCCCAGAGCACATCCACCCACAGCTGAGAATGGTGTTTGATCTTATCTTAGGGTCATTCCAGGTAAATATTCATGATGTATGACATACGGGGCAAGAACTGAGACGTGATCTGTCTAGAGCAGCGGTTGTCAGTATGCCCAGGGGTATGTCAAAGCTCTTCAGGGGGTGCATGGGATTTTAACAGCTTTTTGAAGATCTAATACAATGCTTTTAATGCCATGACAGGAACACTAGAGTTTTCCTTTCAAATCAAGAGGATATTAATTCTGACATGAGCAATACAACTACATTGTGTAATAGTGATTCCTTTGCAAAAGGTTGTATGCCTTTATCTTGTTGATTGTTTTTTAGGGATGTGCACAACACTCTCTTTTAAATCATTTTTACAACATTAATGTTCATGTTGAAACAAAAAAATCTAAGAGAAAATGCACTAAATCAAGTTCATTTATTTGAACACATGATGATGCCAAAAATGGTCTAACTCTATTAACTTATACACTGCCAGCCCAGTGAAAATAGATATTTGATGACTATAGCTACCAACAGCAGAATATGGGTTCAATTTGTAAGATTAAAAAAAAAAGTTTATTTATGCACCAGTAAGTTGATGGTAACAGCAAAGAAAATGATGGAGCACTAAAGTTGGAAACCATTGCTCATTAATAGCTGATTTAGCAAAGAATGTTATCTCCTGGGAAATTTTCCCTGAGATCCAACTCTGTTATGTGAGCCTCAACTTGGTCTAAGTCCTAAAGACATTATTCATACGAAAAAATGTCTTTGCCGTTGGAATATTGGCAACATATTCTCTTTCCTCCAGGGTTTCGTCGTTGCTGTCTTGTACTGCTTCCTTAATGGCGAGGTAAGCAAAGACAAAAATAGCTGCCTAAAATGTTTACTGGGCTATTATATCACTAACTCTCCACTTTGTCAGCACCATCTCTCAGCCATGTTTTCTCTACCTCCCCATCTCCCCTGCAGGTACAGGCAGAGATTAAGCGTAAGTGGCGAAGATGGATGTTACAGCGCTTCCTGGGTGCAGACACGAAGTACCAGCAGCCGTCCATAGGCAGCAATGGGAACAACTTCAGCACCCAGATCACCATGTTAACCAAATGCAGCCCCACAGCCCGGCGGGCATCTGCTTGTCAGGAGCACTTCTCAGCCATCTGACACGGAAAGGCAACATCTCAGCTCTGCACATAATGAAAGGGTGACATACTTAAGCAGTACAGTTAGATGTGGGCGTCCCTTAAGGTCAGTGCGACCTTTTACTTTGATGTAATTCCTTCAGCTAGCTGTGAAAGTGTGTAACTTTTTTTTTTTTTTTTACTGTGATGTGCACTCATAACGGAAGGCAGTGATTGTACAGTATAATTTGTGCATCGTGCATTGATATTAAATGATGAGTGAATAGAAAGCAAGATGAACAGAGTCCGATACGAAAAAAAAAGGAAGATGTTTACTTAAGACCACCTGGGCTATAATGTGCATGCACATAACTAATAGCCATGTTGCCTACTGTTTATTTGTTTTCATTTGTTTGTTTGTGAAGACATTATAGCAGTTCCAATGTACTGGGCCATTCTATCTATCCAGCCCAAGGCATTTTTAATGAGGTCTTATGCTGGATGACATCCCACAGTCCAGACTGATGAAGCCTGTGTATTTTTGATTACTGAGGCTTTCATGTGCCGATTTTCCTCCATAGTTGCCTTGACGTTGTGCCATTCTGACTTTGAAGCGGTAGAAAGGACTTACCTTTTTGGTTCTGAACACATAGTAGTTTAGGTTACGTGGTAACAGAGATTAAGGTCCGTTACTTTCAACATATACTTGAGTCCAGAAGTATTTGGACAGCTGTCATATATCCCCTGACCAGTGGGTTTTGGTGTACCCTGCCTCTCTCCCAAAGTCACCTAGAATAAGCTTAATCTCATTCATTACTTTAATGAGCTCATGGGGTGTATAGAAATGCATGTCTTTAAAGCACCTACTAAAGAACCTTCAGGTTCTGTTGATTATGGCGGCACCAAATGCACTCGTGTTTTGAGTGATAGAATACTACATTTCCCGTAAGTACCAGTGCAGTTTTGCAAGTGTTGCAGGCCGGAGCTCCGATCACCTGTGTTCAAACTGAAATACATTTCTGTTTTGAATGGCTGTGACAGATGAATAGCAATGAGGCAATGAACCTAATTGTGTCTAAACAATAGCATCCTTTTGAGTTTGTTTCATGGCTTGTTGTATTAGTGTGGTAATGCGAACTATCAGTTGATTGCTACTCATTGCTATCATGCTAAATTGTTTCTAACATTATCACTACCAGTTTTATTTGAGCATTGCAAGCTTCGTACTAATCCACCAGGAACAGAACCAGGACAGCGTTGATCGGAAATCCATCCTCGTTTTGTAGATCACGCTATGAGTGAAAGCCAGGCCAGTATTGATCATTGACTGATGGGGTAGCCTCCCTTTTTTGTCTCCTCAGACAAGACCTTTCATTGATTGGATTGTTTTTGCAGCCTTTGTCAAGACAGTAGTAATTGCATGCAGATATTCAAATCATATCCATTGCCATCTTCTCAACAAATGACGAAAGGAGGATGTGACATATTCCATATGGCAATCGGCACGTTTGTCATTTTTTTGTGTGGCAGGGTTAATGCCACCCATCACAAAATTGTTTAGTGCTAGTAAAAGCAATTCAGGGTGACAAATCCCCCAGACAAAAAAAAAAACAGTCAGGTGAGTCAATGTTTTATCAGAAGGGTATAAAATATTTTTGAAGTTCATTAATGTTGCTTTGAGAGGTATCACAAATATATGGGATTTATTCACAATTTAGTTGTTCCAAAAAAGTCACTGATAGTCAGTCACCAAGTGAATATTTCATATACTCTTGGCGAGTGGGGGACGTCAAGTCCGGGCTGTGGTCTACTTTTCAACTGTTCGTTCCTGAACAAGGTAAAGAGCATAGAAAATGGAAAAATGGATGGATTGAATTTACATCTTTCCATCACACAATCACTCTATCTTCAGTGATTTAATGACTAATATAATGATTATAATTGTAGGACACATAGTTGTTCCTTGATTAGTGGAAAACACAACTTCGGAACATTACCAGATTCCGCTTTTGGGTTTTGCTTATCGTCTAAATCTACAATCAAGATACAAAGGTTACATTTCAACACCAAGCCTCTAAAAAGCCGAAAATCCACAAATGAATCAGATTCTTTGGAGAGATGAAACCAAGGTCAACATGTGCCAGAATAATGGGGAGAGAAAAGAAAAGAACATTTTGAAGGCAGTGATTTACTGAAGGCAAAAGGGATGGTAACGTGTAGTGAAGGCATGACAAGCACCCACGAGCGAAGAAACTCAGAATTAGATTATGCCCAAGGGCTCTACGCGTCAGGCACTCACTGACTGCAAGGGAGTTCAATTTAGCTCTTAACGCTTTTACTTTTATCTATGCATACAGTACATCAATATTAAATGTGGACAATTTTAGACACACAAAAAAACGTTTCTCCAACAAGTTCTAATTCTAATGGTTAGAATATGGTAGAAAACCTCAAT
Source organism: Hippichthys cyanospilos (assembly GCF_059441005.1). Lineage (NCBI taxonomy): Eukaryota > Metazoa > Chordata > Actinopteri > Syngnathiformes > Syngnathidae > Hippichthys > Hippichthys cyanospilos. The sequence goes on from NC_142380.1 coordinate 12,627,994, forward strand.
AAAAACAGAATACACTCTTCTGCAAATCCTTTTCATCAAATGTTGGACCAAATTCAGCACCCAATAAAGATAAGGTAATGTTCAAATGGATTAACTTCACATTGTTTTTTCACAAATATTCACTCATTTTTGATGTTGTTGGCTGCAGAACATTCCAAAAACAAAAGCGTAAACATTGTTTTACTTCATTTGTCTTTTTACAATGCTCAGTAAGTGTTCGTTGGTGAATTCTGGCCCATTTCTGCTTGATGTATGACATGTAATGGGAGACAGGTCTGGCCTGCTGGCACTCCAGGCTAGTAGTCACACTGTGAAGCTACACTATTGTACAACATTCAGAATGTGGCTTGCCGCTGTCCATCTGCTGCTGTGTTATAAATGTAGCCAGTCGTGATATGACATTCACTAATGAATCTTTCGAACGTCTCTTCATTGTGAATGATGGGACTCTTTGTAATGAGCCGTTCATCCACCACCCCCACCCAGCTCCTTCCCTTCTGGGGAGCATTTTATCGTAGAATATTCGCACCATACAGTCGTAAATGGGCCTTTAGCTCTGTAGCAAGAGCAAAAAAAAAAAAAAGTCACACGAAGGGACAAAGTGGAAAAGAGAGCAGAGAGGGGCAAAGTTAGAACCGGTGACCAAGTAGATGCAAGTGGCTACAGGCTAGATTTTAAAGCTGTGATAGCTTTTGTCATTTTTTTTTCAAATGCAGTGCACATGTGTGTGAGCTAATATGTGTAAAATATTCTGCATGTTTATATTTACTTATATTTGAAAGAAAATAAGAAGCCATTAAATGTTTTTATATTTTTTTATGTCAAAATGAACCAATGTTTGGTGCAATTCACATTTCCAACAATTCAAACATGCCTAATGTACTTACTACAGTGCTTACAATACCTTAAGACAATATTTAGTCCCTTCACTTAACCACTTAAAGCATGACATACATTGTGACATTCATTCTATCTGTAAAACACTGATGTTTAAAACAAAACAAAAAACAACCTCCAAAGCATAAAAAAAGCTTGTCTTTTGAATGGCTCTTTTTAGTGAATGGTTCCCTTTAAAGAGCCAAACGTCCCATCACTAGTAGCTAGTCCATACACTGTCTTTTGATTGTAGTTACTTGTGTTAGTGGCCTTCACCACATCTATCTTCAATTCAATCATTTAGCCAATTCATATGTGTGTAGCAGTAGCAGAAAGTCGGCAATAAGGATTGTGAGCTCTGTTTTGAGGATTAGTGTCTTGTCTGGTTTTTATTGTACTGTGCCCATCTTTCCAGAATCATGGACACTCATCGTATGTATACAAGTTAGTTTGAAAAGGATTTGCAGCTAATTATATTTTGTTTATATTTTCATTTTACACAATGTCCCGAATTCATTGGAATTGGGGTTTGTTATAAAATTGCTGTAATGCCCTTTATATGAAACATCTTAAAGTTGAGTGTACATACTAAATGTTGATTTTTTTTTTTTTTTTTGTCAAACCCTCTTGGTGATGCACTGGTGTTTCATGGCCAAATTGAAGAATACTCACTGTTCACTTGTATACGGTTTTTGTTTTTTTTTGTTTTTGCCTGTTCGGTCAGTCGTTTTGTGCCGTTGCAATGATAAGAACTGTTTTTCTGAGGGGGGCAAAGTTATTTTTACTAATTAGACAGACATTATCAAATGTTGATGAAGTGAGGGCCTCAGTGACTAAAACTCATTTTATGTGGTAAACTTCAAAAATAGGTCAGAATTAATAAAACATCAGCATATTGAATGTTAAATGTTTCATTGTGGCCCATGTTATCAGCCAACTAAATCAAACATTAAGAGCAGGGGGGTCCAATTCATTTTTATTGTGGGCCACACTGTAGTCATAGTTTCTTTCAGAGGGCTGGTATGACAGGGAAGTCAAATAAATTTTAAGTGTGTTCGTCACACACCTAGTTTTGAAATCATAGACCAGCAAAAACTGCCCCCCAAATGTTTTAAAAACTTGCAAGTTTGGTATTTTAGCCAGAAACTTGAAGTCAAATCAACATTTTGCAGTCCACATAAAATGATGTAGCTGGCCGGATCTGGCCCCCAGGCCTTGAGTTTGACACCCGTAATTAAAAAGATACTTCTGCAGCTGCTACTCTGATCTAGGCTTTTGTTTGATAAGATCCACAACAGTTTGGTTAATGTAAAGAGCATATTTGCCATATCCTGCTCAGTTTACATCAACTCAACGTACCTCTGACTAAATGCCGCTCTCACACGCGCGCACACACACACACACACACACACACACACACACACACACACAAACACGTGTGCACACACTCACACATTATATATAGAGTATACCTGTAAATAAGGGGAAGTGTCCGTTTATGGCATATTTTATGGTGATGACTTCTATGCTCAGGTGTCAATTGGAAAATCAGTGTTTACATTTGACTACATATTGTTCACTCCTGGTGATTGCATTATGTCAACAATGAGTGTGTTGTCTGTGGTGCCTTGTAAATATTGTGTACTGTAATGTATTTCAAAGTTACTAGACAAAATACCTGTGGAAGGTGAATAAAACTAAACTAAACACTCTGAATTCCCTCCAATTCATTGTTAAATGGAATGCAAACACTGATTTCATTAAATTTCTGTTCTAAATATGGAACACATAAGGACAGAAAAATGTATATGCAAATCAGCTCTTATAAAATACAGCTCGCGTTTTACTTTTAATTTCCATTCTTTGGTTCATCCTCAGTGATGAACTTCTCACACTGTCTTTTTGAACAATGAATTGTTAGAGTTTTGTTATAATTTGTTGAGGCGCAGAGTGTTGAGACGGACAGGAACAATGGTGGCTCCCTCTGCATAGGTAATCTCACGTAGAATCCCAGTCCAGCACTTCTCTTTTTCATCGTATCTGTGGGAAAGAGTCACTTTTTAATGATGTGCCAACACTCACTGCAGAGAGCAACATTCCTCTAATCGTAAAAGAGAGAGAACTCAATCAATTAACTGCAGCAGGGCCATGCACGGCAAATAAAACTGTTTATTTTGTTCAAATCAAAACGCATTATTGCATTGAAATTGTAAAATACAGCCAGAGCAATAATATCTTAATATGTGCTGTAGTGATAGTTTTAATCGCTCAGTGTGAGAACACTCAATATATTAACTGCAGTAGGGAGATGCGCGGCAAATAAAACAATTAATTTTGATCAAATCAAAACACATTGTTCTGGTGAAATGGTAAAATACAGCAAGAGCAACGAGACGTGAAGATGTCCTGTCTTGTTAGTTTTAATGACTCAGTTTATGAACACTTTAACTGCAAATCCTTGGAGTGGCCCCCTTTGAACTTTACATCTAAGGAATTTCACATCATAAGACACTTGGGAGCTGAAATTTCACCCAGATGGCGACAACATGTCAAAGTTCAATATGACATGACCACATTTTGTAGTTATCACACCAGCGGGAGTATGCCATCCCTTGGCTAAAAAACTGATGATGAGAAAAAAAAATTACTCAAAATGGTAAAAATATTGCACATGGGTATAAGAAATTTATCAACTACATCTTGTCCTTTACCCACATCTGATTAATTTATTGCAAGATTTAGCTTTTACCACATGCATCACTTTTCAGATAAAATTAACATATAATCAGTATAGTTTGATCATATTAAATTGAATCATATTAAACACTCCTTTAAGGAAAATGTTACCATTTCATCGCAAGGTGGAAGCTTGGAATGTAAAACATCGAAGCGTTTGTTATAGTCTTTAGTTTATAGTCAAAACCTGCAGCAACGAGTAAAGTAGGTATGTTTTAAAAACGACTTACTCTCCAGTTTATGTTTCATATATTTAATCAAATTATGATTAGTAGAGAGGGAGTGTGACTTAATGTAATGAGGCCTCCTTACCTCCAGATGTCAGTCATTTCTGTTGGGACAGGCTCCTCACTGGTTTCACTGGGCATCATAGCAAAGCCCCCCACGGCATACAGGAAACCCCCCATGGACATCAGACTGAGGGAGCTGCGCTCCTGAGGAAACTCCGTAAACTCAGACCACCTAATCAACAAAAACGCACAGAGAAAATGGTATTCAGTTCAATTTGATTGATGGTGCGCTTTACACATGGAACAAGTCAAAGACCACACTCATCATTTAATAAAAGAATATGAGTCCCGAAGCCAGCCTTAAAGCAAATGCTGTATTACTGTGACACACGGGGCAGTATAATCTTTTGTTTTATGATATGATCATTTGCTTCTACTCCTGTTTCATGAGTCATTTCACATATGTGGACAGATGCTTCACCTCATAATTTCGAGACGGTGAGCGGGCATTTAAAAGCTGTTGTCTTACTTGTTGCTGGCTATGTCATAGACCTCCACAGAGCTGGTGAGACCCGTGTCTGTAACTCCTGTCACTACAAAGATCTGGTCTTTGTGGACTCCAACACCAAAGAGGGAGCGGGCCGTCTTTAGGGGGGCCAAGTCCTTCCACTCAAACTTAGTCGGGTTGTAGACACAGACTCTCTTCATGCACTTCCTGCATAAAACAAATGCATATAAGTGATTTCTAATTTAGCGGGACAATGTGAGATTATCTGAACTAAAATGTTACAATTCCACATCATACTTTAGCTCACGATTAATATGACTCACTTGCTTTCTGATTTTCCACCAATAACATAGACAAGCCCTTTGTGTGAGACAGTTCCATGGCCGTACACGACATATGGAAGAGGGTCTGACTCCCCCCATTTGAATGACCTAGAAACAAAAAGCAGTCAAAACACAACTTTAGCTCCTTTAGAATCAACTTTCACAAAATTAGAGTTGTAACCTAGATGCTGTGTTATTTTATCCTTTGTTGTTTACTCATTGTTGCAGGGACACAAATACTATGGCACTGTGCTTCTGATTAAGAGAACGAAAGAGATGAAAAGAACAACAGATACTGGCAACCTTTCTTTTTTTGTCCCACAGTGGGGAAACTTTTTTTCTTTGAGAGTGAGTGAGAGTATAACACTAGCGTTATACAGGAATAGGATCAAAAACATGAATGTACAGTATACTTTAGAAAATAAGGACATCCATCTGTTGGGGGGCAGCTGGGTATGAATAAATTAAATTTGAAGATTCGCATTTACTAAAAACCTACAATGGACACATTTTGAACATTACTATCATTACTTACTGCCTGTCATAGATCATGACTGAGTCGAGAACGTGCTCCCCTTCCTTCAGTTCCTTGCCTCCAACTATAAAGATGGAATTTTCCGCTTCCGCCATCCCAAACAAACAGCGAGGGTTGGGTTGTGAGGGCATCCCCAACCATTCGGAACTTACTGGGTCAAACTGGGAATGACATTAATGATGTGTAAGAGGTCAAGTTAATTCATTCAATGTGCATACATTAGTAATATTAATTCAAATTATGTTTAAAAAAAATCTCTCAGTCGAAACATTACCTGTAAGAAGTAAGAGCTGAAAGGTTCATCTTGGTTCTCCTCATTGTAGAGGAGCCCACCTACAACAAACACCTGGTTCTCTTTTGTCACCAGACTGCAGTGGTTCTTTGGGATTTCTCCAGAGTCTGACACGACAAAGCACTCATTTCTAGCTGGTTCATAGGCCACAGTCCCTGTTTCACTGATCATGAGTAACAAGTCCATCTCAAACATTCCAAAACGGGGGTTGTTGTTGAGTATTCCCGGTAGATAACCATCCTCATCCTCCTCACTTGCTTCTTCATCAGTTCTTTTCAACTTAGGCTTTGGGAGGCGACCTCTGCGAGCATCCTTAACCAGATCCAGGTCTTTCTTGACATCTTGGTTGAGCCGGATGTATTGATGGCTTTCCACTTTTTCTTTAAAGTAGTTCAAAGGCATCAGCCTGAAGCGGATGCAGTGCAACAATTCTGGCAGTTCATCTACCCTTTTTTTCTCATCATGTTTGACCCAGTCCATCAGCGATTCAAACACCAGTTCTTCCCGCTCCACGTTTAACGCATCTGAGTTGATGATTAGGGCCAGCTCGGGTGCGGCGAGCTGCAAGAAATCCTGGTCCCTGATTACAAGCTGGTAGCGCTCACAGATGAACTCCTGAGCAGTCAAGGCAAGCCTAGGACAGTCCAGAAGTAGCCCCAACCTGAAGATAGCTAAGCAATTGCCTAGCATGAGCTTCTCTTGAAGGTAGGACACACAAACAGAGAAAATGGATGGGATCTGATACATGTTAGCGACCATGAAAATGTCCTGGACATTCTGCTCGGTCAAATTAATGTCAGAAGTGTAGAGGTAGCGCAAAATCATCCCCATGGTGCCAGGTTCCACATTTTTTAGGATGATGTCACGCATCTTACTCTCCTCGAGGTCAGAAAGGAACATCGCCTTGAAGAAGGGGCTGCTAGCTGCTAAAACCAATCGGTGGCAGGGGAACTCCTTGTCCTTGACTTTGAGGACACAGTCCACAAACTTGTCATTTTCCAAAAGGTCGCATAGCCCATCTTGAAGAAGGGTTTGCTGGTACATCCGAGGCTGCTCTGTTGGGTCTATAGGCAGAGCAGTCATCTTGTTCTGCTAACTTATCCCGGTTTCTCAGGAAGGAGAGAAGAGGGTCTTCTCATTCCCTACAACAGAAGAGGACTGCCAGTATTCATATCCCAGGTCGTTCTATTAAGCCTCCACTGGTTGGCTGCAGCTGTCAGGGGCTGTCTTTCAACATGAGTATTTATAGACAGGACACTCTCAGAGTTGAGGAATCCACTTTGATGGATCGGAAAGGGGCGTAGAGCGGCCGGGACCCCTACCAACCCATTCACCATGAAGACCCCCCACCCCATCAGACAACTGAATACTGAACAGTGGGGACAACATTTTATATTTGGCAGAATATCTCATCAGGAAATCACTTTAATATTTCATCACAGGCTGTTTTTTTCATGCGAGTCAGACAGCCTACATTGATTCCACACCCTTCAAAAAACAGTCATCGTACAGGTAGAAAGCTATCTATATACTAAATCAGCTTTTGGAAAACAATTCGTAACACAATAACTGTCACCAATCAAAGTAGGGCTTGCAGGTTTGAATACCGCTATATTTGAAAGGGAAGCGGGGATTAGTTAGATGTTGGGAATACAAATGGGGCTTCCATCCTGAGTACTAACTTAAGAGGTTGTGAAAAGATAACATCCACACCAAAAAATGCTTGGGAGCAGAATCATAGGTGCAGAGTTGGTTTCTGGTTGAAGGAAGCAATTTTAAAATTCAAGAAAAACCTTTTGATTTGGGAGGTAAAAGCGGCAGGGGGCCACGAGTGTGCTCCAGTTGAACGTAATAGTTCATTTGATAAAATTTGCAACTAAGTGTATTTGAAATCTTACAAAGCCCATTGGGTAGCCACTGTTTGATGTCTATGCACTGTTTAACATATAAATGCACTTCATTTACCATTTTAATCAAGTTGGACTTTTCATCTGTTGGAGTATGATGTGAAAATTGGTTACTCAGCTGTTCCATGGATAAGTGTGCCTCATTATTTCACTTATAAGGAGCAGATAAAAGATTGAGTTCATTTGAAGAGTCATCTCACCATTTGAAATCTTGTGAGGCCATTTCTCAAATGAAACCCAAAGAATCCTTTGCAATCAGTGAAGCAAAACATCATTACAATGAAAACTTAAAACAAACCCATCGGAGCGATGGCAAAAACATGAGTTGTCAACTGTTTGGTACATTCTTCAAAAGGGAGAAGGCGCAGGTGAGTTCAGTAACACCAAAAGCCCCGGAGAAACATAGGAAACAAGTGTGGTGGATGACAGACAAATTCTTTTGCTCATAAAGAAAATTAATTTCAGTTGAGGACTTTCCAGGTGAAGGGTATACTCGTATCCATGTGAACAATTAAAAGACAACTTGAGCAGATGACATTCACAGAGTTTTCCACAATATTTTAACCTTTGGTGAGCCTCAAAAACACTAAGGCCAGATCAGAGTGTTTGCCAAGGAACCTTTAAAAGAGCCTCTACAGTTCAAAGATGAACTTGGACCATAGTAATGGAAACAGATTATTGATCTGAACGCGATTGAACATGCATTTCACAGAGCACCACTGGAGATGAAACCCAGCAACTATCTGTCATTAATTTCAAAGGATTTGCAACAAAGACAAAGAATTGAAGTGACAAATTATTCTAAATGACACATATTAGTTTTAGTCTCTTAAAAATTGGAAGGCACATATAAAATGTCTTGTAATTCCTACACTATTTACCTGATTTTTGTCATGTTTGGGATGGGATTTGTTGTTTTTCTGGTCTTGTGATATTATGTTTTAGTTTCTTAGTTATGTTTCTGTTCTTGCGTCTGCCTTTTCTTGTCTGTGTACTTGTCAGAACAATTTAATCCGCCTCTCTGCTTAGCAGCCCCTGTGTGTCAACCAATCAGGTTCCCCCACCTTTCGTGCCTGTCCAGCTGTTTTGCATTCTCCTAATTTAGTGTGTGTATTTAAGTCTCAGTTTTGTTCTATTTTGTTGTTGGGTGATTGTCTTAGTGTCAGGCTGCCAGCTCATACTCCTAGTTGGTATTTTCCCCAAAATTTTGCGTGTCTACCTTTGCTGTTTTTTGTGCGTTAGTTCAGATTCAAGTTTTGTTTGATTTGTTCCAGTTCATTTTTTTCAGTTCCTTATTTAACCTCCATTTTTAAAGCCACAACCTCCCAGCCTTCCTGCATTTTTGGGTTCCCCTCCTTCCACTCATCCACTCTCCATTCTACGCCGTGACAATTTTGATGTACGGTGTCTTCAAGTTAAAGCTCAGAGTCTACACTTCAAGCATATCCTAATTAATGTCAAATTAATTGTGGTCTTGCACAGAACTGAGATAATGAAGTTTGTGTCATTGTCAAAATATTTATGTACCCGACTATATATGAGATGTTACTGTATGATTGCTTGTATGTCCATTGCTCCATGACAAATTTCTCCTAAGAGGCCAATAAAGAGAAACCTGAGCTGCCCCATTACCCTGACATGGCTCCCTTGCCTGCAAGTGTGTGAAATTATTGCTTGTGTTTATGTGACGCAAGCAACGTGAGCATTAGACACCATAGTATCAAATGAGTTTGCCTGCAGGGATAAACAAAGATTAACGATGGTGATAGTAAATAGTGTTTTGCAGCACAGGCATGGGTAAAAAAATAGACTACAGCGTAATGTCAATAATTCCATTATTATTTTGGCACATGTTTTGGAATAATCAACCAGATGTATAACAAAAGGGTTGAAGGACATATTTTTGTAGAACTGCACACAAAATACATAAAATGTAAATTATTGGCAACTGTGTCATCTGTCACAACAATGGCACTAACTGGAAAAGAAGGCAGAGGTCAGCCAGGTTCAGAGTCACAAGAAAATAATAGATTTAATAAGCATTGGTTTGTTTGGCCTTTAAGGGTTTCATTAAATGTCATTGTGTGAGTGTAACAATGGTAATCACATTTGTCTAAACTAGGCCATCTTGTGGTGATAGAGGGCAACGCCTGACTCGGTGACATAACAGCATCAACTGAACGGATCGAATTCTAACACATTGGAGACAGTGGTGATGTCCCTCGGAGCAACCTGCAGATCACTTTAACTCTTTGCGGTTCAATGAACAGAAAACTCTGGATGGAACAAAAGTTTATTTTTCTTTTGATGAAAAGTTCTATAGAGAAAAGACAATGTAAACGTGATGGTAACACAGCAGTCGGGGCACAGAAAAACGTATTGCCCTTTGTTGCAATGTGCAAAAAGAAAAAAATGAGGTTTGCGCTTTTTTTTCCACTGGGGGCAGTATACATTCATCATCCAACACATTCTTGGTCGATATTACAAAGCATTAAGGCCTATATCATTATTAGCTGCATGCAACGTGGTGGATTCCACAGCACCTTTCATGTTTCTTTTTTTTTTTTTTTAATTTATTTATTTTATCTTGCTTCATTGCACTCCCAACAACGGCAACGCGGTTTTAGTTCTTTCAAACATTGTGTTGATTAAAGCGTAAGACATTCTCAGGTGAATAAGTAGAATAAAAACAGATGCTTGAATTTGAGGACATTAATTACAAAAAAAAAACTAACAAAGATTGGAACCAACTAAAATCTGCAAATGGCTGTTCCTTTAAATCCTTTGTGCTCTTTCATTATTACCCCAATCAAATGATTCGCAGACTAGACTTTGCTGTTTAGATACAATAAAAAGTACCATCAAAGGGTCTTTGTACCAAACCATTTTATGATTATCACCAGAAAGTGCACTCGAGGAAACGTCTGACTATTGATAACAAAAACACTGCATTTTGACCAACGGGTTGCAAGTCCCAACCTGGCGGCTTCAGCCTGCTTCTTTCTGAAGGCTGCAGTTGAAACAACTGCTAGAAAACTTGACTTGAGTTGGGTGCCTTTTTATTCTGCCTTTTCTTTGCCGCCATCTAGTGGCTTAACTGGCTGCGCATCTTCCAGCAGTGCTTGCTGTCTTTCGTGCTCTTTGATCAGCTGTACGCCACAGTAAGTCACCAATAACACGGACAGTGTAGACAGGGGAAAGCCTGAATGAAAAAGAAAGAAACTATGTTATCGTCTTACTTATGAAGTACGAATACCGGTCCCACACTTTTCTCTAGGTATACAGGCTAAACAACGACATCATCAGTCCTTGTGCGTTACTGCACCTTTGATTTAATGTTCGTGCCTTGATAGCAATCGAGTGTCTAATGTATTTTATTTGTCACGTAAATTTCTGCTTCTCTAATCATTCGCGTAAAAGTGAAAACAGCGGGAGCTGACAAAAGGATCCCGACTTTGCTTGAGAACTTAGGGACTGAAAATAACATGCTTAACATTTAAAATATCTTACTGCCCCTTGAAGTACTGTATCGTATGTTTATTTTACATGACATTTGGATTTTACTTTTACTGTGATTACATTTGAAAGCTAGTAGTTTATTACGGTACGTTCTACTTTTACTTTGATTTGATATTTCAGGGTCTTAGAAGTTAAATGAAAATTTAAATGATTAAAACAGGGACAGTAGCAGCGACTTAGGTGAATGTGAACCATGGAGCATAAACATTAAGAGCAACTGATTCAGAGAAGCAAGATATTGTATTTCATCCATGGCCAAATACTGTATGTCAGGGAGGTGAATGATCTGCAGTAAATGCATTGATTTATGCAAGCCAAAAATCACAAGCTTCTAAAGATTTTTTTTAGAATAAAACAAATAAAATTGATTTACATATAAAGGAGAGCTAACTTCTGAAACAACAACATACTGTACATTATTTAAAATGCTTTACCTTCTTGTCAATAGTGGCGGAAGGAAAGTTGATAAAAGCGGTACATTATTTTGTGTGCATTTTTCCTGTTGTTTCAAATTAGTAATGGCAACATGTTTTTTTTTTCTTTTTTACTTTTGTACAATTCCACTTTCACTAGAGTCGTCTTTTTTTTTTTAAGTGTCTGTACTCGTACATACTGTGAATACGACATGTAAGTACGTTTAAGTAGTTTTTAAGGTATAACTTGATTTAACAAGGCGTTTTCCCTACCTTTGAAAATCAGTCTTCTTCCAACCAGTTTGGCAAATTCCAAACTGTTCAGGGAAAGAACATTGTAGAGGACGATGGCCCAGAAATTAGCAGCATTGAACAGACCGCGGATCCTACGTGACATGGCTTCACCCATTAAACCCTACACGCAGAAAACACGGAACACGATTAGTATTATAGCATTTATAAATAAAACTCGATACAATTAGATATAATACAAGAGTTGTATGCTTAAAGGCAAACAAAGCTTATTTTGGCCATTTTTAGCAGTAACAATTTATTTTGTCTAATTAATTCGATAACTATATCATTTTCAGTCTACAGCAGGTGGAATTTTTTTTAGGTATTGATTATATATGGGGCGGCTCAGTGAATAGCACGTCCGCCTCCACCTGACACTGGCCTTCCTGTGTGGAGTTTGCATGTTCTCCCTGAGCCCTGATGGGTTCTCTCCGGGCACTCCGGCTTCCTCACACACTACAAAAATATGCACTGTAGGTGTATTGGTCATACTAAATTGTCCTTAGGTGTGATTGGATGTGTGAATGGTTGTTCGTCTCTGTGTGCCCTGCAATTGGCTGGCAACCAGTTCAGGATGTCCCCCGCCTACAGCCGGAAGCCAGCAAGCCTGCGCCGAGATTAAACGGCTCTAGATAATGGATGGATGGATGATTGTATATGGAAAATCATTTAGTAGTAATTTATCAAATGTATTATTGACAAAATATAAGAGTTTATGGCTGAAAATGGCAAAGTCACTTTAATTATTTTAATAGGTCCAATTAGGCATTCAATAGCATTCACGTTCAAAGTTTATGGCTGAAAATGGCAAAAGTCACTTTACCGTAATTATTTTAATATGTCCAGATAGGCATTCATTAGCGTTCGTGTTTAAATTTGCATTCATGGAAAATTTAGGGTCCTATTAACTGAAGTGTGTTGTAGTGATAATGGTAGCCCAGAGTGTCTAGAGATACAAGCATGGGGAGAAAACGCACAGACTCCTCTGGTTAACATTATTTAAACTAATATGTTTTGAATTATACAACAGAAAAAAAACTGATGAAGCAAAGTTACACAAAATATTAACTCACTCTCTAAACTACATTATACTACACTAGTACGTCAATTAAAAAAAAAAATCAGATCAATAGATTTCAAATTGACTGGATCAATATCTCTGTGAGGCTGTATCAGATTGCATTAAATTGTGCAATTTCACCATAGGTTATGGCCAGTAAGTATAGCGGATATTGATATTGGGTTCAGGTAGTTTGTTGGTTTATGTTTCTCACCTCTACAGTAGAAAATGGTGGAATGGAGAAGAACTTGGCCACCCAAAGCTCAAAGTTGAGACCGAAGCAGTTAAAAAAGGACCAGATATAAACCAATTCACAGGGGCCAAGCCATAGGGTGGTGATGGCAAAGGTGCTCATCGTGGCCAGGAGCTCCTTGAAGATTTTATCGTGATCTCCACCAATGTAGTCGTAAACATACCTGAGAAACATCCAATTAAGAAGCAATTTCATGTTGCTATTAAATGATCTGTGTTAGGTAAAGACCTTATATACTGACTTGCATAGCCAGTCATTGATGCCTCTGTCAAAGTGCCTACAAAGCAGAAAACATAGTTGTTGTTGTTGTTTTTTTTTTTAATAGTCCACATTCAATTTTGCATCCAACAATTAACACGCAAGTGTGTTAATACTCACGTCTCAGCAAAGACATATAACATTGTGATACACTTTGGAGGCTGAGGAGGGTCTAGGTGGTCCAGTGTTGCCACTGTGTTAATGACGCCAAACATCACGGCTGCTTTTATCCAGTCATACACAAGGTTGAAGTAAGCTAGACCAGCTGCAAATGTGAATACAAGAGAATTTCCATTAAAATCACATTGCTCTTTAATGTTAAGAATAAAGCAAGAAAAGAACGTTACTTAAAGTAAATCAAATACTAATAGTTGCGTAAATATTGACGGTGCGGGAGGGCATCTTTGTCTCATGATCCAATTCCGATTTTTGGGCGTACGGTTAGATTTAGAATCAATTTTTGATTGAAAAATGATTTGACTGACAATTATTATAATAAATTACTATAAATGTGCAAAGTTATGATCTACTCCAGTCTGCAGGTCAGAATGACAAACAGGTGGAGACAGAAGTATTTTTATTGTGATTGTAATCGCTATTTTATTCATTATTTGAATTTCTTGGCATACCAACATCCTGAATGGAAGACTGAACCCTTATTTGATTACATATTGTTAACCCAAGTGACTTAATGGCCCATTTATTGTAATTAAGTTAAATATTTAAGTAATTTTACCCCCATAATTTTTCTAGATTTGTATTAGCTTTTATAGATTGATAGAAAGTCCATATTGTTTAAATATTCACAGTTATTAACTTTTAATGCATAGATGGAACTTTTTTCTGTCTGAGCTTGAAATGTCCAACAACATTTTAATGCACCACATCCACCAAATAGTTAGTGGCTAGTGCTAATGCTGGAGCCTTGTGCTGTATCATACAATGACAGTGTATTTAACACGCAATTTCTTAATGGTCTTAATTAGTCATTAAATATGTTTCTTTAATGTCAGTATGTTGATGTTGGTAGAGATGTGATGCGACAGAAATAAAAACGGAGTCAGGGGGGGGTACATTTATCTAATTACATCGACTGCTGCAAAGGTCAACTTCAAAATAAATGTACGCTTTGGTGTGTTTATTTTGAAGTTGGCCTTCATAGCACGGCATTAGTGTGTGACGTGATATTTGTTGCTTCTTCTTCCTTGGCAGTGCACGTCTGGCGTCACATGGAAGCTTTTTTTTTTTAAACTGTACAATTGATTTGGGGAGGTTTGATAGCAAATCTGAATCACAGTGATTAGGAATCTTGATCCTTTAGTGAGTCAATTTTTCATTCATACCTCTTATTTAGTGGTCGTAGTTGGTACGTGTTTTTTTTTATTAATTAAGTGGATAAAACGTAAAAACCTCTGCTGAACAATAGATGCAACCATTCTGGTCACTTGTAAATTTAAGGACACAAACATAACCATTCTTGCTGAAGTTTATACCAAAACTGAATGACTGGGAGTCAGCCTCACCTGCATTTTTCAATACCACTTAGCATAATTCACATTGTTATGGACAGCATGGTTAAAATATGTAAAAAAAAAAAAAAAAAAAAAAAAAAAAAGATGAAAAAATAATGCTTGTGTACAATCACAAAAAGGGCACGCTCACCTAGACACCAGTCAGAAAGTTGGCTTACTAACTTCATGTCACTGGGGATTGTCAAGATGTAGAGATAGTGGAAGAAAGCATCCACTATCAGGATCACTGCCAGGTGCAGCACGGCCTTGGTGGTGATGTTCCACATCTCCCTCTCCTTGCGGGTCAGATTGATGTTGTTTGCCTGTGCAATCAAACAAATGCCATTAACAACCAATCATTGTTTAGTGGAAAAAAGACCAGATGGGATCCCACAACCAAGAGTGTGTAAGAGGCTGCAAATGGCTGGTGATCAGTCCAGGGTGACCCCCGCTAATTGCCTGAAGACGGCTGGGATAGGCATCAGCAAGCCAGGGACTCTAGTGAGGATGAGCGTCTATAGAGACATTGTAGAGGCAGTGGCATATATAAGGCTAACTTTTTGCGAATTCCTACATTTTTTTTTTCACTGCAGCAGTTTGATGCAAAATACTCAAACCTGTTAGAAGGTAAAGGAATTGAACATTTGCAAAAATCATCCATTCTGTTATTGTCCAAATACTTTTGCAGATAAACGTAAGGGCCAGCCTTGAAAGCTAACCTGTTAAGTTAACACATTCACGCAACTCAACACAGCATTACCTGGGCGTGATACTTGTCAAAGGTCATGACAGGTCCAAAGAAGAAGAAAGGGAGGTAGAAGTTGTATTTCAGCAATTCACCGAACGTATAATTGCCATCTTTCCTCTCACAGTTCTCCAAAGCAAAGCTCATACAGCGCATGATGGTGAAGCCGCAACCTCCGTAAAAGAGGATGTCTTGCAAGTCAAAAGAACCAGTCACCAGTGTTTCCTGCAAGAGTAGATTCGTTTACCAAACGGTCATTTAAAAATAGTTCACTAAAGTACTTCCGGAGGTGATGATACTTACCTGCCAAGAGTTGTAAGGCTCCAGCTTGATTGAAGCCAGTGTGGCCAGGCCAGCAGCAAAGCACATCCATTTTGTCTTGATCATGGCGACGCTGTACAAGATGATGCAGTGAGAGAGAACTAAAGCCATGAAGGTCCAGCCCATCGTGACCAGGACTGCTAAAGCACCGTATACACAGAAGATGAACGATCTGTGCTGTGAAGAAAGAGGAGCCGCTATAATCTTGATGCAATGACTTGACCTTTGTATTTTTATGACTAATTTGAGCAAGAAGAATGCTGTTAGAGTGCCATAGGAAAGGTTATCCACCACGTTGAACAAGTGTTTTGTTAGTGAGAAAAAAAATCAAAACAAAACGAAACAAAAAAGGTTATCTACTGAGTGAGTCAAATGAAACAAGACAAGTGTTATGATGGCAAACATTTACAAGTTTATTAAGGTTACCTTACATCCATCTATACCAATCTTCATTGTCAGCATGAAACAAGACAGAAAATATGTTTAAAACATTTTGACATGTTTTAAATATGCTGCATTTCACACAATTGCAATTACTCATACATCTAAAATGAAACTCAGTTCGGTCTGATTATGCTCATTCGCATGCTTCAAGTCAATACCTATTATCTTGAGTATGTATATGTTTCAATTCGAATCAAGTGAATGAAATGTTTTTCTTTTTTTTTTTTCGTGCCCAAGGCCTAATATTACTAATCAATATCATTGTCAGTAGGGATGCAATAACATCTTCACAGTATTCAATTTACAATATGGCATTATTGCAGTATTGTCCCCCCCAAAAAACTCACAAAAAACTAGTGCATAAAATTAAGAACTTGGAATGTGTATAAACACAATTTCTGTGATAGAACTCAAACTACAAATTTCTACAAAAGTTTTCTACAAAACTTCTAATCCGTAGGTGTCAAACTCCAGTCCTCGAGGGCCGGTATCTCAATTCTTCTTTCTCAAACACACCTTATTCAAATGTTAGGATCGTTTTCCATCTCCTCAAGTTTGCTGATGAACTAATCATTCGGATCAGGTGTTTAGAGAAGAGAAATCTAGAAAACATGGTGGATACTGGCCCTCACAGACCTGAGTTTGACACGTGTCTGATCATTGTCTCTGCACACATCAGGTAATTTCAGGTGCACAGACATGGGGTGTTTTAAGTAACAAACAAGTGTTAAGAAAACAAACAAAAATGGACAATTTAAGTGCTGTCAAGAGACCTAAAAAATGAGATTAATTAAAATCTTTAACAGGTGTAGTTGTCACCGTTTACCATCTGCTGTATTTGAGACTAGACCCAAGTTCCAACCTTTAGTTTCAAGCATCAGGAGGAATTGTGTAATTTTTTTTTGGTCAATTTATCCAATTATAAATTAACATTAAAATAAAATATTATCCATCCTGTATGTCGCAGATTTGAGTTTAGGGTTTTCTAAATTAGTTTGGAAACACTCTTTTCTGTGGCTCGCTACATTAGAGTCTTTGTTGCTATCGTTAGATGTGGATGTCGTCGCAGTTGAGTGCTTTGTACGAATGATAAAGGATAGGCTTGAGCTGCTTCTCTGGTAAGCAAGCTCCTTCTTACAAAAAAAAAATGCAAATCACCCTATGTTTACGTCTACGTCCACTCTTAGGGCCTTTTTTTAGAATTAAAATGACCATTCATCTGACCGACAACACTCAAAGGCTCCTCCACTTTCATGTCTTCCTGAACTCCTGAACCTCCCACCCACAAAAGAAAACTATCAGGTTATGCCAAGCACAATGACAGCCAATCAGTTTCTACTTCAGGATGTAATTGACCCTTGTTTTCTAACCCCCAACAACTCACAGACACAAAAACCCCAATGCATAAAAATAGATGTAATCAGCATACAGAAAGAACAAAGTAAGTGAGAATAAAAATGAAATTAACGTGATTAAAAAGAAAAAACACTTTAACTATAATTAATTGTAGAACAAGAATAAAAGCAATCATTTTCTGCTGACTGGCCCACTCAAAAGCGCCAGTGTATTTCTCAATGTTCTCATTAGATACCATCAAATGCTTCTACATTTTTGTGAGGGCTTTGGAAATTAAATACTGCATTTTTTACAGTACTTTTAATATCCGAACTATCAGTAATTTGAATGGCAAGTGATCTGTTTGAAATATGTAGAGTATAACTGAGCGTTGGGCTTAAATCAATCTACAAACATGGACAAATGCACAAATATTCAACATATATACTATATATACTTGCATGCATTGCTACGCCACGTCAATCTTCATTGTCTCTAGCTACGACACACACATCCAGTACACACATGCATGCACCTTTGGGGCCAGCAAAGTGAAGATTTTGGCAAAAATCACATGGCCGGTGAGAGCAAAAAGAATATGATTCCGGAATGTTGAGAACCACATCACCCATTCAAAGTCTGCAACATCCTGTGGAAGAAATAGACTCATTTGGTGAACAGAAACAAGTAAAGAAGATAATACTAGGATCATGATTAAATTGTTAAAGAAATTCAAACAGTAACTTACCATTTTCCTGCCAAAGTAATACCACCCTGGTTTTATACTCTCTTTGAACGCCTTCCTGCTTACATTCGCTGAAGGAAAAACACAGATGTACTGAATAAATGAAATACAGAGCAATTTATATGTCATGAAATAGGCACAGGTTTTGCTTATTGAAACTGTAATAAGATCACACATCAAACGAGATTGTGATGTTTTGGATTGGATAGCTTAAAGTAGCTACAGTATGGAGCAATTGACTGAGATCTAAATCAACAGATTCAAGATCTACTGTAGATCTAGAGACCTAGATCAATATATAAAATTAGGACATTTATTATACAATTGTTGGATTACTCACTGAAGTGTGAGAGCACTTCAATCAATGTGACAAAATTAGATATTACATAATAAGCTCATGGGGTTCATCTGGGCTTTTTACTCAAATGTTATGTGTTGGAACCCTTAGAAAATACTGTGCAATTATTTAAAACAGCAATCAATTCAATCTGAATCTTGGTGGTAATGATTTTTAAGTTGTATATGCTGTACTGTAAATATAGTGAAAAAAAACACGATGGGAGAAGCGTGCAGATTTCCTCTAGGTCCAACAGCTTTGCCTGATTAGACAAATGGCTGTGAAACAGGATATCAAACAGGCAAAGCCTCTTATTTCTGGGCACAAAGCCACACTTCTACTTCCAAGATGTTAGTGCAGCATGAAGCCCTCAGCTTTTCAACTTTCAGAAGGAACAGCCATATATAAACATTTTATGACAAAATAGGAAAGCCAATGGGATGGGGCAATAATAACGGCTAACACAAAGCTCACTGCCTGTACCATTCACCACATTACACTTAGGCCATTCATGTCTGTGTGATGAGTTTAATGATATGCAAAAACAACCATTGTTTAAGGCTTAACTGTGAGTAACTGGATTTCAGTCTGACAAAATTTCCTCCATAAGGTAATCAATCGGGTTATCCTTGAATTATTCTCATGTTAATGGAAAGGTGTAGAATATTTTAGTAGTGAAGCTTAAATCTATACCAGCAATTGCATGCAGTTGAACAGAACAAAAAATGTGCATTTTGTGATGATAAAGTACATTCAGAAACTCACCACTTGAAGCCTCAACTATCCAACTGGCAGCCCATGCTAGGGCCCCAGACAGTACAGCGATGTAGAGATACAGCTCATATCTGGGGAGGCCAGCCTTGATCCCCATGGTGGCGCTGCAAAGAGGAAGCCCCATGTTAAAAAAAAAAAACATCAACTACAAAACATCATGAAGGAAGAACTATAAAAACGAAAACATGTAGAACTGGAACCATAAGAGGGTGTTTTGTGATGTTTATTGTGTTACAAACTGTACATAAGTGGGCACAGATAGAGAGTTACTGTATATGTTACATAGTTTCCCATTTGAGGCTACTCCAGCATTAATGACATTCACAAACACACGATGATATTTGAGGGATGCACTTGCTATTGTCGCATCAAGACTTTTGAGATGTTGACATTGCACTGTTAATCCTTTAGGAAAGACTGGACAGTGACTTAAATAGGATTTCAGGGCTCTGACTCCTTGGAATCAGCATGGTCAGCTGCGCAACCTTACCTCTCTCTCCTATTATAGCCCGAACAGTTGGTGTGCAGCTGCAGTGCTATGCGATCTGAGCTGTGGCTTCTCTTCACTCCACTTACGAATGACAGGAATGAATATGAGAGGTGCACCCACTTGAATGATATATTTTGTATTATTCTTGACATTATTGTACTTTTTGATGAAGTTAAAAAGAGTTGGAGAAAGAGAAAAAGGGATTCTGTACTGCACAATGCCAAGTAACCATGGTTAAGAAGCAGGAGTGCGGCAAAGTGTCCTGCATACAAACTGAGTGTTTCATTGCTGTACTCAGAGCATGGAGCAGATTTCATTATTACTGTACAAGACTTCACTAACCTTGTGTCTGCTTCACACAGCCAATAGAAACTGTATCCTCGAATTTGAGAAGAAATAAAAGAAAAGTGGGTGGAGGTAGGAGGCTAGATCATCCGTCTTGAGGGGGTTTGCTGCTTGCTGCCTGCATTTGCCAGCCTCAGCCAGTCAGGATGTTGCAGAACTCAACGAATGGATGAGGGAGGAGGTGGAGTGGGGGGTTATATTTATCCACCACTACTGCGCTGCAGAGAGGAGTGGTTCGCTGTTGGCTCACTGGAGAGCAACCAAACACTCAAGAGACATTCACAGTGGTTAAAATGAAGGGGCAGCAGGTGCATCAGTCAGCAGCATCTACTCAAAGATACATCACTCGTCTGATTATCTTCCATTATATACAATTTTATTGGATAGACAGGTGGAAATTTACACACTGCGTAACAATGTCACTTGTCAAATAAACAATTCAATAAATAAATATCACACTTTATCCTCTAAAAAAAGCTGTAGTTTGCTAAGATACTTCATGTACAATATTTATGGTCTTTCACCATATGCGATATAAATTTAGCACCTATATTTTACATCTGGTCTGTACATAAAATACAGTGCAGTGTTATGATTTAAATTCCATATCCGGTGTAGTAAACGCGTAATTTTAATTTAGTGTGTTATTAGGGATAAACTATGATAGTGTGTCATCAAGTGTAAGAATGTATGGTGGGTGTCGTTAATTACATTGGGGAAATATAATGCAACTGTGAGGTTTTGTTATTGTTGGCGAGGATGGAACGTATTGTAAGGTTTTATTTTTTTCCACATACTGAAGCAGTGCCATCATCACAACACTACGTGGCGCTCTCTGTCCTAATAATACACACTAACTGGTAACTACGTATCTACGCACTGGAAACGATAACTTACAGACGCTTTTTAGTATCCAGCTTGGCGATATATTTTGTTTAGCTTGATCCAAATGCGTAACAGCACAGTTGACACCGAAATTCAACCCGCCCAAGTGCTGTATGTAAACACGTTTTTACCGATCGTCCTCGAATTCGTTTATGCAAGCATTATGGAGGAACTGTAGCTCGAGAAGGCGACGTGAGTAAGTTGCAGCGACGTAGTTCGGGCGAGTGCGATCGCTTTCAGAAGTGGCTGACAGAATCCATGACAGGGGCAAAGCGAAGCGCCCCCTCCCCTCCCACTTCGAGTCTGTGCGGCCCCGCTTCAGATCCAACTCCAAATACATCCAGCCTCCATGTTGCACGAAGGGGAATGCAGGGTCAGCACGTCAGGCTACAAGTGTTAGCTCGCTAACTTTACTGCGTCTTGGTGTTTTGGACAAGAGTAACTCTTCGTCTGACTTGTAAGTGTTTCGGACTCCGCAAAAGACACGGACGCGTGCACATCTTTTTTTTCCTGTTGGGGGGACGATCGGAGCCTCAAGACGAAGCCGCTAACCGAACCAGGCTAGTTGTTAACTTCAGCTAGCGGTTGGGTCAACGTCGTTTTGTTTTACTTTTTAACCTCGCGCATTTGGGGTTATCCGCCAAAAGGATGTTATTTTGCACCGAGATATAGATGACAGTCCTTAAGAGGCTTTTTCGGAGCACCGAGCTAGCTGGCTGGCTACCCCCGCTGCACAACGCTTCCCATCGGACGCTTTTGAGTCTTTTGTCGGCTACCCGAGCTCCCTCGGCATTAACAGCTAGCTCACGTCAGCTAGCATACCCGCCCGAGCAAGCGGGCTAACATTACTGGAGACTGAAAGAGGAATAACCACCCGGCTCGATGGACCACATGTCCATAATAACGCAAGTTTCCAACCCGAAGGAGGAGGAGATAATATCCTTCAACCAGGAAAAAGGTAAGAAAAGCGGCTAAGCGAAAATGACTTGTCGGTAGCTAGCTTCGCTAACGACTTGTAATGTTGGCGCAGCTCGTTACGTCCAACTGCACGTAAACATCATATCGCTTACAAATACATGTAGCATTTGGACACAAACTCTTTTAGCAACAGGTTTATCGGTGTTTCGTAAGTTTCTGAGCTAGATATAGATATGTTCATTGCATAGTCAGCATGATTGATGCTAGAGTATTTGAAAGTTGCTGTTCATCAAACTTCATTCAACACGAGTTTAAAAGGTTGTTTGATAACAATGGCACTACTGTTTTAGAATTGTTTTGACACTGTATAAAAATATTCCGGTAATTGCATGTCATAAACATGCAGTTTACATTTTCTCAGCCCTGCATCCCATACTTTACAGGATTTGAGAAACATGGTGGATAATTTCTGTAGCGGTTGTGCTATTTCAGTAGTGACATACAATGTTCACCTTTTATTTTAACGCATGACAGTTTATGATTACTTATGACGCCTGATGATAATAACCTTTAGCATGAGTGCAGTCTAGAAAATTACATTAGAAAATTACTTGGCTAAACTTCACACAAAACTCAGTCCTCTGCAGTCCAACTGTTTGTGGTATAAAAGACTAAATTATTACTTGATTAGTATTAAACTTTTTTTTAATTTCACCTGGATTTTCATATGTCATCATTTTTTTTGTGTTTTGAAACTTATGAGTGATTTTTAGTAAAGGTCAAAACTCAGCATCCATCCAGCCCCACTCAGACCAATGGGAAATATTTCTGGGTATAGGACATATATCATTATCAAAGCTCAATATCTGCTTTTTATTACACATGACTAATGTGAGAACTTTATTTTAAAATAAAGCAAAACAATGCATTCTAGTCTCTACTTAAAGCAAATGTGTATTATACATAGGCAATGAACAAACATCGGGGGTTATTGGAGATTTATTTTTATTTTTTTATTGAGCATCATATCAACACGAGTGTTTTTATATATATATATATATATATATATATATATATATATATATATATATATATATATATATATATATATATATTTTAATTGATGAATTGGTTTATTAATAAAAAAAAAACTTACTGAATAAAATTGCTTCTTTTTCCCTCCCTTAATGCAACCATCAATACATGAATTATGTGTAGGCAAAATATTTGGATGCTTTATAATACTTTCTCTTTAGTATTTATTTAACTTTACAACAGAGAGAAAAATAAACCAAAAATTGTGGATTTATTTATTCATTTTTCAGGGGGCTCAGCGTATTATTTGCTAAATCAGTCGGTAGATGAACTGGTCACTGTGGGAAAAAGGTATTCTACTGTAAATTGTTAAAAAAAAAAAAAAAGATAGTGATACCTGTTTATTTTATGTTTACTTCAATGTAATAATACTCGGCTTGCAAACAGATGCAGTTAATGCAGTTTTTTCTGACAGTGACAGAACTTGTCATTTGTTGGTGTGAAAATACCCTAACCCTGATTCATGGAATTCAGGTTGTACTGTAAGTTAAAAAAAAAAAATAATAAAAACTTCACATTTCCTTTCATGCCTTTACTGTTTTGTAAATCAGGGGATGCAAGCTCCCCAGCAAAGATCAACCACTCAATCACTCAATTATATTGAGTATTTTTAGATTCAGGCTGCGATAAAGCAACAGTTAGTTGCGGACAATCAACTGACTTCTTAATGGTTGCGTAAGTCTTAGTGTCATTAGTCTTAGTCTTACATCCTTCCTTTTTGAAAGGAATGAAAGGGAAAATTGTACAAACCAAACGCCTCGTGTCAGTTCTGTCACACATTGTACATGAGATTGCTGAGGTTTCTGAGAAGTTTACTGTGCGCCCAGTCACCGATTTGTCTTTGCTTATCTACCGCAAACCACTTGACTAAGAGCCCATCCCAACAGCTGCTCCAGAGGAATTTAACAGGTAGACCCCCATTCAGCTGAACAGGCTCCAAAGGGTCTGAACAAAATATGAGTACCTTTGCTCCTCCATTAAATGTTATATGACATGTGGCTACATTAGTTGCCCAACAGCAGCCTAAATATAGACACCCTGCCTTGTTGGCCGGTGCGACGCTATGACCTCAGACCCTGGCTTACTTACAAAGACAACATGTTTCTTTAAAATGTTTCAATTGCACTTACATTTACGGGAAATGATGTCAATTGAAGTTAGTGGTCGTGTTTGTGGGTCTTATTTTGCCTTTGTTAAAATGTTGAATGTGAGAATGAAATTGGAGGAGGGTCAGCTATTTAAAGTTGTGACTCAACTCTCATACAGTAGTGGTTGCTTCACAGGGCTTCAAATGTGTCTGTGACATGGAGTGCTACTTACATCATGCCTTCACTCTCATCCACGGTATATACACACACCTCCTACGCACTAACAGTATCGTAGGAGGATTGTGAAAATAGTTCTAGTTTATTGGCCTTTTCTGCTGATGAACGTGAAGTAGCCTCAAAGGTAGAAGGCAATCTAGCCTGGTTTGCTAGTCAACTTCCTGTTTTATTCAAATTCAAAATAATTCCTTCTCAGAGGGAAAGAATCAATATGGTGCTAATCTGTTCCCAGGTCAAATTGTTGTTATCAAAATACAACTTGGAATTTTAACATCCGTAATTTTCCTAAAAGTGTAAAAGTTGATTTTCATTACAAATGTAAGATCAAATGTATCATAAGACAGTAAAGCACTTTTAGTTTCTTAACTATGAGGCCAAAGGTCTAATGTGAGTCCTGTAAAACCAACATCTTGCATATCGCATTTTAGCGTCCGTAGTTGTCACGTAAGTGTAAAAAGATGTTGACATTTGTGAAAACAACATTGACATGGATTTGACTTGAGTTTTTTTTCTTTTAAGTCCAATTTTACCTGCACTCATTCAAATTTGATATTTTTCTGAACTTATAGTGAATTTAAGTGTTGATGTAGTGCCTCCGATTTTTCAGCAAAGGGTTTTGATGTGGTCACTACTTGCTATCTGGTACAAGTCAAGTCGTTCAGTGGATAGCTTTATAACTCTTTGCATCTTTTTTGCACATTTTCGAGTTATTACTTGACATGTGATTTTGGTGGCAGGAAGCAAGATTCTCTGTGTTCTTGCAGTATTTCAAACTGCAACTCAATACTTTTGCTCACTTTTAAGGTAAAGACACTGTTAATTATTTTTACACTATATACGACCTAAAAAAAATAATGAGGTTTGACAACATATTTTTTCAGAGCAATTTATAATAACAAAATTATAATGAACACTGTTTTGCTGAAAGGATCGGTGCCGGTCGGCGCTCAGGAGACAAAGACAACACTCAACAAAAGACCAACGTTCCCAAATGCTATTTAGCCCAAACAACTGGCATATTTATTTTGACCAAATGCAAGTTCTCAAATAGTTGACATTGCGTGAAATCATCATATGAGCCTCTTACCTATGCCGAGAAGGTGGAGAGCCAACACCCAAGTAGAGCTCCGCTTGTCAACCGGCTGGGCGTCCGTACGTAACCCGCAGCAGACTCTACTTGTTTGTACTCTGCATCTCTCTTTTGTATTTTTTAGTTGCGTGCACGAGGAAGGGCGGGTGGCCTACCCGTCCGCCCTGGCGCCGCAACACCTGTTTCCCGATTTGATATTGACACTTAAGTGTGTCCTTCAGGCTCTGAAAAACATCTTGCTCAAAAACATCTTGTACAATAATATCTGTCAACTTCCCACGACAATGTTCTTCTTTGTTATGGGAACAAGACAGTAAAGCGGTCAAATGTCCTGACCAAAAACAAGTTAGTGAAAAACAGCATATATAACCATGGTTGCACAATATATTTGGGTTTTCAACGGCTATGGGAAGCATCACTAATTACAATTCCTCTCAAACACTAAGCATTAATATACATCAATATAATAATATACGTCCCTGTGGTTTTTTATCGGAGTTGTCACACGGACAAGCAAAATACAAATGTATTATTTCAGTAGTTTTTTTCTTGTATGTAAAAAAAAATGTTTTGTTTGTTTTGTTTAAAATACACCTATTTAAAACACAGATTTGTTTCATACAGTATATGCACCGTATGTACATATACAGCAAATATTTTTCTACCATTCACATGTGTATTGACTCTGTAAAGATGACGTAGTATGAACTTATTGCCTTGTTTGTTCAAATACCAATCATTGGACTTCTTCTCTTTGTGTAATTATAATATTCATCCAGCATATCAAAAGCCACAGAAAAAACACTATTCAGAATGTGTTTCTTTTTTCTTTAGTATTTTCATATCAATCAATGTATTGCAAGGTAAACAATGCTGTGAGTTCACTTTGTATTTTCAGCTTTTTTCCTTGCATAAACAACTGCAATTTGGAATGACAATTTAAAAAAAAAAATGGTATTGTAACTTTAGTGGTGACACTTATGTTTTTTCCAGGCAGAAATGTTCTGTGTCAACTTGGCTGATTTTTAAAGCCCTTTTAGACCACTTCCCATTATTAACAGTACATTTTAGTTTTGTTTAATGCACTTTGCTCTTATGAGTTGTAGTTACGACAAGTATTTTGTGGATGCACACTGTCGTACACACTGGTGAGAAGTCCACTTTAAAATTTGAAGTGTTGTTCAGACAAGTGGTCACCTCATGGTGAATGCTTCATAATTGCCATGCAGTTCCAGAGCTGGCAGTGTGGGCGTAATTAGAGCTATCATTGCCAAACCTATAGGATGTGTTGTCATACACGCGTTGGACTGCATGCAACATACAGTTGATTTTTCCATTTACAATTCGAGGCTCAATATTACACATCAAACATTTGTACTTGTTGGATCTGTTGCTATGGAAAACAGCGATGCTTACAGACACTATTGGACATGACATGAAATATTTCATTTTGAGAATTTAACCTCAAAACTGACTTGCAAAAACTTAATTAAAAACGTTTCTCTTCCTTACGCAAACCTTGTTTGGCTGTTTGTGCTCTGTAACAGTTTCTCTGGTGCGCTGTGAGGGTCAGTCCAGTGTTCAGTTGTAATAATGAGTCAGAGGAAGAGGGTCACTTCCTAACTGTCCTGTATTTACTGTAACACACATGTCTAAAGAGGGTTTATTAAAAGAATATTGTGTAGCAGTAGCAGTATTACTTACTATACTGTATGATTGTCTCACAGGGCCCAAATATTGATAAAGGTTCTAACTGAGACAGACATATCATAAAGGTGCTTGGTGTTTTGTTCTTTACTGTACTTGTTTCATAATTCAATAATGATAAATGATAAACCGTTGCCCTGAAATGTACAGCATGTGGAATTTGCAGTGGGAGTAAGACTTCCTAAGCATTATTAATTTAGAAAGTTATTATGAGTCTGGGCTGATTCAGTGAAAATGTTTCCTCACCCCAATGTAGTGATAAATATTGCTCATTAGTGCTGATAACAATGTTGACATGTAGAAATACTCATGGAGTGGGTGTAGTCCACTTTGTGTACCTTCGAATATTCTAAAATGCAAGCTAAGGATGTGAGTTAAAATCATTTTACAGTATTACTTTTTTTTAATTATCCATAATTCGTATATTCATAGAAATTACCCCAAGAAACATTTTTAGACATTGATCAGTACCTTGATCTTGTTTAAAAAAGGTATTTTTGTCAGTCACCTTGCAGTACTGTGATTTAAAAAAATAATAATAATAATAATAATAACAACAATAATAACTTTTTAAAGTCTCACTGGTACACTATGGGAGCCAGCAGCAACAACACATTTTCTGCCAAAATGGAAAGTAAAATCAATAAAAAGAAAAAAAAAAAATATTTGGCTTGCAACAAAAAGCAGAGACACTTGATTTGCTTTAGTGGTCCATGAAAAATTAGGTGGCTGACCAGATCTGCGATCCGATTCTGGACACATGCTCTTTAAGTGTACAGTAAAGGAAATAAATTGAAATCTCGTAGTCACTGAGCACACAGATAACATTCACTTCACACCCGTTCCTCTTTTCTTTGCTGGTAGCATCCCAGTCCAACAGCAGCCTCAAGAAGCAGAGGAGCCGAAGCATCTTCAGCACATTCTTCTGTTGCTTCCGCAACTACAATGTGGACGCGCCCGCAACCAACAGCAACACAGCCAGCCTGCCTCTTCCTCCACCTGAGGAGAACGGATCGCCACCGAAGGTGAGCCCTTTTACCGAGGTCCTTGTAAATATTACCGAGGCCATTTTTGTCTACCAAATATTTATTTATTTTGAGTTTGTATGTGTGACTATTTCTGTCTTTTGTTCATCTTCAACGTCCGTGTTTGTCCCTTTTACCCCCACCCCTTCATTTTGCACATGTGTCTCCTGTGTTGTAGTGTGACCAGGTCGAGGTCCTCCCTGTCCCTAGTGTATGTATCGCCTTTTTATCTTTGCCTTTGCATGCAGCCCTGTGCGGGCCGGTGCTGGGCCCTTGGAGAGCTTCAGCTCTGTTGCTACAACGGTTCATTTTCAACTGCCTTTTGGCGTCTGTAGCTTTAATTGGTTTCGTGAGCTGCATTAATGTTTGAATACAAAACTTGCTATCATCAATTGAGATTGACATTTTTACTTTGCGATGGAGGTTTGTTTGGTCAGAGCCATCAAGTAAGCTATTTAGGTGTGACGTCATCGGCGTACCGCTAAAGGTGCACACAAGCAGCTGTTTGAAACTCAAAACCTTCAGACAAGTCCTTTGTTAAAAACTATTGTTACAATACACCACAAACCTCACCATTAGCTAACATTTGCATGGCCTTATTCTTTGGTCATATTTGAAAAGTTTGATAAAATGGGTACAGGCCAATGGACTGGGACCACCGGTGAAATTTTTGATTGTTGTTTTGTGCTTTTTTTGTTCTTTGTACGTGGGGAACAAGGTTTCAAAAACTTGGTCGAAATCTTATACATTTTCTTTTTCCTTTCGCAGTGTAATATTCAGTTTTATTCTGTATTTTACGCTTCAAAAACTGAATTTTTTTAGAAAATAGAGTAAAAAATAAGCCAACGTTGTTTCTTGGTTTTTCATCCTTTTCTCACTCTGTGAAATTTGTGTTTTCACCAAATGGTCCCCTCCTATTGTCTCGTACCAAATATCCCTGGTCTAAACATAGATGGACCATCTCAAATTAAATGTCTTTTAAAAAAAAACAAATACTCATTAACATCCTGTATCCTCGCAGTGGTGTGTCAGACCAAGTTCAGACATGTTAAGTTTACATAAAATGGTGCAAGTGACAATTCTGCTCAGAGGGGCACAATAAATAATCGTTGCAAGTTATTGTTCTTCTGCCTGATTTGCATCTGCTTGTCTTTGGGTCACTCACAACTCCCCCACTCTCTGGAAATAAACCACATGTTGTCTGTCTTATCTTCCACGCAGCCACCAGCCAAATACCTCCTACCTGAGATGAAAATCTCAGACTATGGTAAAAAATGTGTTGTGATCGACTTGGATGAAACGCTTGTCCACAGCTCGTTTAAGGTAATGTCCACTGGACGCAAAGTTTTGAAAAGGTGCTCATGATTGAATTTGTATGTAAAATATTATCTGCCTCGGTTGCCGTTAATTTTAACTTGTTAAGTATTAGATGTGACTTCAGTTTAGATGAGGTGGATAGTCCACCAGAGTCCATTGCAACCACCTATCTACAAGCATGGATGTATATGTAGTACAGAGTTCAGCAATCACTTTAACGTTTGTCATTTAGAAGGATTATGAAGTTTTTCAGGTTAAAAAAAAAAAAATGTTTTTCAGACTCTCAGATGTGTAGGACCTCTGCTGGTCATCAGTGGCACATTACTTGTGTAAATGTTTTCAGATTCACATGCTGGTTTTTTTTCTGCTCATAGCCAATCAGCAACGCCGATTTTATTGTTCCAGTGGAGATCGATGGCACAGTTCATCAGGTAATATTCAGAGTGATATGCGTTGATTTAGGTTTGAGATGTGGTTTTTTTTTTGTTTGTTTTTTTTTGCGTACGCCCACGAGAAGATCAAGAAGAAATGGTTGTTATCTGTTTCAAGTAATCCAGGATAGGCTGTGTTTATCCTGGTTGGCCTATTCATGATTACTTGCTCTAGGTGACAACCTCAAATTCAAAAAGGTGTGGATGACCTTGCAACTGCAAGTGAAGTCAAGTGAAGACAGTCTATTCGTTTTTCTTGGACAGTCTCTGAAAATCATTCAAGCTGTTGTCGAAGTGGCCTTTTTCTTATGCCGTAGTGGCCTTCTCCTTTTGTGACTTTTATGCTTCGCCTTCGTGCAGGTGTATGTGCTAAAGCGACCTCATGTGGACGAGTTTCTTCAAAAGATGGGAGAGCTGTTTGAATGTGTGCTCTTCACCGCCAGTCTCGCAAAGGTGCGTTAAGACTATACAATACTGCCTTGGCATTTACGTGCAAGTCAGTCATGGTCATTTTGTTTTGCCCTCTCAACCTTTTACACTTTTTGTGCTTTTCTGTATGTTTGCCAGTTATGAGGGGTAAGTGTTGTGCGTGTGGGGAGGGGATAACATAAATGGGAAGCTCTAGATGTGTTACAGAAACCCTCTTTTGTGACGTTATAGACAAAGACTACTTTTAACCTGTAGCTGAGTGGGTCTCAAACTTTTTTTTGAATGGTGTACCCCTATAAAATACCTTTTCATTCATCCCTAAACCAGTGCAAAAAGCTTTTTTGGGTTAAAAAAAAATCAGAGTGGTGTGATTTATTAAACTTTGAAGCTGCATTCGTAGTGCCATCTCTAGGCAAAGTTTACTCTAGAAGTTAAATTGTGTAGCATCACCCATTTTATTCATGGTTCTTCTGCTGGAAAATTGCATCACCAATGACAACGTTAATATGTATAAAACTTAAGAAAACAAAGCATACAAACTTGCAAAGAAGTCACTATAAAACTAGCAAAAAGTTGCTTTGTGTTGCAATTGTGTTGCTCTTAATTTGAAAAGAAAAATGTCTTTTTCCTGCCACAGCATAAAAAGAGTTTTCCCCGTTAAACTCTCATGTAACCCCTGAAGTGCCTTCACGTATCGCTAGGGCTACTTGTACTCCCTTGTGTGTGTAGTGGTACAGGCATATTGCCTTATGAAGCTGTTTCAAAAAAGTTAGGTGACTTCAGGACATGGTTAATATTTGTCTTCCCGGCATACTAACGGCATGTTTGTTTTTACGCGGCTTGAATAGTATGCAGACCCCGTGGCGGACCTGCTGGACCAGTGGGGCGTGTTCAGGGCACGACTCTTCAGAGAGTCCTGCGTGTTCCACAGAGGGAACTACGTGAAGGACCTCAGCCGGCTCGGACGAGAGCTCAGCAACGTCATCATTGTTGACAACTCACCCGCCTCGTACATTTTTCACCCAGAAAATGCTGTGAGTTGCTTTCTTTGTTAACACCTTATACTGTAATCCACTGTTATTTTTTTTTTTGTCACTGTGACTTAATGGTTCAAGCCTAAAAATGTAGTTAAAAATATATCTGCAAACAGTAATTTGTGGTTGTAACCATGTCAAACTGGAGAGAAAAAAAAGAAAAAAAACCTGCCAAGCGGCAGCATGGTGCATTTGCAGCCAAGACTAATCAAACAGTTGTGTACATCAAAAAAAAAAAAAAAAAGATTTGTGGCAACCATAGGGAGCAAGTCATGATAAAACAAGCACAGTTCCTCCAATTGAGGGTTTGAGACCTTTGAACATGCGGAGCGTGTTCACACTAGTAGTTTCTGATCTTGACCAAAGCATTTTTTTAAAACGGGCAAGTTATATTTGTGTTTCTTTCATTTTTTTTTGTCTCACAGAACGTGTAGAATATGCCAAGTTGTTCTTCCATTTTTAGCCACGGACGGAAGATACAGTTGACAGTGCTTCCAAGTGTACAACACTTGACTGAACCTGTAGCAAAACGTATTTGCAAATAATCTCATATTGTCTGGCTAGATTGGATTGTTTTTTTTTTTTTTTTTTAATATTTAGTTTTTGAAGTAACTGTGGCAAAATGAAGTGCACTACTAGTGCTGAGACATACATAGTACGCTGTCTCAAGAGCGATATGAGAGTCATTAAAGAAGCAATTTGAGAACCCGTTCCCCAAATTGTCTCCCCAGGTCCCGGTCCAGTCGTGGTTTGATGACATGAATGACACGGAGCTGCTGGACCTGCTGCCTTTCTTTGAGGGGCTCAGCAAAGAAGAGGAGGTTTACGGGGTCCTCCAGAATCTGAGGGGCAGGTAGCAGGACCCAGAGCATCTGCGCTCGCCACGTCCTTCTTTCGACCCAACTTTCTCTCTTCCAAACGTCTCACGACTGAGGTGCCGCAGAGTCCCGGGATTCTATTACCCCAACGATGCTCTCCTGATGACTGGCTGCATTTGGGGCGCCATCCCAAATGATAAAATACACTTAATTCCCCAGGAGCACTGTGTGTTTAACATAAACAAAACTAAAGTCTTCATGACAAGATCTGAAGTTGACGCAATTGGGGACAAAATGTTAAGAGGAAGGAACTCTGGTCTTCATTTTCAAACCAACAAAGTTTTACGATTTGGTTCAGTGCTTCAAACCAAACCAAAAAACAAAACAAAAAAATAAATACACTTTTTGTCTGAAAATTCTTATGTGGAACCGCACAAAGGTCGTAAAAGATTTTGTCCTTGTGTTGTCGCTATGCAGGCAGTTTGTGCTCGCGGGAAGGACTGTGACTTTTCTTACTGAATGAAGTGCCTTGTGTGTGAGTGTTGTTTCTACAGGGAGCTGTTTTCTACGTGGCATAGTCCCCGAGTGCTCCCGTTTTTCACATATGCTTTCAAAAGGACACATTTTCCTTGCTTTTTTTTTTTTTTTTTATCATCAACCGTCTCATGGTGTTTTTCCCCCCTTTCATTCTGTGCCATCATAAAAATGTGAGTGTCTTTCTTCTTTCGTTGTATTACAAGAGCGAGTTGATTTGTTTTAGTTTGCAACTGTAAATGTGACTTTCCCAGCTGCAAGTTATTCTTTTTTTTTTTTTTTTTGTGCTTTTAACCTTGAAACTAAAACGTGCCATTTATTCTTTTGGTTGCTCCCTGTTATTAGTTGCCAAACTATGAGCTACTTTTAATGGGCTTTTAGTATTATAAAGTTTTATCAATTTCATAGTTGCTAAAAAAAAAAAAAAACTCTTATGCTTTTATTAACCTACCTTTTGTTCTTTTTTTAGTGTTTCTCAGCCTTTAGGCCCATATTTTTGTTTTGCAGCTTCAGCCACAGGGTGATGATGTTTGTTTTGTTTTGGATTTCCCCTCCAGAATTGTATAACCGGGTCAAGTGCCATGCCCCCCATATCCCCCAAATAAGGTTCACATCTAGCATTTTTTCAGGCCTGGACTCCACAATCTTTTCTTTCTTGTCAAATTACGGTGAGGTGCATCACTAGTCCAGGTGTGCGTGTTTGTACATGCGTGTGGCGTTTACCTTCAGAGACTTTTGAACTGCTCTTCACCTCAGTGCCTGTTTGAGAGGAGCCACGCACACCGAATGCCGCAACATTGGCTACCATGGCAATAACAGTTTTATTTGGAAAGGGGCATTTTGGGGTGTAATTCCCAATCCCACTTGCTGTGTGGAGCACTTTGGTTGGGCTGGCCCATGTGATTATTACAGTGCTGTTCGGTTATCTTTAGCAGTTTTTCATACGACTGCGTGGTCCTAAATTATTTAAATGAGAATGTTTTAAAAAAGTTTCCAAAACATTACAGAAATGACTTATTTGTTCTGTTGCGGCAACAGTAGCCAAATGGAAAGGTTGTCTTTCATTGCCATAGTAATCGGCCTTCAGTCCTCTGGATCCGCTGAAACGCCTCCGTGTGACTGATGTTAGAACTATTTGTCCATTTTACATCAGGTGTACTGTCGTTCTGAAACATGGGAGGTCTGCGGTGCCATTTTTTTTCCCAATATAATCCACACAAGAAATGAAATTGACCTCTATTGCTTGTTTTATGGGTCATGAAATCAAAACGTCCACATTATTTTCAAGGTAAATGGCTGCTGCTCCTCCAGAAATGTTTTCTCTTACAACATGTTTGTTGTGGGAGTGAGCAGTTTGTTTACGATGGTTTCAGTGCAATGTCCTTTTATAAGACTTCTCAACCCGCGGATGATTTACATGCTCTGAAAAATGTTTGTATCATTGTAATATTTTTCTACCTTTTATTGCCAGTATTTGGTTGAAAAAGATGCATCATTCATAATCACATCAACCATCCCTATCTTCATTTTTTTTTTTTTGTCCTACTTGCCTGTGGTCGGATACTTCTTAGTCAGGTCTTTTCTTTCCTATTCATGGGTTGTGTTTTTCTTTTGTGCATCACCTCACTTAAAATATTCATCATCAGTCGATTTATGAGTTCACCAAAGTTTTAAAACACTTGAGTCCACTGCTTATGTTCTTTGGTTGATATATTACAGGGGTGGTCACATTTTCACATCATTTAAACACTTTTCAGTTCTAATTGGCTATGCATGTGTCCTGTCACTCTGAACATCCTTATTTTGTTCTTCTTTCCATAATAAAAGACTTAATTGAAACAAAGTTCTCATGTCTGAATGTTTCACATCAAGGAGATACAAGAAAGAACTGTAAACTGAGTCTTGTAGTTTGACCACGTTTACATCCCAGAACGTCATTATCGACAGTAAATTTAAAACACTTTCAAATAATTCCTTTACTTCAGTAACGATCTCTTCGGGGAGGGAAACATATCACCAGCGTCCAATATCGCTGCCCGGGATCTGTTTTTTTTTTTTTTTTTTTCTTTTTAGAATTGCTACACTGCATAACTAAGAGATCTATAAAATTAGATTTTTGGTCATCCTAAACACGTTACTCATACGTGCTTACGCGATGTCCATAGAAATATAGATGCATGTTAGTGCAAGAATTAAAAAAAAAAATGCTTGCCTTTCTCGGTTACATTGACCTTACACGGCCATCAGTCAGTTATTCTGTATCTTGATATTATACAGGGAGTGTATTGCAAAAATGTCAACTAACGCTGCAACCCCCCCCCCCCCAATGATAATATGGTGTATTTTTACAAACGAAAGTCACAGACAAACATTGAGGCGCTTTAGTAACAGTTTTTGCTATGGCTGTTTGGCCACTTACGGCCACTTGATGGCAGCATACGCACTTCGATGTCAGGTCGCAAGTTATGGTTTTGTTTTCACTTCTTTCAGGAAAACTTGGGAATCCTTTTTTAAGTTCCCCGGAAATTGACCGTGTTTAAAACACAACGCACACACACACACAATACAAACTCACTTTGTACTTCAAGTGTGCAGTAGTTGCACACCTATGCTAATAAGTTAAAAAAAAAATCAGAAGCTTTTTGTAATGGGCATGCATTTAAAAAATACCAGGAAGTTGTTTTTTTTTTTGGTAAATTTACTTTTGTTAAATGGCCATGTGTTGTTACCTATAATGCCTTACTATAGGCTTGAAAAAGCCTTACAATATATGACTTTTTTTTTTAAAGATCTATGAATCCATTTTTTGAATGAGAATGTGTAGTAAAGTGTGTGTGTGAATGAATTTATGGAAGAGCCTAGTAGCAAGGTAGTGGTCCCACATTTTATTTCTACCTTGGAGTGGTTCAAAACAACTGTTATTTTGTGGACCAGCAACCAGCATTTTGATCATTTGATAAATTGGTGCAAATGTGCTCTCCTACAGATTTTGTGTGTTTTTAAATACCTCTCTGCAACCTGGCACTGAGTGGTCCACAGACTGTTACCAGGCCGCAGCCCACTGTAACCAGTAAAGCTTTATGCCTCGCCCCTGTTGTGAACTTTCAAATTTGCCAATTTTTATGTCAAGAAATTGCATTTCCTTATCCTGCCACATTTCTTGACTAATTCAAACAATTCCAGCTTCAAATCTTGCATTCATTCAAAACATTCCACAGCCTTTCAGTTTGACCTTTGCATGACCAGCATTCATATGCAATTCCGACGAAAGTTATATTCTTTGTTCGTAAATGTTTTTTCACCATCATCTGTTGGCTAGGTGTCCTGTTTCCGACAAACAAGTCAGATAGTGTGAAGACCAAACTGCCCATGGATGTTTTCCATGTGGTATGTATTTTTAATAGGCTTCCAACAAAGGGATACAAGAAATGCTGCAAGAAATAATTCAGTAGACATGTATTCATGTTAAGGTATTCTTTAAAAAAAAAAAAACATGACCCAAGATCAATGAATCATACATGACAAAGTGGGGATAAAAATGCTAAACCTAGTGTAATACTACTGGAGCAAAAATAAGTCCCTGCCAAATGTTATAACATGTACTGTATAAACATTTGCACTACATATTTCCATGAAGGCTCTCAGCTGCTGAAAGTACATCATGTCTATATTAGAATAGATGCTGTACCATTACAATAAGGGGACATCTATCGGTTCAAACAACTGGAATGTTACTCAGTAATTGCTCTATGAAAAAATATGCACTTTAAAAAGAATGTTGAAAATTTGAATAAAATAGCCATTTTAAGGCTCTGTCATGGAGATCCAAGAACATGCCTGATGGGAGTTTTATTCAGCATCGACAACCATGATGTGTACAAAGAGTGCAGCTGCAGGAACCACGTGACCAGTTTTATCGAGCAGAGGCACATGTCTGTATCCTGTGTGTGAAGACAAAATGATTGAGTCAGTTAGAAGGACATGAGTAGCTCTCTGTGCAGAAAGCCCAGCGGCTTCTCTGCTTTGAATCAAACAGTCCAGTCATTTCTAAAGTAATGCAGCTGTTTCCAAAGAAAACATTGGATGTGAACTCACCCATCTTTAAACTGTTGAGTGGAAGCGTGTACTGTGCAACAAACTCGTTGCCAGACGTGGAGTCGTGGTCCTGGATGAGGAAGCGTACCAAGGCAAGCTCCGGTACGTATATATCAAACCGGAAGTTTTCATTCCATGCTGGGTTGAAACCTACAACAATGATGTCTATTAGTTACGCATTAAGTGTGCAACTTTTTTTTTAAAGTGCGTCTGAGCTCATTCAATGCTATCCCAGGTAAAATGGCACTGAAACAGTAGTGTTCGATGCCAAAAATGGCAGCAAATGAGTTAAATCGGTCGAGTCAATTTAAGTTTGGTGGCTGAATGCTCAACTAAACAAAAGCTACCAGAGGTGGACTTTTCTTTTTTTGGCTGGTCCGTCATTAACATTACGTCAGTTTCCATGACCCCCCCCCTTAAGTCTTTGGATTGTAAAAATCACTTGAGCCCAGACCCCCACCAGCACCACATAACACAGACTTGCAAACATTCCAGAGAATAAAACTGACAGGACTGCAAATTACGGCTACGTTCACAAGTCAATTCTGATGTTTTTGCTGAAATGCAATACACAAGGTTTTTTCAAGTACAGTACAATTCAGATATTTTTCCAAATCTGACCTGGGCCTTCTTCACATAGAAGTGATTTGTCCTTTAACAACAAAAAGTGTGTTGTTCAAATAAAAACATTTTACAGATTCCTTTAACGATTGAATGTGACATCATAAAAACATCTCCTATGTTGGATGTAATTGGATTATACGGGATGGATTATATGTATACACGAGTTTCAGTCGGTCTCATTCATAAAGTGCATTACCATTGTTGTCAACGGCCTGGGTCTCTTTCACAGCCGTGTCAGCCGGTACGCCATACACCTCCACCTTAACTAGCGGGTCAACAATGGAGGATTTCTTCTTGTTGACTTTAGGGAGCTGCTGAGCTGATATAACCTGGTGATGGGAAGACATTTCACATCATACAATTTTTTAATATAAGGTGCTTCTTGTAATGACTTCAAAGCCTTTGTTGGTGATGAAAATCACATACCATGACATGAAGTATCTTGTGCTTCAGCCACTCTCCTCGAGTAAGAGTGATCGGGTCAAACTCGGTGGCTCTGTGCCTCATGTAGGCCGGTTTCAGAATGTAGCCACTCTTCCCATTCACAAGGAATTTGCCAAGGTATAAATCCATATCTTCGCAGCTCGTCTGAAAGTTAAGGGCGACTGGGACATAATGAGATGGCATGTTTTCAAGCGGATAATATTGGAAATGTAATTTCCTTTATGAGCGCTCCAGATCATGTACCGATTTGGCAGCCAGCATTCCACAGAGGCACCGGGTTGTAGTTGGAGGAATCTGTCCTGGAGCCAGCTGGATAGGTGCGGCTCAGCTTGTCCACATTATGAATTATGTAGGCATTTGCTGATGAAACAAACAAAAGGAGCTCGAGGTCTTCTTTTTTCCCCCCTGCCTACTACTTAGACATGACCGCTTGCCAAATGCTATGAGATTCAATATGCCACCTTCACAATGTGAAGCAGTTTACAGCACTGCATTTTACTGACAGGTGTCGACTACACGACAACTAAATCAATCAGCCTGAGCATGATCTCGTTTATATGTTGAGACCACAGAAAGACATCCTCACCTGACTCTTCTGCGAGTGCAACAGCCTTTTTTTCTTTAAAGGAGGACATTTCGTAAAAGCTCAAGTTTTTTCTGGCATCCTCAAAGCCATTGAAGTGGACGCTCCTACAGTAGATGACCATGTTGGATAGCTCCTTCGCTAGCTTCAGTTTCTTTCTCTTCTGCAGTTTTTTAAAGTGTGAATAAGCCAAGAAGTTGAGTTAAGTGAAGACCGCACAATTGTTGACTGCAGTTTTTCCCCCTTCTACTTACATTTTCCTTCTCTGGGTCATCCTCATCATCTGATTCTTCTTCTTCTGTCACTTCAGACTCTTCATCAGCCTCTGCATCCGGAGCAAAAGTGGCTTCGAGTTTGTTTAACTTCTTGGCTTTGATCAGGAACTTCCCCTTCAGCTCCTAGACATCAACATTCATGCACATTGAAGGGCAGCACAATTTTAAGGGAAGCTTAAGAAGAGGGAGGTGCACCTCAGGAGATGGGAAGTTAGTGGGCATGCTGTCCCCAAGGGGAGATGTGACCAGTGCACTGCCCAAAATGTCACTCATGTGGCGGGCCATGACTTCCTGCTGCTCCACACTGCAATGGTTCTCCAGAGAAAGGATCACTGGGTAATCCGATGTCTGCAGTAGGTAGATACATCCAGTGATTTTATTGAAACCAAATACTTGATTATGATGCACTTGTACAATGAGCACACCGTGAAGGCGTACTCCTTGATGGCTTTAATAGCATCTTTGAAGAGGATCTTAGAGGTCAGTGTGTAGCCGTGGTAGATGACCGGTTCATCATCTGATCCGTCCCAGCAGTCCAACTCCACACAGCGACAGCCCATTAGCAGAGCCCTGAAAGAGTCATTGCTTGCTTAATGAGATCATGAAGCTCCAATCAGATTGGCCTGATGCCATTCCTATCTTCAACTTGAACTCATTTGCATGGTGCTTGGGGATTGCTCTGACGCTTGATCATATTTCCTCATTGTATTTTGCAAATGCGCATAAATTCACATTCTACCATTAAGTTTTGATACTAACATGGGAAAGCAACCAAAAAAGTTGCTCCACATAGGACAATTTGTGCACTGAGCATGTCCACTTCACAGTCCAGAGGTTTCGATTTCGATTACAGCCCCGGCCTCCCTGTGTGGAATTTGCATATTCTCCCCTTGCGGGTTCTCTGTGGGTACTCTGGCTTTCACCCATGATAGGTATGTTGGACACACTGTAGTGCCCTTAAATGTGTTTGTTAGTGTGAACGGTGGTTTAGCTCTGTGTGCCCTGCGATTGACTGGCAACCAGGTTAAGGATTCACGCGCCTACTGCCTGAAGACACCTGGGATAGGCTCCAGTATGCCTGCAACCTTGGTGAGGATAAGCGGCTGGGAAAATTGATTGATGGATAATCTATTTGAATTAGAATATGTACTGTAAGTGCATAGACCCCTATAATGCATGGCAGACATGTTCACCTGACATAGGCCTCCGTACTACTGGGTCCTTTGAGTTGATCCTCCATGAGGTAGGTGTTGTGTGAGGAGGAGATAAAATAATGGTTGAGAGGCTGGCTCATGTCCTGATACACCCCCTTGTGCTTTGGATTGAGGATCAAGGCATCAGGATGGTGCAGGTAAATAAGGAATCCATCTTTAGTCAACACCTTCTTCTCTTTGGCTGAAAAGAGCACAGCACACAGATCCTTGCTAAAAATGCT
Source organism: Hippichthys cyanospilos (assembly GCF_059441005.1). Classification (NCBI taxonomy): domain Eukaryota; kingdom Metazoa; phylum Chordata; class Actinopteri; order Syngnathiformes; family Syngnathidae; genus Hippichthys; species Hippichthys cyanospilos. The sequence goes on from NC_142380.1 coordinate 12,668,309, forward strand.
AAAGACATTTTTGACGACAATGCAATTAAAGCCAACAAAAAGGTAAATAATGAAAAATTCAAATTTCTTAAACTCTGTAACAAGCCTTTAAGAAAGAGAAAAAAAAAGATATCCACGCACTAACCCAGCCCTACAGGACATTGTACAACTTTGCACCTTTTTCATCTGGCTCAAACTCCTCAATGATCTTGTGTGCATCAGCCAGTGTTATCATCTCTCTTTGTTCCTTCAGCAGAAACTCCACCAAGTTTTCGGAACTCATTACACCTGCAGACCGGGCATACTCGTGGTAGATAACGTCGATTTCCTCCCGGTAGGTCAGCAAGTCATAGAAATCTTTGATCTCCTCTCCAGACAAGTATCCAGACTTAGATTTGTCACATTTCTATTTAAAGTAATAACAGTCCATTAGGTTTGATTACAATAAGATGCAAACAAACTAAATGCTAACTGTCGATTAAATTAGTCCTTACAGAGTAATGTCGGGAGCGGATTTATGCAAACTATCATTGCAGCAAAACTATCATTTATGATAGTATATCATTCTTAAACATAGAGGTATTTCTATTCCTGTATACATTTAAAATGGTTGTGAATAACTAAGGAGTTTGCATAATACAACCTCAAAGAGCATGTCTGCATAGCTGTCATCTACATCAATGTTGATGAGACGCAGAAAGCGTTTGACTTCTGACACAGTCAGCTTGTTATCCTTGTTCTTGTCTGCTTTGCTCAGGCAACTGAAGATCCAGCTGGAAAAAAGGGGTTTCGTCAAGGAAAATATTGATTTATCTACCTTACACTTTCCTGCTACTGTTAACTGATAAATCAAATACTTTTAAATAAAATGTCTCTCATATTTGGCAGAGATTAGTTAAGCTCTCACTTGACTGCTGCAGGTGTCACTTTACCTCCTATGGGTATATAAATATTTGTATTAGCAGAGGCACAGACTGTACAAAGCTGTATAGTTACAAAGCTAAAATATTTGCACGACTGATCATTCCAGACTAATTTGCCAGTCTAATAGTTTATATGCATCAGAAGACATATTGGTTTTAATAGGGAGTGGTCTATTTGTGGCAGCTATTTTATATAAAAATCTGCATTACAGGTGTGAATCCAGACATTGCTAACAATCTTTTTTCCAACCTACAGCATCAACAATATGTAAAATTATCTCAAATCTTAATCAATTTCCTTTACTATTGGTCCTCATTAGGGTTGCGGGCGAGTTGGATGCTATCCGACCAGAATGCAACAAATAAATGTTTTTTTTTTAACCCTTGTTCAGTATTTTGTCTAATCCTTACTTACATCAAAGGCATTTCGCATCAAATGAAAGACATTGAAAGAAAACACGAAGGAGCTGAAAGTTCACCCAGATGGTGACAACACTGTATGTCAAAGTTCAATGTGGCACAACACACTTAGTTATGACAGCTAGGACTGTGGCTAAAATACTCCCGAGTATGATGTGGAAGAAAAGGACCCCAAAATGGTCAAAGGCTGCATGAAGGGTTAAATCAGGCTTTGATTTAATTGATTCAAGTACATCAAATCCAGCCAAACTGATTTCCTTAAAAATATCAAATTTTGTCTGTAAACGTATTAATAAGAGAGGCATACCCTATTAGCCCATCTCAAATCAAATTGAATGTGTTCAGCTACTCACATCACGCTCGCGCCTCATATGAATTGCTATCTGCTGTTGAAATCCCTTTTCATTGCCTAAAACATCTGGGACACACACCAGCAAGTGTGTGGGTGTTCTGACTTGAACCTCTACTGTAGTGAAAAGGATACTGTTCAGTCTTTTGCTGCTGGCTGAGGTTGTTTCTGCTTGTGATCAATTTTTGAAGGCTGCCGACCCATTGCTTGGCCTCGTCCTCAGAGCTGGCTATAAGGTCCAGGTTTTTACGGTGGTCCTTGAAGATGATGGAGAAGCAGTAATTTTCTATCTGTGTATCTGTGTACTTTTTCAAACCCTCCGTCTGACGGCCCACTCGCACCACAGCGATGTCGTCAATGCAAACTGTGCACAAAGAAAAACACTTTACAGCGTGGCATTTTGTTTTGGGATAGAAAGTGTAATAAATAGAATCAAAGTTTGTGTGCTCTTATATTTTTTCTACTATCATGAACATAACATATTTCTAGTACCAGACGGCTACCTGACTGGCACACGCATCAAGCAGGAAAACTTTATATGCGCTATAAAAGATATCTCTATGAAGACACACCTACAAACCACATCAGGGTTATTTATCACCAGCAAGAATATAAATGATCTATTGCAGGCCTGGAATCAGCTCATCTTTACAATCGGTGATGGAAAATTCCAGTTGATGGTGGTGTAAGAATCTCTGACTTGAGAGTTCCACAAAGTCAGAACAACACTCACACGACCGGTGCCTCCTGAAGGTTCTTTTGGATTCTCGCCACATGGTCTTGCAGTCTTCTTGGAGTTTGAAGTATCGATTTTTCTTCCAGGAAGCAGAGCGAACCTTGAGGAGGTCTCCTCCCTGCAAGAGGAACTGGACATCTGTGTCTCCATCCATACCTGAGAAAAAGATGAGCAAAGTAAATTGGATTAGTAAATTTGTACAATGCTTTAAATTATGCATGAACTCCCACCATTGCAAGCAGCTCTTAAAAAAATGTAGTCTCTTCCTGTGATATTGCATGACTTTAAGCCCTATGCCCCTCTCAAGAACATGTGTTTTTTTTAACGCACTCTACGTACATATAAATACTGTGCGGCCTACCTAAGAGCTTCATATTCTTTACAATCACCTCCTGTTCTCTGGCATGGCGCAGTAACTCCTGGGATGCGCTGAGTTTGGGTTGTTTACGCAGACACGACATGTTTACTGGTACCCACGTCTGCTAAGACGCTATCTGAGTGTGTCAAAGGCGTTCGTGGGCAAGAAACTGTACCAAAAGGGGCGTGTACCAGCCCCGCTCAAAGTCCACCTCAACAATCGGCGGCATGTTGTAAAAACGACGTCTTGGTCATTGAAGCAACTTGCCTCGGTATTCATATAAACATTGTTTCAGTTAGGTTTAGTAACTTTTTAAAAGTATTTCACATCTAAATCACTAATGTTTGTAGAAGGCTGTGTTAATATTTCCCCAAATTAGTCAACATTTATTTTTTGTAGGAGGTACAATTTACCCGCTGGCTCCCCCTTGTGGTCACAACACGATTCGTGTTCCGTTTTGCCAGCCCACCTGAATATGAAGACTACGGTCAACGTTGAAAGACAAAAGAGGAACATGCGTCTGTTTCACATATCCCAGGAACAGGTCGTGTAGCAACAAATGTTCACTTTTTCAGTGCGACTTTGTAACACTCGATAGCAGTTCGTATGGTAATAGGCGGCGAAGGAGGCACGCCTTGTACAAATTAATGAAAGTAGGACTACAGCACCGTACTTATAAAATAGGTACAGCAGGCGTTCCAAACAGAATTAAATTAAAACGTGTCAAAGTGTACGTGCCGCCGCGAGGACTTGACTTTTGTGGGATTCGTGAAAAGGTGTTTTTAAAATTGGGCAAAAAGAGATCATTGATGTAAACTGTCCTACCGTATCTGCTTTCGATTCCATTTGTTTCCATGTTATTCGGTCTTTCCTCAATTCTAATTTCAAGTGGGTCCATGTGTGGCGTTGAACAAACTTGTGCTGACGTTGGTGTGTGCGGGGGGGTCGATGGCTCCAGGACAAGGACAGGAGTGAATGACACAGGTGGGTTCCAAAAGCCACCGCCCTCCCATGTGTGATAATATAATCAGCTCACTGCTTTGCAGCCAGGCGGCCACCGGCTTGACGAACCTGCCGTGCAAGTCTCATCGGTGACGTCGCAGCCAGCGAAATTGCCTGTGCACCTTCACGCATCTATTGTTCTCGAGCAAAATTCTACTAGAAAAAGTAGATGGCGTATCTTGAAGTAGAACACATGCCCATTTGAGTTACGCATTAAAATAAAAGACAAAAATACGGCACATTTATCCTCGTAATCATTCAGTTTGCAGGTTTGTTGAGTTTCGATGATAAATGCCCCTTGTATAAGTGTGTCAGAGACAACTCCACATTTCTTTTTAGTTGTCCTGTGTCTTAAAACTTTTGGATAGGCTATCAGAAATGTGTGAAAAATAACTGGGCGTACCATCATGAACATTTCTAGTCCATTTTCCCGAGTGATTAAGCACACCTAAAATGCATTTTTTTTTCTTTTTTTTCGGGGGGGGGGGGGGGGTTGTTTTTTAAACAACCTAGAGAAGTGTGTAAACATACAGTATTTTAAAAAAAATCATAACATTTTAACAGTTAAATTATTAAGAGGGATTTTTTTATGTATGCCTTTTTAATCAACCTAGAGAAGTGTGTAAACACACAGTATTTAAAAAAAAAACATAACATTTTAACAGTTAAATTATTAAATAATATAAAGGTAAGCTTATACTATTATTACAAAAAAAAAACTTCCAACACAGGTAGGATATTAAATGCGTGTTCATTCAAGTAAAAAGGAGTTAAGCTTTAAACCAGCTGGAATCTATATCTTGTATATAACTATTTAACTTTATTTTGACTGAATTTTCTAATAGGATTGTGTATTATTGTCAAGAAAATAAAAAAAAATCACAAAAACATTAAGACAAATTATTGTATGCTGATTTTAAATCACCTTTAATGTAAACTTAATTCATAGCTTTTGCAAACAAAAATAGCTCTTCGTAGCTTGTGCACAACTTGCTTGAATGTCCCAATTTAGTACTTAGTAAGTGTTGTAAACAGGTCTTGAAAACCGCCTATCCAGCATTCCTCCATTTGCGACCAATTCATCAAATTGATTTTATTTATTGCCAACCCATAGTTTATTGCTAATTAATTTTGGCATCTATTCTTTCTCTGCCTGGGGCTGCAAACAGTAAAATCAAAGGAGGAAAAGGCCACATTGACAATCCTCACCTCAACCCTTTATAGGCAGTCATAAAAGAGTAATTACATAAATAAATACATCATATGTAGCAATGGAAAAAAAAAAAAACAGCTCGCTAGTGAAACAAAATAAAGTCAAGGATTTTTGAGTGCAGTCAGAATCACATTTCCACACAGAAACAAAAATAAGAGCACCCTGTACTAAGATGACCTAGACGCAGAAAAGAAAGTGGAGTAAAAAATTACAATCCTGAGGCCGCTCTTACCAAATGATGTATGATGTGGTAAAGAAATTATTTTCTTTTGTTTTTCTGCCTAGCCACACATTAACAATGCAGGCATGCAACATAGGTTGTCTCAAATGTTCATTTAAAAATAATACAGGCCACTAAAAAAAAAAAATCATACTCACATACACAAATGGTCCCTTGACCTTTTGTTGGGCACCTTTGTATAGCCCATTTAATAATACTTGTAAACAGTAGGCACCAGGACATTTCCAGGTGGCAGATAAGTGAGTGAAAACCGCTGACCTTTACTGAAATTATGACAACATAACTGATGTGTTTGCTAGATATTGTTGTGCTGCCAGATGAACCCAAAAATCTCTGTGGCAGACATTCATATTTACATGACTTAAAAAAAATAAACCTCACGTAATAAATTAAGTTGAACTGGTGTATGACAAATCAAGAGGTTGTTTGGAATACTTGAACAGAACTGTGTTTTCCTTAGCAATCTCTTTTTCGAGTGACACATCACACATTCCAACTATGGTGGTAGGGAACAAGGTGGAAAATACAATACAAGTCATTTATTTATGTATTTATTTATTTTTAGAACTGTGGGGAGCACAACTGTTTGTCCTTCCAGTACTCGTGAATACATGCAAAAGAAAAACACGCCTGCAGGGCTAAAGGTCAATTACCAATACCTTTGCTGAAAACTCTACATTAACTAGCCCGGAAGAAGGCTTTGCTCCCTTTTTAATGTGAAGCTTTGCTTTGGCACGGAAATTGTGCTGCAATCACATTGAGTCTCTTGTGGCTCTCAGCACTTCCCTTTCAGGCCAGGCTTACCCTCAGTGCATTGTCAGCATCAGGATGAGTGGACTTTAATGCACCATCAGGAGAGCGCCTCCAGGCTATGGTTAACTATTTCCAAAATCTACAAAGTTCAAGGACACTGGTTGACTGTGATAAAATGAATTCATATGAAAATAAAATGATGAGTCAAAGATTAAATCCAGAGAGGAAGAGAAGAGAAAAATACCTTCTCGTCATTTCGTGTTCTTGTGTGTATTCAACAAGCACGAACAAGCCCTGCTGCTTCTTCACATACCAGGGACTGTCCATAGTTTGGTTGTGTTTGCTCCTAAAATTTAAAAGACTGATTCAGGACAAAATAATCTATTCGTATGAATAAAACAATAAAGGACATACTGTAAATGTGTTTATTTGGATGAAACACTTCGGCATGCACGATGACAGAATTAATGCCGCAAACACGATAAACCCTGATGTAACTGTATGCTTAAAACTTTAAATGCAACACCAAAAACATATATATTCAAAGTCTGTGTACGCTCCGGATCACTTGTGGTATAGAAAATAGCTGGTAGCATAAGTTTGATGTTTTTTTTTATCACCTAATAAATCACACATGTTATTTTTACGCTATTACTTTTCGGTGATTAACTCAAGCAGTTGATGTGGGTATATGGTACAAATCACCACTGATCACAATGATAAATGTTTAAATTGAGCCATAAAATATATCTCGCACAGTAAAAGATGGAACGACAGAGCAATGTAGCTCTCTGCTTCGCTCTAGTGGTGAAAGTGTTTTGACGAGAAGCGTGCCTCTGGTCTATCGACCACTATCTGGATAGAATCAAAAATGAAGTTGGAATATTCCTTTAGGTTCTATACAAAAACGTTATGTCAGATCAGCTCGTGTTAACGACCGTTGTGTTTTGATGTATGGTAAGTGGCTTGAAATATTGATAAGTGGGAGTACGTGAGTACGTGCGCTCGGTCACCTGTTACGAGTGTACTACGTGTGTACGCTCAAGATGGCGGCGTCTTTGTTCCTTCGTATGTTCAATGACGTCACGCTATGCGTCAGTAGCACGTAAAGTTGTGTTGACAGCAGCGACCGCATTTGTCGCCCAAGAGCCGCAGTCGGTACCATTTGTGCCAAATGGAGTAGTCTCAAAGCGACCCTTTCAGCCGACGCATTTAAAACTAATCGGACGCCTTACTTAAACGTCCTAACAACGACACTATGGCAGACGACCAGTCCACACAATCGTGGTCAATCGACAAGGATGACTACGTTCTCAACGAGGTGATCGGTTAGTAGCCTAGCTTGCTAATGTTTGCCTGCTAGCCTTTGCTGGTTTAATCAGCGCAATGCTAACTGAGACTAGCACAAGTAGTGTTGGGTCTAACACAAGGCCAGTTAGGACACGTTTTCTCATCACGCCAACGTTAGATAACGTAGGGAGCCGTCTTACGAAATGGCCAGTAGTACTTTGACAAGATTGTTTAAGACAGATTCGAGAAATTCACCGTGAAGTGAAAGGGCTTGTTCCTGTAGCCGTCTGTATGTGGTCGCGTCAAACGCAAGAGTGGGTGGTGCTCTGTAGCAGACGCTATACTTCTCTCTACAACTTGCAGTATACGCACCTTTGAGTTAAAAGTGTCGATCCGTCAAACTGTAAGGTAGCTGTATTTCCAAGTTCATGTTAAAATCGAATTCGAAATTCATTGGTGGTGCAATGCAGCTATACTCCATGGTAATTAAAATTGGTCAAAACGTCCTGTAATACCTCCCCAACAATGTCTACGTTAACAGATTGATATAATCTTTGTAAAGGCCCAAGTTTCTGTCCAAGCTCTTTTCCATCATGTGAATGGTGACTGCACGAATTATATTTTGGAGAGATTTGCTTCAAACCTTTTCATGTTCTCCACAGGCAGTGGAGCCACTGCAGTGGTCCAGGCAGCCACCTGCAAGCCCAGAAAGGAGAAGGTGGCCATTAAACGCATAAACCTTGAAAAATGTCAAACTAGCATGGATGAGCTCCTGGTAAGAAATTGTAGTGAAGTGTGATATTTCATACTGTATTCTGTTTGGTGGGAGTGTGGTGTGAAATAGTTGGGGTCCGATCTAACTTGGGAGGCTCAAAACCAAGTTAATATAAAACTGTCTGAGAATGTTTTAAACCAACCTTAGAAACTATTTCATTTTGTAATGCTTCTCAAAACAACTACACCAGTGCTTTCTTATACAGTATTTCACAATTTTATGGCATTAACTTGTCACAAGAGAGGACACAGTTCACTGCCCCATTATCAAGTTATCTTTTGAGTAATAGATTTGAAAAAAAAAAAAACCCTACAAACAACAAAGAAGCCAACAAAACATTACTTGGATTAGTATTCATTTAGTTTTAGTTGCTTTTCTTGGAGACTAAACTTTTTTTCATGAATGATGTGATGTATTAGCAACATGGCTTGTGTTTACAATATGTATATTTTTTAAAGTCCTTAATGTAGTAGCGTCATGACTGATTGTTCATATGTATATTTTTAATGTCCACGTCATTACCAACATGACTGATTGTTTATAGAAAGTGTAATTCGTTTAATGACCTCTTCTCTTTTGAAGTGTCCAAAGGGAACAAAATACAAGCATGATGCAATGCACTAGATCAAACTTCCAACTACAATAATAATCACTTAAATTATTACAGGACTGAATAGTAACAGTCTTTACTGTTTCATAAAAAGTTGATCCAATACCCACAGTGTATTAAGCAAAATGTAAACATGTTTAAGCTTCCTGTCTTTTTTTTGGTGGTCATTTTAAAGTTGTCATTCATTAATGCCAACTTTATTAATTTATTTATTATTGACACCTTTTGGAATGTTTGACTACTTTGAATGTTTCACTGTACAGTATCAGGTTTGCTCATCTGTGAGTCAGAGTGGAAGCTGGCATTAATAAATTTATACTGTCTAACTTATTTGCACTGTAAACTTAAGCAATTATAGCTTTTCCAGGGATGGGCAACTTGAATGATTGCGAGGGCTATAAATGTTTTATCAGAAGGACCATACTTCTATATGAACAAGCACCACATAGTGTAATAGTGGAAATCATATTTGAAACATATGTAAAGTATTTTGAAAAAATATTTTCACCTGTAAAAAGTTGGCATCAGTTCCCTTGTCATAATTGTAAAATGCTGTTCTCAACTATCTGCATGCTGCACAATGTTTTTTTTTTGGTTTTCTTGCCTAGTATCCACACACATGCAGAAAATACACAGATGACTTTTACCCTGCTAGTTAAGCGCTGCTGTAGGCACGCCGCTCGGGGCAAGGGGTGTGTCATTTCTACCTATTCATATCTGTTGGTATCTCTGCATGCTTCCCTTTTCAAGCCAATTGCATGCCATTCATAGGAAATTAAAATGGACACTCGGTGAATTATGGCATACTGGGAAAACTACTGAAGTATAAAGTTCTTGAACTTTGTTACTTCCAATTTCTTATTTAACTGAATTCATATCATATAGAAAAGTACAACCCAAAGAAGTACAACAATCAACAAAATTTGACCGTTGTCATTTTGTAACTTTGCAGAAAGAGATCCAAGCAATGAGCCAGTGCCACCATCCCAACATTGTGTCCTACTACACCTCCTTTGTGGTGAAGGATGAACTTTGGCTGGTCATGAAGCTTCTCAGCGGTGGTGAGTAATAACCAAAACGCTGCCCATGCCAAACTAGTGTTTGCGCTTTGGCAAAAGCTCTCACGAAAGTCACCTACTGCAACATAAAATATTGGCTAAATCTGGCTCTTTTAATGCCATGTGTCTTGGGCAAATGATTAAAAATATGCAGCGAAATGTTCAACTATTTTCTCTGTGTATAGCTTTCTGGTCGAAGAGCACAGAACACATTTACATGGTTCATTAGTCATAAGATTTCATTAGACATGCCTCATTCAATGCTATCAAACTCCCAAATGTTAACACCATTACCAATTGCATATAATAAGGACACATTTTTCAAGTTTTCTTTGAGTTACAGCTGTCAAAAGCTCTAGTCATATCTGACAGGCTGTTCACAAGACTTTCTAGCTTTGGCTGAAGTATTTGACACATAATCTATCATAGAACTCATGCAGGCACAAACTTCAACACACTATGTTGTATTAGAAATGCGGAAATTTTGCAAAGGTTTTGTGCCATTTTAAGCACTTCTGTGTTTATTACGTTTTTACAGTCGAAGAATAGTATGATCCCAAAAACTATAGACACATTTTGGTGATAATATGGATAAGGAGTGTAAGCAAATCCAAAGGTTTCACATACTTTTTCTGGTGTGTGTGATCTTAAAATCTTTTAGTAAACAAAATCTTAAAATCTAACCCTAACCCTAGCGGTTAATATAAAAAGAATCCAACCCCCAAAAACACTTTGGTTGGTTCAACATTGATTCTGCCATCCAATCCTTTAGGCTCAGTCTTGGACATCATCAAACACATCATATCACGTGGAGAGCACACGTCTGGAGTATTGGACGAGGCCTGCATCGCCACCATCTTAAAAGAAGTATTGGAGGGGCTGGAATACCTTCACAAAAATGGACAAATTCATCGGTGAGAAATCATACTGGTGTTATCTCTACACTGGCCATTTGCATTTCACATAGACACGTGGCCTTTTCTGCATGTGTGAGGTTGAATTTAAACTAATTTCATCAATAAAAAAAGATGCATAATTGAAATGCTTATTTCGTGTAAATATCCTGCCTTCTGTTTAGCCCGCCATGTTCTGTGACAGTTTAAATTTGTTAAATTTTGCTCTTCATATAATCCTCATTTTATATACCATAATTATTAAGCATTGTTTTAAGCGTATTCTTATTCATTCGCAGTGATCTAAAGGCTGGAAACATTCTTCTTGGGGATGATGGCTCGGTTCAAATTGCTGGTACATTGCTCTTCCTTTTCTCCTTGTCAGGAAGTCATGATTTTGTGTGTGGTGTCTACCTTCTTTTTTGGTGTTCATCTACTACACACCCATAAAATCGTGCTTATTTATTTATTTATTTATTTATTTATTTATTTATTTCCTCCCTCCCTCCCTCCTTGTGGCCCACAGATTTTGGTGTGAGTGCCTTTCTAGCAGCAGGCGGGGATATGACCAGGAACAAATATCGGAAAACATTTGTGGGGACACCTTGCTGGATGGCTCCTGAGGTCATGGAACAGGTGGGATTCTTGTTTAATGGATGGTATTATTTAATTTTTTTGCCTACCTGTTCTTTGCTTACATTGGTTCTTTCTGTCTTTCTGCAGGTCCGTGGCTATGACTTTAAAGCTGATATCTGGAGTTTTGGTATCACTGCCATTGAGCTAGCCACGGGAGCTGCACCATATCACAAATATCCACCAATGAAGGTAATTATATTTTGGTTCATGTTGACTATTATTATTTTTAATTTGATTATCGCAGAATCTTTCATTTCTTCATTTCCTTGCAACTATTTTGACCATACGTGCTCAGTGAATAGGTGGATGCTATGTCAATTAAGTTGTGTTACTATTGATTAAAATTAGGGATACACCTAATTTTTGGCCACCAAAATCTTTTGGCTGAAAAGGCAAAATACGCATTTTTGGCTTGAAGACAATTAACACTGAAACAATACGTCCGAAAATGGATGTTGTGATGAAGCATAAACCAACAAGCGTTTGTCTGAATTTCCCACGAGCACACAGGAGAAGGATAGGAGCAACGCTCTTAGGCAAATACTGTAAAGCATTTCAATGGGTTGACGGAATAGCACTGTTAAGCTTCCTTTACTTTCTTGGGACTAAAGGCAAACCAAAATATAAAAAGACCTACCAAGGAAAATAAACAATAACACGTCATGCCAATGGTGTGTTGAGAAGGCCAACTTCAAAATAAACGCACCCTCTAATACATGGACTTCAATGCAATAGCTGCAAAAGGCGTTTATTTTGTTTGTTTCATTTTGTTTTGTCTATTTTATTTCATTTTCATCCTGTGCAGGCCACTGCATATGACATAACAGTTTGATGCCAAATTTGACAACCAGCCATGCGGTGATGTGTGAAAAGTCCATCCTAGTGTTTCGGTTTTCGGCCAAGCATTTTGGTGCGTCTCTGAATTAAAATCACACAGAGTGAAATTTTAAAGTTGGCCAAGTTAGAACACACTAAGAAAGAATGCTTTCTCCACTTTGCTGAGTAGGTGGGTTAATCATGCCGAGTGAAGTTGTGCTCTCTTGTTCTCGTGTTCTTTTAAGCTCTCACTGTTCTTCCAGTCTGTTGAGTCCGTCATTGAAGTAAATTATGCACTACTAAAGGAAATACAAAGTATGAGCCCTGGCATCATCCATTTGAATTAATAATTGAATCTATATGCATAAGCACACACATATACATACATATCTGTGGGTACAATGTATGTATATATGTAATATGTACATATATATGTACAAGTGCATTGTAATTTAGAATATCATCAAAAGGTTTATTTTAGTAGTCTTATTCAAAAAGTGAAACTCATACATATTAAGTACTGTACATAGATAAATACTTTTCCAAAGGCCAATTTCTATATCAAAATAATTATGATGTGTGCTATGGAATACACTTCAGTGAGTTGGTCAATTAAATATTCCACCGTGTGTATGTAAATTTGACAAACTCATTATTTATGGTCATTCAAATTGTTGTCTCAGTTTGAATGTAGAAACTTATCGGTGCATGTGCATAGGTGCTGATGCTGACTCTGCAGAACGACCCACCCTGTCTGGAAACGGGTATAACAGACAAGGAGATGGTGAAGAAATATGGCAAATCATTTAGGAAGATGATCACCCTGTGTTTACAGAAGGACCCAGAAAAAAGGTACCCGTGCATTCATGAATAGTCTCTTCATCGTTGCTTTTTTTTTTTTTTCTTTTCTGATTTTACCATTTCTATTTTGGGTAGTTCCCTTTCCCATTTATTTCTTTTTGGTCCTTTTTAGGCCAACTGCAGCCGAGTTGCTTAAGCACAAATTCTTCACAAAAGCCAAGGCAAGCGTCTTTTTTAAATTTTTTTAATCCAGTGTATTTTTGTGTGCAATGTATTTTTATGTATGTGTAATATTTGTTTATTTTCTGTAGAATAATGACTACCTACAGGAGAAGCTGCTACATAAAGGTCCCTCAATAACAGATCGTTCAAAAAAGGTCTGTTGTCCTTTGATGAATTACATACTCAACCAGGGGGGATTTTAAAGTTAATTTTTTAAATGTATTTATTCTTTCAAACTACACTCAAAAGGTGAGGCGTGTTCCCGGATCCAGCGGTCGTCTCCACAAGACGGAGGATGGTGGTTGGGAGTGGAGTGATGATGAACTGGACGAGGAGAGCGAGGAAGGCAAAGCTGCTGTGGCAGCTCTGCGGGTGAGATGTAATTGAGAGTTTCTGCTAAGCATCAAACATGATTAAGTGGCAAGGGTGGGCTATGTCATTATCAATAAATGAACTTTCGATACATGAATATAAAAACTTGAATAATATCCGTCATGCGGACTAGTCAATTGTAGCGTGATGAAAAGCTCAGGCCATACACATACAACACAAAACAAATCTGATGGGCACATTAAAATTTTAACTCACCGTTACACCAAATTAATGGGAGCCCTGAGCTAATTTCTCTGCAAGAGTCAAGATGGGAGACAATGACACCTGAAATGTGTTGCCTATATCCAGTTGATGCCGTTGTTGTTTTTTGTTGCGGTTACTGCAGAAAACGCCGCGTAACACCGATAGGATGCCGAAAATGGCAGCATTTTTTTTAAAATGCTTTGGAACATAAGTCACAGTTTGGACAAAAGATAAACATGTTTTTGTAAAATTACTTTATCTCAACATAACTTCTTGTAAGCGGAGCCCACTACTGTCCTTCAAGTACTTCTAGATTGGATACCTCATTAAATTCCAGAAGGTAAAGATAATTTAACCGGACAATAAATGAGTGAGAATCATTCATACAAAACATTTTAGAATGAATTATTTGTGAATCAGCACAAGCGTGTCTTTTAAAACGAACGCATAGATAAGGTTTGTTGGTCCCCTGTCTTTTAAGTTGAAATCATGTCGTGGTGTGGAATTATACTCTCCTGTCTTCTCGGCTGTGATGTGATGATGTCTTGATTGTTGAGGGTGGGATCCTTTAAATTCTATCCATTGGTATAAAGATTGGGTGTTTTAAAAGAATTGCATGTTTTTAATCTTGACAATCTGTCATGTCCATTCTGCAGTCACCCAGAGTGAGGGACGGGTCTCAGACTATGGAGGTGAGTGTTAATGACGGACATGATGAGCAGATGTTGATTTTTCTCAGTAATGTCCAATGACGTGATCTGCATGAACGTCTTGTTTGTCCTCCCCCTTTTGATTTCTCTGTGCTTATAACACTGCAAACACTTAAACTTACTTGCGTGTCATACTGCTTAGATTTCCCCTTCACCAGATGGCGCCAGTGCAACCCTTAAGCCGCCTCCTGCTGTCAACGCGAATGTTACACCTGTGGGACAAAGTGGCGAAGCCATTCCACCACAGGCCTCCACTCCTGCTCAGACAATGAGCCCATCTCATGCACCTTCCACTAAAGTAATAACATATTAGCAGTTGAAGGCAGTCTTTAAAGCCTCTGTTCACATGGGCCTCATGTATATTGCACACTTGCTGTTTTAGGATCCCATTGTATCTGACGCTAGTGTTCCCATCAGCCTCGTCCTGAGGCTGAGGAATCCAAAGAAGGAGCTCAATGACATCAGATTTGAGTTTATGTCTGGCAGAGGTATGATGAAGAGCATATAAGATCATGACAACAATTATTACTTGCTTTGTGCTAATATTTCTTCACATCATCAGACTCTGCTGATGGAGTGTCTCAGGAGTTGGTTTCGGCCGGACTGGTTGATGGGAGAGATTTAGTTATTGGTAAGTAGTCCAGTCGGGCTGAACGATTCATATTGGGATTAGATAAAGAAATTGTATAAATGGACCTTATTACTGCGTCATATAGACTTGTACAAGTAGCGCTATGACTAATGGTGCAGCATGTAACCATGGAAAACATGGGAAGACGAAAAAGCTCATGCTAATCACAAATCCAAAGTGAACCGCTGACTTGCAAAAGACCAGCCGTCTGACTGGAGTTGCGTTAAGCTGAGCCCAACCACCTTAAAAAAAACATGAATTTATATCTAGATATTAAATCATACACCATGCAAAGACATACTGAAAATTAATTGGTTATGAATGACGTCACCCATGAATTTATATCTAGATATTAAATCATACACCATGCAAAGACATACTGAAAATTAATTGGTTATGAATGACATCACCCATGATAACGTCTACGTTTGCCATGCTTCTAGGTAGCACTAATAATAAGAAAAACCTATTGGAAGGAGCTCTTTCGGGAGAGTTAGGTACAAGATAGGAGAACAACCTTATAAGGTCAAAAATATAGTAAAAATATCAGCAATGTTATTTGGTTTGTAATTATTCTGAGACAAAAGTAATTATTGTACTTAAAAACTGATGCCTCCTACTCTTAGCCTTAAAACCACTGTTCCACAGTTACCTTGAAAAAGTAAAGCAGTTACTGTACCGATTTACTTGCTGCGATAAGTACTAATATTACAAGTGACTTTATTGGAAGTATTTTTAATAGTGATCCTAGCATACATTTTGACTTGTAATCATTTTGATTAAAAAGATTGATTGAAATTTCAGGATTTACTTGTTTTAATGAAAAAAAGGCTCTATTTAAAATTCGTTTTGAATCATTTCTAAACTAAAATGCTATTTTACATGACATCTAATTAGTAAAGAAAAAAAAATGTTAATAGATATTCAGTGTTACTTCAGTTTTTTACAGTTACAAAAAGTGAAATCCGCTAAGAAGGTATTAACTTTAGTCTGCATAGGGATAGTAACATTGAGTGGTTGTTATTTGGTAACACACACATTTAGGACTAGCGTGTTACAGCCATCACTGCGTAAAACACAGACAAGTATCATTGTAACATGACTCTTGACTTCCTTCTTTTAATCTTCGTTGCAGTTGCTGCCAATCTGCAAAAGATTGTGGATGATCCTCAGAATCATAAAAATGTCACCTTTAAGCTGGTGCGTACACAAAGTCGTCATGGGGGATTATTTTTTTTTTTTCTATATTTTTATTATATATTTTTTCTCTCCCGACTACATGGAGTTCCCGGATTAATGGTCAAGCGATTAATGCGGCGGGGATTATTTGTCCAAATGATTTTTTTTTCCATATTTATTTGACATATTTTCACCCCGCGTTTTAATATCATTTTTAATCCAGCTGGTTTTTGTTTAATGTTGGAAGACTCCCCACACTGTTGCTTACTGCACATGGAAACACTTTCAACTCTTCAGTGAACTGCAGCTTTATGGATATTTTGTCTGCCGCACTGGCTTTTAGGTTTATTGTGGCAATAATTAGAGGTGCGTTGTTGGTTTTTGATGTAATGTTTTTTTGGGGTGTAGGGGATTGACGGTATTTGTTGCAGATTCAAGAAAAGAAAATCGACAAATACATCAAACGTACATTAGTTTTTTGTTGTTTTAATTTGAAAACAAATCTATTATCGTTGGTGATATGCACGATGGCAACGCTGCTTGCTTTGTCCCCCAGGCATCTGGTGTAGAGGAGTCCGAAATTCCCGATGACATTAAACTCATTGGCTTCGCGCAGCTCAGCATCAGCATCAGCTAAGTCAAAGCGTGTGCAGCAAAAGACAGCAACTACTGGTAATGCACTGCTGCATGCTAGTAAAATCTATGACGCCACTGCTGCCAAAGAGAGGAGGACGGCGAGACGTGAAGCTGGCTGAAAGTGTGACACTGCGGCAGGATGCACGAGGACCACGCGGGGAGGAGGTTCAGTTCATCACAGGAACACACTTGAAATGTTTACGGTGCGCTTATTCACGGAAGAGGACATGCAATCAATTATTAACTCCTATTCCCCTGACCACCCGCCCTTCTCTTCATTCATAAGCACAACCCAAACCATCTCCTGTCAGTACTGGAAACGATGCCTTCCTCTTTTCTTTTTAGATAACTTTTTTTTCTTTGTTTTAGGTGAATTAAACCGTGCCACACAGCTCAAACGAGTGTATCGTCACCTTATGCTACACTGAATCTAACCAGTGAAATCAAGCCTTAGTTAATTATTAACTACACTTATCTCCTGTATGATGGATCAACGAAACATGAGTATTGGCTGAATAGTTCTATGCATTTTTATGATCTCCAAAAATCCTTCTAATAATGAAACCTTGGGGTGTCAACATTTTTTCGTTTAAACCAAGTCTGAAGCAAAGCGTCTCCCCTTACCGTTGAAACACAACCAAAGACATCAATCAGACTCTGACCGCACCAATAAAATCCCTCAAATGCACTTGAAACAACCATTTATCTGCTTTATGACACTTTAGTTGGAGTGTTCAAGTATTCAAAAAGAAAAAAAAAAAGTAGACTGGCCTGATATTGTTATCCTATGCAATTTGTTTTAACTGAATGCGACATCGTGTGCTACAAGCGCTTCTCTTTGGCTGAATTAAGTGTCTCTCCATACCTCAGTAGTCGAAAGTGTCAAGAAGCAAGGCCGCTTCTCAAGTTGACTGATTCCGCAAGCATCCGAGCAAAGTGAATTTTTGACGCACCTACACGGGTCACGTTTGCTTTCTTTTTGTTAGCGATTTTCAACGTTCAAGTTGCAGGTTCGTTTCATTGGCTCATACAGCTTTTGAGAACTTTGTGAAGTTCAATGCAGGCTGGTTTGGTTTGGAAAGGCTGCCGCGTTTTCAACTTCAAAGGTGTGTGTGATGACAAAATGGAAATGTTTCACCTGAGTAAAGGGGCGCTTCACCCAAATAGCACTCACTGCTGGTTTACAGCCATGCCAATAGACCCAAATTGTCAGTGGATAGCAATGGTAAACCATGAATTCAAGTTGGGTGCCATTAATACGATACAAATTATTACCAGTGTTAAATAGATTGCTTTGAAATGAATTCTCATTCATGTATTTTTAACCTTTGCTTAAGTGGCAACAAGTCCAGGTTGTAACTTGCCTTATTCAAAGTTTGCTCGGAATCCGCTCCAGCTCACCTGACTTAAACAAAACGGATGGATTGGATGCTCTTTAAATAAATCTTATAATTTAAGCCTACGCCGAAATTTTAATGTTTAACTTGTGAGGAACAAAGTTTATACTATGACCCACTACCACCACTTCTCCTTTTTTTTTTTTTTAACTTGTTAGCATATTAACACTTATGACAACTGAATACTTATTAAATGTGAGTTTTCATTGCTGTTAGCTCTAACACGCACAATTCCATCACAGATTTCCTTTGAAATGTATTTAAGAAGCCGACCAGAAACATCTATTTAGGTGGAGTGACCCTTCCAGAAAAGTTTACTTGCCTGACAAGTTTTTTGTGTGTGTTGGCTGGATTTTAGTGTCTTAGCTGTCCAAAAACTCCTCTGGATACTTGTCACTCCCAGTGTAGCTGTCTGCTTTATTTGTACCACATGAAAAGGGCTGCCTTGAAGCTGCTTGTTCAGGTACCGGAGTAAATGGTGTGTACAGGATGAATTACATGTATGTGTGTTGCAAATCCTAGCACTGTCACATACATTTTTTTTTTTTTTTTCATCTGTTGATGCATTTGACTGTTAAACATGTACATGCCGTATAAAATGACTTGTAAATGTTGATTCCGGAAAACAGATGGTAAACCTGATTGTTGACTCATTTAGAGCCAAAAAGTTCATTTTGTTGTGTTGGTTTTTTTTTTTTTTTTTGCCATTTGCCTTTGTCATTTGCATCACTAACCATGCACAATTTGGTTTAATTGGCACCTTATTGTTAGGTTAACATGCGTATTGTACCAGTTCGGATATGCAGATGTTTTTTTTCATATAGATTTGTGCAAACCCACTGGAGTTTTCATATGGCACAGGATATGTTTGTGGGTGCGTGTGTGTGATTTTCTGGTGTTAATTGGAATACCCAGATTTTTTTTTTTTTTAAATATATATACACACTTAAAAACATTATTTTGCCTCACCACGGTAACTAAATCATTGAATCAAATGATGGCAAACTAACATCACATTTCTGAAGTTATACCTATTCAGTTCTATACGCCTATAGTTTGTCAAATGCAAAATTGAATTGGAACATTTATTTAAAGACAAATTGTACCCATTGATGTAAAATGTCTCCATGGGCAGAATGCGTTTTGGTTGTAAAATGTCACCATGAGCAGAATGAGTTTTGGTTGATGAATAAAGCCACAGTGGATTAAAAACAAATGGTCATAATGTTGTTTGGTGTTTGTTTTTTTCTTTATATACTTTACCAAACCACCATGTGAAAGTAGTTATCATGCTGTGGCCATCTTTTTTGTTTTGTGTTTATTAAAAATTCAAGGTACTTTGAAATGTACGGATAGCTGGACAGCTGTTTCGTGGTTTCGGCTGTTTTCGTGGTGTGGCTTCAGTGAACAGGACGTTGCCAGTTAGTATGGTTTGCATCATGACCAGTTCACTGCAGTTTTCTCACAGCTGACAATATGTCTGTTGACGAGTAATAACCATACGGAAAGATTGATTCAATTCTGTTGCATTTCGTCCTCACTTTCACTTGCCTACGTTTTACCACCAACTCTCTCGTCCCTCTCCATGTTTCTTTTGGGATGCAGTCTTCGTAAAACCAACATCAGCCGGCTTTATGTTGGGGTCTTGTCGGTGTAGCGTTGAAGATAAGCCATGAGAAGGGTCTCAAGCTTTATCATGTGCAATAACTGTCATACGCGCAGTACTCCACAACATTACCATTAGCACCTAGTGCACCCCTGCACTTTCGTTCACTTTTTAGACTGTAGTCTCATCTGTTTGTGTGTTTATATGTACACATATACGGGAACATTTTATCATATTGTTTATTTCTGTGGCTAGATCTGTTATATTGGTTGTTATCTATCTATCTATCTATCTATCTATCTATCTATCTATCTATCTATCTATCTATCTATCTATCTATCTATCTATCTATCTATCTATCTATCTATCTATCTATCTATCTATCTATCTATCTATCTATCTATTCTGTCTGTCTATCTACCTACAGTATCTCCACTCCAGGCTGCAAACCACTCGGGTGCAACTTGAGCCTCACTGATTAATGAACAGTACCACATCGTCTGCAAATACACTGTGTTCCAAGTGATTATCCTAATGATGTTTTCATTAGACTTTTATAGTCAATGCAAATGGAACATTATAATTTTGAGGTCATCCATTACGAGAATTACACAAGAATAATTTGAATTCTTTTAAACAAAGCTCCTAGTGATAATTATTTTAGTCAACATTAAAACTTTAACTTCATTCAAATGTAGTCTTCCAAATTATTAGCGGTATACTGTACATTTTACAGATGGTAGAGAACTGAAAATATCAAGTCATTTCAATCAAAAACAGAGAGGTTAAGTTACATTTTCACAAAAGACCACATTTTTGATAGAAGGCTCACAATTATTGCGTATATAAAACTTATTTGATCAACAAAGAGTGACCAGCTGCTAGTCTAATGACACTATCACAAAGTTGGTAATCGAACTACGGCCTTAGGTGTCCAAGCGCACGAATCAACATCCTTCAGTTTGAACATGTCCAATAACAGAACACCGCTTGAGTTTGAAACGGGGCGGGGGTGACCACACCATGCCCTTTACATGAGCACTGAAGTCCGTCAACAAAATGGTGGAGTACCCAGCAGCAGTGCTCCCCTGCATGTTTTCCCAGGGCTTCAAAGAGTTGGTACTTTGAACTGAGGTTCACTGCATAAGCTCAAACAACAATCAGCTGAGATCCAAGTGAGGATATAGGACATCGGTGGAGGGATTTCATTCATGTATAGGAAGGACCCCCCCCATAAAAATCACCTTACAGATAATAAAATTCATGTCGGTGCTTTGTGGAAATAGTGGGTTTTTTTTTTTGCCAGATGGAAGGTGTGAAACACACACATTTAAATGATTAAAAGCTCTCAAAACCCAAAGTGCCAACTCCCCTTGAAGGTGTTTTCACATATTCCACAAGAACAAACAAGGCTGTCTGTAATTTTGTCTCATCTCACCAGCTCCTTGTGAAGTGTCAATATTGCTCACAATAATAATTTGGATAGATGATTGATGAGTACATATTTGAGAAGACGCGGATAAAAGAACGTCTAGACCAGGCGTCTCCAAACTCGGTCCTGGAGGGCCGCTGTCCTGCATTTTTTCCAGGTTTCTTTCTCCGACCCACCTGAAGCTTGCTGATGACCTGATCATTTGAATCAGGTGTGTCGGGGAAAGAAACCTGGAGAACATGCAGGGCAGCAGCCCCCGAGGACCGACTTTGGCGACCCCTGGTCTGGACAAACTCTTAATGATGTGGTTGCATGCCCGGTATTACCATGTGAAGTTTTCTGTATTATTTCATCTTGAGAGAGAGAATCCTTTTCTTTTCATCTAAACCTGGTGCCAGATATGGGATGTTTCAACCATCTCTGGCCTGGATCACCAGTGTTGTGGAAAATATTCACATATTTCACAGACCCAAAATTCAAGCTGAGGCTACTACTCTACTCCTCAGTTCTGTGACAAATTGTGTCGGAAGTGGGTTCCATTTTGAACTCTGTAAAACTTATCAACTGAATAGTTCTGTCCTCAATTCCAGAGTATTTTCCAAAGAAAGAAAGAAAGAAAGGATGGAAGGAAGGAAGGAAAGAAGGAAGGAAGGATAGACAGACAGACAGACAGACAGACAGACAGGCAGACAGACAGACAGACACATTTTAAATAAAACAATCAAAAAATCTTTAAAAATAACTATTGAATTAATTGATTGTTTCAATTAATTATTTCAGGAAAATAAGTTCAAAAAATATTTTTTTGTTCAGTAGGTTATTCAATTTCATTATTGTAAAAAGCTTGTCCCCCACACTAAAATTGTACGACCCAAATTGACATGTGCCGCCTCTCGTTACCTTTCAAGTTAATGATTCATTGTTGTCAACACATCTCTACTATGATCCCAAAAAAAGGACACTTTAAGTTGAATATTTTTCCATGGACACATATTTATAATTATGTAATTATATTTATAATGATATCTTTTTGAAGTCTGACACTTTATGTTGATCTGGGGTGGACAAATATTTACTAATAATGAAGTTATTGACTTTTCACTGTGAACAGATCTCTCCTGTAACCCCAAAACAGGATGCTTTCAGCTTAATATTTTTCTGTGGACAAATATCTATTTATAATCATTAGTATTTTTTATAACAGGTCTGACACTATATATTGATTATTTTTTATGTGAAAAATTATGTATTAATAATTAAGGTATTTCTTTTTGATAATAGATTTCTTCTATGATCCAAAAGAGGACACCTTAGGTTGATTCTTTTTTGTGGACCTATACAAATGAAGTTTGAAGCGGTCTAAAGTTTAATAAATCAGACATTGATGGCATGTTTTAAGTCTTTTTTTTTTTTTTTAAACCCTAAATGTTTATCACTGGTTATAGGGTACTTGACTGAAAAGATATTTCACAGTGGATATGTGTCAGAGAAATCTCTAAAAGAAGACGAGGACAAGCCTAGCTACTAAGCAGCAAAAAGAGTAACTCAGACCAGCCAAGATTGACTTTTCTATACCATGGATAAGGAAAAAGCTTGGACAAATGAACTCGTGTGTTCTCCAACTGCCCAAGCGCCCCTGTCTGGTTTTTATTAATTCAGCAAAGCATTGCACATTACAAGACCTAATAGAAAGAGCCAGTTGGGCGCCACCAACAGCTGGGCCAAGGTCCCAGCTCACACTTTCCTGCGTCAACAGCTTTATCTAAGGACTGGGGCGAGATGAACTCGGACTGCACACATGGATAGCAATGCACACTGTTCTAGACAAGAAATAAGCACATAATGATAACAACCTAATATATGATTTCCTTCACAGTATGTCACTGAAAAAAACATTGAGAACGTCTGGTTTACACAACCATAAATCTCTCACTCATCAAATGTGCTGCCCGTTTCATGTGTTTGTCTTATTATTAATCTTCATTGGGTGGAGAACAAGAACATGTTTGGAGATGAAATTGAGTGTGTAAACATGATGAGTAAATATGAAAAGATATATAAAAGAACGAAAGCTAAGAAACTGGTACCGTTGACTGGCAGAACGCGACTACAGGTCAAAAATGTAAGTACTGTAGCTGAACTATGCACGCAATATATTGTTTGAACTTTTTAACCATTTACCATTTGTTGTACTGTGCACTGTTAATTGTAACATTTTCTCTCACAGAAAAGCACAATGAAGCTTCTGATCTTGACTTTGAGTGTCATCCTGCTCTTCACAGCAGGTGAGGGTTTTGGATTTTAAAGGATAGCCAGGCATCAGAGGGAGCTGGAACACACGCGATAAAGTCACAGGATTCATTTGTTGTTCATTCAGGTTTAAAGTAAGCCCCATAAATTCTTTGTATTTTGCTTTTTAGGTGAAAGTCTGAAGTGCCACATGTGCATGCCCGGACCGCATGACGAATGTCTTCTAGTTGAGCAGCACTGCATGGACGAAGAAACAGTCTGTGGAAATCCTGCACACCACATCCGTAAGTGTGTTTTAAATCGTTTTAAATCACGTGTGTTTTAAAATATGCTAAGTTAAGTTTGGCTTTCTTGCATTATAACAATTAGTTTCCATTTCCAACTACAAAGACCATGTAGTGCGTTCCAACTGGTAGTACTGGAGAAACTACATTTTAAGCATCATATACATGATGAAATCCTAGTGGATATGCTTGACCCAAAGACTTGGCCATTACTGGAACCTGCTCAGAGACTGGGATGCATCAGAAAGGGTGATGTAAAAACATTGCTGATGCTCACAGTGGCAAAACCTGATATCATAAATGGTTTAGTCAAATGGCCCGCAAATTGTGGGCAAAAATCTTTTGGTTTTTGTTAAAATCTCAAGGAAAATGTGTTCAAATATTAAAAAATACAAATGAATAAACTGTTAGACGAAAACATCATTATTTCGGGTGCAGCCCATGCGGACCGGTGGTTGGGGACCACTGCTTTAGATGATCCACATTATACTAAGTGTATCAGGCTGGTGTTTATTCTCTTCATGTTTCTTTTTTCTTTGCTTCCTCCATCAGATACTGAACATCAGGGATGCCTGACAAGTCACGCATGCGATCTACTTCTTGCAAGTCCGCACAATGAAGGGGCAACCTGCTGCTCAACTGACTTGTGCAATGAGGCCTGACCACACTAGAGGAAAATATCTGTCACTTTTCAGAGTGATGCCTGCTAATTCTTGCAACATTCCATAGTTCTAGTGCTCTATCAAATCACATGCTCCACCTGGGAAAGAAATCCTATGGTCAAGCATCCCATAGCTACTTTTTGATTGAATGAAAATCCTCAAAAGTCATCTGTCCTTCACTTTCGGCTTTGAATAAATACAATCATGCAGACATATTGGCCTCGGATTTACTCAGCTGTTTTGTGAACTGTGAGTGGTATGAATGTGATAGAGCCTTTTGTCAATTATTCTCTATACAGTTTAAAGTCAATCAGAAAATAATTTATCGGAAGTGTGTTTCTGTTTGTGTGTACATTTATAAAACTGGATGTGCATCCCCACAAAAGATGTTTTGATATGGTTTCCGAGCAAATTTGAGGATGATTTTATTTCAAAGAGTTATGATGGGATTTGATTCAATTTATCAATTTACAGTCGGCATTTACACCTCCATCGCGTTCGGTGTGAACGTAGCATAATAATATTTTGACAACAAACCGGAAGCGGTGGGGGCGGCAGGGGACTCACGACTGATTAGACGAGGAGGGGCAACTTGATTGGACATACAGTACATGACGTTTGTCATTGAGCAGGAAGTGTGATGTAGTCATTTTCTTTTTTGAAAAAAAAAGGGCCTCAACAGCGATTCAAAAGTATAACAGTATTTTTCGGGTCATATCATATGTCAAATCAAAATCATATGTGCTTGTGTTGATGCGCCGATGCTTTTTTTGTATTGGTATGGTGTTGTATGTTCTTATCCGACATGGAAAAAGACACCTACCTTTTGAAATTGCATGCCCGGTACTGGAGTATGCTGGGGTCTAATAATTTGTTCCAATGTTGAATCACAGAGACAAAAAGTCATTTGAAAGGGGATCAATAAAAATGGATCTTTCCTCAGCAATCTTGCTGAACATTTGAAATATCATCCATCATATGTTTTGCCAGATGAGAACATTCGTGTTTATTATTTGATTTCCCTTTGAGGATTTGTCGCTCACATTTGTCTTTTCTTTAAGTGACTAAACTTGATGAAAATATTTTCCCGGTTAAATTTCTGTTTGGTGCATCGGAAATAGCACACTCCTTCTGCATCTATTTTTTTTGTCAAATTCTGAGAAGCTGAATCCCCCCGATTATATGTTTCAATAAAATAGGTCCAACTGTCTTAAGTTTGATTTAGGTGCAGCACCTTATTTCAGCAGCATTTGTATTTCAAGTTTTCTATAAATAAATTCAAGATGAGTTGAGTTAATATTGTTAGGATTTCTAGTGGATGTTTAGCCACTCTCATGGCGAGGACACGTTTTGGTGGCATGATTGCTAAACACGCACTGTCATGCAATGCTAATAAAGTCTCATTGCACTGGTCACCAACGTCACCACAGATAGCCTTCCAAGCACCACAGGAGTACATCTATATATGTGTATATTAGATTCCTTCCATTCCAACATGATGTGCAGATCTTTAACTGTTCCATGAAAGCAACACGTGTGATTTGAGATTTGTGGTAGGTAAAGGCAAGAGAAAAAACATTTTCAAATGTGATCTAATCAACGTCTGGTAAAACTGACTAATCGAATGATGTCACCTATGTTGTTTTCTTATTTAAAACCAAAAGTATGGACTGCACTGTCCGTCAAACATTAACTCATTGAGTGTTAAATATTCAGTTGCTTGAACCTTAACACAGCGATTTGCCACTTTGTCTCACAGGTCAAAAAATGGGTTTTGGAGAGGTTCTACGTGCCATTGGAGAATTTGGAATTTTTCAGAAGATTATTCTTTTTGCACTAACCTTTCCAAATTCTTTACTGCCTTTGTGTTTTTCTAGTTTTCTTTTTATCGAGTCAGATCCAGATCGTCATTGTAACACGAACTGGATCCGTAAGGCTGATCCCAACTTGACGTTGGATGAGCAGCTGAACCTGACCCTTCCTCGAGAGCAAAATGCTTCTTTCAGCAGATGTCGCATGTTTGTTCCGGTGGACTGGGACATTGGAGCCATCAGAAAGTATGGACTCAACGAGACTACAGTGTGTCAGAATGGTTGGGTGTACTCACACACAAAATATGAGACCACGATAGTAACCGATGTAAGTGACTATATGGGCTTGTGTGTTCTCATTGATGAAGTCATGCTGATTCTGTGACTTTTGCCTTGCAGTTTGATCTTGTCTGCGACATGTCCGACATGCCTTCAATTGCACAGACAATCTTCATGGGTGGTATACTTTGTGGTTCCATTATTTTTGGGCCAGTTCTTGAACCGTAAGTGAATACACTCTAATGACAAAAATACTGGGACCTACTTCAAGTAAAATCTGGATTGACTTCTTTCTACTGAATTTCTACTGAGGTCCACATATATAAAGCTTATTTTTTTGGAACGCTGTTGATTAAAAAATTATTTTAATGAACAAGCTTTGACTATGTATGAGAATAATCAAATAGCTCTTTATTTTACTGTCACATTTAGATTTGGCCGTCTGAAAACCACTCAGATTCCTGCGGTGATCCTACTCATATGCAATATTGTATGCGGCGCGTCGCCAAATTTCTACGTGTACATCATTGCGCAGTTCCTGGTTGGAATTGGTCTTGCAGGATATAGAATTAACTCTACTGTATTAGGTATGGTTAATGAAACCAGTGGTTGGTTTTCACACCAAATGTTACCATGCGCGCCTTCTAAAAAAAACAGGATGCAGTTTATTCTCTGTCTGATTGGTGTGTTAAAATGTATTTGTAGCCACGGAGTGGATTGGGGTCACCAAGAGGTCATTTCCCTCATGTATGAGCCAAATGTTCGCCGCTCTGGGGCAATGTGCTCTGGCTGGACTGATTTATAAAGTTCGCTACTGGAGGATAATACAATATGGGCTGGCGGCAGTCTACTTTGTCGTCTGCCTCTATGTTTGGTATGTACTGAAATGTGAGAGAATTCTGCATAAGTCAACATTCGGGCAGCAAAGTTACTCAAATGTTTGAAATTATTCAAGGTGGATTCCTGAATCTGTGAGATGGTTGTTGAGCAAAGGAAGAATCGAGGAAGCAAAGAATTTGATCAGGAAAGTGGCAGCAATAAATAAAAAGGAGACCCCCGAGTATATGCTTGACTGCATGGTAAGTTTTGATTGCCATCACGTTTCAGAAAACGTTTGACTTTTACCCCAGAGTTTAATCATTTGTTTCCCTTTCTTTATTACACATTTACAGGGAAATGAGAAAGTGCAAACGCAAGATGGAGCAATGAAGATCATTTTTACCACACCAATCTTACTGAAATATTTGTTCATTGTGTGTTTTGCATGGTAGGTGATCAAAGCTCAATTTAAAATGTAGATCGTCCACATTATCTGTCTTGTCATTTCGTGGTTTGTGTTTTGACTGTGTGATCACTGTATGTGAATAATGGACATATTATGGAGATATTAAACAAATACTTTTTGGGCTTCATAGTAGGGATACAGTAATAAATTAATTGGGTATCCTACAGAAAATTCTTATCGAAACTCGATCAAGTATTAAAATACATTTTTATTTGGGGGGGGGGGGTATAAACACACACGGCAAAATGCAATTTCAGGTAATTATGAAAGAACGATGTTTCTAAATTTTTGATGATCAGTTTTTATTTTACTCAAGTTTAAACTGTGCTTAGCATCACATTACGTTCTTCTCTAGAAACATTACATTTTAGACAAATCTTTCACCATAAATTGTTCCTAAGAGATGAATTTGCTGGCTGAAACAACAACTTTGAGACAGCATTGTATGTTAAACGGGATTTCGGCATCCTACACGGGTCAATTTAGTGTTGCTAGCTAATGGCTAAGGTTTCGCTAAATGCAGCTATATTGGAGCCCAAGCCATTAGTAAACACCGGCTCCAGGTACTGAATGTCATTGTCAGTGTAGTTAAGTCATGTCCTAGCACTCAAAATGGTAATTGAATGTTTTAACATGTCATTATTGTTTTATTTTCTCCTTAAGGTTTTCGGTGAACCTAGGCTACTTCTGTCTCATTCTGAATGTGGGTAAATTTGGTTTGGACATCTTTCTGGTTCAGTTCATCTTTGGCGTCGCTGAAATACCCGTACACCTCCTCTGCATTTGGGTTTTGGAACTGTTGGGGAGAAAAATATCCCTCATTTTAGCACTTCTGATTGGTGGGTTTGTTTGCTTCTTGACCCTGGCTTTCTCACAAGGTACTTTGCTATTCCCTCCTATGAAGCATTTTTGGTATCAGCCATACGGTATTTTTCACACACCATTCTATTTTATGAACATGAACTCTCTTTCTAGACAATGCTGCTGTTATTACGGCTCTTGTAACAGCAGGAAAATTCTTTTTAAATGGGGCAACATCGATTTGTATGGTCTACTCTCAAGAGCTGTTTCCCACTTCAGTCAGGTAAGCAAATGATCTAAGTTTTATTTATTGTTCATCCTCTACAGGGTCACTGTGAATTTGTGTTGGGGCAAGAAGCGGATATTTTACATACTGTATGTAACTTCCTGGGTGGCGTGGTGGAAGAAAGGTTAGCATGTCAGTTCAGAAGTCCCGGGATAGATTCTGGCTCCGGCCTTCCTTTGTGGATTTTGCATGCCGGTGTGGGTTTTCTCTGGACACTCAGATTTCCTCAAACAATCCCTGAATCATGCATGGTAGGGAATAGGGATAGTGTGTTTGTGAGTGCGATTCGTCATTCATCTTTGCGTGCATTGCGATCGGCTGTCAAACAGTTCAGGGTGTCCCCCGCCTACTGCTCGAAAACAGTTGGGATAGGCACCAGCACGCCTGTGACCCAAGTCAAGATAAACGAATAAAGAAGATGGATGAATGGATGGATGTCACTTAATGTTGAGACATAGAAAAAATAAAAACAAACAAAAGACTGAACTAAAAAATGTTGTGAATTGCAAAAAAAAAAAAAAAAAAAGACATTTAAATGGTCATTTCTTGGCAGGCAAACGGCTGTTGGTTGTGGGGCCATAGCGATGAGAGCAGCCGGACTGCTGGCTCCACTGGTCAACATGCTGGCCGTATACCACGTGTCCATCCCCATCATTATTTTCAGCAGCCTCACAGTGTTCAGTGCAGCTCTTGGTTTCCTTCTTCCTGAAACCAGGAGGAAAGAATTGCCTGATTCTACTAGTGACGTCCAGGACAATAGGTAATCCAACTAATGCAACTGTGGTCATGTATCAGCATGACTTTAGATGTTCTGTAGATCATTGATAGTCTGTGGACACTACACTGGTCGTGGCAGACTAACGTGCTAGTCTCCGCTAGCCCTTAGTAAAACAATTTCTATTTGTTTATGAATTAGGCTTTCATTATTTTAATACAATCCCTATTAGTCAATAACAAAAAAAGTTAAATGATCATACATTTTCTGCATTACTCTGTATGTTGTCTTACAGAAATGGTACAAAGAAGACAGGCACAGACTTGCATCTGAGTCAAAAGAGAAGAAAAGCTACCAAACTTTGATCTATGTTGTATGCTTTATTGTGTGTATACAAGGTTACTATATGAAGCACACATGAAAGTTATTTTATTTGGGTAATCATGTATACTGAAGAAATAAATATGTTCATGCACATTTTGGTGAGTTCCTCCTCCCATCTTCTATAAGAGACCTGCCAATCCAGGTAAGAGCATAATAAGTTGACTGAGCTGTATTTTTATTTTCACATCCTGCATATAATAAGGTTAATCAAAAACAATTATTTAAAAATAAACAGCAATTTTGAAAGCTTAATTAAAATATATTAAATACATATTGTAATGTTGTCATGGTTGCCAGTGATTTGATTTGGCGTGTGAGTAAAGGATGGAAAAGTCCACTTTGCTGGTTTCAATTGAATATTTATTTACATACAATTTGTTGAAATTTTTTACACAAGGACAAACAAGACCTTTCATCAGACATATTCATTTTCATTGTTGTCAAACTATAACCTGATACCCCCAACATGACCAGTTCTACGCCACGGCCAAAAACATTTTGCCTTTCCCTACTACTAATTGCCATTACCCCAAATGGCAATTAGGGGCGTAATTTTAAGGAAAATACATGTTTCCACAAAAACATCCTAACCCTTAATCAGTGATTGATATGATTTTTAATGGTGGAGTGTTGACAGCGTTGACAGATGTGAAAAGATGGCAATAGAAATAAAGTCATGAGGTGGAGTAAAGCTACTTGGTAGTACCCAGCACTGTACTACCGATATCAAAATAAAAGCCAACTATGGACCTTGCAATGACATACTGTATATGCATTACTTGTTATATGCTGTGTTTGTTTTGAAGTTTAGTGTTATTATGGTATGTATAAATATATATATATGGTGTATAAATACTTAAACTAAGTGTAAATATCTTTGTAAGCAAGGAGTTCAGAATCTCCAAATGGATGTGTGAATTTACAAGAAAAATTTCAATAAAAACCAAATCAACAAAAGATAGCTTTTGACACCACTGCTATTTTCACTTGATTGTTATGTACCAATGCATTTTGACACCCTGAGAGAACTTACACATGCAGTAAAACCAACGAAAGATCTACAACACTTTGTTATCTAACGTGGTTTCAAAGTACACTGTTATTATGCGACAGTAATCACATATTGCAGACAAGGGTACAATGCAAAGTATCAGCCACCGCTTTGGGATCGTATTGTGTTCAAGAACATTGGGTGAATTTGAAAAGGAGTATGACAGGTTCCAAACTCTGGAAAAATGACCAACCAGCCTGAGTTGTAAGTCAGTTTATTTTTAACTCAGTGTGGCATGTTAGACCAGAGGATATTGATGACCCTTCTGTTGAGTACGCTTCCCTGAACATGGCCACTTTTGGAGACATCCTACAGAACATCGGGGAATTCGGAATTTTCCAGAAGCTCATCATTTGTGCACTGAGCATACCGAATGTCTTTTTATCTTTTGAGTTTGCCTGTGTATTTTTCATCGAGTCCGATCCAAAGCGACATTGCAACACAGATTGGATCCTCAAGGCAGACGCTAACCTGACGTTGGATGAGAAGCTGAACTTGACCGTTCCCCGGGAGCCCGATGGTTCTTTCAGCAGGTGCCGTATGTTTGTGCCGGTGGACTGGGACATTGAAGCCATCCAAGAGCACGGACTCAATGAGACCACAGTGTGCCAGAATGGTTGGGTGTACGACAGTTCACTTTATACTGCCACAATAGTCACTGATGTAAGTGACTGTTGATGTGACAACATTCTCCAAATATTAGAGGTGGGAAATGATTCAATTTAATTCGGATCTTTGGATATCCAATTGAATTCAGAATCCATTTTTGATTTAACATGATTTGATTTACAGTGATTTCTGCTTCAATCTATAGATGTGCAAAGAACCGGAATAATCTATTTCATTTAGCTTGGCAACAGAATGACAAATGGCAAGAGTCAAGTGTCTTTTTTTTTTTACTTTCTTAAGTTTTCAATCACAAGGCAAATGCCTTTTTCCACTAAAACAGTGTGTAGACCACAAATGCTACTTTGCACTTCATTTTGATTCACTGACATCAACCAACAGAATGGAAGATGGACGCTGTTTGATTAGGTATTATAAACATACTTAATGAAGCAGTTATTATAATTCAGTAAAATATCAAAATAAGTACTTTCACCATACTTTAGCTTTTATAGACTGATAGAAAACCTATATTGTTTAGATATTTGTAGTTATGAAGGTTTAATGCAAAGATGGAGGGTTTTTTTCAGAGTCGGAAATGTCCAACTGCATTTGAAAGCACCAAGGAGTAAACACTAATGCTGAAGACCTGTGCTGTGTCATAAAATGACAATGCAACTCACCTCAATCAGTTTTGAATATGATTTTTTTCAATGGTGGTTTGTTGATGGTGGGTAAGACTTGATGTGATGGCAATAAGACGGAGTCAAGGGGAGTAGAGCTATCTGGTAGCATCCACCTCTGGGAAGGCCAACTTCAAAATAAAAGCGAACTACGGGCATTGCTTTGTCATATGTGTGTAGTTTGAAGTTGGCCTTGGCAGCATACCATTGGCGTGTAAGGTAAAGTTAAATGTTGTAGTTAACTGTAAATGGAAGCTGGTTTGTAGGAAGTGGATTTGGGTTTTAATTTATAAAACCGATAATCATGTAGTTCAGATAATAGATGTATATCAATTCTGAATCGTAGTAAACGAGAATCTTGATCGTTTTGTGAATCAATTTTTTTTGACAAACCACTACTAAATTTACTTTTTTTTTTTAATGGACTTCTTTCCTTGTTGTAGTTTGATCTTGTATGTGACAGGGCTAATTTACTTCAAGTGGCACAAACCGTGATGATGTCTGGCATTTTGCTCGGTTGTCTCTTATTTGGACCTTTCGCTGAATCGTAAGTAAAAAAATGTCTCATGAGTAACCTCATGCACGTACTGTCCTGAATGGGGTTTGTCTTTTCTAGGTTTGGTCGCAAACGAGCAGTTCAGATTACACTGCTTCTCAGCCTCATTTTTACCACCGCAACATCATTTTGCCCCAACTATCTTCTGTACCTGATCTCCCAGTTTTTGATGGGCCTTGGCCTTGGAGGTTTTCGGCTAAATGGCATTATATTGGGTAAAGTAATATGATTGTTTCTTATCATCAACCATTGACTATTTATGTGTTAAAGGGATTATTTATTTTAAAAACCCACTTATATAATAAAAAAGTGTAAATAAATGTCTTTCATCAAATCAACATATATTTATACATAATTGTGGGTCTAGTAATTGCAATTTATATTACATGGGGAGAACCGCTCAGATGGGGGCCGTCGTGATTTTGTTTTAGCTACGGAAAACAAAGGAGAAAAACTTTTGCCAACGTGATTCAAATCATGCTTTGGGTGTCAGTTTGTGTCTTGTGTGCAGCCTACCGAGTTTCTGGTTTGTATGCCAACTGCAAACGGAAAAAGTTGAAATAGAAAGTTTTTATGCCAATTGTAAATAAAAAAAAGGGGAAGGAAGGGGCGGGGAGGGGAGGGTGGGTCACAAACGAATTTAACTACGGTGTAAAACGAATGGTTTGGGAGTTATGATAACAAGATATTGTATGCATTTAGGTTCACTCACCAAACACTCAGAAGGAAAGCGTCAGCAAGATATTGCAATACAACAATAATTTACATTTGAAAGGAGCGTGAAAAAGATCTGTGGCTTCTTTGTATTGCGGACAGGCAATTGTCAATTCTACACAATGCGACTTTAAGGGAAACTGATGTCAGAAATTCGATGAAATGCTCAAACTTTTGTTGCTTGCTTTGTATATTGTACTTTACATTCATTTTAAGCAGCTATTTACTGATTTATACCACCATATTGTACCTACAATGTGATAATAAAATAAATAAATATACAAATCAGAGATGGGCATACCTAAATTATATTCACATTGATGTAGATATTGCATATTTTTTATCACAAAACTAGGACTGCAAGAACATGCATATTTTTTAACACAAAGCAAGGACTGCGAGAAACTTTTTTATATTTTAACCAATTTGCTACCACTAGTTGTATAAGTAATGATGTTGGGATGTTATATAATGTTTCTAGTTGAGGACGAATGTGGATTTGTAATACTTTTAAATAAACTGCATTACGTAAAAGTACCTGTTTTTAATATTCAAGCTAGTAGAATTAAAAAAAATATATACGGGAGTTTGACAACCCAGCCGACAGACATTTAAGTCAACATGTGAATGACATTTGTCACCAGCACAAAATGAATTCCAAAGTGGCCGTAGAGAAAAATGTATTTTATTTTTTTTTTCAACAAAACCATACTAGATAGTGTAGAACTGTGTTCATTCAGAAAGTAGAATCAAGCGGGCTTTCTTCAAGTTACAGCTTATGTTCATGTCTCACTGGTCTAGACAATGACAATGTCCAGCAAATGTTAACAATAACGTTTTTTTGTTTCTCTGTTCTGACAGCCACAGAGTGGATTGGCGTATCGAAAAGGTCATGGGGAACCTGTGCAATTCAACTATGTTGTGCTGCTGGACAGGCTATCCTTGCTGGTCTTATCTACTTTGTCAGAGACTGGAGAACAGCTCAGCTTATCATTGCTGTTCTACTTGGAGTCGTTGTTATTTATATATGGTGAGAAAGAAACATTCCTTGAACCATTTCAATAATGTAAGATAATTAACACAATTCTCTTACATAACGATCAGGTTCGTTCCGGAGTCAGCCAGGTGGTTGTTGGAGAGGGGGAGGGCAGAGGAGGCAAAAGAATTGCTTGTAAAGGTGGCAGCTATCAATAAACGCAGATTTTCGGACTCTCTTCTGGAAAAGGTATTAAGACGATGGCTGGCTTGTTGTGTGATTTCCACAACAAACATTGGACTTCTATCACCAATAAAGTGGGGTCACAAAATTTTACTAACAAATTTGTAAAATGACAGATGCAACACATGATTTTTTTTTTTTAAATTTATTGTTACAGTACGTGTGTGAGTTGATAGAGTACTACTCAATGTTGCTTTGTAGAATGGACAGAAATATTCCTGTTGAAACTTTAAAGTAAAATGCATTACCAAGCCATACAACAGGTCAGCATTAGCTACTTCACTATTCCTACTACATCATACTTTTTTAAGTGCTTGTTTAAGGAGATTTTAGTTGGTTTACTATAATGAACTCGCAAAAAGGAAACAACCGCCAGAATTACCAATGCACTTTTCAACCATTGATTGAACATGGGGAGAAAGGTAGAACACTTAAACACAATGAGCCAACTCAGTCATTGGACCATTAAAGAAACAAGTTTAGCACCATTTTCTCAACAAACCCAGGTCTACCATACAACATACAGATATGATGGCAAATCTGCATGAATAGTTATCTTATTTTCTGGAGTATAATGCGCACTTGATAATACAGTAATCCGCACCAACAATTATTTTTTTACCAGAGAATCTATTTTTGCAGCATCAGATATTTATGCAGAAAGATGGTACAGGTACAGGGAAGCATTTTGTTTGTGTTTTTATATAAAACTTCATGGTTCCAGCAACATCATGCCTTCAACACAGACTGAACATTCCTGCATGTTTCCAAATAAGACTAGCACCAATATACAGTATTTGCAACAAAAAAATGGCCCGCTTGGATTGTTAAAATAGAGCACCAACACAACCTTAAATATGCTTGGGGTGTTTACTAGTGGATGGTGCCCCCCTGTGGCAATTTAAATAGCAGTTCAAAAATGTGTTGGACCGATGACTTGCTACATTATCAAATTTATTTGTTTGTGTGCATTACAGATTATTGTAAAAGAAACTGAGAGAAAGAGCAACTCTTTAATGATCGTCCAATCACCTCTGCTTAGTAAATACTTCTTTGCCATATTATTTATATGGTAGGTTAAGTCACACAGTTGATGTAAGTTAACTGAATAAGAGTCAGCAATATCTGTGAATCATATTATTTGTTTCTTTTGAAAAATATTGAACCATGCTGATAATTTGCAGACTAATTGTTTTTGTTTTCCCCAGGTTCTCAATGAATGTTGCAATTTACTGCATTTCATTCAATGTGGGGAATTTTGGCTTGAACATATTCCTGACACAGTTTATATTTGGACTGTCTGAAATACCAATTCAGCTGTTTTGCGTCTGGCTGTTGGAAGCACTGGGGAGAAGAATATCTTTCATTTCAACAGTTTTGATTGGAGGATTCTTGTGCATGTTGATGCTTGCGTTTTATCAAGGTAAGGCAGGAAATTCATTCATATTGACAATGGTAGTGTGGATCATGAGTATTTTCTAACAATTGAAAACATTATTTTCAAATAAAATGGTTTTGGGCTGAGTTAATTGATCATGTTAATTGATAGACTGTCCACAAACACAAAATAATCATATGTTGCTTTCACATTCTCATACTCATTCTCATTTCAGGAAATCCCGTTGTTTTTACGGTACTGGCCACCTCAGGACGCTTTATAATCATTTGGGCTGCAACCATATGTAATGTTTATATTCAAGAGTTATTCCCAACATCTTGTCGGTAAGATAATCCCCTTCGCACATTTGGCGCTTCTTTCTGTTGTTCTGTGTGCTGGCACACCTGATACTGCACTGAAACATTTAATATACAGTAACATACAATAAAATACTGAGGGCAGAAAAAAGATGTTTTGTTTTGATGAGGTGTTTGAACATTTAGCTTGATAGGACAGTTGTGAGACTGAGTTTCATGTGGGATTTTTCTGGCTTCAGACAAACCGCTTCTGGTTTGGGCTCCATTGCAAGTCGTGCTGGCGGTCTTATCGCTCCATTGGTCAACATGTTGGCCATATACCACTGGTCCATACCCATCTTATGCTTCAGCGGCCTCACACTGGTCAGTGGGGGTCTCTGCTTTGTGTTTCCTGAGACGCGAGGGAGAGAGCTACCAGATTCATTTGATGAGGCTGAAAGCAACAGGTAAATAATTTAAGGAAAATATGCTCATATACTGTTTATAGATATCGATAGATGTTCTGCTCATCTTT
Organism: Hippichthys cyanospilos; assembly: GCF_059441005.1. Classification (NCBI taxonomy): domain Eukaryota; kingdom Metazoa; phylum Chordata; class Actinopteri; order Syngnathiformes; family Syngnathidae; genus Hippichthys; species Hippichthys cyanospilos. Next base: position 12,705,346 of record NC_142380.1, read on the forward strand.
GCCATCTCCTGACTCCAACATTCTCTGCCACAGGGTTTGAACGGAATGCACACCTACTAATGCTTATTGAATACTCTTTTTTTTTTTGCAGGAACAATAAGTCAATGAAGAAATTTCCCATCTGAAGTGTCAGTCGGAATCTTTCACTGAAATCCATGCCAACTTGTATCCTGCATACCTTTGAATGGTCATAAATGATAAATAACTATCTGTATATTAAACATGTACTGTCAGTATGGGAATGCACTCATCGTCCATCTATCCATCCATCTCGTCTGTGCCTGTCTACTTAGTTATGGTTAACACATCCAGGTCACAGTTCATAGGTCGTGGGTTCAGATCTGGACTCTGGCTTCCTGTGTTGTGTTTCCTCCCGCGTCACAGGATTGTGTATGTTGTGTTCGTAAAACACTCTAAAATCTAAGTTATCTCTAAGTGCTAATGGTTGTTGTCTTGTCCTGCAACTGGCTGATGAATCACAACCGGTTCAGGCTGTACCTGAAGTTCAAAGTCAGCTGGGATAGGTTACAGTACATCCCGACTCATATGAGGATGGGCAGCATGGAGAATTGGTGCATGGATATATGCTACAAACATATATTGAAACAATTCCTGCTGTAATAAAAACATTTACCAGAGTCGATATTTTTGCAATGTTATCTTAAGGTTTCTTCACAACTGCACTGTTTGGTCCACTTCAAACGGACAAGGCTTTGTTGCCCATGCTGGTATGAACATTTTATGCAGCTTTTGAATACACACAAACAAAATTTTGTTGCAGAGCAAACAACTGAACCGAGACCCACTTTGAGCTGTTCTCCGTGCACTTCCAAATGCACTCATTGCATGTCGCTTCAAAGTGATACATAACCAAAATGGATCTGCAAGAAGGAGACGTGTGCATCATTGGGCTCAACAAGCCACTGTAGCAAGCCATTGAACAAGTAGCTTGCATTAGATATTGTACTCAAGTTTGTACTTTGAGCCTCCATCTACAGTTTAGCCATACTTTGGCTTCTGTTGCGCCTGGACCACGCAGCGGGAAGTGAAAAGAGTAAGAATTTCACTGTTTGGTATAGTACTATACATGTAACAAGAAAATCTCTTTGAATCTTTCAACGCTTCTGTAGGCACGATGTGGATTGGGAAACGTCCCAAAAGTTGCATTGCATGAGCTGCTGCTGATACTCACAATTATTTGGCAGCGCTAATGAGAACAAAAATATGCAGAATAGAAATGCAACACATAGGAATTTCTATGCAGAATATTGTTTCCTTCCAAAAAATATTGAATACATATATGAATACAAACCACACACACACACACACACACACACACACACACACACACAAAGTTTGATCTATTGGGAGTAAAGGAATTTTCATGTTCGAATACCCATACACATTTTTTAAAATATTTGTAAAGTCCTAAAAAATTACTGAAGTAGTTAAAGATTTTTTTTATTATTATTATTAAGAAATATTTAGACGGGCGGCTCGTGGTTAGCACTTCTGCCTCACAACTCAGTGTCCCGGGTTGATGACATGAGAGTGGGCCGATGAGAGGTAGCTTTTGGAGTGAGTGTGGAATAAACAGGTGTCAGTTGTTTCACTCCTAAAGAGGTACAATTTCTGTATTTCCTTCCCGTCTAACAAAAAGTTTTTGGAACACCTCCCGCGAGACACGCTACATTGCTAATGTATGAGTAAAGATGGAACGACAGTTGCAGATCTTTTGCAATCAATACATCTCAGTCAAAACGTTGTCTGAGCATCAATGATGGCTCTATCTCTCAACAAGGACGTATAGCGATAATGGCAAATGTAATTAGCAATGCAACTCATAATATCTTGTTGTTCTAGCTAATCACAGTATTGTACTCTTAAAAAGAAAGAAAAGAAAAACTCAACGGTGATCACGTTTGATCCTTGATCTTATCCAAGCAAATCATCCATCCAGTTAATGTCTGTCACAACATTCTCTACAGTTTGCTCTGGAGTTTTATTTTCCAATAAACAGTCCAAAGGTGAAGTTGCACCACTTGACTGTTGAGACTTTGGCAACAACTGTGTCTCTGATGCAAAATGCCAAGAGAGAAAAGATCTCCCTGGGGTGATGGAGCAACAGAGGAAGTCGTACCAGAGTCCAGCATTCCATTCAGTGGACTAGCACTGAGAACCTCTGGGCTAATTGGCATTTTGCCTACTGCAACAACATCATCATGGATAGCAGTTGGTGGGCCTTGTGTAGGTTGCTGTGTAAGCATACTCCCATTTGAGCCGAAGAAGTCAAAATCTGATTCTCGAATGTTAGTCAGGTTGTTAGCTGTCAAAGGCACGAGGCCCTGATTGTCTTGCTCAACTAATGCAAGCTCTTCATTTTGTGTCAATCCCAGTGAGTGTGTGGGTGTCAAGCAGGCTAAACGATTCATCAGTGGTGGTGGAGAACACATCAACAGGGCTATGTCCTAAACTCTCCTGGGAGACAAACCCATCAAGCGTATTAGGTCTAGCCTGTGAAGCTTCTTGAATGCATAAAAAAGTGTTGTCGTCATCAATCTTCTTGTAGTTCATCTGTTGATTCTTGAGAGCCTTGCATATCATTCGGAGAAAGCCCGCTGCAGTCCTCTGTTTTAGGATTAGTGTGGAAGTCTAGCCTCGCTGCTCCTGTCATCTGTGGGATTTTCATCTTGCTTGTTTATCTCTGTTTGGACCAGATCCAGCAAGCTATCACTTGTTTCACTCGCTTCCATCAGCCTACCCCTAGGGCATCTGTGGCTAAATTCTAAAAATGCCACAATAGTATTTTACCACCACCAAAGCATGAATGTTCGAGTGCATGAATGAGTGCCGAATAAAACGTATTATTATTATTATTATTATTATTATTATTATTATTATTATTATTATTATTATTATTATTATTATTATTATTATTATTATCCATATCTTAGAGTCTCTTATCCTCACAAGGATTAGGTGGCATTAGGTGGGGACACTGTGGACTAGTTGCCAGCCAATGGCAGGGCACGCTGGGATGAACAACCATACACACACCCAATCACAGGACAATTTAGTATGTCCAATACACCTGCCCTGCATGTTTTGTTTTTGGGATAGTGGGAAAAAGACAGAGTGCCCGGCGAGAACCCACAGGGGCTTGTGTTGGAATAATTGTAAATATAGTGATGATACATTTGCTACAATCAATATATCTGCTTGCAATGAAGATATGCTTTGCTATGAGAAGGTTGCTGCGACAAGTTTGGCCAAGCTCAAACCGCAGACAGATGTCACTTCACTTGTGATTAAAAATATTGCAGAATGTCTTGCTCCATGAAATGTTGTGCCATACATGTACTAATCTTGCGCACATGGACACACATTGATGAACAAATACACTGGGTTCCGGTCGCGCTTCTCCCCCCAGCTGCACTTTTGCCCTTTTAGGGCTGGAACCCTCATGCAGCCTAGGAACCTCTGAACCAAAATAAAAAGAGACGGTTCGGAGAAACTGTTTCAGAATGCAGCAGAATTGTATTCGTGCAGTCCTTCTCCGTTCTCCTAATGCATGAGCAGAAATTAATGCCTTTTCTTCTTCTTTGTTTATAGTTTTTCACAAATGTCTATTAGGTGAACCTGACACTCAGAGAGAACATGCAAACTCCACCCAGAAAGGCCGGCGAGGTGGATTTGAACTTGGTTCCCTGAATTGTGAGGCGGACGTGCTATTATTATATGCAAAATAACTCATGAGAAAATGACATACACTTGGATGAGATGAGTTAAGCTCATAGGGATGGATGGAAATGAGCAAGACAAAGCATAACAAAACAGGCAGGGAAAACATGACAAAATATGAAACATTTAGATAAAAACCAAATCAGCAAAACAGATCTTGATATCACTGCTATTTTCACTCGAATGTTATGTAACAATGCATTTTGGCACCTATGAGCATAAAGATGCAGTAAAATGCAACGAACGAGGTACAGCACTAGTTATGTAACACAGTTTCATAGTGCATTGTTATTATACTGCAGCAATCACATGTTACAGACCAGTTTACATCATAAATCGCTCACATCGAGGGTACAATGCAAAGCTTCACCCGCCACTTTGCGTTCAAGAACATTTAGTGGATTTGAAAGGAGTCTGGCGGGTTCCGAACTCTGGAAAAATGCTCTACCACCCTTATTTTGTAATATGACCCTTGTGAAATTATGTCAGTTTAAGTTTAACTCGGCGCTTCACATGTAGCGTGTAGACAAGAGAATATTGATGACACTTCTGTGAGTACGCTTTTAGAAAGAAATCGTCTCTGAACATGGCCACTTTTGGAGAGATCCTACAGAACATTGGGGAATTCGGAATTTTCCAGAAGCTCATCATTTGTGCACTGAGCTTCCCAAATGTTATCTTAGGTTTTGTGTTTGCCTGTGTATTTTTCATCGAGTCCGATCCAGAGCGACACTGCAACACAGATTGGATCCTCAAGGCAGACGCTAACCTGACGTTGGATGAGAAGCTGAACTTGACCGTTCCCCGGGAGCCCGATGGTTCTTTCAGCAGATGCCGTATGTTTGTGCCGGTGGACTGGGACATCGAAGCCATCCGGGAGCACGGACTCAATGACACCACAGTGTGCCAGAATGGTTGGGTGTACGACAGTTCACTTTTTACTGCCACCATAGTCACTGATGTAAGTGATTGTTGATGTGACACATTCACCAAATTCTAGGGGTAGGAATTTCTGACTGTCTCAATTCTGATTTTGGGGGATACGACTCAATTCAGTATTGATTTTTGATTCAAAATAATTTGATCGACAATGATTTCTGCTTCAAGCAGTAGAAGTGCAAAGAATCGTAATAATCTACTTCATTTTGCTTTGTGACAGAAGGAAAAATGGAGAAATTAAAGCGTCATTTTTTTGTCCTTTCTTAAGTTCTGAATTGTAAGGCAAGTGACTTTATCCACCAAAACAGCATTTGGACCACAACTGTGACTTAATGCTTTATTTTGATTCATTGACATACTGAATTGGTTTTGATGAGGCATTATAAACATACATGGCTTGATTGACCAGTGATTATAATGCAGTAAAATATCAAATTAAATAATTTCACCCTTATCATTCTTGTTGATATATGTCAGCTTTAATAGATTGAGAGAAAGCCCAGCGAGTTTAGATATTAGCAGTATTTAACATTTAATGCATAGATGGACCTTTGTTCCTAGTTTGAAATGTGCGAGTGCATTTGAATGCACCACGATGTTAGCCACTTGCGCTAACACTGAAGACTCGTGTCGTATCTTAAAATGACAACGTAACTGACGTCCTTGGCGTCCTTGGCATCCTTATCCCGTTATTGAATATGATTTCTTTAATGGCAGTGTGGTGAAGTTGGCGGGGACGTGATGTGATTGCAATAAGACAGAGTCACGAGGAAAGGCCAATTTCAAAATAATTGCGGGCTCTCGTGGAGATAAAGATGTTCAGATAACAGATGGACGGGAGGATGGATTTTGAGACAGTTTCTGAATGATAGTAAATGGGAAGTTAGAAATTTTTGTGAATCTTGTTTTTTTTTTTTGCCACACCCCTTAAAAATATATTGTTTTTTAAAATTTACTTTTTTTGTGGTTGTAGTTCGATCTTGTATGTGACCGGTCTAATTTACTTCAAGTGGCACAAACCGTGATGATGTCTGGCATTTTGCTCGGTTGTCTCCTGTTTGGACCTTTTGCTGAATCGTAAGTAAAAAGACGTCTCATGAGTCTCATGTGCAATGTCCATGCACAATCTATCCTGAATGGGGTTTGTCTTTTCTAGGTTTGGTCGCAAACGAGCTGCTCAGATTCCTTTGCTTCTGAGCCTCATTTTTACAACCATCTCAGCATTTTGCCCCAGCTACCTCCTGTACCTGATCTCCCAGTTTTTGATGGGCCTTGGCTATGGAGGCTTTCGACTAAATGGCATTATATTGGGTAAAGTAATATGATTGTCTCTTATCATTCCTTATTTGGCTATCGTTGTTTAAGGGAAACTGAAGTCAGAATTTCACTCTCACACTTTTATGCTTGCTTTTTATATTGTACTTTACATTCGTTTCAAGCAGCTACATGTTGATGAATAACACCATATTGTACCTACAATGTAATAAAATAAATAAATAAATGGATAAATAAATGGATAAATAAATAAATAAATAAATAAATAAATAAATAAATAAATAAATAAGAGATGGGCAGCATAAATGAGGTATATTCATGTTGATGTAGATATTGCATAAACTTTAAAATAAAACAAGGACTAAGAGAAAAATATTTTAACCAAGTAATCTAACGATGGGGATGTCAGATGTTATGTATATTTCTACTTGAGGAGGTAAAATGTGGTTTTGTGATACTTTTAAATAAATTGCAATCTGTTCAGCTGTTTTTAATATTCAGGCATATATATATATATATATATATATATATATATATATATATATATATATATATATATATATATATATATATATATATATATATATATATATATATATATATATATATATATATATATATATATATATATATATATATATATATATATATATATATATATATATATATATATATATATATATATATATATATATATATATATATATATATATATATATATATATATATATATATATATATATATATATATATATATATATATATATATATATATATATATATACGGGTTATGGTTAGAGAACCCACGGTTAGATTTAGAGTTAGAGAACCCACCCTAACCCGTACAGTGGTATAAAGCCGGAACTAGAAAACTGTGTATTTTTTGTGTGTGTTTTTTTTTTCCAAAACTATACTAGTTAGTTTAGAACTGTGTTGTCATTCACAAAGAGAATGAAGTATGGCTTTCTTCAAGTATACTGTGTAAGCTTGTGTTCATGCTTCACTGGTCTAGAGAACCACAATGTCCAGCAAATGTTAAAAATAAAGTTGTTATTTCTCTGTTCTGACAGCCACAGAGTGGATTGGTGCATCCAAAAGGTCCTGGGGAGCATGCGCAACTCAATTATGTGGTGCTGTAGGACAGGCTATCCTTGCTGGTCTTATCTACGTTGTCCGAGACTGGAGAACAGCTCAGCTTATCACTGCTGCTCTACTTGCAGTCGTTGTTATTTATATATGGTGAGAAAGAAACATTCCTTGAACCATTTCAATAATGTAAGATAATTAACACAATTCTCTTATATAACGATCAGGTTCGTTCCGGAGTCAGCCAGGTGGTTGTTGGAGAGGGGGAGGGCAGAGGAGGCTAAAGAATTGCTTGTAAAGGTGGCAGCTATCAATAAACGCAGATTTTCAGACTCTCTTTTGGAAAAGATATTAACACGATGGCTGGCTTTTTGTGTGATGTTTGCTAATGTTTTAGTTTAAGGTTATCTTTAAAGATGATTGAGATATGCCAAGATGTCTTAACCTCTCCACGAATAAGTCTATGTCTATCACTGCTTGGATTTTCTCGTTTAAAACTTATTTTTAAGTTTTCTAAAGAAGTTAAGGCGACTTTATTCAATTTTAGTCATTTAAAATGGATGGTTGCCGCCTATTTCAGATATCAGTTTGCTACTCTCAACTCCAGACAGAACACAAGCCTTGACCAAATAAATGAAGAAAAGAAGCATTCCAGTTTTTAGTTGTGCCCTTTTGTAGAAATTGTAATGTGATATAACACGACATACTCGGTTTGCTAGAATACTGCACCAACACAACCACAACATCCCTGCATGCATTTACAAGTGATGACTGCTAGCTGGAGGCCAATAAAAAAGCAGTTCAAACTCATAATCAATACTTTGATAGCGTACTCTACTGTCTCAATTTTTTTTTACCAAAGATTGCCCCCTGGTGGCTATTAAAAAACTGCAAACAATGCCGCACTGGACTTAACTGATAGGCTGAAATTTCCGGTACTTGTTTGTTTAACCAACTTTGCTAGCAATATAAACAAAATGTGTTGGACTGATGACTTGCTTCATTATCACAGAGTGAATGAATTTGTGTGCATTATAGATGGATGTAAAAGGACCTGCGAAAAGGAGCAACATTTTGATGCTTGTCCAATCACCTGTGCTTCGCAAATACTTCTTTGCCATATTATTTACATGGTAAGTTAATTTACACAATTGATGTAAGTTACCCTGAATAAGTCTCAACAATATTATTTAACTATATTAAGTATTTTTTTAATGTCAAAACTGATTTAACCATACGTATGTTATATTTGAATATTTGGCCTTTTGCAGACTATTTGTTTTTATTTTCTGCAGGTTCTCATTGAATGTTACATACTACTGCATTTCATTCAATGTGGGGAATTTTGGCTTGAACATATTCCTGACACAGTTTATATTTGGACTGTCTGAAATACCAATTCAGCTGTTTTGTGTCTGGATTTTGGAAGCACTGGGGAGAAGAATATCTTTCATTACAACAGTTCTGGTTGGAGGCTTCTTGTGCATGTTGATGCTTGCGTTTACTCAAGGTAAGTCAGAAGCTGCATTGTTTTTGACAAAATATGTAAAGAATACAGTAATAGTATTTTAAAGTCATTTTTGTAAAACTTTTTTTTAACTTAAAATGGTTTGGAGCCGAATTAAGTTAATTGCTATATATATATATATATATATATATATATATATATATATATATATATATATATATATATATATATATATATATATATATATATATATATATATAATATTTTTTTTTTTTTAGCATTTCAAAATGCTTGCAAATCCACAGTGGAAAGCGGCAGCATATCTTCTACATATGACGTACTCCACCACCGGTCTCCTAACCTCTTGCGGTCAAAGTGGCATCCCTGAGTGAGAGAATGTTAATTTTGCTCACTTTGTTTTATCCCCACTCTCAATCCTCCACATGATTTTTTTTTCGCTAACTTCACGTTACTATGGCACCGCTTTAAATAGTTTTTTAAATTACTGGTGCTATTTGGCAAATCCGGCAACTCTTTAGGCATCACACACAAAGTGAATTTAACTATTATGTTCTTATGGTTCTTATGGTTATCTCCAATAAACAGAAACTAATGGGCGTGGGGGTCTCGCAATGTTGTTGGTGATTTTGCGGGGGAAAAAACCCCACCACTATTAGGTTAAAACCGCATTGTAATGCATTGCATTACTCTCAATCGTACTGACTAAATATTACTATTTTTTGTGAGTAATGCATGACACTACTGCATTACAGCAATTAGTTACATTATTTTTGTAACGCATTACTCTCAACACTGGTGACAAATACATATTAGAAGGGGAGACATCATGGGTTGTGATGTATTAGATTACAGTCTTGTTTGAGTAAGTGTTGGTGTCTAATGCCTCATAATATACACCAACAATTTTGCCTTTCATATCCTCAATTTTCTTTCATAACTAGAGACAATATTTTATCAAATAGGTGTTTTGTAACCTGAAGTTTTCAAAACAAGATGCATTTGTAAGTAGAGATATCACTATCATGACACTTTTGGTTTTCTCTTTTGGCCTCAGGAAATCCTGTTGCTGTTACGGTACTGGCCACTTCAGGACGCTTTATAAGCAATTGGGCTGCAACCATATGTACTGTTTATGTTCAAGAGTTATTCCCCACATCTTGTCGGTAAACCTATCGCCATCACACATTTGACACTTCTTTCATCTGTTACGTATGTGTGCTGGCACACCTGATACTGCATCAAAACATAATGTTCTGTAAATTGAAATGCTAAATGGAGAATAAAAAAATATGTTTCACTTTGATTAGCAGTTAGAGCAAAAAGCTTGATCGGAAATTTGTGAGACTGAGTTTCATGTGGGATTTTTCTGGCTTCAGACAAACAGCTTCTGGTTTGGGCTCCATTGCAAGTCGTGCTGGCGGTCTTATCGCTCCATTGGTCAACATGTCGGCCATATACCACTGGTCCATACCAATCATATGCTTTAGCGGCCTCACACTGGTCAGTGGGGGTCTCTGCTTCATGCTTCCTGAGACACGGGGGAGAGAACTACCAGATTCATTTGATGAGGCTGAAAGCAACAGGTAAACAATATGAGGAAAATACATTCATATACTGTTGATAGATATCGATCGATGTTCTGTTCATTTTGAACATGTATGACTACAATACTATGTCTACTATATTCTCCATCACAGGGTTTGAATGGAATCCACAACTTGTAATGCTTGTTTGATTCTCTTCTTTTGCAGGAACAAAAAGGCAGCAAAGAAAGACAGTAACTCAGATATTACAAACATCAAATCAAGTAAACTGTAATGAAATAAATAGTTATTGCAATTTTCCATCAGAAGTGTCATTTAGAATCATTCATTAAAACCCATGTCAACTGGTATCTTGCATTTTTTTGATTGTTCATAATATATACTGTATAAAAACCCATCTATATATTCAAACATGCACTATCTGTATGTGCATGAACACATCATCCATCTATCCATCCATACATACATCTTATCTGTCTGCCTGTCTACTTATTTATGATTAACACAGTCGCGTCACACTTCATAAGTCGTGGCTTCGGATCTGGACTCTGTCTACTTGTGTTGTTTTCCCTCATACATTTCGGGATTGTGCATGCTGGGTTAATAAAACACTCTAAAATCTGTCCTTCCTTGCTACAAAATGTAACATCAACAGCGGCCAGAGACGACGCCAAAACTAAGCAGAAATTAATTAATTTTTTAAGGATGAACTGAATTATTTCTAAAATCATTCTTTCCGACGCGGCCCATGCGGCTCGGTACCAGTTAGTCCACAGACCGGTACCGGGCCGCGGATTGGTGTTTGGGGACCTCTGAAAGTACATCCTGACTCATATGAGGATAAGCAGTGTAAAGAACGGACACATGGATACTGTATATATTAAGTACAACAAATGTATATTGAAACAATTCCTGTTGTAATAAAAAATATTTACCACAGTCTATTTTTTTGCAATGTTATCTAAGGGTTTATTCACATCTTGGATGGACGTTTGTGATTTCTGTTAAAGCATTTTTTTGGGGGGTGGGGGGAGGGGGGTAGTCTTGCATTTTTTTTTTCATTCTATTCACAAAGGGAGAAAAAAAAAAAAAGCAAAATGTGTTCCTGTCAAAAAATACTTTAGTCGATACTGAAAAATATTGAATAAACTCCTATTATTCATCTCACTGCATGCAGACTCAGAAACTTTCTTCCCCGCTGCCATCAGACTTCTGTTTGTTTTTTTTTTTTGCCTTTTTTATGCTTCTTCTTCTTTTGCACACCACTTGTCAATAGCTGTACCTAACCTACCATGCACTTATTTTATCTATTATGCAGACCTGCACATTATAATAGGTATCTGTAGAAATCTATCAATTTATGGTTCTAAGCTAGAAAAACTTACCAACTGAACAATAAGTCAATAAACAAATAATAAATGTAAATAGATCTGGAACGTTAACACAGGAGCGCTAATATGTCAAAAATGCATAAAGATACATGAAATAAGTATAAAAAATTGTGCAGATTTTTTTTCTAAATCCCTTACTCATTAATGTGATTTGGTCAAAAAATGTTGACAGAAATTTCAAAAGTTTACAACTCCCGGCACGGACTTCGACAAAGGATGTTCTCATTGTCAAAGTCATGTCAGCAGTCAACATTGAAAAGCTTCTACTATCCACTTAGTCGCTAACTTTAATTGAAGAAAGTAAATGCAAACTGGCGTCAATAAATGTTTATTTTTTTAAATCTGATATGATGAAAGCAAAATAACGCTCAAGTTATTTCCAACAACAATGGCAACAAGTTCTAAATTGAAGCATGCATTGTTTGTTGATTTTCATTTCGGGACCTTCATACAATGAGTTATCTAGAATTTCTGCTATAACATCACAAACATCCGCAAGAATTGAACAAAAATGACGAAGTAAAACGGTTCCATTGAAATATGAAATGCTAATGTATATATGCATTATTATGATTACTACAATGAATCATACAAGTCATTTTCACATAATTGTATACATTTTTTTTTAAGTTTCATTCGACTATAACAACAAACAGAACCAAACTCAATTACTGCCTTTGTTACAATGAAATTAAAATGCTGATGGCATACTAGGGCAAAAAAAAATAACAACGTAGGATATCTGGATAAAGGCAAGCATAAATTATTTTCATACAAAGTACAGTTTATATTTTCAAATGTGATTAGAAATGCATATCATAATGTGTTGATCTGGCCAAACCCAGGACTGTACCCTTGAAAAAAATAAGAAAAAGCCAACATCATATGCACAACTGTGATCACGTTTGATCCCTGATCTTATCCAAGCAAATCATCCATCCAGTTAATGTGTGTCACAACATTCTCTACAGTTTGCTCTGGAGTTTTATTTTCCAATAAACAGTCCAAAGGTGAAGTTGCACCACTTGACTCTTCAGACTTTGGCAACAATTGTGTCTCTGATGCAAAAATGTCAAGAGAGAAAAGATCTTCCTGGGGTGATGGAGCAACAGAGGGCGTTGCACCAGAGTCAAGCAGCCCATTCAGCAGACTAGCACCCACTGCAACAATATCATCAGGGATGGCGGCTGGTGGGCCTTCAACAGGTGGTTGGGTGAACAAACTGCCATTTGAGCTGAATAAGTCAAAATCGGATTCTTGAATGTTAGTCACATCGTTTGCTTTCAAATGTACTAGGCCTTGATTGTCTGTCTGGCTAATGGAATCAAGGCCAGTTACTTGCTCGAATAATCCAAGTTGTTCATTTTGTGTCAATCCCAGTTGAGTGTCAAGCAGGCTAAAAGATGCATCAGTAGTGACCGAGAACAGATCAACAGGGTTATCTGCCAAACTCTCCTGGGGGACAAACCCATCAAGAGAATTAGGAATAGCCTGCGAAGCTTCTTGACTAACATCAAACATTTTTTTGTGGTCATTAATATCCATATCTTTTGGTTCTGTGGAATCCTCAGGCTTATCTTGATTGCTAATAGTAAACGGTGGCTCTGCTAGAACTTTGCTCTGTTCAACTTGAAGGTCATTAGTTGATTCTTGAGAGCCTTGCATTCCATTGGAAGAAAGCCCGTTGCATTCCTCTGTCTCAGGATTAGTCTCTGGTAGAAGTGTAACCTCACTGCTCCTGTCATCTGTGGGATTTCCATCTTGCTTGTTTATCTCTGTTTGGACCAGATCCAGCAAGCTATCTCTTGTCTCACTAGTTAGGAACTCAGACTCTGATTTATTAGCCTCCTCTTGACAACTGTCAAGTGTGTTTGAGTCAGAAGCAAGTAGTCTCTTTTCAGTGTCATCCTCTCCTTCATGAGGTTTGACCTGGATGGTGTCAGCCTCATCTGTATTTAGATCATCAGTGTGCGTTTTGCATTCATTGTCATTTGCTGACAATTTAGTGGCGTCTTGGTTCTTGTCTGAGGAAGAGTGAAAGAGTGCAACATCTGCTTCCTTGACACTTTTTGTCTCAGTCTTGCTCGTGTTTTCAGTGTCACTTGCAGCAAAGAGCTTTGACAACGGGCTTCTTCCTTTAGACCGAGATCCTAGTTTGACCTTGGATCTGTCGATCTGTTTTACATAACTCATGGGGGGATTTGTTTTTGCAAGGACCTGTGTATTGGTTGTGTGTCCTTTTGTTAGGTTTTTGTGGTCCAGCTTAGTTTCATTGCTTTCAGACACTGTTTTGGTTAGTTTTGGTTTTGAAAGATTTTTCTTTTCAATTGCTATGTCGAGTTTATCGGATGACTCACGAGATGGATTGTCTTTGGCATCATCGCCTGAGTCACCAAGATGTTTTTCTTCATGATTTTCGTCTTTAGTTTGTAGCAAAGGTGGACTTTTCTGAATATCAGCCTCAACATCAATTGCCTCCACTCTCTGCTTTTGTACATGTTGTGTTTTTTGTAGCGCTCTAGACTGGCCATTTTTGTCAAATGTATCATTTGCATCATTACAGAGTTGAGTGTGGAACCCAATGACATCACCCTCTTTATCATCTGAGGCCAGTTGACGAGTCTGATCACGAGAGTTGTCCAAATTTGGCACAAACCTTACTGATCTATTTTTATTACAATTAGCATCCAGTTTGTTAGACGCTTCATTCACATTTGTTTTATTGGTGAATACAGCTGTTGTGTGCATTGCCTTCGCAGCTGAATAACTGTTACCTTTGTCTAAAACCGAAAAAGGCAACTGAAATGCTTTCGGGAGATGTTTGTCTTGAAAGATTTTTGTTTTTGAGGCACCACTCTTGAATTTAGGATCCCCAAAGATTGCCATCTCCTCTGAAGATCCATCTATTGCCTGAGGCTTTCCCTTGGTTTCTGAACCGTTGGCATGTGTAAACGGTATTAGCTTATCTTTTTGATTCAAACTTGGTGCCTTTACATTGTAAAGAGGCCTTTTCTTCTCTGGTGGCCAGTTAACTGTCAATTTGCCCCTGACATCAGTGCGACTGCTATGCTTCATCTCAGTTTTAAGTGACTTTGAGGTAAATATTTCAGCAGACGGCTCTCTGGGGATAGTGGATGTGTTTGAGTTGCTCTTTGTCATTTTTGGTGCAGATGAGGTGTCAGGTTCATCTATTCCTTTATCTTTTTGCAACCAGCGGTCTTTATGTTGCATGTGTCCAAATCCCTCATCATAATTTCCTTTTATTCTAAAAAGCTGTTGGTAGTGAGACATGCAGTAGAACTCGCCATAAAGCGAGGAATAGTTGTGAATGCTGTAATAAAGCAGAAAAAAAATGCCTTAATTACAAGTACAAGCAAAAAATGAACTAAATTGTTTGATGTTAATTATAGCACTCTGTATTTATCAAACATCTTACCTGAGCCTCTTCTGACAGTGTTTGCAGCAGAAACAGTTGTTGTGCAGGATAAGTTTATCTGCCACCATTTTTTCCATTGGATACACTTGTCTCAAACAGGCTGAACATATCTCCTTAAGAGGTGACATGAACTATAATGATGGGAACAAGGTAACAACAACCGAAACATCATAAAACAACACAGGAACATTAAAAGACCTAAATGTTCTGGTTTTGTTCCTAAATAGAGTCGATAAAGTGTTATGTTTCTTTTTCAATGTTACGCTCTGTTACTTAATGTTTACTCCCAAATTCCACACTTTCTGTATGCTGATTGTATTCATTTTTATGTATCAGGCATTCCTGGTTTGTTAGTTGTTGGTTGTTGGAAAACATAGATGTCACACCTTGAAGTGGACATTGATTGGCTGTCATTGTGTTTGGCTGATAGCTCACTGTTGTGGGTGGGAGGGAACATTCAGGATCAGGACGACGTGACAATGGAGGAGGATGCGGGGGTTGTCAGTCTAATCTATGGAAGTTTTACCTTAAAAATGCCCCGAAAGCACCAAGGTGGAGCTTGCTTAGCACAGAAGCAACTCAAGTTTAGCCTACTACACTGCACTACACTGCACTAAATGCAAAGCACCCAGCTGTGTGACAGCAGACACAATTAATAACAGCAACAAAGACACTAATGTAACAAGCCATAGCAAAGCTAATTATCAAACTAAAATTCGAAACCCCCCTGCATTTGAGAAAGTCTGCTATGGACAGGGTGGAAAAAGTTTCATTTTAATGTCGATATCTTATTATTCTTCCATCGACAAAAGAAAACAGCACAATTCCTCCTGATGTTTGAAACTAAAAGGTGCAGCCAGTGATTGGCACTAGTCTCAAATACAGCAGAAGGTAAATGGTTACCAGTGGATCTATTAAAAGTCTGTTCACAAAAGGAAATGACTGAAGCCATTTTTTGTTGTGGTAAGTCAATCTTTTATTCTGCTGAAGTAACAAAATGTATAAAAAAAATAAACACCTATGGTTGGGACTTTTGTGCTCAGAAATCCTTAGGTGAAATTAGAATGAAATTAGGCTTTGTGTGAGCTACTCAGGGTGAAGGTTGCATTGAAATTTGATGGAGACAGATTAATTTCTTTAGCTTCTGATAAGCAGCATTTACATGATTCTATAATGAAGTTTTCAAAGCAGTGCTGGTGCAGAAGGTATATTTGTGTTGAGCTATATGTCGAGGTGGCATACACACACAATAGTTGAACTGGTGCGTCCATGAGTTAAAATGCTTTATGGAATGTTTACATTCCACACTATCCGCTCTACTTCTGTGAATACAAGCTAGGAGGCAATCACAACTTATACAGCGATATGGAAGAGGACATGGTCAAGCGCCATCTGGATTGTGCATGTAGTAATAAAAAAAATAAAATAAATAATAATAATAATAATAATAATAATAATAATTCTGAAGGACCATTCCTTTTGTTGAAAACAAGACGCTGAGAATGTTTTTTTCATGAACTGTAATTTATTACATTTTACACAAAACCTTACCAAGTTTTCTTTCATTCAAAAGTATTAAACATTTTATATAATATGGTTACAGTATAAAATCTCTAAGACTTAAAACGTCAACATCTTCATCACTACATGAGACATTTTTATGGTAAACAAAACCTGCTAACATCAATTGAATTCCTTGGTCTATGAAAGATTGTTCACTGTTTTTCTTTTGGTTGGCTAAATGTTACAAAAACATTCCCTTTCTCATTGGTGTTACTCAGCTTCCTTTCCTCCGTTGGGCGACTAGATCTTTGCAGTAACGGGGATGTCATGACTTTGTAGGTGTTGGGACACCCTACCACCTCGAACACAGCAGCTGATTGACCATCAGACTCTTTGGTGACAAATGTAGACGTTACAGAAGATACAAAAACATTGCCAAAGCCATCTGTTTCTTTGTACGTTTCACTGACAGTCTTTGAGCCAATTATTCTGGCAGGTTCCTCTGGAACTGTTTGCACCTCCAGCGTGCTGACCTTGCGCTTTGCTGGGCCTTGGGGTGGATCCACTTGACCATTGCTTTCTGGTGTTGGTTTGAACGTCGACATGGTGGACTTTGATTGTTCGACGGGCTTTTTGGCAGCTGAATGAATGGATATAAATGAAGGTGATGACTGGGAAGATGATGGTCGAATGAAGGTGTTGTTCGCCTGCCTGGCTGCTTCTCGCGTGGGAAGACTTGAGTCACTGAGGTGATTTCTTGTGTCTTTTCCTTGCCTTGATTTGGCCTTACTTGACACAATGCTGATTTTCCTGATATTGCTGGCGGGATGAACATGTTGCTCCGACTTTAAGGATTCGTCAAAAAGTCCTGACAAGCCTGCAATATCCGCCTCGGATTTCAGGTTGGACACAGAGTACAGTGCTTTTTTAATGGTCTCCTCTATATCAAGGAGCTTCGCCATAGTTTGCTCCTTCAGGTTTATTATTTCCTTGCTTGCCTTTTCCAAATCTTCAAATGCCGTTTCAACCGAAGAAACACTTTCAAGATCATCATCGTGTGACTCAACTTTGCTTTGCTTTGAATATTCTCTTGATGAGGCCATCGAACCGGGGACGTTGTGACAAAGAGTCTTGTTTGAGCTAACATCTACATTGCGGTTTTGTCCTTCTATCTCCTGCACTTGGGACAAAATTCCCTTGAGTTCCTCTCGTTTCCTCATGTTTTCAAATATTTCCATGGCCGCCTTCACATTTCCCTTCATGATCTCATCCATATGCACAGAAAGCCTCTGTCGTCTCTGACTTTCCGTCTCGCTGATTTTCTTTTGTCGCAATACAACTTTATTCACATCGTCATTGGGTTTTGTCGTTGTTTGGCATGCACTCGCCGCAGTGTTTGTCTGTGACATGTGACCCTTGCAGATGTTTTTTTGGCCTTTGGCTTTTTTATTCAAGATCTCACTGTCCGTTCTTTCAAAATTACTCAATGCAGCCTGCAAGCTCATGTTCATTTCATGCTTGGAACTGTCTTCATAATCTTTCATGCACTTTTGTATCTCCTCCACTGCATTAATTTTCTGTATGACATTTCTCTCCATTTCCAACTCTGTGGTATTTGACTTTGTCACTTGGAAGTTTGGTCTTTCATCACTCAGGGAACTTGTGTCTTCAGTGAATTTGCCAGTGGGAAGCTGTGAGCAAATTTTAGCAGTTTTGTGAGATGCTGCATTGCTTTTATTAGCAGGCGACGACTTTGGATCATCTATGACTGCCGGTTTAGTCCATTTTGGCTTTGGTGGCAACGCTGGCTTCGGGTTCTGTGGTTTCTTTAGCAGGCGTGGTAGAGCAGTTACAACCTTTGAACTGCCTGATTTAGAGTCTCCATTTTCTACCGGGTAGCATGTTGAGTTCTGGGTTGTGATCGATGGGTGCCCTTCACAGGTTACTGAAATTGAAGGAAACAATGTTGTGTCAGATGGAGGCATAGACACCACAACACTCTGCTCGTGTACATCATTGCTCCTATCTGAACGAGCGTTTCCTGAATTCCTATAAAGCATTGCTGATTTAAAGTCTCCCTTGGAGACATTTACACTAGACTTTTCAAGCGACTGCAATGCTCGGTGGACATTACCGCTAACAATGGCTTCTTTATCTGGGAGCCTCTGCTCCATAGCTGCACTCTGCAGAGATCTAATTGCTGACTTAATATCTCCTTTAATAACGTCCTCTGGCTTATCTTCCGTTTTCAGACCATTACATTCATAACTTACAAAAGGTGGTTGTGATGCACTATAATTGTTTAGAAAGGCACTATGGGATATGTCTCCGTGTTGGCAAGTGTCTAAGGAAACATGGCTTTCCAAATCTTTGACCGCATCACTGACCTTTGGACAAGTCTTGATTCGCTGGCTTCTGGAAGATGAATGTGATTGTGTGACCACCGTTGAGCTTCCTTCTTGTGCAGAGATATCTAGGTTGTATATGTTTCCAGGAGAAATCCCTCCCCGCTCAAGTTGCATGCTTTGCTGCTTGGCCAGTTGCAAGGACTTTTTAGCTGCCTTCACATCTCCAGATACAATTGTCTGTTTTTGTACTTGGCATCCTTCTGGTTCGGGGCACTTGCATGACAGGTCCATATCATAAATAGTTCCAGGTGTAATGCTCTCCCGTTCTATACTCATACTCTGTTGCTTTGCACGTTCTAATGACTGCATTGATGCCTTAATGTCTCCGGCCACAATTTCCTCTTTTTCAACCACGACAGACTGCTTTGTCGCAAGTTGTTGCTTTGCCATTGAAACATCGCCAGGAATTATTTCACCCCGTGGAATGCAGCTTTCGACGATGAATGAGGAGTCTGTTGAAAATACCTTTTTGGTGTTCTTCACATCCCCTGGCAGAACATCCAAAATAGTTCGTTCCACCTTTTCTTTTTGCTGGCAGAGACTTCTTTTTGCCTCCCTCACATCCCCCTGTAAAATCTCAATTTGCTCCTTGCCAAGATTTCCGTGATCTACGTCCTCTTCTGATGCCTGCATTTGAAGATTTTTCAAGTAGTTAAGATTTCCCTCCTCAATGCAACTTTTGTACAAATTTACATTGCCCTTTTCATTTTCATCTACTTTACATGTTGACGTTGTCCTTGGACAGTTGGCATTCGCTAACAGATTTCCAATGGCCGACTTCACATCCCCTCTTTCAATAACTTGACATTGAGTATTGGTTTCACTGTGGCAGATGAGGGAATAGACAGACATGTCCGCTTGTCCACCAGTGGTCTCTTGCATTAGGATTCCTTTCTTGTAGTTCGGCCCCTGGATAAGAAGCTCGTCGATCATTCGGACAACGTTTTCCAGTATTTGATCCTGATCAATGGCTGAAGTAGTAGTAGACGGATAGACTGGAAGGTGGACTACGGTTGTATTCACGTTTCCTTTTTCCACTTCTCTAAGAAGATTAACACGAGTGTTGCTCGGTTTAAGTAAAAGCTGTAAAATGATGTTTCGGAGATTGCCTTCGATAACCTCTTCTTTCTGAATTTGGACTTCATGAGCACTTCCCAGACTGAATTTTGCCATGGTGACATTTTGATTTTCTTTTGCTTCTACTATTATGCCACTTGACAGAACTAAATTCAATTCACTTAGGAATGACATGGTGTCAGAGACACTGCTGGAGGTGATTTTGTCCAGTGGAGTTGTCTCAAAAAGCCAGGTTGTGCACTTTACGTCAGCTTTTGGGATGATTTCCCCCGAACCTTGGAAAGACGTTTCTTCCGGCTCCTTGATTTTGTCCAGTGGCTGGGATTCAAAAAGCCAAGTGCAGCGTTTCACGTCTCCTGTTTGGCTGTCTTCTCTGTGGACTGTTTTGACTGGAACTTGCTCTTGAGGTTCTCCCTTGAGACTGTCAATTGGTTGATTCTCAAAGAGCCAGGTGGAGGTCCTAACGTCTCCGTGCTGAACGTCAGTGACACTAACCATTCTTACAAACTTACTGTTTGATTCCTGAGATTCAAATATTTTTTTATTAAACTGCACATTACAGCTCCCTAAATCCTCAGTGACTTTGACAGAAGGTTCTTCTCTGCTGGTAAAGGAGTCCAGTGGCTGGGTCTCAAACTTCCATCTGGCTGATTTGACATCTCCTTTCTCGACATCCTCCTGAGTGACAGCTCGGATCACGTAAACTTCATTGTCTGCCTTGATGGCCTCAAGGGGCTTAGTCTCAAACATCCATCTGGCTCCTCTCACATCACCACTTAAGACTTCATCTTTTTTCACTGTTGTCACCTCATGAAACTGCCCCTCTTTGTCCCTAATGGCATACAGTGGCATGGACTCAAACATCATGGTGCTGGACTTCACATCAACGTCACTTTCCAGTTGTTCCAAACTGACTGACTTCTGTTCAAGAGGTTGCTCATGGATTTTGTCCAGTGATGACGTTTCAAATATAAACTTTTTGTTTTTTACATCCCCATGCACAGATTCACTAAGTTTCTGGTTATTCGCATCATCATCGCCCTTGTTGATTATGTTCATGGGACAATTTTCAAACAACCACGTGAATTTGTGTACAGATCCTTGCTGGATGTGAACGTCGCTGTTGTGTTCATCACATTCTGTCACCATTTCCGATCCGATTTCATCAAGGGACTGGGATTCAAAAAGTTCTTTAACCCTCGAGACATCGCCTGACTGAAAGTTGACTTGACTGACACATCTTACATCTTGTTCCATCCGGTCATTTCTTGTTCGATCCAGGGTCTCTGTTTCAAAAAGATGTTTGGATGTTTGAACACCTGTCTTGGATTTTACAGAATCCTGTATGGTGGTACAGAGGTTTAAATTGTACTCCTCGTCATCTTTTATGCTGTCCAATGGCTGTGATTCAAAAAGCCACGTGATCGACTTAACGTTAGCGTTGTCAATGGTCTCTTTCTCAATCACTTTCTCTGATTTGTCATACAAAACATCCATCGGTTGTGTCTCAAATAACCATTTGCATGCCTTGACATCACCTGGACAAGGCTTGGCTCCAGCAGAGTGGCTTGGCTCCATCTGGTTGAATTTGGAATGAATTCCATCTATTGTCTGGGTTTCAAAAAGCCACTTTGCCAATCTGACATCACCTTTTGTGTCCTCCTCTCTTGTGATGCCTTTGATTACTTCAACATTTTCCTTTCCTTCCGTTAGTTCATGTAAAGGTTTGGTCTCAAACATCCACTTGTAGTTTTGGACCTTCCCCTTAATGAACTCCTCACGACTGACAGTCGTTACCTTGTGGAAATTTCCAGAACTGTCTTTTATAGCATACAAAGGAGAATTCTCAGGCGTTTGATTTTCTGATGTGACATTTTCCTCATTACAATGAGCAATTTTACTTAGGGGAATTGTTTCAAAAAGTTTCTTGAAACCTATAACATCGCCTCTTTCGGAGGAACTCTTTTCAGTGCCGCGGCCCTCAGATTTGATTTGTCTGCCTTGAATAGCTCCTTGCTCATTCGCCGAAAGGGTAATTTTCTTCAAACTCCCAACTTCATAGCTATCATTTAGAGTCTCCATGGGTTGAGTTTCAAACAGCCAAAGCGATGTCTTGACATCTCCACCAATAATTGCATCCTTCTCCAACATCTTTTCCTCTGAATCTCCCCTCAGTGTTTCTAGTGGTTGCATCTCAAATAGCTTTGTCTTGTTGGTGACATCAGCCTCTTTTGTGCAGTCAGCCAATGTGCCCTTGAATGTGTCCGCTCCAACAACCTCTTGAACAGCTTCAAAAGACTGGGTTTCAAACATCCACCTCTTTCTGTCCACTCCACCTTTGTGTCCCTCCTCAAGAGATATGCCCCGAATTATTTTCATGCTATCGCTTCCCTTGTTAATGAGGTCCAAAGGCTGAGTTTCGAATAGCCAACGAGCACCGCTCGTGTTTCCGTAGTTGATCTCTTCCCTGCAGATGGATTTGATTGTGTGGATATTGCCACTTTTGTCTCTAATAGCGCAGCTAGGTTCTGCCTGGAAAAGTTTGACCGTCTTTTGGACATCTCCTTTTTGTTCCTGGAGCTCGGACATCAGTTTCAAGAAGGTATTGTCCTCTATGGAGTTACAGCGTCCAAAATCACTTAAGGGTTTGGTTTCAAAAAGTAGACGCGTCCCACTTACATCTCCTGGCTGGATGGGCTCTTTCAATACGGCTTCAACGAGTTCTCCATCATCACTTTTGTTCAGTGAATCTAAGGGCTTTGTTTCAAACAGCCATGTGGATGTTCTCACATCTCCTTTTACTGAAGCCTGTCTTTTGGCAAATGACTCTGAAATTAGAGGTCTGTTATCACAATGTTCAAACACGGAGGAGGTGTCTCTGACATTTCCACCTCTTAAGTTCTCCTCATCCAGCAGCTTTCTGGTAGAATGAGGATCCCCGATACTATCCAGATTCCAGTTTTCAAAGATCCACCTCATTGACTGTACTTCACCCTGATATGCTGCATCCGATGCCTCAGTGTCTTCTGGTTGCACTGCCTTGATTATGTCATCATCCACAGCATCACCAAGATGTCTGATGTCTGGGTGGATGTGTTTAAAGAGCCTCTTCAGTTCACTTCTCTGCCTTTGCTGGTAGTATGTGGAAAAGGTTTCTTTAGGTGGAGGCACAGGAAGGGTACTCAACACTGAGGGACCTTCATAGTCAAGGGGCCTTGCAGGCACTGGAGGAGGTGGTGGAGGGAGGGGAAGATCCTCTTCATCGTGATGAGATGACTCAGAAACAGTGACTTTCCTGGCTGTCTCTGCCATCTTTACATGAAAAAACAAAAACATAAAAGAACAGAACATGCAATAATGTCAGTACTCCTTCAGTAGAACCAATATTAGACTACATGCATATGTATAAATGGCATGCAATTAGTATGCAAGTCATACATTACCTTTTTGTATGCCCACTTGATGTTTGTCACTGCAAAGCATCTTCGTCACACCAAGGTTAAAGAAAACAACACTACACACAGCTATTAGCAGAGCAAAAGCGTTTTGCAGGGTGAATCTAAAACATACTTAAACTTTTACAGATGAATATTACCTTTTCTAAAACCCCTTTTGAATACACGTGTGCAACTGTTGTTTTTTTTTTATTTGATACTTTTAAAAGTTTTAACACTTTACCGTACTTGATGTTCTTGAATGAGGACTTGAATGGCAAAATTCACAAGATTTTTTTTCCCTACCACAGATGTCCTTATCTATGTCTTTCTGTGACTCTTCCAGTAGCTCTGCTCCAACCTACAGTTGTTAAGCATTGTCTTGGTCTCATTGGGTTGAAAAGTTGTGAATTTTGCTGTTCAGCTTCTTGTTAGTGAACACAAAGTTGCGCAAAAATGTACAGAAACATTGAAACAGAGTTTCAAACATTGGAAATCAAATCAATTTCACCTGTAGAGGTTACAGAGAATTTTAGGCTCATCCTGAGCTAAATTGGAATATCCTCAACATGAGAAATTTTCAGAAGTGTCTGTGTATCACTGCGAAGTACAGTACTGTACCTGTAATAGTATAATATATAGTATCATATATATCATAGCACTTTACATTGTTGAGTCATAGCTAAAGACCACGAAGCATCATTTTATACATTTTTCATTTGAACTTCTGTGCGGTTATAATGGAAACATCTTAAATGTAGTTATACAACTGTCATAAGTGAATTAATATTGATTTCGGTTTGACTCAAAGTCAACAAATACAAGGTGTTTATTTTCAAAAATCTGTTATTTTGTTTTATAACAATGAAGGAACATATTTGTGTTTTTTAATTTCTATTTTGTTGTATTACTTTCAGCAAGCGTGTTGATGCCACAGTCTTTGTACTGTATACCCACAACTTAAAATATTTGTTCAGTTTCAAAATAACATTTTCTATTCTAGTGTATGTTAATGATTTGTTCGTTACTGTAATTTGAAAAGTCTTGCAAACTTATTGACATATTTTTAGAAAGTATAATATTCTTCTAATATGTTACATATTCCTCAAATATAGTGACATCATTAGTATTTTAGTACTATGCTATGTGTTACCAGAAATTAAAAATGAAAAGTCTGTGCAGTTAAGCAAGCACAGAGTCAGTTAAACTGTACACATTCAAAGGGAAAAAAACAGGACACTCAAGAATTACCTTGCTGCTTTTAATCCTCGTCCCTGATGTACCAACCAATCCCTGTTGACAAACAGAAATGCTGTTTGGACTTGATCTTAGTACACATTTTATAAGGTACAGCGATAATTTAACATGCCTAGTTTAACATTCACTGCTAGTCCATTTGAAATGACGGATTTTTGACTTCTGCCGTCAACAGCAGTGATTACAATGCATTCCTACAATAATGCAACCCGTCATTGCTATTATAACAGTTTTGTTTGGGAAAAAGGTGCGAGATTTTTGAAGGGATCCAATGGGCCAGAGTGCGGTGAGGAATGAGAGGCATTTCAGGAACTTACTGGTTGTGTTGAACCTCCAATGGAGTCAATGGATGCTGCTCTCGACAGATAAAGAGCTGACTTGTCTCTAACAGAGGAGCACGTTGTTATCCTATTTCTGGCTTGTGATGTTTCCGTGCCTCCTTTGGTCAGCGATGTAACTTTGCTATATTTGTCATCTGTAAAAATGATAAAAACAACTATTCAGGAAAACGCTGGAGAATAGCTATTGATAGTTTATGCGGCACATTCCTCATATCCACAAATAAACAAAGCAGAATATGTTTGGTGAGAGCGATGACAAACCAAGTCTTATGCATGGCGATGTGCACGTGTATTTATTAAGCTTGAATTGGAATCTAATCGATCACTTTACAACAATTACATACAAATAATTTAAAAATCATTTAAAGCTTTTTTTCTACTCTCACGTATGCATAGGCGACAGCGGCCGCATTGCGTCACGTGACCGACGTATTACGTCGCGCAATATATCAGCTGCACATGACGAGTGCGCATCGGAATTTGTAGCGGCGCCTCGATTGCCGCGCGCTTATTCTCTCGTGATTGGTCAGTTTTGTCACATGCTGCAATGACGTACTTTGTTCTTGCAACGACGCTTTATACATACTGTACAACAGAAGTAAATAGCACACTATTGTCATAAAAAACGGATCACGTTGAGGAATGGGGGGGGGGGGGGGTCATTTATTTATTTATTTTTCTATTGCTACTATTGAACTCCATGCCTCAGACATTACTGACACCTAAGGAGAGAAGCAAAACATATCGACTAGAGGGTGCAAAATTATACAGTAGTATCACATATTGTACATATTGTAGGAGTATTGAAGAGATTTTCTAATACTTTTTCAACACATTGGTGCTTCTGAGCATTGTTGTCTTTTTACCAAATGACAGGCCCACAAAGTCCCACACATGTTGCTCGACTTATACCCAAAAACGGGTGGAAAAAAAATAACAACAGCAACTGCTAGCTCAGCTGTAGTGACATAGATTGTTTGCACATTGTTCATGTGAGCTCCGTGCCATCAAACTATCAACACCTGACCTGAAAGAATGCCACCAACTGACCTCAGAGAAAGCATGAAATGGATCCTACTCTTAACCAGGGGCTGAATTTCACAGCAACAATTGTGGAGATAGGGTATTGCAACTTTGAATTGGACCATATCAACAGCTCATGCTATGAATGATATTCTTTCCAGCTGTAAGTCGTGGACCCATTTGGACACACCTCCTCTTTTCACAGAGTATGCTGGAGTAGGACAAAAGCCGTGAGCAGCAAGCTGGCGCCTCTTACTAGGCCGGATTTAAAATATTTTCATAGATGGGTGAGCAGACAGAATGAGGCACCGTGTGTAGCTGAAAGGTCAACTTGGTCCCTTGTATAATTATTCACACATTTATTTCAGAATGCTGGATAACATTTCTAAACTGTGGGGATCACCAATTACAAAAGCAGATTGAACTGAGTTTTTCTACAGTATTTATTTTTGGATATGGCTTCTATCGACTTAATTGGAATGAGTCCCACACATTGAAGTCAAAGCAAATTCTTCAGCTGTATCTTTCATTCTTCAAGAATGAGAAGAAGCTATTAGCGGTTCAGTAATGTAAGGGTGTTGTGGCCTACTAACAGCTGTACAAATGATGGTGAAATGTGGTTGGTATTCTTGCCTGGGCACCGCCTCCCAAACCATCAGCTGTTGATGATTGTTTCCACATTCGCAGACTGTAATGAAAACCGCTTTGCCGAGAGGCTAACTATACAACACTGCCATAGTGTGTTAGCAGTTTTTTTTTAAATGACTTTTTCCATTTATTTACCTTTCACATCTGGAAACAAAAGTATTTGGTTCTAGTACTCCACAAAGTACTCTTTGCGGAAGGTGATGTAAATAGAGAATGATAACATCTCAGTTGAGATTTTGTTTGATCGACCTGAAGGATAGTAATAATTCAGAAGCACTTAGCTAATTTAACATTTTTGGCTTTTTGTTTTTTTTTTATCAGTTCATAATTTTAGCAAAGACATGGATCATGATTTTTTTTCAAGAGCCTTGAGTCTTAAAAGGATACTAAACTTATTTAGCCATTTTCTGCAATAAATAGTTGACATTTTGTCTATAAACAATTTGCTAAATAAAGTATTTTGCATGTACAATTAATGCCTTTAAAAACATTTTTTTAATTTTTTTACTGTCGACTGGAAATAATATTATACAGTATATGCTCAAGGCTTAGGTAATAACCAATCACGGCTCCCATATGGGACTATCCTGTTGTCTGGGTGTGGTCATATGATGCTACCAAGATGAGCTGTGATTGGTTCTTACCTGAGCTCTGAGTACATGTGATGCCATTTTCAGTCAGCGTCGAGTGAAAATGAGTTTGAAGGTATTATTTCTGTATGAAGAATGATTTTTTTATCAAATTTATTATTGACAAAATATTAACATTTTACTTTTGAAAATGGCTCAGTAATTTATGTATCCCATTAATCTTGTGACGTATAAAATATTTTTTCCCATTCTTTTTCTTGGTAGCCTGTAGCCCATAAGTTAATGAAAGCTTGATACTATTTTGTTTGCTGAGAAGGATTTTTTTATGCCAAGTAATCAAACAATGTATAAAATTAACAGTGAAAATTATAGTCTCTTTTCATTTTTATTCTTTTCTGTCATAGTCTGTACATTCTTAATTTTAACGTTTTTAATCTGTATTTCTAAATTTACCTTCTTTACGTTTTTTGTTGTTGTTTTTTTAAATGTAAGTATCCATACTTATATTAAGTTTTATGTACAGAGTGGGAATACAGTACATGTCTTTTAACACTTCTGTACAATACACACCCAAAGTCAATTTGAGCTGACTTTTTTGACCACTTTTTTAACTGGTTGCATTTTTTTTTTTTTTATAATTCAGTACAGTACTTTCCTTGGTGAAATTATGACTTTTTTCAAGTGTTGGTCATATATGTGAAAGTTTCTAAGAATTTGGTCTCTTCAGGCTACCTAGAGAAACCATTATTAACACATTAAATTAAAAAAACTTCTGAGAGTGTCAATCAAAACTGAGCATTATAATATTTGAAAAGGATAATATTGCGTTCTACCTGCTGGATTGGTGTTTTATTATTAGTTGCTGATTCTTGGGAAAAAAAATGCAGTTTAATATTATACAATGCTACCCATTGATCACATAATAAACAATAATAATCGTAAATAATAATGATAACACTAGGATTAATTGTTCGATACTTACATAAGTTTTAGCCAACGGTCTGTCTTCTTTCGTAAATGGGCTTTGTCGCGAACGCTCGATCCCGATGCCTCAGTGATGTGTGATGAAGGCTGACTCCTCTCTGTGTTTCACCCCACACAAGCTCTCTGCACGCCACTGGCCTCGGCAGTGACAGCTGATTTTTATCAGAGCTGTCGCCCCCACCCCAACCTAACAGCATCTATTTTGGGTGGATGGTTGGCGGTTGCTACTCGACTGAGTCAATCACCTCAGTTAGTCACTAAAGGACTGGGGCACCCCTCCGTGTCCCATTCCCACCCATGCTTTGTCATTACCTCTAAAAGCCCCCATTCGTGCACGAGAGGTGCAAAAAAACATTTTTAGGGACCACCAATTGTATATTTGTGATACTGTAGCTTAATATGAACTATTGTGTAACTTTACAGTTTTGGTGTGCTGGGCCCATTGTTGTCATCCACAGACAAATGATTGTATGCTTTTTGGTGAAAGCAGACACGACCCAGTGTCAAAACACCAACAGTGCACAGAAATGGTCTGATCACAGAGCCAAAGTCTGCGTCATAATCCGTCAACACCGGTGTCACTCCTATCTTAAGCGGCTGTGCCACACGCATAGTTATGCCTTTACACCACGACATCCTCATCTTTTTTTAGTTGATTCATGCCAAGGGCAACTGCTGAGCCAATGGTGACATGCACTTTTTAGATACTTTCCTTGCTACTACGTACCACTTGAATATAGAACATTCAATTCCGTGTGCCTTTACATACTTCTGTGGCTATAAACATGAAATTGAGCACCACACCTCACCGTATAAGTATCCGGAAACTTTGTTGTAAGACTCTGGGAGGCCATTTGTGGTCCTTCCTCCCTTTGACTGGGTCATCCCCTAGAATAGTAACATGAACAAAAACAAATGCCCGTGTTCATACACTTTCTTGTCCATTATACTTATTTAGGACATTAGCTTTTTGATAACCGTGTTCTGAAGTTAAACCTACAGTAAACTACTGTATATGTGCAGTGAGAAAGCTTGCCAATACATGTGTTGATTCTCTGTTTTAGGTATCTGTTGACTTTTATGAAGTCTTTTTTCTGCGTCATTAGTGTTATGTTATTGTGAGGGCATCCTAAGAGCAATTTGAAGAAAGAAAAGTAAACAGACACAAAACAAGTCATTATATTCAAAATGTAATGAGATTCCATTAAAAGTTTGTCTTTACAAAGATGTTAATGTTTGATTTTATGTAATCTTTTTTTTACTCATTTACCCGTATGTTTAATGTGATCGTAGTTTGCCGTAGTATAAAAGTAACATTCTGAAGTATTTCAAATATGTTGTCACTTGAGTAGAAGTTAGTCAAAATGATTACACTTTTAGATCGTAATTAAAATTTATTTTCTATTAATACTAGACTTTTTATTGATCTCAGAAGATTGTCTTTTTTGCCTTGTACAGCCACTTGCTGTCAGCTGAAATTAATGTTACAGTGCCTAAACTTGAACCAGGGAGGCTTAAATTATTAATCAGGATAAAGAAGCAATATTTTAAAATGCATATCGGGTGTTTCTATAGTTGTGTCTAATCTTGTATTTGCCAAAATAATCCTCATGGTTAATTTGAATAAAATGTGCAATGTTAGGACCGCTTGTGACATCCAGCCATTGAATGGCAATCCCTTACACACACACCAATTGCTATTGAAAATGTTTTTTCCACGCTAAATGACCCCAAAAAGTCATAGCGGAAATGTGCCTTTACAAAAATACACCCAAAAGGCACAGGAGATCCGCTATAATATTATTATTATTATTATTATTATTATTATTATTATTATTATTATTATTATTATTATTATTATTATTATTATTATTATTATTATTATATTAATGACACAAGTGAAAAATAATTTTTGTGAATATTTCAATGTCTTACTAAAGTTCTTGAATCAACATTTCTACTTTTCCGTACAAACTACCACCTCCGATAGCATGCAGTTACGCATCATTCAGTCCTTTACAACTCACGAACTTACACACCTGAGCGCTCGTGTTGTGGCTAGTCGGATCCTGCAAGGGGCAGGCTCCTTCTCGCCTGCCATTTGTTTCAAACACCTTTGAGTTCAGGCTGGGGCTGCAACTGGACTTCTGCTCTGGCTTGGCCCTAGACTCGAACAGTGCACACAGAGCTTTGGTGCCTGAGTTCTCCCTATGTGGGGGGAAGTCCATGGAACGGCTTCTTGACAATTTTGCAGTTCTTAGAGATTCCCCTATAGCCACTTTGTTTCTGTTCTCTGTTTCTTTCCGTCCTTCTAGACATCTGTTGGACACCTGAAAAATAATTTAAGATGTTTTTTTTTTTTAAATTCGTAATATATAGTGTTACCGTCAGAAAGCCCTGCCACAAATACAAAATATCCGCTAGTAATGACACCTCTGAATGTGTTTATTTTCCCATAGATGGTAATAGTAGCGTAATACATTTCCATTCAGCAGTATTTAATGAATTTAATGAAGCTCCTCCCCATAAGTACTAAATCACATAGTGATACTTTTACAGGGCATTAGCCTGAGAGAGAGAGTGAGAGAGAAATATTATCCTGACTTGTGTAAATTAGTGCCATTACTGTATTTTGGCATATGGTCTACCTGGAATTTATGTGGCATGTTTTCTTGAGTCCTTAGATCACCACATCTCTGGAAACTGGTAATAAAAAAAAGAAGAGTCACGATTTTAATGATGCCATCATTAGGAATTGATGATTTCAGTTTAAAACACAAAATTGAATCAGTGAATTAAAACTTTGTATCCAATTATCCTTCGAGCTTCACTTCTAAAAACTGTATTAATTTATTCATTCTGAATAAGATATAATTCTGCCTAAACTTCCATACTTCCACTCTAAAGCTATATTTTTTATGACAGGTATGTAAAATATTCAACTGTACTACATGGCAAGATTTGATCAAGTAGGCATTAGCCTGCAAATGTTTGGGTTTGCGATTCAGCATCACACCCTATTGCCGTACTTAAACTATGGTACAAAGCATACAAAATATATCAAACAACGGATTATATTTCATAGATTCCCCTGAAAGAGTTGAAGCACTTAAACCAAAGTGATTTGTCAGTTGGGATAGTTATGTTTAGGATAGTTAGCTATGCACATTGCAGGCCTTACTGATGCACCAGCTGTGACACAGACTTTCTGTCACAGCGGGTTGGAGCTTCCATTTTCGGTGACCTCTCCTGAACCCAGGACAGAGTCCTCAAGGACTGTGTCCTCCTTAGGTTGTACGCCTCCATTACTTCACCAACAGCAGCTAGTGTAAAAAAAAAAGTTTATCTGTGACAATGTTAAGTACTAATATAATGTTAAATGCTAATAAATGCAAAAACATTTACAATACAAACAACAATACAGATAAAATAGACATCCATTACAAAAAAAAAAAATGTTTTCCTTAGGACACTGCCATTGAAAATACATTTTCAGTATTTGTGTTGATATTTGTGCAAGAATTTAAATGGCTGGGTTAAGTTAGTATATAACAGGCAGTCACACAGACAATCATGTGACTCTGTTAATGTTTATGGCATCCACCAAACCACAAATTACATTAAAATGTAAAAAAGTGGCTTTTTATTCAAACAATGAAATGTTTTAAAGTGGAGGCAGTGTTGCAGAGGAAGAAAATTATATACTGTATTAATGATACTTATTTTGAATATCAATATTTTTAGTTATTATTTGTAAAACATGTTCTCTGTATAATAAGCAAATAAAGAAAAACAATACCACCCAAATTACATCATTGCATTTTTTTCTCCATGACAAAATATAGAAAAAAATGAACCACATACCTACAGCAGGTGAAGTCACATGTGCATCGGTGCCTAGCCAGTAGACGTATGCGTCAGGAGTATCTCCTTCTTTTGTCCAAAGTCCTCTTAAAACCTTGTGATTCCAGGACTACAATCTCCCATCATAAAAAAAACACACCTGATAAATCTCTAACAGTCCTGTATAAGAAATACCAAATAATAAACTGTGATTTATTTACAAAGAATATGTCAATACACTGCATAATTTTGCATTTCTACATTCATGAAAAGCATTGAAACCAGAAACTTGCTTGCACTGCGACAGCTGCCCTAGTCGGACATCAGTGCTGAAATTCCTGCCATCGCCACTCTGTTCCTGTATCTCATGACAAAAATCCAAGTGACAGCATTTTTATCTGCACTCTTCATACTTGCCATAGTTGTTTCATGGCTGCAACAGGAGTTCCGATTAGCCGCTTGATGCAGTAACATTTGCTGTCTGCCTAAATAGATGTTAATGTTGTGCTAAATTGCCTGCAAGCGTTCTGTACCACATGTTCAAGAAAAGATGAAACTATGTGTTTATGTGTGTCATGTAAATAGCTTCTGTATTGCAATAAACATTCTGTAATTTATCTGTATTGTCAGTATTGTATTGTATTCTCAGACCTTGGAGGTCAGGGTTCGAGTCCATGTTGCAAAAAAATGCAACTATTGACTCTGGTTTTATGACTTGAGAAAGCCTGGAATGAGGAGTGATGTAAATCTGCACAGGGCTATTATATGGTATTTTATATATATATATATATATATATATATATATATATATATATATATATATATATATATATATATATATATATATATATATATATATATATATATATATATATATATATATATGGGGGAATAAAATACATATCAATACGTTTGATCAATATGTTTGATTTCTTGCTTAATGATTGGTTAATGAATTATATAGTGCAATATAAAAATGTGCAATAATTATTTGAATTGCCCCCCCCCAAATATTTTGCATAGTTTCCATGCACATTTGAACCCTTTTTAAGCCCGACCTACAAATGACCCGGCCATCTGTCAGTTTTTAAAATTAAATGTGACTCTCGAGAACTACCCGTGATCAGAGGCCAAGTCCCCTTCAACACAAGCAAGTACTGTTCTGACATCTAGTGGAAATAAGCGGATGTTACCGATACGCTTAGTAAAGTAGTTCAACATTGTCTTATTGTAGCCAACAGAGGGCGCTTGAGTAACGGACTTCCCTTTCAAGGTGGTTAAAGAGATTTTATCATTTAATTTTCAACTGTCAGAATTTGTAGCGGTAGAAGTAGTAGTAGTAATAATAGTACTATTAGTAATTGGAGTAGTAGTCGTCGTTATACGTAGTAGAAGTTAACAGTAATACAAGCTGTAGTAGTTGTTGGACGGTAAAGTAATTAAAAAAAAACAACATAATTTCTTATCCTCTTCATGGTCAGTCAAAGTGCACATAAAGAAAGACATCCACTCATACTTACGTTCACACATCAAAGGTAATTAACATGTAGCACAAGTATACATGTTTTTGGAATGTGGGGGGTAACAGGAGTACCCGGAAACCCACACTAGCAAGAGGAGAACATTTCATCTTCACTCACTGACTGTTCCAAAATTAGTATTCCTGGTAAGTTATGTGTTGAATCTCCTGTGGAAATACCATTTTAATGTACTGTATGCAGTTACACATATTCTATATGAACTTTTGTGCTCTTCTGGAATTTTGACACATCCTTACAGATTGAGCTACTGTCACCTCAATACAGTTAGGCCCCTAACCTCTGAGAAGACGTTTCCAGTGAAGTATGTCAGCAGTATATGTGCAATAATTGATGAAGCTCTGCAAGTTTGTTTGTGTTGCAAGAAAACAACCCAAGCTGTTGTATAGTACTCAGCTATGCGTTGTCCAGTGTTTCCCTCTAACATGTGAGCGTAACAGGCAGTAATGAACAGGGCTGTGGATCAACTGAGATCTGCAAAAATTAGTCAATTTGATTCACAAGGGCTCAATTAGAGTCTCTTCATGATTTTCAATACAGTTAAAGATTTCATGTAGTACAAGTTTTAATTTCATGTGTAAGACGTGCTCAGCAAAGCGAAATGTTGCAAATGATAGAAATATCTTGCTCTAACTTGGTGCATTGGTAAACACATGAACATTTAGAATTTAGCCTAATGCAGTTACAATAACGTATGCTATTGAACATAACCTGATCCCTGGCAGGTTGTGTAAACAATGGGGCAAAAGACACATATTATGATTTCCAAGAGGAGACCGAAGGGAAGTTTTAAACAAACTAAGTAACATTGATTATAGCATTTTATCACGGGTAGATTAACAATTACCACCCAACCATGAGCCTTTATTACCTAGTACATGTAATGTATTTGCTAGCATAGTGGTTACCTACACATTAACATTCTCTTCAACTCATTTACAATAAAACATGTCAAAAAGGAGTGAAACTACATCGAGAGCTCTGATTGGTTTTAATATATTTATCAAGACGTAATTAGGCAAACAACAACAACAACTTACTAGAACAATTAGCAATGAGGCTTAGCCTCTTCGCAAGCAAAAGCCTTGCTCATCAACATGAGGGCACACATTACCAGAGGAGGGCCTTTTACTTTTTTTTTTTTTTTTGCAGGTCTGTCAGTCATAAACCTCTAAAACAGCACCACTAAAGAGTACCCGCTACAGCTTGGCCTTTAAAAGCATAAACAAAATGTTATAGTCTTCACTTCCATCATTCAATCAACCAATTTAAGTTGAGGTGCTTTTGACTAAACAAACTAAACACACATATGAATACTCAGTGTGTGTTCCCTGGATAATAGACTGCAATAAGCAGTCCACTGAAAGGCATCCCAGAATGCTATGCTCAACTATGAACAAGCGATTTATTCATTCAAATCATATTTAAAAGCAAAATAACACAAAATCTTAACTTATTCTCCACATTGCTTTTTACTTTAGGTTTATACTATGAATGTGCTGAGTAAGATTGTGTGCAGTATGCAGTTCAGTTCATGAAACCAAGACTCTGAAACACAATGCAAATATTGAATTCCCAGGCAAGTGCAGCTGTTTCTATGAGGAGAAAGTGTTGCTCAATGCATTAAATTAAGGATACTTTATATATATATATATATATATATATATATATATATATATATATATATATATATATATATTTGTATGTATGTATGTAAATATAAAAGATATAAAAGAAAACCATACAGAACTCTGACCTTCACTCTGTATTTTCATCCCGGGAGAGCGCTTCATTTATCACAAAGCTCAAAAGGCCAATATGACCTCTAAATGTTATGCACAAGTTTGGAAACCATACATTTTATGTGGGTGATAGATGGATTTAAGATTTCATGAATTGATATCAGGCCAAGAAAAGAAACCTACAGTGCATACACAGACGCATGACTAATTCATGTCTTTTGCAAGCTGCAAAGGAAGCAGTTCAGAAAGTATCTGGATGAGTTGATCCTAGGTATAGTTGTGGAGTGGGGGGTTGGGGTGGGGGGCACCCACCTCCACAGACCAGTCAGTGCTGATGAGAACAGCTGAGAGCAGAGTAGCTTTAAGTCCTCCTTCGTGCTGCCTGCTCCTACTCACATGGAACCACACGTGATAGCAGACACCAACAGCACAGAACTGGGCAGGAATTCCAAGAATACACAAGCTCTAACTGCTGGACGAACACACACACACAGACATGCACACACACACTTTCTAGTCTGTAATTTTGGACTCATCAGAACAGCAAAAAGTACATCAATGAGTGACACATTTGTTTGTCAAACACTCTTTACAATGCATGACATGGGTCACTTTTTACATTTGTAAGAAAGGTCCCCACAGTTGGTCACTGTTTGTCTATGTGACAACGTTAAAAGGGGGATGTCAAATCCAGCCACAGCTGCTCTTCTGTTACACATACGGCAACAGATAAGATCCCTTGTCTTGTAAACTGTGTGACTGACCTACTTTACTCTCTGGGCTGCAGCTTGACTTGCTTTCAGTCTGAGTGATGGATGATGATTTGGAAGGAAACAATGGTCAATGTTCCCTTTTTACAAGAAGTGGCACAAATGAAAATAAAGTTCTACCGATACTTCCTGCATGGACACGAATGAAACGTCAGTGACTACAGAGCACCACATATTTATCAGAGGTGCATTCTTGATTCGTTAAAAAAAAATAATTTTAAAAGGTTATAACGATCCCACACACTAATTTCTGAAAAACAACAACTTAAGCTAATTAAACACATTTTAAGTATAGTTCTTCATATTGCTAAAAGATATATTATTTTTGCAGCAATGAAAACTTAAAAGTTAAAGTTAAAAGTTAATAAACTGGTCAATAAAAGTGACTTAATACACATCTTTTTGGAACATTATGTGCCTGTAGGGCATTATATGGCTGGAAATATACTAGTCAAAATATAGCTGATTATTAGGTTGTTTACCTACGTAATGAAGAAAACAGTTAACTCTTCATTGTAATTCAGTGTAATGTTCAAAGTTGCAAGGCACTGCCCTAATGCAGTATCATTGATAGTTACATGCTCTTGCAGAGCAGGCATTACTGTTAACTAACCATAGTTAGACTAGTTTATCTTTTTTGCTGGCTCATTATAGCTATAGTCCATCCTTAGTTCGCTAGCCTGATTGAGCCTTTAGTGCACTTATTTGAACAAATTTACGCCATTCCTTTGTTGGTTTGCCAGTTTCTTTTTCTTTGGTTTATCCGCTTTATCTGTGTGTTTGGAGTTGGCTGACTAGTTTGCAATGTAAGGTGGCTAGACACACAGCTGAAGGCAGACAGCAGAGTACCCATCTTACGTTGCCACCGTTACTGATTTCATTTTTTTAAACACTGCTGCTATAAGTGTATGTTTTACACTAGGATATCTGTATTGGGTAGCCAAAGTCTTCCTAAGAATGCATTCAGCGTACATAATCTCAGCATCGGGAATTGTGACTGACAGAGGTTAGGTTTACATTTTGCAGCAAATGTTGTCCCAATGGACTTTGATTTGATTTAATTGTTTATGATTCTGAGAACATGAACCATTGGGAGGCACTTCGAATTATACGCTAAAAGAGAAAAAATAAATTATAATAAAATAAAATAAATTGCATTCTTACCAATGAAATACACGTGACTACAGATTCATTGGGACTGTGTCTGGTCCTTCTTAAGTATTTTTGCATCCAGACTTGTTCGAACATTTGCCCGTTTTCTCATAGGCATACAGTAATTTGATGGAATATTATGAAACAAAGGAAGATAATTGGTTGAATGTAAAACTCATCATTATGCCACTGCTTTGCCCAAAGTTATCGTTGTAATTAGTGATATCTCTGTATTTGTGCTTTTTCAAACAATCCATGTTAAAACCAGCTTTCTTTTGTCCTGTTATGTGTTTGTTTTTATTCATTTTTGTGATTATTTTATCCCCCATATCAAATTTTGACAAAAACAAAAGTGAGCACACCAGATTTTTAAAATAAAATGTTATTGTTCACTCTCTTGACCTGTACAATATTTTTGGTTCTGTCACTCTGTGCAGCCCAGTGCCTGGCAGTTGGGAATCTCTGCAGTTGACCTCAAGGTTGATAACAAGAAAAGGCAATTTCAAGAAAAGCAGAAGGATTTTTTTTTTTTTTTTAAGCTCAAATATTTTGAATGCACTGATACAATTATGGTGCTCGAGAAGTAAGATGTCAAAGATAATTGATGGACTGGGTCAATAAATAAATAAGATTTGCCTCCACAGTATGTTTCTTCTTGTTCATAACGGTACATGTAAAAAGAATGACTCGATACGCAGCGCAACGCTATTACAAAATGTAAAGCCCTAAAATTGAAAATAACATTTTAAGGCCCTGTGATAAAATCCCTAAAATTGGAGCATCAAGAAGGACGTCGAGAGGTTTCAAACGTTTACACGTGTCAAACATTTGTCAGACAAACTCCATCGGAATATCACCGCACTGTATGTGGGCCATCGGTGATGGTGCTTGACTGAACCCAAAATGGGGCCACAAGAGCTAGCAGCAACCTGAGAGGCTGTTACAATGTAGGTTAACTATAGGTTACATAACGTGAGAAACTGACAGCACACTTGCTTTCGGATTCAAGATTAGCAAGTTCGGGTTCAGCTCACCTAGGATCACTGGTCAGATGCAGATAACATTGAGGCAAAAAGTGGGCCTATCCAAAAGGGAAATCTGGGGAAACATTGCCTTTGTGTTCATTTGACTCATGAATAGCGTTAAATCTGGAACGAAATGAATACAAATCCGGGTCAGTTATATATTAGAGGCGGTGTTGAAAAATGAATAGTAACAATGAATGGCAGCATCAGTGCCATGTTTGTCTTCATTGACATGCCGTATTTTGCTGATTTCAGATGTTGACTCAGTCCCTGCAGTGAAAGCATTGCACTCTTGTGACCTGGAAAAATTGGCACATTTCCCTGATGTTTGGACACTCTTTACCACAACCCCAGGAAGATGGAATTCATAGGTTCCTTTCAATTTGACGTATATGGTTATTATGGTGTGTGGATGGCACAAGATGTGAGGCCTACATTTGTACATATTTCAGCATGCATTGTTCATTTGGCACCAACATATCACCGAATCGCAACAAAGCACTGCATTTGTTTCAATGGAGCGCCTCAAAGCATTTCAACACAGTTTCTTGATACAGATATGCTACAAGATGACGCCATAGAACGATAGCAGTGTGTTTTATACTCCATATTGGACAATAGGTTAAAAAAAAAAAAAAAAAAACCTGAATGGACGAATTGGTGAGTTTCAAATCTTCAGTGTAAGAATTAATGCAGTTTCAAAAAGGCACATGTGGATCATTTAGTTGATATGATCTTGGAGTGAAAGGGTCCTCCCTCACAGCCAAAGTGGGTCAGGTGCTCAGAACACACATCCCTCTTCCAGCCAGTGCACTTGACCCAGCAGGTGTTAGTGCTGTTTTTGAGTTTGAATCAACAAATCAAGTATCGTGTCAACATAGAGTCAAAGCTCAAGCTCAAGGGTATTTTGTATTTCTGTTCATCTGCCTTTCCATCTGTTAATCTGCCACGCGCTCTGAGCAATGAGCTTCATTTTCCTCTCAGTCACGGACAGCGAGTAGACTGTGATTATCTTTAAAGCGGGCACTGGAATGTTAATCCTGTCTAGATTTTACCGTCTAATCAGTCATATACGAAAAACACTAGAATTCGTTGTTGGAACGCTTCAAAGCAAATATGCATATATTCATAGGGGTGGGCTTTACATTATGCGAATATCTGATTTGTAAGATAAATGTGTCCGAGCGCCACTAAAGATGCACTGGGCTTCTTGCATAATCTCAAATCAGTTGCATCTTTTAAAATAAAAGGAGCTTGCTGGTGGTTAAGTGTGCTTGATGTGCTGGATCATCCTAGTGAAGCACCAGAGAGCTTTTCCCATTTTTAAGAGGGGTCTAACGAACTGTAAAAACTGTTTGAATCCTTAACTCTTAAACCCTTGGTGGCAGGAATAAAAATCTCTTATGACTGCTGAGATTGCCGAGTCAATCGATTCAATTGCAATGCTTAACCTATTTCTTGAAGTGAATTCTAAAAAAAACAAAAAACAAAACTGCAATTAAAAGGAAACAATTCCTGAGGTGTTGAATTTCACACGAGAGTCAAAATAATGGAAACAACTTTCAAAATGATGCAAATAATAATAATAATAATAATAATAATAATAATAATAATAATAATAATAATAATAATAATAATAATAATAATAATAATAATAATAATAATAGATATTACTGACTGCATATTTGGTTACATTCGCTTTTATGTAACGATAGCTTATCAAAATGTATAGGTGATCTATAACAACTAGCTGGAGGTTTAAAGTTTATGTCTCTCCCGTTACGTCACAGTTCGGGCAGAACGCTGCTGGAATCGAAGACTTGGCCCATGCAACAAGAGAGTTATCACTGAAAGACCTTTGGTTTCGTTTGTTACGACGGCCAGTTGCATTAAAGTGTGTAATACATAACAAAACCAAATTGTTGTCATAGTATATTGTTCTTTTAAAACAACATAATGCGTCCATTTCATTTTTATAGCTTATTTTACTTAGTCAAAGTGTGTAGTTGTACTGTAAATATGTTTTTTTTTTATATGACGCGTTACGTTTGCCTGCCGGGAGGTTATTCTCTTGCCGTCTGTGCGTACTGCACTCTTTGAAAGGTGCCAGTAGTCCTGAGGCGTTCACGCTGACTGCCTGTGCCTGCTACTATACAGTGAAACATTAGCTGCACACAAACACTAACGAGAGGCGTAGCTGGCTGCAAGAGACCGACAACTCTGCTACAAATCCACACTTTTTTTTCATGCAGCCTTTGAAGTCCTGGTGAGTACCGTGTTAAGATTAAGATATCTATTTAAATAGCTATGGTTTTGACTTTGGGGTTATGTTTTTAATAATTACGTCACTACAGGAGTGTCGTAATATATATGTTTGTGTTATTGTTCCGTTAAATATTTGAAGCGCCATGCTTTCTTTGCTCTAGAAAGCGGCATTGTTGTTTTTGAACCGGAGACTTCAGAGACACAAGTTTTAAAACGCGTAGTTGTGTGTGAGTGCGTTGTGTGCTTTTGCAGCGTCCGTGCGTGCGTGTGTGTAGTAAGTGTGTGCGTGCAGTAAAGAAAGTGAACAGTGTTGTCATTGTAACTGACGTGTTTCTGCAAGGGGTGAAGGGGTCATCAGCATAATGACTGTTATTATAATCGGGTATCAGGAAATGACTCCACCGGTTAAAACGCACAATACTGTATTCCTTTAAGCGTGACACATGCTGTGATGCACTTTTGATAAACACCTCCATCAACGGCAACTCAAGTGTGGGTTCGTCAAGCTTGCTTGTGCCTTTAAATAATAGATGGCCTCTCAGTGGAGAGCGCAGTATCTTTCTGACGTAAGCTACTGTACTGTACTAAATACTGTACATTACATGTGATGGTAAATGGCTGGAAAGAAGCGGTGATTCATTGTAAATACAAGGCATCAACTGTGGCATCTGGATAGTGTCTAAAGGGTGCCTCATGGTTTATTGCATATTTTTAGATTGAGCCAGACACACACACTGAACGGCTGTGTTAATTGAGAATGGTGGAGCAAAGCAGCCTGTCAGTTCAGGTCAACCAGAAGGGCTGCTGCTGTTTACCTGCTGCATTTTATGGTCACAGGAGCTTCCGGCTTTAATCTTTCTAGATCTTGAATATTTGTCTTATTCCATACTGACTATAAAAGCTGGGATCATAATGTTTTACGATCAGTCAGCACGTTTTTTTGACAGTCATGACATTTGGTCACACTTACCGTTTCTTCTCTAATTACTATAAAATTATAATGACAATGATATTCTGATGGGGAAAAAAAGCATTGAAACGGATGTCGTTGCTTGACATTCTTTGTACTTCCTTTCTTGGCTTACTTCCAAGACATTACACATGCTTTTCATGCTTTCCAAAACTCAACATATTCTACACACCGCTTGTGTAGTAAACAGTGAAAGCTATCTCCAAATTAACAGCACTGGCATTCCATTACGCTCGACTTTTACCAAGTATCCTTGAAAACCTTGATATGGTTTTAACCCTCAAAGTTTAGGATAAATCTTCCTCATTCATGTCACCCAAAATAGCAGCTCCTTAACCCCTACCCCTTTCCCTCTATCTTCACTGGCTTCTCTAAAAACATGAGGAATCACTGGAATGTTAATTACCCTGCGGGAAGAAGAAAAGGAGCTGTTAATTTTTTTCATCAAACTGACTTCAATCAAATGCTCAGCTGTTATTGTGCACAAAATTTCAATTCACATTTGAACGCTTTTTAAAAGTGCGACCGATATGCAATTAGCTTAAACAAACTAGTTTCTTAAAACCGGCTTGGCCGGCACAGATGCAGCACACTTTCATTGAAGCAACACCTTGTGTATGAACTTTATGAAAATGATGTATTGTACAACTAAGTGCAGCACTTACGCCACCATTAGATTTGTTGCATTGAATAAAACGGAATGTCCTTAGTGAAGCACTGACATTGCACTGACAGTGTGGAGCATCATATTTTGTTTATCCACTTTTGATCAGTATGCAGGTCACCCACTCTTCCATTTCTTCTGATATTGTTCACATTCTTGACACTGTCCTTGGAGGTAAAGCAAACTCGCTGGCTGTTGGCCTGTTTGAATGCTACCACTAGTGGTGAGAGCACAGGAAAATTTGGAGGGGGAAATATTCCTTAATAGGGTTGTCTAGTTCATTTCTACATAGCTTGTTCTTGAGACCAACTTGTGCAAGGAGGGGAGGAAGTTGATGGATAATTGCTTCCCTACTTGCAAAGGTTTTTAAGACAGATTAATTTGCCGTGACGCTTTCATTATAATTTTCTGAATAATTTGAACAGTTTACTTTTATCTAATAAATGACCGCAAGAAAAAGGAACTTAAAACCACAAATAGTGCTGCATTCATTACGGAGTGCCTGAAACCAGATTTTTTTGGACTATGAGCTGTTGAGGGGTCATTTAACTGACTACAGGCGCTAAATATAACTCACTATACCACACCTCTTAAAGGGGAATTAAAAGTACATGTGGCAGTTTAAGGAATATAAACAGAGCATTATGAATAATATAGTATAAGATAAATTAAGCATCAAATTCCACCCAGTTTTATCCATAGCAAAGGGCGGCCATTTTGTCACTGGCTGTCAAAAGAAAAAGACATCACAGTTGCTCACGGCTTAGGACATGACCAATCACCCCTCAACTTGTAAACGTGAAGTGACCAAACACATAAAAAAAAAAGTCAAAAAAACGTTTTGACTTGACTTCCCCTTGAATGTCACTTCAATTCCTTTCAATAGATATTTTCCGTGCTTATTTACAATGGTGCATGTTTTGAACTCTTTTTTTTTTTTTTTTCCTCAGAATGTATGTCCACCACCATACCCAAAACAATGGCAGGTGTTCTGAAGCGAAAATTTGCAGCGGTTGAGGAAAACCCCTGCTACTCGAGCTCTTCATCCTCCCCACCATCCTCTTCACCCACATCTTCAGAATGGGAGTCCGACGGGGAAAGTGGGTTCTCTGAGACGCAGGATTTCACACCTCACAGCCCCCCTGCGCCCACCAGCTTACCCAGTGAGTATCCAAGCCGACAAAGCCATCTTTCAAATAATGCGAGCCCCTTCCTTATCTGGCCACTTCCCATTAATGTTTTATAGGAGTGTCTCTTATCGCACTGCAGCAGCCCTATTATGACTTACTGATATAAAAATGCTAACCCGAGGGCTGTTTTTGATAGTGTTGAGAGAATTGTTCACCTCAGCATTACGACTTGTGCGGAATATCATTTGTTTGGGCAATAGGATGTTGTGGAATGTATTTAATTATTGAAAA
Organism: Hippichthys cyanospilos; assembly: GCF_059441005.1. NCBI lineage: Eukaryota > Metazoa > Chordata > Actinopteri > Syngnathiformes > Syngnathidae > Hippichthys > Hippichthys cyanospilos. The sequence goes on from NC_142380.1 coordinate 12,748,902, forward strand.
AATCCCGACGGGAAAAAAATACACACTTTTGTATGAGTGCGTTAACATCACACTGTGCAAAAGTGTTTCCTGTTGGTTTTAAAGCTGCTATGACGTCGCGCAACCGAATGAAAACAGAGGCTGAGTGCGGAGCATGCTTTTTAGACATGCAGACACATAGCCTGAGATTAGCTTAGTCAGCTGGCTTCACTTGTTTACTGACTGGTGGGACAAGAATTTATCCTCAGTTATGTGTGAAGGTCAGAAAACCTTTTTGAAACCAAACTGTTAAATGAGGCAGCAACCTAGTGCATTACCTCACCGAATAAGGATTTCCATCATGTGTTCTTTTATTTTCTTCCTTCTCTGCTGTTTGTTTTTTTCAGTAGCAACAGGCCCTTTTGTAGGAATTTGCTATCAGTTCAAACCACATGTTGATCATTTGGCCACCCAGAGAGTATTGTATGTGACAAATGAGCTTTAGAACAGAATAAAATAAAATTAAACAGAATAGAATAGAATGGCTTCATTGTCATTATACAACAAAATTGTGTATATTATGCACCGTGATAGAATGACAAAGTCCTATTAAAATACTTTAACAATTTTTCTTTCCTCTTGCTCAAAGCTTAGAAAATTGTTCATCTTCCTGACAGTTTTGATGAATTTTTAACCATTCTAAAATATGCTGCTAACCAAGAATGGGAATATTTGATTGTCTCACGTTTCTATTCAAGTCAAATGTTTGGGTCTTTGATTCAATTCAGAATCAATTTTACATTCAAAATCATTTAGTTGACAATGATTTCTGCTTCATTCTATAATGGTGCAATGAGTCATCACGATCTACTCCAGTTTGCTTTCCAAGACAGATTGACAAATGGACACTTTTAAGTGTCATTGTTTTTCATTTATTAATTTTGGAATTGTTAGGGGTTTTTTTCCCACAAAAACAGCATGTGGACCACACCTGCTGCTCTATTCTTTATTTTGATTCATGCACATACCAGTCACAAGAATGGTAGACAGAAGCCTTGTTATTTGAATAGTGTTGTAAATATAAGTGACTTGATAGACCACTTCTTGATAAAATATCATATAATATAATTTCAACCCCCATAATTCAAATGTATATGCCAGATTTTATGGATTGATACAAAGCCCACAATCTTTAGATATTTACAGATATTAACGTTTAACGCATTGATGGACCTGATGATAGACCACTTCTTGATAAAATATCATATAATATAATTTCAACCCCCATAATTCAAATGTATATGCCAGATTTTATGCATTGATACAAAGCCCACAATCTTTAGATATTTACAGATATTAACGTTTAACGCATTGATGGACCTGACGCTGCCTGAGTTGGTTAATGTCCTACTGAATTTGAATGCACCAGGTAGTTACAGCTAGCACTATTGCTGGAGACTTGTGCTATATCATACAATTCATCCCCATTTGTTCTCTAACCTTGCTCAATTTCAACCTTGCATATGAACGTATTCAATGTGAATTGGATGTGTACTTTCAATGCTAAGGTTTTTGTCATGTATGGAGAAATATCAAAATATCTTTAGACTCTTGTGCAAAAAATAATTTTTAAAATATGTAAAATGATGTTGCTGTTTTTTTCCTGAATGCTGCCCATAAAAATTCACTTTATTTCAAAATTTGACCACATTCTGTAAAATCTGGGGATGATTAAGTGTCGCTGTGTGATTATAGTGCTAAGTTGATGATTTATAATTGATAATTAAATGATGAACACGATTTTAAAAGGCAGCTCTCTCTCACCCTCTCTCAGCAGAGTCCATTGTGAAAAAGCCGAGACTGCTAAAGAGGCAGCGTCGTGTGCGTTTCGACCAAGTTGCTGTTTTCAGTTTCCCTCGCTGCCAGGGCTTCACCAGCGTGCCCAGTCACGGTGGTGCCACCCTGGGTATGATCCGTCAGCACAGCGCCATTCACAAGTACACGGTCGCAGAACACGAATCGGAGCAAAGGCTCCGGCGTAGGCAAAGGCACCTGCTCAGATTGAGAGAGGCATCAAAACAAAATGTGAGTGCATTTCATTTCACTGGTATTTAGCTCAACAAGTATACCGTGCGTCATCTTACTTAGTCTGCTTTTATTATAGTCGGTCACCAATGAAACCGTCGGCCAGAATACGGCGGGTCAATTCACACGAGACCAAGTTCCACCCGGTGACACTGACGTCGTCCACGTCAGCGAGGCTGAACTGGACGGCGGAGGCTCCCTGCAGCCATATTCATCCAGGCAGCGGCAGGCGCTCCTCCTGGCTTCCGGGGTGAAGCGCATTGATAAGGAAGAGAAGAAGCAGCTTCATTCGCTGCGTTTGTCCAGGGAAGCCTGTGGGTGTGACTGCCAAGGCTTTTGTGAGCCGGAGACCTGTGCCTGCAGCCTGGCAGGTATCAAGTGTCAGGTAAGAGTCACACAAATAGTGAAAACAAATGACATAACTGACATAACGAAAAGTACAGTCGAAAAAGACATTTTTCGAAAACAAAATGAAAATGAGTGTTTTATTTTAAACAACACCTAACGGAACCTATATTTTACCTTCATAAAACAAAAATGAACTATTAAGGCTGTGCATCCTTCCCAAAAAAGATTATTTAATATGTACAGTATAGCGACATATTTTCAATTGGAGCAAATTGGTTTGTTTTAATGAACTCATATCTTTCAATCCAAAAATGACTTTCCCATTGAAATAGTTTGCTATTTTTACAGCAAATTATTTAATTAGAATTCATCTTTTTGTCAAATAATTGTAGGCATGAGCTTTTAAATGTAACTACGTGTAGTACTAAAAGTAATAAAAAAAAAAAAAAGTTATAACCAAGCTTCTTTTTTTTTAAAGCAGGGGGGAAACTGACCACTCTGCTTTAAAACCAAAGTCAAAATATAAATTAACTAGGATGAAAACGTTCAGTCTACATGAATTGCAACCATGCCACAGACAACATACTGCAGGTTAACTTACATTTGAATTTTTAAAGATTTATTTGTATTGCGAGGGATATTCTTCTTTTCACTCATTTTCTGTCGTTGACGGCAATGGATGTCAAGGATCAACTTTTGCTGTGCAGGAAGTGAATAAGTACGTTCATTCTTTGTCACTGACAGCTTTATAAATAAGTAAAATTAATTTAAACTGGGTTGGTAGTGAATGAGTTAAAAGAAAAATTGAAAAAAAATATTTTTGGGAGGGGAAAGGGACTGGAATGAATTATTGGCGGAGAAGCCCTCAGAGACAGCACTGAGTGAATGTTGGGCTCAACCTTAACAGTGGCATGATCCCTTTGCCCACAGGTGGACCGCTACAGCTTTCCATGCGGCTGCACTAAGGACGGCTGTGGAAACACGGAAGGACACGTCGAGTTTGATTCCAAACGTGTGCAGACACATTACATCCACACCCTCATGCGTCTGGATTTAGAGCGGCGACCGCGAGCCGAATCAGCAAGCCGAGAGGACCAGTCGGCCATTTCGGAAGCGCTTGTAGAACCCGAGGGGCCGAGCGAGACTCATCTTCTGAAGAAGGAACCGTTCAAAGGGTGCCCTTTTGGTTTCTCCTTGGAAGATGATCATCTTGCACTTACCATCCCCACCAGTCCGACGTTTAACTTCCTCTCAGAGCGAACAATGGTGGAAGAGAACAGCTGCAGTAGCGACATGACTGAATCCTCCAGCTCTTCTTCTGATTGCGATGGTGCGCAACTTCCTGCCGGTCACAGAGGAACGCCTTGCAGTCTCGGCATCTGTGATTCAGAAAATAATAACTACTCGATGTGTCACCAACTGAGACTTTTGGGTGCACCACCAAGCCCGGGCAACAGCGATTGTGATTCTAACAGGACAGCACCTGAAAGAATAGAAGCACTTTCAGCAAACTCCCTCAAAGACAATATGAAGTCAGTCACGGCGACAGAATATCTCGATGAAAATGCAAACCAAGTCAAAGACCCCTTTGACGATGAGGATTCCCTTGAAGGCTATCCCAACACTCCCTCACCTACCCTGGACTATTCCTCCAGCAGGTACATGGACCCGAGTTTGTCTTCGGAGTCAGACCTGGAGTTTTTTGACAGCGACTATCCTTCCGGGCCGCTTCACAGCTCATTCAAAGAGCACAGACACTCAGACAGCTTTCACCACCTCCAGCTCATCAGCTCTGTTTATTTGCCGCAGTGTGAATCAAGCACCTACCTCCTGGAGTCCCTGATTGGCCTGACTGAACCGAGCCCAGAGTAGCCTTATGATCATCATCTTTGAAAGAAAATTAATTGGACACTTTGGACAATATGTTGTGTTCCAGGATTATTTTAACAGTTGCTTCGACTCTTTGATTTTTCTGATGTTAAAAAGTCATTTGTTTTTATCTAATACTAAAACGTTTCAGTGAAGTCCATACTCTTTTGATTCTAATGCCAACTTTTTTTTCATGAACTTTTATGCTAACTATTTACTTTCTATTTATACCTTTGCTACAAAAATACTGAATTCTGACCATATGTTTAAACCATTCGAAGCATGAACCTCTGTCTCAAACGAATAAATTATTACAATTCTTTTGGTATTTGTCCATAATATAAGCAGATGACCCACATATGTTAAACTATGATAAAAAAATGTTTACTTTTGTCTCATAGGTTAGTCATTTTCATGACTGGTAGTGAATTGTCCTTACATACCTTACGATAAGTGTATATACTGTAATAATAAATGGAAGTATCTATTTATTAAATTACTGATCTCCAATGTGTTCAATCTATGCCAGTGCACAACTCGGTCTTCATTTATTCCAAAGGATGGCCATAAGGTGAATTATTTGAAAGATATTATGAATACATTCATTTACAGGATCGTTTGTCTTCAGAGTTGCTGAGGAGATGGAGCGTATCGGAGCCAACTGTTTTGGTTAGTGGTAGGCTAAATAATCTATTATAAAAGACCTAGAGGTATCAGTGAAGAACATTCAGCAAAGAACAACGTGAAAGCCAGAAGGAAAGTCGGTTTTGTTGATAATGTGGGACAAAGGGCTGAGAAGACAGACACGAGGGAGTAGAAAATGTAACACCATTCAAATGAATCTGGTCTAATCTGACTTTGACAATGTCTAAACCAGAGATCAATTTATCTGCTTTGGTGAGTATGGTAAAATGGAAAACCTTCAACAACTTGCAGTGAGAACATCAGACTGAGGGGGGCAGCAAATCGCCACAATTGCGCCTTGTTGTTAAAGACATTCGATAGGTCGATGACAGCTTTGCTCGATTATTTTTGTCTATGGACAATATGGCCACGGATTGTCAAATGTGATCATTTTACGTGTCGCTGCTTATATTTGTTTTATATTTATGTTTTAGAATCACTTGATGAAATGGGACTGACACAGAGTTCGGATGTTTCCGATGGAGGAACTTACGGATATCACGTGCACGGTGTAAGATTTTGACAGATCGACGTAATTTTGCATTGACTGAATTCGAGTTTGCAAAAGAATAGCAGCTTATGTGTGCTAACAGCTAACTAAGTAGTTGTACCGGTCGAACATGTCGAGTTGGCAACTCGAATTAGACGCATTTTCTTTGATTTCCGTTGGAATTAATTTGTGTGTTTGTTCGTAATAAGTATGTTATAGAAGCAATTTTCTGTCGAAGCAATTGAAGTCAAACGTCCAATTTTAGATATCAAACCCACTTTGCAAGATAACATCCCTAGGTTTTGATTTACAATTTTACACTGTTGCAGTGTAGTCATTAAAAGCAATGTTATTGTGGCGGTTGTAACTCGAAGCAGTCGAGTCTTCCTCACATTTCCAAGCTCCAACATGCAGCTTTCTGTGAAGTTCGCATGTTATATATAGCCAGTGGTGTCAGAGTTTGTGATTCAGTTCTTGCGCTTGATTGTACTTGAGTTTCTTTTATTGAACAAATGAACCTTGGTCTTGGCAGGTGCAGCCAAATTCACCTGCTGAAAAATGTGGACTGCAACCGTTCTTCGACTTCATTTTGTCTCTGGACCACAAACGACTTGTAAGTAAATGTCACATGCAATAGATGCGCTGGAAAAACTAGAACACGTTTGAACAGAATTTTCGTTATTATTGATATGCATCAGGATGTAGAAAACGACCTATTGAAAGAGGTCCTGAAAGCGAATATAGAAAAAGCGGTGAGCATAGAAGTGTACAGTACCAAGAGCATGATGATTCGTGAGTTGGAGGTGACGCCCAGCAACATGTGGGGAGGACAAGGCCTGCTGGGTGCCAGTGTTCGCTTCTGCAGCTTCCAAGGAGCTAATGAGAACGTTTGGCACGTCCTGGTGAGAATGCAAGCATATTTGGCTTTGTTTATCTTAAAATTTTGTATCTTGTCTCTAATAATAAAATAATTGTTAACGATCACATTTCATTTCTTGAGGATGTGGAAGCCAGTTCACCTGCTGCACTGGCAGGTCTCCAACCACACACTGACTATATTGTTGGAGCAGATCAATTATTGCAAGATGTAAGTATAGATAAAAATGTATGACAATGTCATATCATTTAAATTCATTTTGGGTAGCTGTACTATAACACTTAAGAGTAAATGCTCTTATATCCATAGTGCACATTTGTGAGTATAGTTACAGACATTTTAACGGTTAATTTGTCATCTATCATTTGCGCCCAGGTACTGTAAAAATATTTTTTTTCTCATAAAAAAGTGCTACCTTACCACACAGAAGAGTTTCATTCAGACAAAATTGGTTCTTTGCCACCATCCTGTAGCATCTCTAGGAAATTATTAACCCAGCATCAAGATTACCTGCAGATTTGACTAAGGCCTCAGTCGGGAATAATTCAATATTGAAAAAAATATTTATTAGTATACTATAAATGCTTCTGTCTTAGTTGTAAGACACACCATCAGTAACTGATAATAAGAGGATTGAGCTCCCGTTGTTCAACTTACGTACTTACATCTAGTCAGAAGACTTCTTCTCGCTGATTGAGGACCACGAAGGGAAACAAGTGAAACTACTGGTGTACAGCACACTTACGGATGACTGCAGAGAAGTGGTGGTCACACCCAATGGCGCATGGGGAGGCGAGGGAAGGTATGGAGCACAATTATTTCATTATTTAGAGGGCTTTCCAAACCACTTATTTGGCCTTAAAGTGTACTTCCGGAGCTGAAAAAGAAAAAAAAAATATGGCTCATCAGGAAAAAATGGCATCCAGTCATATTTTGGTTTATTAAAGCAATCTTATAAGACCATACTGACATTTTGTCTCAGAGACGCCATGGCGGCAGCCATATTGGCTCCTGTAGGCAGTGCCGTGGAGTCGTTGCTAGGCAAGTCTGATCAATTTGACTTTTCACACAAGTTTGGCTGGAACTGCATTAAAGCAGACAATATCCAGCTTTGAGCAGTAAAATAGGAGGGCAACTATATGTCTGCATTACATATTAACAAAAAAAGGACCGTCTTCTTTACTGTGGAAAAACCTATCGGTTAGACAGCTGATCAAGAGTGGGGGCACGAACACACCTCTTGTTCAAACTACTGATATATTTGTACATGGGTTCGAGCAATGATATGTGGGAAACATATGACATATATATATATATATATATATATATATATATATATATATATATATACAAACATATATAACATGTGAAGTTAAGTACTTTAGTCCATTTTCTTCCCATTTCCTCCACAGCAAGTTTTTGTTGGTGGCAACAAAACAATCATTGTCTCTGGCATTTTATCAAAGCAGGATTCTAAACAAAATTTGGAACACCAGATATTTACAGTATCAAACTTCACAATATTGTTCCCTTCACGCATCAAGACCTCGATTTGGGACTTCCGGAGATACACTTTCCATGTGAAATTCCTTTTTTTTGCATGTGGAGAGAAACTCCAAAACTGGTCTGATTTCTACTTTTAGTTTAGGTTGCGGCATTGGATATGGTTACCTGCATAGAATCCCTGCACGTCCTGACATAGTAAGACCAAAGACCCCTGTGCCCCCTCCTTCTGATGGGCAGCCACCTCTTTCTGATGGGCAGCCACCTCCGGAGGCGCCGAACCACGGCTTCACAGAGGTACCCGATCAATGAGAAATCGCACTATTATACTCGTGCCCAATTTTGAGTCATAATAAAAAAACATACTTTTTTTTTTCTTTTAGGCACCTTTAATAGCACCTTCAAGCCAAAGTGAGGACGTATTAGACTTTAGACAAGTCGCCCTCCAGGATACGTCGCTTCCTCCACCAATGCTGAGTGTCATGGATCCTGGTCAGTTGAAAAGAGTTACATTTGTGTATTTTTTTTTTTTTTAAACACATGAAGGGGATGGAGAATATGCAAGTTTAAATAGCCCTGGTTACGTGTAGACGAGACCTCTGTGATGAATTATCTCGTCATTTCTATTTTTATCACAGGCTTGTCTGACTCTGAAGTGGCCACGATGAGCCCCGTTCCCGCCGATTTGTTGGATCTGTCCGTGTCATCTGTTGACATGAACAACACCTCTCTTGAGGTGAACTATGAGAAAGAGAACGAGATCTCCGGTATTGGTAAGAGAGCATGCAGAAATTGTCATTGGGGGGGTCATTTACCTCTACATTTTAGAATTGAAAAAGTATTATTCATTCTTTCCATTTTCAACTGACCTTTAAAAAAGAAAAAAAAAAGTCGTCTTTATTTTTACGTTTGAACCAATTTGACCCCCGTGCAGTATTTTGTCCAATTCTTTGATCTTTACATCAAAGGGGAAGCTCTGAAAGAAACACTAGGGAGCTGACGTTTCACTCAGATGGTGACAACTGTCAAATTTCCACATGGCACGGCCACTTAGTCACACTAACAGGTGTTTTGCCATCTCTTGGCTAAAATACTGTCAGAATGATGTGGAAAAAAATGACCCAAAATGGATCAAAATACTATATATAAAATTATTAAAATTCAGTCTGTTAACCCTTTTTTTTTCAGTCTTCAATTTTCGATCTGAACCTATTTAAAGAAAATCAAATCAAAAACAATTTAAAAAGCAGCAAAAAAAAAAAGATAAACATTGTTAATACTTTTTTCATTATCGGGCGCACATTGTGGTGGTGGTGTTTTTTGGCAAACATTTCTATAGGCATGGGGACACACAGCATTTTGTATGCCTGTTTGTTATCCTGTATTTCTGCACACTTCGTTTTTTTTTTTTTTTAACTTTCATTTTATTCAACATGTATAATAGTAATATTGCTCATTGGTTATCAACTGTCAACAGGTTTTCACCATCTGTTAAAAAAAAATCAAACATCATATCTATGTATATATATGTATATATTGTATTACAACAGACATTTGAAGTTGTTTTTACCTTAATTCCAGTAACTTCTTTTGTTTTCCTGTTCTGCAGAGGCACTGGATGAAAGTGAAATGCCTTCTTCCAACCAAATTACACCGGATTGGGACCTCCCGGCGTCCGTCGATCTCACTTCTGCTCTCATGACTAGCCAATCGGATTCTGGCGTTTTAGCAGAAGAAGCATCTTACCTCAACTCAATTCACACAGCAGAGCACCACTGCGAGTCCAGTCATAGCCACAGTCTACCACTAGGTTCGCTATATCCGAACATAGACCCACTGGAGCCATACATTGAAGAACCTCCGAGTCCACCTGCTAATGATCTCCCAGGTGAGTACAAAGTGGAGGAGACACCAACTCAGGAAACTGCAGATCAGTCCAAAGATGAGACTCATGTTCATCACTGTGAGCATGGGGACACCGAGGATCAACCACAAGCGCAAAAGTGCGAGTAAGACTGCATCAGGCCAAGTGGATAGAACACTAAGCAAAAAAAAAAATAAAATAGCCAGTGACAATCCCAATATATGTAAATACAGTGAACAATATTGAGTACACCCATTATACATCAGTTACAAATCACATTTCTACGGCACGCTATACAAAAAAAAACGTTTTGATAAATGTGTGCTATTGAGCTGGCCGACAAACATTCTTCTGTAATATTCATGTTGAAAAGGGGAAAAAGCTTACCTTTTCAAATGGGATGTACTCAATTCTTGAGCACTGCAAGTACAAACCCCAGTTTTAATTTAGTACGTTTTGTATAACGTACTTTAAAAAATACATTTTGTAAGTTCTTTTTAACCTGTATTCAAACTGCAAACGTTTAATTTTCAAACTATTATATATTATTATATATACTACAATATTCTCTTAGAAATTGCAGAACATTCCAAAAAGCTAGAAAAGGGGGAATTTAAAACTTGGAAAGCGGTACAGTGCTAAAAAAGCATCTCAAAGGTATAAATACAAAAGCATTTCTGAAAATCTAATTTCAATTTGTAAACAAATGCAAGTTAAAACTACCAAGTAGCTCATCTGAGATGAACTGATGCATATTGGAAAGTGTTGTGGAGTCCACTTTTGAATACATTTAGATTTCTGGGCCCTCACTTGAATCAACCGGCCACTGAAAATGCATCGCAAACTGTAAATTACGACGTAGCCAGTTTTTTCGAAAAGTTATCATTTAAATGCCAAGTCAATGTATTTACATTTTACAGTGGCTCTACTTAATTCAAACTGGGGTTTTGTACAAGACTGAGAGTTTGAGCTACAAAGATGCTTTAAGCTGTTTTTATGTGAGATCAACAAGTTACTGCTTATTTTATGTTTTTCAAATGTATTGTCAACTAGTGCAAGTGATTAACAGGTTGTAAAACTTGACTCTGAGATCCTAAATGTAGTTGCGCACACTCAAATAACATGCAAATTAATCATATGCAATTACATCCTCACAGTGCAAAACTATAAACATTACTTCATGAAATCACAGATAGTCCTTTGAAATATATTTATTAAGATGTTTGTTCTGTTAACGTAGTTCGCTGATGGCTTTGACTTGCGGTTTGAAGATTCTTTTTCAAATGTTAACCCAGCCTGTTCTTTACGCTTGTGAAGCTAGATAGACCGCCGGCTCCACTTCACCCTCTGCAGTTTTGTCACCTATGCAATATTAGACAACCGTGACCATACTTGAAGACCACAGCAATAGAATAGGTGACTTTTTAAGTGTCATTTTAGTCGTGGGTCACTTGATTCATCGTTCTGTTTCTGGGATGTCTCAAATGTTGCTTAAGTAAAAGTATTTTTGCAAAAACTTTATCAACAAAGTCATTGTTTATTTCGGTGGGGAATGAACGCTTATGTGTTGATAAATGGTTGGAGATTTGATACTATGTTATAAAAACACTAAAACATCGCATAGCTTCTTCTTTCAGACTCAGCTGCCCAACAGTGACGTAAAATCACACCCTTGCAGGATGTGTCATTGTTAAAGCATTCCAATTTATTTCTTTGGAAGCCTAAAATATACATATTTCACAGATTATTACAACAATGGATATTACAGTTCATCACCTAATTAGGGTAATCACCCCGTTTGGGCCAAAGAGCTCACTTGATGTGTTCATCTGCCTTCCTCGCTTGAATACCATCAAGTTTACAACAAAAAAGTTCTCATTGTTGATACCAAGGGGGGAAAAAACTTTCTTTTTTTAAACACTGTTTTGAGAGACGACTCATATATTATACCATATGTCAGTGAGCTATTTAAATAAACTATACATTAGGAACAGCTCTCACTTTGACTAAGGTCATTGCTGATTACCCAAGCACATAGTGAGATTTAATATATTTATATATATAATTTAAAATTTCTAAGATGATTTTGACAACTACAAACATTCTTAAAGAGTAAACTGCAATTTCCAGGTTGTAGTGAATACAACAAATGCCATTCGGATCATTCATGTTAAATCACTGCCATGAATGTGCTCTAAGGAATTGGAAAAATAACTTGGTTTTAAGTAAACTGTACAACAAAAGTGATGCAATCCGTCCACTTCCTCAAAAAAAAAAAAAAAAAAAAATCACAAACCAAATATTATACACAAGGTTAACATGAAAACATTCTGCTCACTGAGAACAGCACATCTAAGAAAAACAAAGTGTGATGATATTCAAGCTCTGTCGTAATTAGAAGTGGAGGTTATGTTCAAGTGAAGATGGGCGACTGACGCCTCCAGAAAGTGTGGGCGTTCCAAACTGGAGATACTCTTTGACACTGTGGAGTGTTTCTAGAATGACGACAGGTCTGGATTCTCTGGAATGTACAATAACATTCTGCGTGCGTGCACACACTCATTCGCTCACACAAACATGTACAGCAGTTCATAATAAACATAGCAGTCAAAGATGTAAGAAAAGAAAAGAAAAAAAAAACACTTCCTGCAGAGTAAAATTGAGTTCATTCTTCAAACTGTAAAAAAAAAAAAAAAAAAAAAAAAATTCCATTGTCATCTCTTGGCTGCTCCAGCTTGGTATGTTCCCTATGACACATCCTTGGAAATATCACACTGAATCCCTGTGGATACTACAACTGTTTTACCGTGAATGGACTTTGGGATATTACATGTCAGATGGGTGGCGATTGGCAAATGACAAAGAAATTGTTCCTGTTGTCCCAAATCGAACTTTCACGTGGACTTCTGCCTATAGTGAAGAGTCAAGTCTCCCCCACTTTTCCAGATAAAATGTTTAACTGTTCGCAGGTCCATGTTGGGATCCAGAACCTTGTGAGGAGAAGAGAAAAAGACCAGTTTTTAGAGCAAAAGACGGGGGAAAAAAATAAAAGTTTAGGCTACTTTGCAGTTTTTCCGCTTTTCGAGCATGGGTTTTCGGTCCCTATTTACCACAAATAACAAGGGATTACTGTATGTACATACATGTGTGTGTGTGTGTGTGTGTGTGTGAAAACACACCTTAAGAGTATTAGATGCCCCAACAGTTTGGTATCGATGTAAAATAGCAAGACAGAATAAATCTCCTCTTTGTAATTTCATCTTATTTTCTTCTATTTATATTTGTAAGTTAAATAGAAAAGTATAGAGAAGTTGGCACCTCGTCTCAAGGTAATTCGTTGCTAATTGAAGCCCTCATTCATATAGACTCCAGATCAATCACATTGTTTGTCGGTCTGTTCCCAAAACAACTGCTATCTGGACCCCACCCTGAATTATTTTTATTTTATACACTACAATCTACCTACATTCCCCTCTCCTACCAAGTGCCCTTTCAGACTGATAAACACAGTGGTCCCACCTTTTCCAACTGGTCCAGCACGCATCAGCTGAAGTACACTCTTATGCACACGCATACACAGACACCACACCGACAGACACAACTCAATACCCATGTAAAAGTTGATTAACATGTACCTGGTCTTGACACATGAGCTCTATTTTCTCCTCAGCTAGCATAGCCATATCCTCCTCCTTTTCCTGCTCCCCGGGCTTATCGTTGGCAGAGGAACTGGTGGTCTGAGACTCGTTATCCAGGTTGATGATCTTCTCGTACACATGCTCCATCACCTTCCTCACCTGCAGCATGTCACTGGCTGAAAGACGGTCCCTGTAATGCATAAAGGGGTACATAATTCAACAAAGAGAAAGCGTTTCCCTTTTCCATGAGGAAAGAACGAGTAAAAGGGAAAAACTCACTTCTTCAGAGTTTTTGCACCAGAAGATGAATGAGGCTGGAGGTAGAATGGAATTTTGTTGAACTTGGGCATATTTTTCTGGAGGGGAAAAAAAATGCAGCTGTCAGGAGAATGGTTCTAAAAGTAATCCGTTGAAAGAATTCAAGAATAAAGCTTTTAAATTTACATCTTTTGAATTTGAGTATTGAGAATTTGAATATTTTTAAACACTGATATTGATTAAAGCCAGACAACCCTGAACAAAAGGATGCATGCATACAATCACATCAGGTACACCTCAACACCTAATATAGAAAGGGCTGGATGTACATAAAATCAAATCGATTTCAATGACTTTCTCAAACTGAAAACGACATTACTCACATCTACAGTTATGTCAATGACCCATTGAGGAACAGTCTCGTTCAGCAGCATCGACTCAGTTTCTCCGCCTGAATCTCGACAAAGCAACCTGCAGCAGAATCGCTCGTGATGAAATTAACTCACTTTTAGAATGTGCAATGATCAGCCTCCTTTTCCAAGGTCAATTTCAAAGTGCTTTCGAAGATGTCGCAGTAACTTACTACTGTATTTATATTATTGTTTCTTCGTAAATAAAAGAAAAGGCATTGTTTGAAACAAAACATATTGTCTTATACATGTTACATATGTTATCAAATGTGTGGGTGGTAATTATAAACATTGGAGACCTTATAGGCTGAGCTCGTCTGCAACAAAAACATCTCCAAACTGTGAGAACATATTACCTAAAAAGTGTTCTGCCACCAGCTTCCCCGAAGATAACCGGTGTATGTGGTGGCACCTGGAAGTATCCGTTTCCTTTCTGGATACGGTTCTCCTGCTCTCCGTTCACTGTAGGTAGGCATGGCATATGAAATGTTTACTCAACACAGTAGTGTTTCCACAAACACTGATTTTGCTAGTTGACTATTAACAATACCAGTCACGATAACAGAATAGAATAGAAACCATCATAAAGCAGATAGATTGAATCGTTTAAGGTGTGTGGTCACTAAAAATAGACAATAAGATGATGAAACTTTGCAGCTTGTACCAGCCTTCCTAACATGTTTATAAATGACGATGCAACTTCAACTGAAAGTGATACTGTAGCCTTCATTTTTTTTTCTTAACTGTAAATGTTTAGTGCCTTTTAAAATAGAAAAAAATACATATATGCACCAGGAGTACTATCGAACTACATATAAACACAATTACTAAATTGGTCTATAAAAGCAAAACAAAGTATGCACTTGATACTACTACTACTCCTACAACGACTAATACCATTACTACCAATAATAATAACATTATTAATAATAATGAAAAAACAATCACTTAAAATATTAGGATTTTTTTTTAGCACTGATGTTCAATGTTGTTCGACAGTCTCACCATGGTTCACTTCATTCTCTTCCTCATCCACCGAATTAATGCGTGTTCTGGGCCAGAACTCCAGCAGAGCCTGAAGAAGCAGTCCACCCAAGTTTACTGCAGGAACAAAGAGGACAATTGTAATCATATGGATAATCCATCTTAACATGGCTGCAATAGAAAAGATCTTTGCAACTTTCCTACATTTTGGGTCGGATCCGTCAGAGCTTGAGAAACCTGCATCTTTTGCCGAGACCCAGGCAGCAAAACAATCACTCTCGTCCAGCGTGATGGTGAGCATCTATCCAACAGCACAGAGGAAATGCAGTTTTCAGACCATACCTTTCCTCATAAAAAGGCTAAAGCTCTTAGATTCTTTCCACTTTTGCAATGACTCTCAACTGATGCTTTGGGGTTCAGCAGCGGGTGTTAAATGTCTGATTTTCTATCGTTATGTGTGGGTTCTGTCACTGATTTAAAAAAAAAAAAAAAAATCTTTCAAGATCTGAAAAATCATTATGTGTATCCAGCCTAATCAAATTTAGTCCCCTCAGTTTCTCTTTTAACAGATATTTAACCCGTATGCTCACCTTTTCTCATATTGGCAAACTAATCATTATATAAAATTATGCATAATACATAGTTCCCTCATTTTTTGTGGTAACTGCTGTGTTATTTTGTGGTAAAGCTACCCCCCCAGGAATTTTCATGAAAAGTATTTAAACCTTATTAATAATTATTTCTAACCTTATACTATACAGTAAGTGTAGTGTTATCTCTTCCCTTTTCCATCCCTTGGCCGTAGTCAAGGAACACAAAGGGTCAGAGTTGACCTCAGAGTAACGGCCCTCGTACGTCTACCTGATGTGAAGTAGAATGAGAACGCGCGGCAGGAGTACCAAGATGAGGACAAAATAGAGTGTTGGAAAGAAGTTACAAATAGTAATAAAGTGGAATGAAAGTGGTGAGAGTAAACTAAGCTTCCCTGTTATCATGTTTGGTTAGCTACATGCTCTACTCTAGGTCGAGGTCGGAGGAGTGCCCGTGGTATGTGTGTTTGTCAACTTGTCTGTTTGGAATGCAGGAAACCTTCACAGTGCGTTTCTTTGTGATATAGCTTTAAAAAAGTAAAACATATAAAAAACACCACGCACTGAGGACGCGAAAAATGTAGCGCAAAGTGGCGAGGGAACACACACTTATGACTGTTTGACCTGTATACAACAAACTTGATATGTTTTTATATGACACATTGAGCAGCTTAACGTTTTGCATTCTGATACAAAAACTACTCCAGTTAAAATACATTTGTGACAATTGAGTAGTTAGTGATATACATTTCTACTTTTAAGATTTGGACTCACCCCAGTTTTTAAATCAACTGAGAACCAGTTTGGCACATAAACCATCTTGAAGCGCTTTTTAATCTCCTCATCGAACTCCACTTTGCCCAGGTCCTCACCTTTGCAAGCCTAAAATCAGACAAGGGATGCATTCAAACCAAAAGATTGATTTGAAGATTGTTCTGTGTGATTTGATGAGCACACTCTGCTGCTATCATTTACCTTCAGAACATCCCAGAAAGCCACATTGTTGTTGGTATCTTTGGTAAGTATGTGCCTCTTGTCATTCAGAATGTGACATTGTATAATACTGGCCCCACCTGCAAATACAATTTCAGACATTTCCTATTTAAAACAAGAAAGAATGCTTCAGAAAATCTTTAGGCTTGACAGACACAAGCATGTTTACCCTTGATGACTTGTTCTGGCTGTGTGCACAGCGGTGTTAAAGGGGTGCTGCAGTCATTATCATACTCTCCTGATGATCTGAAGTTGTGCATTCCCTTTAGAGGCTGGAGAGACATACATAGAAATCAAATAGACACTACACTAGATGTCATTCAGCACTTCACAACTGAAGGGAAAAGTTATCTTTGCAACCAGATAACCATAAAATGTAACTTTTTTTTTTTTTACACAAAAAGAACAGGATGTTGGTATTATGTGGTATCATGGATTAAAACTACACTATAGCCGAGTCATTATGCTCACAGAGGCATTGAATCACGCATGCTTACCCATTTATTAACAGATGACTTGGTGGTGGAGACCCAGATTGCAGGAGGCGGGTCAGCAGATCTGTCCAGTTCCATCTGTCCAAAGGACACAAAGTAAGCTCGCATGGCTGTCCACTGTATTTACAGGTTTACAGCTTTGTTCCTACAGCTATAATGAATTTGTTCTTCAGTTGGAACTCAACACTCCTTACATCAGAATGTTGTAGTATATTGGTAATGCCATAAAACAAGGACCCTTCTTGTATTTATACAGTTTAGACACTAGAAAAAAAAATAACTAAAAGGTCTATTTCCTGAAAACATTTTCCCACTAATTCTGACACAGGCTGTTAGCGACTGAGACCAAGTAAACAGAGTGCCAAATGGCATGGTGCAAAAAAGCTCAAGTTGAATTTAAAATGCAATTATTTGGAGGTAAAGTGGTACCTCAAGATCTGTAAAAGCTCGCATGGCTGTCCACTGTATTTACAGGTTTACAGCTTTGTTCCTACAGCTATAATGAATTTGTTCTTCAGTTGGAACTCAACACTCCTTACATCAGAATGTTGTAGTATATTGGTAATACCATAAAACAAGGACCCTTCTTGTATTTATACAGTTTAGACACTAGAAAAAAAAATAACTAAAAGGTCTATTTCCTGAAAACATTTTCCCACTAATTCTGACACAGGCTGTTAGCGACTGAGACCAAGTAAACAGAGTGCCAAATGGCACGGTGCAAAAAAGCTCAAGTTGAATTTAAAATGCAATTATTTGGAGGTAAAGTAGTACCTCAAGATCTGTAAATAAATAAATAAACAAATAAATGAATAAATAAATAAACTCAATATATGAAACAATATCTGAAGATTTTTTTGACCCATTACATTAAAAACGATTGTGGAGGTATGAAAATTTGAGAATTTTGTGCATTGTCGACTATAGACTAATTTCTGTCATCTTGCTCTCTCCTTGCTTAGCTCCTGCCCTGATGCTAGTTGTTTACCATCCTGTGATGAGGAGGGTTAACATGGAACCTGTGGTAATGAGGCAGTTATTCGAAGAGTGGGTCAAACTATGTTCCAGTCCAACCGTGAAGAAATATCTAGTAGAGAACCGATTCCCTCTGAAATGTCTGCTGGTTCTGGATAAAGCCCCTGCTGACTCTCCGGTCTCAAGGATGATATCCTCAAAGGGTTTTCATCCATCAAGGTTCTCTACCTTCCACCGAACACCACCTGCCTCCTCCAGCCCATTATTATTATTATTATTATTATTATTATTATTATTATGATTATTATTACACTCCTCCACTGTTATTGCTTTCAGATGTTGACTAACTCGCAAGGTTAAGTTACACATTTTTGGTCTTTGGTCTTTTTTTTTTTTGGTTGGCACGAATTAGATGATTCACATAAGAAACTGGAGAAACTCGAGATACAAAAAAAAAAAAAAAAAAAATCACTATAAGGAAGCCATCCCAGAATTAATTCATCTTGCACCTCTAAGTACCACTGTATGTATAAACAAGCGATGGAGCCCAAGGGTCAACAGTATTCGGGGGCCTATCGTACAAACAAAAAACAAATCCTAATTTGTTGATTTTTTTTCTGTAAATCACGTTAGACTGTTAGAAAGATGTGACCAACCGGCATCTGTGCAGTGCCATGACCTTAATTGCTAGGAAAGGGCCAATCAGATGTCTTAATAGTTTCATACAATTCTGTAATTGTTGAACTTTTTGTCAACCACTTTGCCAATGCACCAGTAGCGTGCCGAGGGGCCTATCATTAAATTGACTGCCTGACACGAACAGTTTGGGCACTGAGATTCATGAATCAAGCAAAACCATGATTACTATTCCGTTTCTCTTGGTTCAGATTTTTAAAATGTCAGTGATAAGTTTCGATTCCAAGTTAGCTCCGCCGAAGAAGCACAAACGTAGGAAGATCATTCGGGTTGGCACATAGCACCTATTGCCTCAGAATCTGCAGCGCAGTTACACCACAGCTAGTCCCTATTTGTCACTCCTCGGCCAACCCTGGCGCCCACTCTCTGGGCACTGGCGCAAGGAATGTGTGGGCCAAAGCAGTGACACACACTGACGCAGGGTTCTTCCGCAGATGTTCTCAGCTGCAGCGCTCACCAAGACACAGCTGTGGTGGAGGTCTGCGATTTTGCCAGGCTAGCCACCTTGTCGGCGATTAGCAGTACAACTGGTTCGGATTCCTAACCCAAAACCAGAATTGGCCAACAGTGAACCAACAAGTGTAAGTGCAACTAACAGTGAATCAATACATAATCGCAAATATCTAACCCTTATCCGTTGCCGCTTATACTCCTTAGGGCAGGGGCACTCGAGGACCGACTTTGGACACCCCTGCCTTAGGGTCTCTGGCTACCTGGTGTCTAACCCAGCAGTCTTCGGGCAGTAGGTGGGGGACACCCTGGGCTTGGTTGCCAGCCAATCGCAGACAAAGGCATATATCAAGCTAATGTTTGCTCTACACAGCAGCAAGATAGGTACATAAGTATACACATAGTTATTGTAACAGACAGCTTGGATTTTATTTCCTTGCTTGTGAGATTTTCACGACATTGATAGAAATGCTGATCTTGTGATTAGAGAAATATTGGTGTGGAGGTGAATACAGATGGATCAAAGCAAGCCATTTTTGACCACTCTTTTTGTGTTTCTTTGAGGTACTAAAAATATTTTCATTTGTTTGTCTACATAGTGTAAGGAGTGGCTTCTTACTTTAAGCACTGGGGCCTTCTCCTCACAGATGAGAACACGGATGTCTGGGTTGCGAAGGTCTGTGCAATAAATCTTCTTGTCTCGACCGCCGGAATAGACGTGTGTGAAAGCCTCGTTGACCTGCAGGGCCCAAACGCCTTCATCATGCACACGATAGGTGGCGATGCATCGCTGCTGACCAAGGGACCACAGACGAATCGTTCCATCCGAACTGCCCGACAGGCACTGCAGAGGCATCAAGGCAGAATTGTAGTTAAGAAAAAAAAAATCATTTCATAATCTACCAGCCACTAGTGAATTTTAAAAGTGGAACTCACTTGAGTACCATCCCTATTCAAAAGCAGCGACTTGACATTATCCGTATGGCCTTTTAGCTTCATCAGTTTTGCGCATGTTCGTGGATCCCACACTCTCAGCACCTTGGGTAAAACAATTAGGGCTTGAAGAGAGGTAATAGGTGACAACAAATGCAAGGATGCTTGTCAGGTCAAGTAAATACATTGTCCAGGATATAATTAAAAAAAACAAAAAACGCAGAATTAACATTAAAAAATTGAATACAGTTTCCTTTTAATGTTTCAGTTCTATCAGTGGGCTACTCACTCAACAATTTGTGTCCATATTAACTATTACAAGTCAGAGTCTTCTACCTATACGATGGTTGGCCAAGCACAAGTTGATCAAAATAGATAGACAATCATTTTTGTGTTTAGAGACTCTTGGTTAGGGCTAGGTGATACATACAACTGAAATGTTGACGCATGTCCTAAACAAAAGGGTTCTTCTAGATAAGGATAAAAGCACTTTAACGCTGTTGGGTTCAGAAGTGTTCAGCCCTTGACGGGGACTATGTTGAAAAATAAATGTTCAAAACTGTTTTTATTTTTAGTTTTTCCTGATGTTAAAGACATATCATACATCCCTTATAAATGGCTGTCAATGTACTAGTACTTTTTGGCATCCTTAATCAGGTATCTGAATGTTTTATTTATATGGCTGAGCGTTGATGCATTGGCAAGAAAGAGAGAGTGACAAGGATGAGTTAAATCAGTGGTTCTCAAAGTGGGGTCTGCGTACCATCAGGGGGTCTTTGATGTGTTTATTTTCAAGTTGGCCTCCACAACACGGCCATGTCTTTTTTAATGGCTCAAATTCAAATCAATCAATATATGAATGTTGACAAATTAATGTGCGTACTAAATAAAACATGTACTGATGACCCGTTGAAGTCTTCACCAGTGCATACGAGTGACGAGCTTTGATTAGAACTTCCACACAGATCAAAGCTTAAGACAATCAGTGTGAAAAGGGAGAGACAAGCCTGACCTTTTCTGTGGATCCGGACACTATCACTGTGCCCATCTGGTTCATAGCCAGACTGTAGATTGAATCCTTGTTCCCACTGAGTGACGAAGCTGTCGCACACAAAATGTACTTAGTCATGCAATGTAAGAGACAATGCACTGACCAGATGGTAACAAGGCTTTGACCAATATGGAACAGTGGAAACACAACCTACTTGTTACAGTGTTGTTGGAAGCAGTGAGTGCTGTAAGAGTATTGACATCCCAGAGAAATATCTGTCGGTCAAGCCCTGCAGATGCCACTAGCTCCTTGTCCTTAGCATAAGCTAAGGCTTTCACATAGTCTTTGTGCGTTCGTAACGTTGACATACAGAACCCTTTATGTGCATTCCATACTTTTACTGTCGTATCCGAAGAAGCTGATATCACTGAAATCAAGTGAACAAGTCAGTTTATATTAGGCAGACCAGCTGTAATTCAAGCCTATTGAAGGCCAAAACCATTACAACGTTGATTGAACTTACATGTTTTCCCATTGCAACAAAGAACTATGTCATTGACCCAGTCTGTATGATGCTCCATTGAAGCAATATATGGGTCCTGCTACAATGACAAAAGGGTAAATACAATACATGCAGGCTTTAATCTGGAGTTCAGGATTGCCAGATAAGACAGCACAGTGAGATTCAATACCTTGTGCTGGTAGACACTCCATATTCGGATGATTGAATCTCTTCCAGCTGTGAAGAGTCGGTTCAAAGCAGGGTCTAGTTGGAGAGCATTCACCCCATTTCTGTTGTACTTCTCCACCTCATCTCTAATTACGTAAGATACCTGAAGCAGCAAAATTGGTAATGAAAATACTGAGGTCGGGCTGCTCCAGACATGACCTCTGAATCCCACCACCTATGAAGTCCGAACTATTGTTTACATTATCATGTATGTCCCGCACGCATTGGTTAACCAGGAGCATTGTGACTCATTTGAACGACGGGATGTACGATGACAAATAAGTTTACGCATTTATATAGGAAGCGATACCTGGTGTAGATCTTAAATTTTCACTTACTAAATCCATATTGGTAGGAGGCAGTTACTATACACCGAGCCAATCTACGTCCGTTCCCCAGCAATTAGACCTAGCCCACTAAGAGTGACGCAAAGCTATTGAAAATAGCAAAAGTATTTCAGCACACACGTCACGGGTAACAAAGGTGATGACGGGGGGCGCAGTTACGTGACACGTGCTTGTTGAATAAATGAAGACAAAAGTATGATTTTTGGCGCCGACGTTAGCACAAAATGCTGTACACTAAGCTAAGCTAGCTAAATTAGCCGGCTTGACTTTGAAGAGTCGTAACAGCGAGGCTGCTCTTTCGTGACTATTATTCATGGTCGTCCATTAACCACGAAAGACTTGTTTAAACTGACAGCCATGCCGTAAACGCTGCCAGGTGATCGGTGATAAAGCAACTATTCGAATTTACCTGTACTTTTCTCCGCCCAGCAGCATTTTGCCTGTGATGCGTGGCCATCTTGCATGTTGACAGTGAATTCATGTGATGCTACATCCGGGACACAAAACGAAAACACGTGCCGCTGAGCACTGTGGGTAATGTGTGCCCTACTACCACTACAACTACGACACTTTGCTCTTTCACAATGATGCTCGGGCGTTTATTCTATCAAAACAACGTTTTCACTGATATCATGAAGGAACAGGCTTAGAAGTTATCATCGAGGCTTAAAAGTTAACTTTTGTTGAAGGTTTATTTATATTGTTTTTTTTCCCTTTATAAATGTTAAAAGGCATACAATTTCTGGCCACCTAAACGCATTTTTTTTCAATAGATAATGATCTTATTATAATCACCACAGCAAGTGGGGGGGGGGGGGTATCTCTTTCCTTGGAAACTTGTAAAAATAATAGAGAAGTATTGCTTCATAGAAAAGAGGCAAAGGGGTTACCAATGCACTGCATTCACTCACATTCAGCAGTTGTCACTGTAGTAGTTGCATGAGGAAGAGTATCGAATATTTTTAAATAAGTCACTTTTAGCAGTAGATCTGACCTCTGCTAAAAGCCAAAATGTCTCTGGAAAAGCACCCAAACTACAGTTCACAAAAAAAGCCAAATAATCTATCATTATGTTTAAAAAATGTGGAAGGAGGCTGAAAAATGCACCTGCAAGCACGGGGATAATGATGATGATGATGGTAGTAATAATAATAATAATAATAATAATAATAATAATAATAATAATAATAATAATAATAATAATAATAATAATAATAATAATATGTGGCCACAATGGATGATTTTTTTTTTGTAATCACGTTGCAGTTATATTTGTAGTATACACTAGGGGACGCAGTACCACAGAGCCTCTGAAAGTTATAATACACGTGACGTAACATTTGCCGTTTTTGATCGTTTTCGCCCCGTTTCGTCCGTGTCACACAACAGATCAAATAGACAGCGGTGCCAGAGTTATGTGTGAAAACTTTAAAGTGAAAATTCTCTTTTAAGGGACCCTGCTACTGTCAGCTGTTGTGGATCTCGAAACGTTGCCCAATCACTTGACACGGCGACCCTGTCTGCCTATAGATGCAGTAATCCTCGGTGTCCCAGCAACCTCCCTCCTCCCTGCCTCCCATGGTCAAGGGCATCATACAAGCGGCGCATCCTCTCCACGTTTAGTGGAAAGACAAACTTCTGTGATGACTGTCTGCAGAAGTAGCAGTCGAATGGAAGGGAACAGGAAAACATGGGCATTGCGCACGTGGCTGGTTTCAATATGCCCATCATAAGGTGATTAATGCACTGGCAGTCTAGAAGTTACTTTTGACCGCCAAACTGTGGATTGCACACGAACTCCTCTGTCCTGCTTTCTGGAATTTTGGTGAAGCGGAATAACCCCTTAAAAAACAGTAGTCATGGATTTTTCACCGTGGGTTTGGCTTGTACCTCTTCTGAAAACACTACAATTTGACTCTGGAAATGATGTTTTAAATCTCAGAGTTTCATTGGTAAGTGAAATGCTTTGTTCCTTTTGTTACTTTCATCATGACTGCATATGTAAAACAATTATGATAGGCTATCCGATTTTTAATATTAATCAAGACAGTACTATATTTTGTCCCAGAGTAAAAGTATGAGAATTTATGGATAATTTCAAGTTATGAATGGATAATGGTTAACAACATCCACTGTACGATCAAGAGCGTCTGATGGTATACTGTGAAGTGTGTGGACCCTCTTTCATTTTATGTGTCATGTAACTACATAATGCCTCAGGGATAACTGCTATACAACAGTATAACTATTATATCCAGATTTGACGAGCTTGCCTTTTCTTTATTCAAATAGTGAAACGTAAAATGTCAGTTTGTCTTTTAACTATTTGTCCCTGTTCTTTTCTGATGCCAAATGTGGTCTGATTATGCAAGTCTTTACGTTCTATAAGCATGTAGCTACTGCAATTACATTGAGAGGTTTTTTGATAAAGAAGTAGGTCATCAGTTGGTCAGTCACAGTGCTGGTCATATTCAACTTTGCTCAGAAGGATGTGTACATTTGTGCCAGGTCAGCAATTTGAATGCCATTCCTGTTCAGATTGGCTCCATGTTGTCCATAACATTGAAATTTCAATCTAAGTAGGTCAAAGTATTTTTTTAAATGTATTATCTCACATCTGATTAAAATTATAATACATATATGCACAACAAACAAGGTGAAAGTCCAGGTACAAAAATGTCAAAATGTGAATATGCCAAAACACGCACACATGCTGCACTCCCTATAATTTTAAATACTTAAGAGGGTTGCATGACACAAGACAGGCAGGATCACAAAGAAACCTCAATTCACGATGGAGAAGTGTTTATTTCATCTGTCACATGAAAAAAAAAATAATCTGAACAAATTGTCCATTCCAGTAAGCAACAAATGAACACAAGCCCCTCACTGTAAAGCAAAATATGTTGTTTTCATAACTACTTTATTAATGGACATACATTTCATGTTTAGTGTGATTTAAAGCATGATGGGTTCGAAGAGACAACAGGAAAAATGTAGGTTTTTTTTTTCTAATGGAACAAAAAATAGCAAAATAAAAATAGTGGCTTCTGCTGTGTTATTTTTAGGTATTTTCTGGATTGTATAAGAAGGAAATAGAAAGAAAACACCCAAGAGAAAATATAGAACAAATTTTCATATACCATATGCTGTTTTTTATTTATTTATCTATTTATTTTGTCAGATTGATTATTTTGTTGGAAATTTGAAAGCGGCTGGATGTCTAGCCATATAGGAACATGCTCAGTTTCTTCAAGTATTAGCCACAGATCCTGTGGCGAAGTATTTTGCATGTCAATTCTTGATCATCTTAGTATAAATTTGTGCATATCTCCCTTTAATTGTCCTATCTTTGCACTTTGCAGCAGATCTCCAAAGATTTTAATGTGCCTCTATCTGGGAACATTCCTGTAGTGTTCGGAATCCAGCCATATTTTATCCTTGCGAATTTCAAACAAAATAATCTGAAGAAACACAACATAGATTTAATTGCTATACATCATGTAACATATAAAATGTATTAGAAAAAATATTATTATTAATACATTTGAAAAATGTTAAAATTGGGAGATACTTTTCACTCATACAGAACCTCCAAGTCCTGATATGTGGTGTGATTATCCTCGCTAATCTCAGTTTTCAGATATATTTTTACCTCACTAAACTATTTTGGGAAAGTTGATCCAATTCAGATTTCAATGTGTAAAGCATTTTTATAAATGTACTTTTTTCAAAAGCGTTTGAGACTGATAGCTGCTCCATGCATGACTGAAATGTGAAGTGGGCACCACATTTGATAACTGTAAAAAAATATGAACATATGTTTAAGGGCAGAGCATTGGTGTTAATGTGGGGAGAGGGGCGGGGAGGGAGGGTGGTGGATATTTAAGGGTGAAGCTATAGTTAGCACAAATGACTGATGGAAAGATTGTTTTTTTTTAAATGTGCACCACAAACAGTTGATTATTCTTAGCTTTTTTCAATTAATATAACTAAGTTGTGTTAGTAGACCTGTTTAGTCATACATGACAAAAGCATATTTCTCATGCAGTTATTCAAATTGTTATTCATACTGTGTTTCTTTCGACTTGACATCACACATCTATGGTATTCAATGGGAAATAGAGACTGGGAAATATTATTATTATTATTATTATTAACAACAACAACAAAACAATAATAATAATAATAATAATAATAATAATAATAATAATAATAATAATAATAATAATAAAGTCAGTTATCCTGTGTCATGTAATCAAGCGTTATCACCCATCCCTGGAAATCCATAGTGTAAAATAATACATTTAAACAGTTGCAACTTTATAACCAAACAAGATAATATCTTAGGAGCAAACACTTCTGTGAATAAATGACTCAAGGAGACATCCATCCATCCATCCACCCATTCATTTTCTATTGTCGCTTCTCCTCACAAGAGTCGCAGGCTTGCTGGTGCCTATCCCAGCTGACAGGGGACACCCTGAGCTGTTTGCCAGCCAATAGCAGGGCTCTAGGAGACATTAGTTTCACCAAATCTGTTTCAAAGAGAACTGCAAAAGGTCACATAACAAAACTGTGCGTCTTTGTGTAAGCAAGGTTCCTGTCCAGGGCTCTGCTCTATTTTGAATCCAATTATCATAATTATTCGGAATGATGATGAGCATAACACAGCTGTCCGTTTTGTGAATTTAATTTCATTCATGTTTCACCCTGCAGTTTTTAATACTATCTCAGCCACAATTAATCTGGCATGCAATTTGAGTCAATTCTCTTTCAAAAATATCCTTCCTATGCTTTTTATTGTAGATACTACATAGATGATACATACATTATAACGTCAAAAACTTTGAACCCACTAATCATCTTTGATGCTGCACGAGGAACTTGTCCTATTTATTGGGATAGGAAATGTGAAAGCACTGGATTCACGATGTGAGACACGCTGATCTGAGATCAACCTGGGCTAAAATAAGCAGATCAAGAGAAAGCAGATAACTAGCGTCTGGCTGATGTGTGACAGGATCAATGCATTCAGGACAGAAGATGATGGAAAACTCTCAGGGCTTTGTTATTTCTCTGTTAATATTAAAGGAAACTTCTCTTTCAAAAGCTGTTACCAAGAATCATGCGAAGTACATGTAAGTCAAGCTAAACACTGTGATTAAATGAGTTTCTTGCTTATTTGGACACGGGGAGCTGTTTTCGATTGAATGGGCCCTCCAATTCATTTCTGTGGTTAGCAAGGCCTCCACTTACTAAGAGGCTATGGGACTCAATGCTAATTTGTGCTAATGAGATTTTTTTTTCTCAGTTTGATATGTATTTCTGTATTGTGATAAATGAGGAGAAAAGAATGCAAATTGGCAATTAGTATGAGGCTAAGTCTTCTTACAAGTAGCTGATCACTGTGCTTGCACATACATTACAGGTAACTTAATGTCGGCACATTGTTAAGTGAAAATCGGATGAACCTAGCAAAGTTAAAGCATTGCTGTTGCTCCTAATTAATTTTGTGTTCATAAACTCTGTGAAAATGTACACAGTTCATTGAAAGTTATCCATTTCAATTAGTGAAGTACAAAATGTGAAATAAGGATGCAAAATAATACATTGTGGTTATACTACACAGCTAATTTTGGCCAGTCCTACCAACTAATTTTGTGTTGTTTACACTACACCCTGGTGTGTTGCACCGTCTGGTTAGTTGGGGTGGCAGTTGACTAGAGTAGTGACTGCTTGTCCCTGTGTTTTGCTCTTGGGGACTGATTGTTGTCGTGCTGTGAACAAGAAATTAGTTTCAGAGTTTTTAAAGAGTTTAATGTGGCATTTTGTCTCTTACTTTATAACTCAACATTTACACTCTTTCATTTCATTTCACTGCCTCTTCCCTTTCTTGCCCACCACTAGCTGTAAGTAAATTCAAGTACAGAAGAATCAGGATGAAAAGATGGCAGCCATGCTGTTACCAACGGGTCCTGACAGCTTGCGGCTGTTTACTCGTGAATCCTTGGCTGCCTTGGAGCAGCGGATCGCAGAGGAGCAGGCCAAGAACGCCAAGGTTTGCAAGGAAGCCCACAAGAACGTGGACTCATCCAAACCCAGAGTCGACCTGGAGGCAGGCAAGCAGCTGCCGCGCATCTTTGGGGACATCCCTTCAGAACTTGTCGGGGTGCCGCTGGAAGACATCGACCCGTTTTACTTCAAGAACAAGAGGGTAAGCACTGTTTGTGGCAATTGTATACTAAATTGAAACTGAAGATGTACTGGGTGCCATTTTCCGCCTAGGAACTTGAGAAGGCGAGGCCTCTAAAAATATGCTTTCATGCTTGGTTAACTGAAAACTAAATTGCTAAAAAACTTAGGAAATAAAACACACACTGACAAGCAACAAAAACGGAGAATACAAGAAGATAGTTATAACTACAATGCCAAAAATATGTGCAAAACATTAAATAGGATGCTATTCTTTTTGTGTAATTATATTATATTTATTCTTAAACATTGCTTGATTTATTTCAAAATAATGTTATAGTGGAACTTCTAATGTTTTACTGTCTGTATTTTGGCTGATATTTAAGAGGTAAATAAATGCTTCTAAGGTTTGGATCTTAATCATCCATGAAGGACCCAATTATAATGTTAAAATATTAAGTTTATTTTTTATGATGGTGAACTGACTACTATAATTTCCCTTTTTCACTTGGGAAAATTGCATTAACAAATCTGAGGACCGTCACTTTCCCAGCATGTATTATGATCAACAATAGAGGTCTCAAAGTTTTTTTTTTTTTCTCACACCAAATGTAAAAAAAAAAAAAAACCTCTGGAAAGTAATTTACAGGTGTTTCATTAAAACAAGAGTGCCTAAGTCACATTCTACAATGTTTTTTTTTTTTTTTGTGACTTGCTTTGTTGACAAATCTGAGCCGTTAATGGCTGCTTATGGATTATCCACAGATGACAAAATATATTTATAAAAAAAGCCACATCTGTTGGGGGGAGGTTTCAGGCTGCTTTGCTATGAAGTTGCCTCCATTATCTCCTCTGGTAGAGCTCTTAAATAATTTCTTGCAAGCAAAAGTGCCATTGGTGAAGTTGATTCCGATGGAGAGCCCTGATTATTCATAGTTTAAAATACGCAGATGCACATACAGAAGATCTATGGCGTGTCTACTGATTACATCATTTTGATAACAGATGAGTAATGATCTCTGTCTCTTTTGCTTTGTTTTTTCTCTTTGCAGACTTTTATAGTTCTAAACAAAGGGAAGGCTATCTTCAGATTCAGTGCCACGTCAGCTCTTTACATATTCAGCCCATTCCACTTCATCAGATCAATTGCCATCAAAGTTTTAGTCCATTCATATCCTTTTTGTTTTGTGGGAAAATGCATTGCATTATAATGGATGTCAATTCAGGTTTTAAATGATTACAAATGAATTTTGATGACAAAATATAAGTCGGGGTTCAAATATCACGCATGACAGTAACAGAAAAAGACGCCTTGTCGGATCAAACAATAATATGATTTCAAAAGGGTCTAACTATGGGTTATATCTCATTCTGTTTATATTGTACGATAAAGTGCAATTCAATAAAATGTCATAGGGCCAAATGTCCCATTTATGATTGTAAATAAGCCAATTCCTAATAATTCTAACTACTCTGTGAATGTCAGTGATTGCTTTTTTCCAAAGTTAGCTTTTTGATACAGCTTTATGACAGTCCTCTGGCATCACAAAACAAATCCCCTCTGAGATCCCTCTTTTAATCTCTGATATGAAAAAAGAGCAAGATTTTTGCATCATGACAGCTGCCTATTATTTATCAGGCAGAAAAGAGAACTTTATGTCAGGGTAGCTTTCCCTTTTGCAGTATATTTCAAATACAAAATATAAAACGATTTAAAACCATGGCTAAAAAATATGCATAGTTAACTATATATTACCTCAGCATTGGAACTGGTTTGTCTGTAGTTTTTTTTTTTTTTTTTAAGCTGTATCATTTATCTACAAGGGTAAAATAAAATCATTCCCTTGGTTTGATATCGTGAATCTAGTTTACCTACTCTAAGCTGCATTTATTGTACAGTATTAATGCCATTGGCACACACTGTGGTTTATAGGTTTGTCCTAATGGAGAGATGTGTTCAATAGGATTAAAACATTGTTTCTATGTTATTTGTGTAATACTTAATATATTTGTGTTATTAATTGTGTATTTCCCAAGAGACATTCCTTAACTAATTTCCCACATTGTTCAGCCTATTCATCATGTTCACCATTCTGACCAACTGTTTTTTCATGGCAATGTCTGACCCAGCACCATGGACCAAGCATCTAGAGTAAGTGTTAACAGCATTATAAATTGTCTCTTTACACTAAAAAAAACTTACAAGTATCTCCTCATGCTAAAACACAATAACAAATTAAAATGTTGTATGTCCTAATGTAGAGCTGTGCCCAGGTGTAACTGAAGAATTGTGTATGTACAATACATGATGTATGATGCATGCTGTATGTCGCATACACTGTTAAGAATCTTATATTGTGATATGTAATGAAAGTGGTCAATCTATTACTCAGCCATGCCTGATGTTGCAGAGGATTGAGCTGTTTACAAGCATGTTGTGCATGCAGTTTTGCCTGCCAAAGATAATATCACTTTACATATAGATTCCATTTCATTGCTTTGCGCAAAAAAAGAAAAAAACGCTCTGCTTTTTAGTGTGTTTGCTGAAAAAATGCTGGCAACTTTCATCTGTCTAGTAAATACTGAAAGAATTCAATGACACTATTGTGAAAAACACGGCCACAACATTAGATTCACCGTGCTCTGTTTCATAATATCGGTCAAAAGTGTGATTTTTCAATTTTCTCTTTTTAGCAGCCTTTGGAGCCTTTATTATGAAAAAGTGTAGTTCTAAACCACTTCAAACTAGAGTCACTATATCGAAACACATTTGAAGGAGAGAGCGAGAGTGTTGATGGATTTATATTTCAAATTTTGCTGGGATTGAGATTAGATGAATGAATGGTCTGCTATCTCGCAGCGGAATAAGGACATTTAGGTGAACGTGAACGTTTAATCAAGTATTATATTTATTAATTGATTTTATTAATCAAATTACATATGAAATAGTTAATGAATAGATAAATACGGTTTTTAAAAAATAATTTCGACCACAAAAAAAATCAAATTGTGCTCAATGCTCACACATTTGGTCATTCTTCTCCAAAATTTTGTTGCTATGCATATTAATTATTTCTGTATTTTCATCAGTTTGTTTCAGTCAGTCATTAGTATGCAGCAATTGTCGGCCGTAATCGTGGGTCGTATTTTGGTTGACTGGCGTCCATTGGCTCCATGTGAAACACGTGCACATGCGTGGGTGAATTATAGTAAAGGATGGATGATGGATGGATGGATGAGTGGATGGATCATTTAAAAAATATATATTCTAATAGCAACCATGTGACTTTATAACCAGCGAGAGGGGGCGGGCGATCAAGCAAGACCGAATGCGGCCTACATTTGACAACAGAGGGATAATCCTCTTGAATTGTTTGTTGTACAATTATGTATAAATGATGGTTAGTTGTTAGCAGGTCCGCCTCACAGGAGGTCCTGGGTTCAATTTCAGCTCACTCCGGTCTTCCTGTCTGGAGTTTGCATGCTCTTCCTGTGCCCGTGTGGGTTTCTTCCAGGCACTCCGGCTTCCTCCCACTTTCCAAAAACATACATAGAAGGTATATTGGACGCTCTAAATTGTGCTCGAGTGTGATTGTTAGTGTGAATGGTGGTTGTCTTTGTGTGCCCTGCAACTGGCCGGCAACCAGTTCTGGGTGTCTCTGCCTACTGCCCGAAGACTGCTGGGATGGGCAACAGCACGCCAGTGACCGTAAATGCGGCTATAGAAAAAGGATGGATGGATAATATAGAAATTTGTAAAAATGTTAAAATCAAATTACTGTAAACAAAAACAAAATCGGAATGACATCAGTTAAATTAATGAATTATGATCATTATCATTTTAGAAATATTTGAATGGCATGCCGTGACCAGCGCAACACAACTATTGGGTGGGTGGGTGTATGTTTGCAAGGCACTCTGCAAATGTCTCATGCACAGTCATCATCAAATCAGGTCCAGAGAGTACAAACCCTGCCACAATTTGGCTTTAGCCACATGTGCTTTCCTTTAGCAGGTAAGTTAACGACCTCATTTGACTGCAAGTTGATGAAATGCACGTGCGCCTCAAGTCAAACTGTGGCAGGGTTTTTACTTTCTGGACCTGGATTTCCCATCTCTGGTCATCGTCCACAGAGGCAAACAGTTGTGTGTACCTACACCATTGCGCCATGCATACCAGCGAGTCTACATGCACTTGTACAACGCTGCACTTTGTGTGCGCTGCCCACGCCCTGATTCCTAATGCAAATGAGTGATAACGTCAGGGTTGGCTGGGACTCGCCTGGTTCAGTCATACTAAGGCCCAGAGCGGTGCAAATGCACCGCCATGCCCAATTCTACCATGCACAAAGTCTATCGAATTACCAAAAGAGAGAATACGCCACCCAGGTGCACATTTAAATTGTACACCACACCATACTATCACTCTGCATGAAATTAGGGCCCTGTGTGTCTCTTTTATGCTGCATTGAAATTATTTATAAAACCGCATGCCATTTTTTTTAAATTTCTGTTCGAACTTTTTTTCAGATATACTTTCACTGCCATATACACTTTCGAGTCAGCAATAAAGATACTTGCTCGAGGATTCTGCATTGTTCCTTTCACCTTTTTGAGAGACCCGTGGAACTGGCTGGACTTCACCGTTATTGTTATGGCGTAAGTAAAATTGTTGTTTTTTTTAAAATCAGGTTTTATTGCACCGTATCAGTGACCGTAAAACAATTCTGTCTTAAGGTCCTACATTGTATATATTATGCCAATCCGAAATGGCATGATCTTTGAATTCTTAATTGGTCTTGCCATGGCTTTGGAAAGGTGATGCGGATGATGACAGCCTTCAGAAATTCAGAGGCAAAGCAATAAATGTTGGACCCTCATTTCTCAGCTCAGGAACACAATTCCTTTAAGCTGCTGTTTAGTTCAACGTTAACCTATTATTCTATCGCATGAATGGCAGCATATTGATAGGCTATGTGGACCTTTGCCATTGAGTGAAAGAAGTTCAATTGTTATTATTCGCTGCCATACAGTAGAAAAATGAACATTGGTGAATTATCTGAAGTCCCAAAAACAAACAGTATTCATAGACTCCGTTGTTATAGATATAGTAAAATTATTTAGCCATTTTCAACAGCAAAAAGCTATTACCTTCTTTATAATTTGATGGCTAAATGATGTTTCATTTACTATTTATATCCTTACACACACATTTTTTACTTGCTGCCAACTGAAAATGGCATCACAATGTTTAGTGCTCAGATAATTACCACTCGAGGCTCACCTTGTGAATATCACATGATTAAAACCAGAAAAAAGGTGAGTCGTGGTTGGTCGTTACCTGAGATTTGAGCGTCTGGGATGTCATTTCAGTCAACAGCAAATGGCACATTGTGTTTTAAAAGTATTAATTGTACACAAAACAAAATGTAACTAGTAAACTAATTATAGAAAACAGGTTTTACGGATGAAAATTGCTAAACAAGTGTACCGTTACTTTAAATGACACTGTAGGATTTAATTATTTGAACAAAAGACTGTTGTATGTACATAAAATGTAAAATCACTTTTGTCCTTTCACGAAATCCCAGATATGTGACAGAATTTATAGACCTCGGAAATGTCTCTGCACTAAGAACCTTCAGAGTGCTACGAGCTCTAAAAACCATCTCAGTTATACCAGGTAATACAAATCTCAAATTTGTCTCACATCTGTTCCCAGTCTAGGATTGAGAGAATGTTTGAAGCTCTTGTATAATCATCTCATTTCTGCAGGTCTGAAGACCATTGTAGGAGCTTTGATTCAGTCTGTGAAGAAGCTAGCTGATGTGATGATCCTGACTGTATTTTGCCTCAGTGTATTCGCTTTGATCGGCCTGCAGCTTTTCATGGGGCTTTTGCGACAAAAGTGTGTTCGCAGCCTCACACACTGCATCAACTCTTCCTATAGTCCAAATATGTCTTTCACCTGCAACAACAGAACCTGGAACTCCATGGAGGACTTTCTTACTTGTGAAGGTCAGTCCAGATTGTTTTTGTTTGTTTGTTTGGTTGTTTTTTTGGGGGAGGGGGCATACAGCTGGTACTTATATACCATATATATATCCTCAATTATGGCATTTATGAGAATACTGTTCTTGTTCCCATTTCCTGTAGATAATTTTTACAAAGTTGAAGGAGCAAAAGATGCTTTGATATGTGGCTATGGCAGTGATGCAGGGTAAGTTGCTTCTCGTCAATCATCTGCATGCTGTTATATAACACTAAAACATCTAGTAGCTTTTGATCACATGCATGTCATGTTTACGTGCCCCAGGCTTGGTGCAAATAGTCTTTACAGGACCGGCACAAAGAGAAACAAAGACAAGCTGATGTGGTTCTATATTTTAGTCATGACATAATGTATAGAGAAGCTGTCCCATCAGAAGGAGGGGGCAGATTGTGAGGGAGTGCTGTAGCGTGTGAGAGGCTGTGCACAAGACGACATGCAGTGTGGATTATCACCCTAGTGCCACTGGCACCCTGCACTGAGAGGAATGGTGTTGCCAGCTGGAGGGAGAGAGGGGTCTTTGGAGATTTCATCATCTCAAAAGCCCTACGTAGTGATGAGGTTGAACCAGAGTGGACTGTATCACTGGCTCACCGGATTGATTGATACTCTGTTGCTATTCTTCCTCAAGGGATGTGATGCAGTTTGATTTCTTACATTTGCATCAGACATAATAGCACCACAATAAATAGATTGGACCAAAAACATCTGATTTATAATGAATTACAAATGAAGGGGATATGTGATAAGAATTTGGTAAACATGTGCAAAGGTTCTATTTGCAGTGAAGGACTTTGTATCTGGTGTCACACAGTGCCTGTCAAAGGAAATATGTGATACCATCCAAATATTGCTACTCAGCCTACATACGAAATAATCCTATAAATCTGCAAATGCTTTTGAAACAAGCACAACAGGATGACTCGACCCATGCCAGGCCCAGTTCAGGGGTTATACTGAACTAAATACCCATCTGTGTCAATCTGAATTCCAGCTTTAACAAATGCCTTCTGTGACTGAAGCCTTTTTTGTTAATGATAGTGGGAAAGACAAAGAATGAGGAGAATGATTTTTTCCTCATAAAGTGTTTGAACACATGCACTGTAGTATTTCCCTTATTTCATGGTCATTAGTCTTGAACATTTGCCAGGTTAACAAGAAATAACACAACTGCTTTCATTTTCATCCATATAATTTTAGTACAAGGATCCTATTTTTGACAATTTGTGCAAAACACACATTCTAACTGTGTGCAGCGATGGAGTTTTCTTTGTGTGTGTGTGTGTGTGTGTGTGTGTTTTTTTGTAGACAAGCGTATGTTGAAGGGGGCACTTGCGTTGTTGTGGTAGGAAGCGCAGCTGATTTGTTGACCATTCAATGAACCTCTCCCGCCCAGTTCATTCAAATTCAGGGTAGAGAAGAGTGCAGAGGACTCAGTAGAGTCGATTTTAGGAGATTGCCGTGTACAAAGTAGAAGAAGTTCATAGAACATCCCTACTTGTGGATGATGTAAAACTGTGGTGCACCAAAGTCTTCCAACGTTTTGCTCCATTTTCTTACCTTCAAAGAACGTGGCTTCAAGTCTCATTCGGAGTCATTTGTGTATGTGTGTATGTATAGGTGCATTGGTATGTGTCCATTTTGTTCTTGATTCTTGTGAATAAGTGTTCTGTCATCTAAATGCAGATTTATATTGTATATAAATTATCAAAATGCAAAATATTGATAAGCATGCTATGATGTAGAGCATCAATTTTATCCAGTGTTATTGTATTGTGCATTTAATTTATTCTAAAAGAAAAAAATGTAAACAACACAGCATGATATGCATTCAAAATTGATAAAAAAAAATATTAGCTCAGAAACGTATCTAAAATATTAACAGCTAACAGTGATTGATTAATAGAATACTGTGCATTGAAATACAATAAAAAAAAAAAAAAACAATTACAAGGCTTCAACAGAAGTTCAAAAATATGGAGAATAAAATGTTCCACTGCAGTAACTTCAAGTACCATTTAAAGTGTACCTGTGGTACTCAGAAGAAAAAAATAGATATGGTTTATCAAGAATAACTGAATCCAAACATATCTTTGTTTCACTTTCTGTATTAGAATACGATTATATGCACACAGTCATACTTGCAAGGATGGGCCAGAGACATGAAATGAACGCGTTGACAGCTGATCCTTCCTTCCATTGTCTATCCTTAAATGAGCATCATTTTTTTTGGTCACATGCGAGAGCATCTGAGTCACTCTTAGTTTTATCAACACTGACAAAAGGTCAATTCAATCCATTCACCAGCGAAATTAAAAACACATGTGGGTACAGTTTTTATTACTAAATCATATATTATTTTCCTGTACAGTAAAAGCTCACAGAAAATATAAAGAGAACAAAATGGATATATTGTATAGTTAAACAGTTGTCATCATGAAAGATTTATAAACTGTGCAGGCAATGCTTTGTCATTCAACTTTCTTAAAAATATGTAGAGAAAAGTGTGTAGAAAACCACAATGGAGAACCAAATAAAATGAATCCTTTGTCTTTGAAAACAATTGACAGGCATGTTGAGCCTGAATAGGGAGCTTGTTGAACATTCAAAACTAAGTTGTCAGTTCATATACACAACTGCACGGCTGTTTTGATCAGTAATTATTTTAGGCATGGTGTCGGAGGTTATTCCCCTGTTTCCATGGGGATCAGTCGGGCCTGAACGCTGTTGTTTTTAATCCCCCAACCTCACTCACCTATCCTCCAAAAAAGCGCAGGGACTTAATCTCCTAAGAAGTAAAATCTGACTCAGTGACTTGTGTTCATTTCAGAGGGAAAAGCAGATACGCTTAAGGGCATTAAAGAGGAAAGTACATCATTTTAGGTCAGTAAGATCAGACCAATCCAGCTGCTCTACAGTTTACCTACAAGTTACTTCGGTGCTGTTCTTGTTGATTGTGCTTACGTCTTAACAGTTTTCATATTTTACTCCCCAAACTTTTTGGGGAAATGAAAAAAATGATGCCATGAGGATTTGTTTCTACATGCAACCAAAGTACATGCATGTTTTTCAAGAGGGAAACATTTACTTAACACAAACCCTGGCTCATAATGGTTTTGTCAGTGTATTACTCCTTACCTAATATATTGAATGAGCAAAATGATCATCAGCTGCAGTATTATTTCGATGGAACTTGCTAAGGCGGACTGTGGAGACAAGATATTAAGCAGGTCAGGATGGAGGACGTAAAACATAGAGGATGCTTAATCTTTTGAGTGTATTCCAACAAGTAATCCCTGAGTAGATTTCCAAATTAAAGCTTTGGATAGGGTATGATGACACAAACACACGCAGCCAAGCCTGTACAGACACCAAAAGGCCCAAGTGTGCACAAAAGTATACAAATAAACAAGCAATTGCTATATACAGTATGTATGCTGTATTTATATAGTGTGTGAGTGGTGCAAGTGTTTACGTGCGCGTCTGTGTGCAGGTGCTTTTGTGTGTCTATTCAATTCTTAGACATTGTCTTGAAAGTAAAACAATAACAAAAAACATGCGATGTTTTGTTTTGTAGGACTTATCGGTGATCACATACGCTGAGGACAATTGATTTCACATTGAAGAAATAAAAAGATATTGCTGCCAAGCAGCTTGGCTCCTGTTTGTACGGCAACAAATTGAAAGCCTTTGTTTTAATCAATTACACAAGTTTACAACAAATATCTAAGGCTAGTCTCCTGGGTAGTTACAGTCATGTTTACTTCACACTGTATCTCACTGCAAAGCAAGACACAGTTAGAAATATAATTAATTTTGTGATACACTGTGAAACATTACTAGATGAAGGTGCTCATGATCCCAAATCCAACAGGACCATTCAATACAAACTTGTGGTTGCATTGAATGGTCCTGAAGCTTAGCTCATTTTGATTTCCTGAGCTAAGCATTGAAGCTGTATGGTTGCGGTTAGGGTTATTTTTCATGTTGCCGCTGCCAGGCAAAGCGTATTGGTGAAGGAAATGAAAACTTTGTTGACTCAGTCCTGTTGTTTAGAAAAATATTTTATTCTGATTACATTTTGAAGTCTAAAAGAAGTTGCATGCCTTGCTCTCGTGTGCT
Organism: Hippichthys cyanospilos; assembly: GCF_059441005.1. Taxonomy (NCBI): domain Eukaryota; kingdom Metazoa; phylum Chordata; class Actinopteri; order Syngnathiformes; family Syngnathidae; genus Hippichthys; species Hippichthys cyanospilos. Next base: position 12,787,435 of record NC_142380.1, read on the forward strand.
TGTCTTCTGAAAGTGAGATTTGTCTTCATATTCGTTGCCTATGTATGTGTATACATACTAAATTACTTCTCCCTTTATTCCCTGAGAGACAAGAGGGTGCTAGATGTCTGTTTCAAAGGACAATTAAAAAACTAAAACTAAAACTAAAAATAATAAAAAATGCTGACCTTTAGTGTCACACCAAGGGAATCCGCACAGACTTTAAATTGCTCCTTAGAATGCCCACTATTTACCCTTTGTCTCTCTTACTTTTGAAGTCTCAACACTCTTGAATCAAACACACTGAGGCACTTAATGTGCAGTACTACCTTCATAATCATTTGGGTATTAAAAGGTTAGGCAATCTATGGTATACCTCAAAGCAAAGATAATAATAATAATAATAATAATAATAATAATAATAATAATAATAATAACAATAACAATAACAATAACAATAATAATAATAATAATAATAATAATAATAATAATAATAATAACATGATGAAGCCGCTACCCGTTACTGTCCTCACTGCCGTTACTGGCCAGCCGGCTGGTAGTTGGTGAGATGTCCAGCTGTTCTCACAGCAGCACTCTCTGCCCAGCTGTTTCCCAGTCATTATGAAATTATTCTGCACTCAGATTGACATGACAGCCCGGCTCGGTCTTCGCTGCCAGACCTAAATATTTGCTGTAATGCCACCACGCTGACAATGAAGATAAAAAATGGAGGCAACGAACGGCAAAATGTTTGAACCTCTTGTTTGTTTGATATCCATCTGGCTTGGCATATAATCTCTTTTGCGCTGGTGCATTTTAGTGCAGCAGAGTGGGATGAATTTCAAGTGCCCTTCTCAGTTGAAATAATGATGATGATAGCAGCGATATAGACTTACTGAGTCACACGCTTTTTTCTGCTGCCGAGTCAAAGGCCACAAGGCTAAATGTTGATACTCGAGATGTTTTTAACCCTGTTACAGTGGCACACGCTATCACAGCTAGATCTATGCCAGATGCTTTTGATTTAATTGTGCACTGCCTTTGCTGATCCAGACTATGTGTTTGTACACTTCCATTACAGGAAGTGTCCAGAAGGATTTGACTGCCTAAAGGTTGGAAGAAATCCAAATTATGGCTACACCAGCTTTGATACTTTCGGCTGGGCTTTTCTAGCACTTTTCCGTCTCATGACTCAAGACTACTGGGAAAAACTATTTCATCAGGTTCAACCTCACTTTTCAATTCATCATAATTCTGTAATTAAAATAATTGTTAAATTACTAAGAAAAAAAAATAAACTTCAGCAATCAACAATTTTAACAGTAAATCACGTTTCCATCCATCCATCATCTGCCTCATTTTCATCCATCCATCCAATCCATTATCCGCCTAATTTTTACTATTATTATCAAAACATCTAGCTCATCAAAATATACATTTCTTACAAATCAGAAATTAAGGAAAAAAGTTGAACGCATGTCCGTATGTTGGAGTTCTGATCATTTTGTTCTTAATATATTTGTGGTTTTCTATCCTCAAGACTCTGCGCTCAGCTGGAAAGACCTACATGGTGTTCTTTGTACTGGTTATCTTCCTGGGCTCTTTCTACTTGGTAAATTTGATATTGGCCGTTGTTGCTATGGCCTATGAGGAGCAGAATCAGGCGACTATCGCTGAGGCCTGGCAGAAAGAGAGGGAGTTTCAAATAGCCATGGAGCATCTCCGTCGGGAGCAAAGAGTATGTCCCGAGCAAACAGTATACAGTAGAGGGTTTGCATGTAATTATGATTTTCATGTACTTACTCTCTGTCTGAAGCTGGCAGCAAAAAGGCAAGCGCAGGAGACCGACTCCATCTTGTCCCCGCAGTTGTCTCCATTCTGTTCAAAGTTAGGAAGTATGAGGCGCTGCAGCACAAAGCGGAGGCGATCTCACCGAACATTATCAGAAGAAACTGCCGCAGACATTGAAGAGAAGCTTGATCTATTAGACGAGCCAAAGGTACCGCACGCAACAATTGCTGGACAGGATTCCAGAAGATCAGTAATTAATTATAACGCCCATTTATAATTGGAACAAATGTATCTGTCTCTGCAGCCGCCTTTGTCTCCCTTGCCAGCCCACCCTCTTCTGGCCACTCTCTCCTCTCACCCACTGAGCACTAGAAGAGGAAGCCAGAACAGCATCTTCAGCGCATTTAGGGTGCGCAACAACTCAGAGGCTGACTTTGGGGATGATGAGTACAGCATCCATGGGGATGCATTCAGAAGCCGCACCAGTTCAACTGCAACACACTGGAAGAGGAGAGCAGGCAGTGTGAGGAGCCACTGCTCCCAAGTCTTCTCCCCGAGTCTCACAGTAAATGGACGGCTCAACATTTCATTAGACCACAATGGAATCACGACAGCAGGATCTCACACACTTAGCTCCCTCCCTGCTTACAGCATGGAAAGGATCAAGGAGGACACAGTGAGCATTTAATGTTTTCTTTTAGCACCAGTATGTTAAAAAATCTGCTTTTTATTGTCATTATTAATATCTTTCCCACAGAAGCCCACCAATGAAGGTGATAACGTCCAAAGACCTCTCCTTCAGCCATCCCCAACTGTGACCGAACGCCCTCCTGTGCACAGAAAAAGAGGACTAAGTTCTGTCAGCTTTTTCAGTGATGCCATGGATGGTTAGTTTTAAGAAAGCCACCCATCATTCTCTCCAGGACCAGCATGCAGTAAAAATGTTCCAATGTTGGCCATCGGTAATCCTGTATCATGACGAAAGTTATTTAAATGTGGGTTTGATCTGTTTTTGCAGAGCTGGAGGAGTCCAGACAAAAGTGCCACCCCTGTTGGTACACCTTTGCCAAGAAGTACCTGGTTTGGGACTGCTGCATCTGGTGGCTGAAACTTAAGGAGTGGGTGAAATTGATGGTGATGGATCCTTTCCTTGACCTTGGCATCACCATATGTATTGTGCTGAACACACTCTTCATGGCCCTGGAACACTACCCTATGACTGAAGAGTTCAACACCATGCTCTCAGTAGGAAATCTGGTGAGGACATTTTTGGGGGACGGTGTAATGACTGGTGGGCATTGCACTTTCAATCAAACGGTTCTATCAATGACAAGTTTGCAGTTACAGTTGATTGAACTGATAATGGCAGTTGGGTGCAGTGTGTTTGTGTCTAGGGCTTTAAATTAGCACACGCCGAAAGCAGGTTTGAATTTATTTTTGCAATTATTGATTGAATTTTCGAACCAGATTGGGCAAGGTTGCATGAAGCAATCCTGAAGAGTTTTCCCTTTCCTAGGGGGTCTTGGCAAAATATAATTGAGAAGCACTGCCTTAGAGGAACGTGGATTCCATCCGGCACCAACCATATGATAACATATAGTAGAAACAGGCATGGCTCAGCTGATAGAGTGGCCATCCCCCAACCTGAAGCTTATGGGTTAATTATTTAATTAATGAACCTGTGTAAGTGCAATTTCAAGCTGTGACAGGTACGGAATTAATTGAAATTTGAAATGAACTGAAATCTGAGGTTGAAGCATCTTCATTTTCCAGGTAATGATGCTATGCTATTTTTATGTGCCCTCAGGTATTCACAGGGATCTTCACTGCAGAGATGATCTTAAAGCTGATCGCCATGGATCCATACTATTACTTCCAACAGGGCTGGAACATTTTTGATGGCATCATTGTTTGCCTTAGTCTGATGGAGCTGGGGCTCTCCAATGTCGAGGGGCTGTCTGTTCTTCGCTCCTTCAGACTGGTAATTCCTCTTTGAACTTGACAACATTATTCATTTGTGGCCATTCTTTGTAATAACAGTAAGTTGGTTGTTGTATGTCACCTTTTTCTCTGAACCAGTTACGTGTCTTCAAACTGGCAAAGTCATGGCCCACCCTCAATACTCTAATAAAAATCATTGGCAACTCAGTTGGCGCTCTGGGAAACCTGACACTAGTGTTGGCCATCATCGTCTTCATCTTCGCTGTAGTGGGCATGCAACTGTTTGGCAAGAACTACCAGGACTGTGTGTGCAAGATCTCTCATGACTGTCAGCTTCCTCGCTGGCACATGAAGGACTTCTTTCACTCCTTCCTGATTGTGTTCAGGGTGCTGTGTGGCGAGTGGATTGAGACCATGTGGGATTGTATGGAAGTAGCTGGGCAACCTCTCTGTATCTTGGTGTTCATGCTGGTCATGGTCATTGGGAACTTAGTGGTGAGTACATGAGCTATGACATTTTTCTGAATATCAGCCCATCCAGTGTTCTACTAGATATTCTGTTATGGGCGCTAGAGCCTATATTCCAGTCCCGGCCACAGCATTAATACATATAACTGTCAATTTAGAATTTCATCAATGCTTTTTTAATGTGAGGGAGAGGATACACAAACAAAAAAGTACAGGAATGCCAGTGCTGGTACTACTGTAGTATTCCATTTGTTCACATACAGTTTTTTAAAAAGAAATCATTTCACAGTTGCTCAGGACATAAATATCAACCAATCACAGCTCATTTTGCAAACATCACATGACCAACCTCACGAAATAGGTGAGCCGAAACATACACAGGCATTTATGTTTATTAATCTGCTTTTACAAATTAATCTGACTGCTCTTGCCAGCCTCTATAAGGCACTCAAACATTGGCTGGCTGATGACTAATTTATGTTAGATGTTGCTATAGTGCTGAAGAAAGCCAATGTTGAAAGCTGGCAATAGACACAGTACAAAACAAATTCAGGGTAATTAAGTCATTTTTAGCGAGATTGAACATGATTTCAAAACATGTTTGTGTTTTTTACTTCAGGAGCAACACTTTGTTACTGTAAATTAGTAGAAAGATTAGTCAAGTCAGCTATGATGCTGGAAACAACTTCAAATTAAAAGCAAATGAATTTAACAAGGTATTCATGGCCATATATTATTTGGTATGGTTATGGTAAGGTTTATTTTCACACCCCCTTCTCACCGCATTGGCCGCTTCTTGCAGCGTCATGCAGTACTCCTTTGTATTTCTGGCCCAACAAGCCCAAAAACAGCAAAAGAAAATGGATGCTGCACAGGAACGAAAAATCTCTGAGTTTGGTATAACAGGATGAAACAATAAATAAATAAATACATCTGAGCTAAATTTCTATGATTGCAGTACATGCATTCAATGATATGACAGTTTTTATTGCACAAGTGTATGAGGGTGGAGCTCTGGTTGCAGTCTCACTACCATAGTTGATCATTTGCACAAGTTTTCACCCCATCAAAGGAAAATATTCTGCTTTGTGAGATTTTATTGGCATGGGCTTCAAAATTTAATATACAGTAATTACACATTCATGTAAATAATATAAAGTAATGTCAGTTTTCCTACAAATGAGTTGAAAAAGAGAATGCTATTTGAGAAGTACTGAACTTTTAATCCATCCACTTTCCTCATTAGAGTCAGATGGCCAGTCGCAGCGGACTTTTGAAATAGTTGTCAGACAATTGTAGGGCACGTATTTTCATTAGTAATTAATATAACATTACAATCCTGCATATATGAACAACTGTTTGCTCTGCAACCAAAAACCTTATTGTCAAATCCTGGCAAAGTAGCACCATTTCAAGCTCAGGATTTGTGTACCACATATTGTTAATCCATGTGTACACCTTCAGGATTGCACTAGTGACTCTATTACCTTGTTAAGGCGAAGATCAAGATTACATATGCCTTGTATATAAGGCAGTAAAACGTCTTCTACACATGAATAGTGGGAAAGCTGTTTATCCAAGAGATTACCCAGGGTGCTTAAGAGACGATGAAGTCAAAGGTCATTCATCACTAATCAACTGCTCATGCTCCCCATCTCTGACTGGCTAAAGATGATCCTTGTGCACCAACTGTGCACATCACATATGCACACAAGGACGTGTGCATACAAGACAGTGTGTGTCTCCTGCTGATGCTCTCTAAGCTTGTAGACAGATTACTTGGAATGCTAGGAAACTTGAGTTTAGAGTAGCTGAAAGCACAGGATGTCATCCATATGTGTCATAATGATTCGGTGTACAATATTCTTGTCTTGAGAGACACAAATGGATATGTAACAAAGTCTACATTTCAATACCTGATTTGATAATATGACAGCTGTCCCAGCACAAAAATGATCGTTGAATTACACTGGGGAACGATGTGAAGACAAAAAAAATCTATAGTTACTTTTTTTTTATTATTAAAACTAAAAGTCAGATGCTGATTTCAAAATTGCAGTCACATTTTTTTTTTAGCATGTCAAGTTTTTCTCTTCACTGCTTAACCCTCCAGATAAGCAAAATTCCACTGATTAGCTGTAGTGAGACTGTAGTCAGAAAAACTGATTATGATTGGACTCATCTATATCTACATTGCAACGTGTTTTTGCAGTCACAATTGAGAGTACTGTGAGAGGTGTGTGCCACTCCCAATAGGCCAGTACTATCAATATGTGAAATACAGAAAGATAGTAGAGGCTACAGTTACATGCAGTCATATTTGTGTTAAGTTTGGGTTTATGTTGAAATTCAGATTTTCTTATATACATTCAAAATATACATCTTTAGCTGAGAGGCTTGTGTTAATTGTTGATTAATTAACCCAATGAGACTGTGACAGATGAATAACGCGATGATGTAAATAGACATAATTTCATATGTCACTCACCCCGGTGATAAAGAAATGAACTTCACCCTTGCTCCCAAAGTATGACTCTATTGCATTTGAATTTTGCCCTGTTTGTTTACCCTGCAAAGTAGAACTTGACATATTCAAATTAGGCTCATTAGTTAGTGCCAACATATCGTGGTGCCTTTTTTTTTTTCTCTCCCTCTCGTTTTACCGAATAAACTGCATCATGGACCATATTTTAAGTACCTTTGCATCGAAAAGACCCTAATTTCCTTGCAGTTAGAGCAACCTGACCATATTTTCAGGTTACAAAAGTGGTAGGTCAGGGGTCTTGTTTTTTTTTAAACCACAATACGACCTTTTTTGGGATATTTTGCATGTGAACATAGCATTTAAAAGCCTGAATATTGCCAATATTCTGTTTTTCAAAGGGTTGTTGACTGCATGTAAAGGCACCGATACTGGGAATTAAAAAGATTAGTGCCGTCTTTTCTTGTATCCTTTTTATCATAGCCATACCATTATAATTTCCCTTTCTTTTATGCAGTTTTTGTTGTTTTCAAAGAGTGCAGTTATACCATCCAAATGTTTTTTTTTTTTTTCCACGCATATGCTTAAATTTCATTTTTTAAGAAACTGGGGACCCTATAGCTCAAAAACCTGGTGAATAAAATTTTATTTAATTTGCTGCACTTTGATATACAAAACATTCATCATTATAACTTTAGATCATATGTAACATCTATACAACAGGAAAAGGTTTAGGTAGTGCTCTTCCAAAAGCACATATGTCTTGTTAATTGAATAATGTGAGTGTGAATGGTGGCTTGTGTGCCATGTGATATAGTGAAAAATCAGTGCTAAAAAAAAAAAAAAAATCAAGCCGGTATTTTAATGTAGAAAACTGGTTAGTCACCTCTGGTTTTGAGGCTTCCAAACACATGTACAAATGATATTTCTTTTGTGTCAACAGGTACTGAATCTCTTCCTTGCCTTGCTGCTCAGCTCTTTCAGTTCTGACAACCTCTCAGCTCCTGATGAGGATGGTGATTTGAATAACATCCAGATTGCCATTGCTCGCATCCACTCTGGTCTCACTTGGCTTGCCACAAGCATCATCCACCTCTTCAACCGGACTTTGAAATGCAAAGGGAAGAAAACCAAAGAGACCTGTAAGGCTGTGATACTGGCTTCCAATCACCTGGAAAGCAATGGTGGAATTTATGGACGTTATGGAGAGAAGTACATCATACCGGAAGAGGACAGCTACATGACTAACCCAAACCTGACTCTTATTGTTCCAATCGCACCCGGAGAATCTGATGTGGAATTTACAGAGGAGGATATATCCGAGTCATCGGAGGATGAAGACCACAAAGTGAGTTTGAAGCGATTTGTAGTCACTTTTATTCCCAATCAACACTTTTATACCCAATCAACACTCATTTGAGCCAATTAAAACAATTAGCAGTAATTAGATTGAAGATATTTCCCAATAAAATGTAATGATCACATTTGTCACATAGTTGTCACGTTTGATTCATTGCACTTACAAAATGTACCAGTGCTTAATTTTCTGTTCCTTTTTTTCTGAGGCCGTGTACAAATTTGAACTAGAAACGATTTAAAATAAAAAATAAAGGCTATAAATATGCTTTTTTTTTTTTTTTTTAATAAAAGTCAAGCTCATCTCAATTTATGGCTGCACAAATATGTATCACTGGTATATTAGATGATACCTGGTCTTATCGGAAAAACACAACCAAACAATACAAAGAAAATCGAATGAAATACATCAGACTTTGTAGAGATGCTGATTATTACATCTACTCATTTTTGCAGATAGCTACAGATGAGTTTTGCTACTCAAAGTTTGCTGTAACGATTTTCCCCATTGACCAGCCAAATCAGAAAAACTGTCTCCGTCATGGAGGTCCAATGATTGTCTCATTCCTAATACGGTTTACGTTACATTGGCCAGCGCTACTGATTCTGAAGAGACTGGGAAAATTCGATTTATATGGTAGCACATATGGGCTGAAATCTAATTGGAAGGGGCAAAAATAAATAAATCACTTACACATATTGTATGCAATGCAGCCAAGCGAAACACATCGAAATTAAGTGCAGAGACTGTTGGGACTAATTGAATGCAATTTCATGGAACAAATATGGATTGATGTTGTTAGTGTACATTGCTTATGATAGTATTTAGTTCAGCAGGGAAGGCTGTGCTCTCCCCAATAGCCCATCACTGGATTTAATACAAGAGCTGTATTCAATTCATTTCAAATGCGGACCTTTAAAAAGAAGATATTTCACATCATCCGTGCTTTGCTATTCTTTTCTTAATTCAAAAAACCAATATTGCGGAGAGATGCTTTGTGAAGATTTCCTGCATGCCAAATTGACCTGTTGACTGTAATCGTACATGTCACAGGCACTTCGTTGATGCCAACCATGAGTGGAGCCCGTAGCTGACCAAACAGGAAAACAGGGAAGCAGACTTTACACTTGAAATTCCGATTTTATATATATATATATATATATATATATATATATATATATATATATATATATATATATATATATATATATATATATATATATATATATATATATATATATATATATAAAAGCATTAAAAAACAACTCAATTAACTCAGTTCTAATTGCTTCCTGTGGCAGCTTAACTTTGGAACCAAATTTAGAGGTGTCATCAGCACATAGACAGATAAAGAGAGATAAAGATGGAGCTTTACACAGTATTACTTTAAAAAGTTGCTCGTCGGCTCATTGCGGTGAAAAAATGCACAGTTTACAAAGCCAAGTTCAAGAACTTCATTAGTTGGACATCTTTGGTGTACCATCTCAGAGAAGAACAAAAAAAGGTCAGACAGTGATTTTTATTTTTTTTTGAGGATTTTAGGTAAATTTGAAGATTATATTATAAATACCTTTTACAAGCTTCGTCAAAAATATTTCAGGTATGGGATTAATTGTGATTAATTATGGAAAATTTGACGATTAATTAGTTCCAAAAAAAAAATCATGTCGACGGCTTTGTAGAGAGAGGGTTGGGATGGGCATGAGCATGCGGGTGCTCTCTGGAAACATAATCTGTTAATCTGCAGTGCAGACAAAATACATTATGATGCAGAATAATGTCCCGTAGAGAAATCCAAATGTTTTGATTCCGCTTTTACTATGTTTGGTGCAATGAATAATGCACATACTGTATGTACACAATGTATACTATATGACAAATGTTTAATTCACATTCAATTAAATTTATAGATTAGATTAGATACTTTACTTTGACAAAAACAAATGCTGGTGAATTGATCCCATTTAAATGATTATTAAGTACGACAAAAAAAAAGACACTACGGTGGCTCAGGCACCACATCTCTGCTGTAGCTCTCCTCCTACAATTTAGGTTTGACTGTCAAAATGAATTCTGCAAAAAAAAAGCCCCAAAACAACCAAGCCAACGCTCTATAAATGACTGTCTTTAGAAAAAATAGTTGACAAAATTAACCCTAAAATTGGACCAATCAAACTGCTTTGCTTTTCGCGTGGTGGAAACAACCTTTTACCGTTTCCATGCTTTCATTCATTTGTACTGTATATTAGTGCACTCCATTGTACAATTTATCCTATGTAACCTAACCGAGAAGTGGGTGGCGGTGATAGAAAGCCTACCCTGGTTGACTTTAAAGCGAGAAAGGTTAAATCTTTGACAAAGAAATTATCCGCCCATGATACCGGGCATACAGGCTCATCTATGCATGGACTGACCAAACATGATTCTACAGAAGAGATTTACCTGATTTAATCCACCATTTAATACTTCCAGTGCCTTGCCTCGGCTATATAGAAACCATTAACTATAGGGAAATGTATTATCACAGCATGCAACTGCACTATGTACATTAACTGAAGCATTTATGAATCAATATTACATTGAAAAAACAACCATGATCACCAGAGAGGCTGATTACTTAGTGCATTAACATGTGCCGTTGCCACACGCATTTTGTTTGTTGAGCAGTTTTATTATGACCGACCAATCAGAGAATGGAAAACAAAAGGTAGGCAAGAAAGATAATTGAAGACCAGCCAGCTGACTTTGGGAGACGAATTAGAAATCTTGATTGGTTAAAAAAACAGTCCCCTTCTGGACAGTTTTAAATTATATTGGACACCTGATTCTGAGAGCCTTGGGCGCTTTAGATTGACATGGAAGATTTACACTTATACTGAAATCTGATTGGGTAAAAAAGGGAAAAAAAAGTTAACTGTTCACATGAGTTGTGTTTTCTTTCTTTTATTTTTTTCATGAACCCACCATTGTGGGATGCTGACACAGCTGCGCCGCCGACAGGGATGGTGTAAAAAATTGTTCTATCAAGAAATTTTAAAAATGACATTTATTGAAATAATAATGATTTTCAATAAATTGACACAGTCAAACGTTCCAACCGCTGGTTTTATATATATATATATATATATATATATATATATATATATATATATATATATGTATCCTTGAGATAGACAAACCGGAAGAACACAAGCTGGATTTGTCAAGCGGAAGTTATGCTGTGTCCTGCTGTTCAGATTTCAGCGACGGTTTAATTCCCAACTGCTGTACTTAAGTGAAACAGTTGGATTAAGTGTGGCTTGAGTGGTTATGCCTGCAGAGTGGGGTGCACCAAGCAACACAATTAATCCAACTGATGCACAAGTACTGTTATTTTAATTTTCATTTTTGTTTGTTTTTTTTTTTTAACGTATTTTTAAGGATGTATTATCACGGTTCCTGTAGTTGCAAAGGTCACAAAACTGCTCAAGTTATTGACTCCTGAATCACATTCATGAGGTCATGCAATATTATCTCATTTGAGTTGAGGTCAGGACTCTGACAAAGCCTCTACTCTTTCTTTAGGTGAAGCCATTTCATTTCAATTTCCATCTGTCCTTGTAGTATTATTGCATTGCCCACCCTGTGTTGTGCGTCAGTCGGTATAAAAACTGGCTTGACTTCTGCACACAGTCACAATAAAAGTGCTTATTAATTTTCCAGCTTATGAAACTGTAACAATGCATCCGGTCCCTAAGATAGCTAAGCAGCCCCAAACTATGATAAATAAATGGCTCAGTGGTAGAGTGGTCGTCTCCCAGGCGAAAGGCCGTAAGTTCGATCCCCCGACCATCAAGACAATGTTTTAAGTGTCCTTGAGCAAAACACTGAACCCCCAGTTGCTCCTGATGCTGCGTCATCAGTAGGTAAATGACTAGTTGGTGTAAAGCGCTTTGAGTACCTAAGGTAGAAAAGCGCTATATAAGTGAAAGTCCATTTACCATTTACATTCCTCTGTACTTCAGAGTTGGAAGGAGATATCAGGTGATGATGATGAGGGTGATGAGCTCTGTCCTTTGTGTATTGCTACCACACAACATAATATTGGTTTCATCGCCTCACGTAATAGTTTGCAAGTAGCATTGAAGCAACTACCAGTTCTATCAAAAGTAGCAACAGTACTCAACTTACTTCATTTTTAGACAATCTGTCTGACTTTGGACTGAAAATCAAGGCTTTTGAAAGCACTTTGGTAATTCTTTGCAGCTTTATGCAAGTTATGGAAAGCTGTTAAACTAAGCGTGCTTCACATGCAATGCATCTTGATTGTGGAAATACCCAAACTGATTTACCTTTGATAAGCTTTAACACTAACACTTCCAACTACCATTTGACACTTGGTTGGCTGACTGCTAACTACAACTAGCGATTGAAGTGTTAGCCCAGATGCTCACATATGCTGCACTTCTGATGTTTCCAAGATATGAGCAGCAACAGAACTGAAACGTGATATTTTGATGATTTTTCGACTGTGTTGCATCAAGTTAGGGTCAGATCATGTTTGGTTTGCAAAAACTCTTAAATCGAAAGACTTTATAGTCACACACATTTTCCTCAGAAAATGTGATTCCTCTGTCCTCATTCATTTTGACCTCCTAGAAAATGCACAAAAAACAGTCATCTGTGTATTCAGATTACCGGTATTCAAAACAAAGCCCTCATTTTATAGTATTTCAGTTAGAGGTAGACAACAAAGACCTCTCGAGAGCAGTCATACTGTGCGTGCAAATGTAACCAGTTTATTGAATATACCCATGTATTCCTCTGTTAATCTTCTGCCTAGATTGTACGGATGATCACATCCATCCTTTTTATAGGATAGAGACTGACCTCTGCCCAACAAATTATGTTAAATATGCTTTGCTTTTACAACAAAGTCAAATCTTATCAAAAGTGTATTACATTATAAAGGAGATTGAAAGGGCACCCATGGAAGGTGAGCTAGCTATAATGCATGACAGTAGCTGGAAAATCCTTCAGCTGCTTTCCTTAAGTTGCATATTATACATTATTTAACTCTCTTGCAGTCATGTGCAAACACGTGGAAGCTTTGTTAATTACATCTGTCTATAGAATTTTGCAGAATAAAGTCATTTGTGAGGCAGACAGTCTTGCAGACGAATGCAACTCAATGTGGATATGAATATAATATAAATGCATCATATGTGTAAGACTTGTATTACTTGAAACTTTATTTAGGAGAGTAAAAATTAAAAAGTGGGGCAAGATAAGTGATAAAAACAAATTAGCCCTGTCAAGCCAGTCACTTTAATGTTAATTTTATGATCTAAAACATCATTGAAGATTTTTTTTCAGTCATCGAGGCACATGTGCATTAAAATGTAGTTCCTGCTACTTCAAAAGTATTTTTGAACAAACAGGTCATGAACTGAAATGATATTAAATGTCATTCAACTTCATTCACAGTCACAATAGCGTAATAAATCCATTTGCTACCATTAAAGACATACAGCATTCATTGAAGCTTCCAGCCATTAATAGCTGAAGACTGCAGCTTTTAATTAGATTTTGATCAAATTATTCATTCCTAGAATGAACATTTTTCTCAGTTTTTATTTTCTGTAAATGTTATGATGGGCTTGGCTTACATTACTTAGCATACAGTTTTGCATACACTGTGCACACATTTTCTTTCTTTTTGTGGTCGTTAATTCTGCAAACATATTCAACTGTGTTTGTGTAATTTATAAAACACAGACTTAACCAAAAAAATCACTGTTGGTATTGGAATTGTAGCATTAAGATGAAATGGCATCCCAGCGGTTCATTGGGTTACATTACTGGGTGCAGGTATAACTTTGTGGTTTGATTGAACTCATTTTTAATCGTTTGTCAACATATTTTCATAGTTTAATTTTGAAATGGTAACCTTGATACGTCCTACTTTTCAGGAGAAAATAAGCCTTTCAGAAGGCAGCACAGTCGATCTGAGGAACCCTGGTGAGGAGCTGGATAATTTGTCGGAGCTGGCCGAAGAGTGCATGGAACCAGAGGAGTGTTTCCCAGAAAGTCTGTATCCAATTTACCATACGTTCCACTGTTCAACGTAAAACATTTTTCAGGATTATTTTATCTATTGTGCCATGTCATGTTTCATAGTCTCTGTTCTTTGTGCTGTCAACCTTTTACTCAGTGTGCGTGAAGCACTGCCAGTGCTGTGATATTGATATCAGCCAAGGTCTGGGCCAGGCCTGGTGGAGACTGAGAAAGACCTGCTACCAAATTGTGGAACACAGTTGGTTTGAGACCTTCATCATTTTTATGATCCTGCTCAGCAGTGGCGCTCTGGTACAGTATCTTCTCCTTTGTTTACTTAAACTAAGGTAAAAGCTGCAATACTAATTAGAATATAGTGTCTCAGTCAGAATGAGTTTCAACAAGTTTCAAATGACTCTCAAATGTCACCCAAAGTTAAAAAAAAAAAAAAAAACCTATGATGACAATGATTTGATATGTATTTTTGCCCTCCACATTTCTGAGGTTATATGAACCCAACAGGTAGTGTTGGGTTCAATTATGACATCAAAAATACGCATTACCTTAGAACCCACACTAGTACTCAATGGTACTAATTTTTGGTACTTTTGGATGTGCAGAAAAGGGACCAAATGAAACACTTGGTTTGCTCCCATCGTCTTGAATGCAAAATAAAAAAAAAAAAAAAATCATAATGCGTCTCTAGTATTGCTCCGGGGGCCAATCAAAATTTGGATGCGGGCCGGCTTCTGCCCACAGGCTGTAGTTTGCAAGCCATTGAGAGTACCTGACAGTATTTTCGATTTTATGTTAATAGGCTGTACCTACATAGTTTAGAAGCTAGCCCAGGATATTGCAATTCCAAGGATGATGCAATTAAATGTAAAATGCAATCTAAAGTATATCTTGTACTTTGCAAGCCATTGAAAGTACCTGACAGTATTTTCGATTTCATGTTAATAGGTTGCACTTACATAGTTTAAAAGCTAGCCCAAGATATTACAATTCCCAGGATGATGCAGTACATTGTAAAATGCAATTTTATAGTATATCTTTAAAGTAGCATATTTTTTTTTAATTTACATATTTCACTGACATATTAGTTCATGTTAGATGCACCTAACTGTAGCTAGTAACAGATATCATTCATAGCTGTCTCTTTATTGCAGGCATTTGAGGATATCTACATTGAGAAGAGAAAAGTCATCAAAGTGATGTTGGAGTATTCAGACAAAGTCTTCTCTTACATCTTTGTGCTGGAGATGTTCCTCAAATGGATTGCTTATGGCTTCAAGAAGTATTTCACCAACTACTGGTGCTGGCTTGACTTTCTAATTGTGGATGTAAGTGAAGAGAGATTCTGTGTATGAAAAAGAATTCATGTTCTACCCTTTTTCAATCTGTAACGATGTTGTGATTAATATGTTTTGAGGGTTTTACACAGTGGTAATTATTAAGTATTGCTATTTTTTTGTGATTTTTTTTTTCTTTACCTCAATTGCTTTACCAGAATGCTCCTGTTGTCTATGTTTTAGACAACAAAATTGGCCCCAAATTTCAATATTTCTCCAAACAAGGTTCAGTAATGTGCATGTGCATTGTGGGTTTAAAAATAAATGAACAAAAGCCGTGACATTGACCAAACTGCCCGAGGCATGAGGCCCGTGGCCTGACTTGACTTCCTCTGATTTTACCTGCTGTTATACAGATTGCCACAGACCGCTCTATTGTTAGGGTAAGTTGTAGTTATCAGGTCCCAGGTGAGTATCGGCGCTAGGAATAAAATTCGCTTCTGCATCATTAATGTTTTTTTTTCTTTACTTTGTATTTTGTTATGATATGAAAAGCCATTGTTTTTCAAGAATTCCTTTCCCATGAATAAAACAAATGAATTCATTTGCAATTTTCATTTGATGACACTTCAGGACTTTGGCTTTTGTATCAAAACAATTTCAGTGCCACATATGTAAGCTTTATCTACAGAAGATCAATTTGAATCACTTCAGCCTATTCATCCTGGTAAGCACTTTGAATATTAGAGGTTCATACGTACACACATATAGCTACAATTTATCTTTTACTGATATTCTGTTTGTTTAGCATGCCTGATTTGTACATTGGCAAAGTCAACATTTTTACTTGATAAAACCTTTTATCTTTCCTTGATGACTTCTATATGTACTTTTATATTGTTTTTACACTTGAAATTCACAAAGAAAAATACCCCTCTTATTCTCTTTAGATGATAAACCTTCAGTATCTTCTTTAGATATATTAGACAAACACATCCGTAAATAGACTTTTATAAAGAAATTGACATCTCCGGGACCTTCTGAGTGCTAAATTGTTTTTAAGAACAAATTGGCTCAAATTGGTAACAAATTTGGCAGACTTGTTAAACATTCTTTATAAAACTCACTCTATTTGATATATATCCATATATATATTATATGCATATATAGCTGAGTATGCATGCATGGATACATTGTGTACATGTATGAATACTTGTCTGTGTTTTGTCATCTTGAATCTCATTTTCATTAATAGGAGTCACCCAAGGGTCATTCAACAGCGGAATTTCATTTTGTTTTGTCTTGTTTTGGATGTAGAATAGAGTGGAAGTCGAAATGTTCCAAAAGCTGTTGCAACAACCAAAGTAAATCTAAACCTCACAATTTCTACATTATGTTTTTCCAAACTGTGGAATGTCCCAAAAATGAAAAATTAAATCTATTTTCCTGTCTTTTTTTCTTCAAACTGAGCTCTTAACACTGTTCTTTTTTCCGTCAAGCTTTACATGCAAGGGTTTTCTGTTCACTACTTTTGCACCTTTTAAGACTTGTAACCCAAATATGTTTCGATTCTTATGATAGGTGTCGCTGATAAGTCTGGTGGCAAACTCACTGGGTTATTCCGATTTTGCTGCAATCAAATCCCTAAGGACTCTTCGGGCTTTGCGACCTCTCCGGGCTCTCTCCCGATTTGAGGGAATGCGGGTAAGAACAAAAACAAGGCAGCTACATGGTGTACCCCAATACTATCGAATGGGCAACAGCGTCATTTGCAAAAGCAAGAAAAAACATTTGCAGAAACATGCATGTACTAAAAATGAACACAGGGAGATGATACAGTATAGAAGTTGCTACAATTTCCCTCAGCAGCATATCAAACAATCCTAATTTGAATCATGTGTATTGATATGACAACAGAAGTCCTGTTTTATATTGCATTGTCTTGTTTGTGTTGCTCACCAGGTGGTAGTGAATGCTCTGATTGGAGCCATCCCCTCAATCATGAATGTGCTGCTAGTGTGTCTCATCTTTTGGCTCATCTTCAGCATTATGGGAGTCAACCTGTTTGCTGGCAAATTTGGAAAGTGTGTCAACAGAACGGGCTTCATCCACAGTTTTGTAGTTGTCAACAATAAATCAGACTGCTTGGCCATGAATGACACTCAGTACTACTGGACAAAAGTGAAGGTCAACTTTGACAACGTGGGACTAGGCTACCTTTCTCTGCTTCAAGTGGTATGGGTTTTTTTTTTTTTTTTTTGGTAAACATGATTTCTGTTTGTAGTGTTCTCGTCAAATAATTGGAGATAAAAATTAAATATAGTCCACCCTGTTTGCCATGGACTTGCTTAAATGTCAGGTGTTCTCTAGTTTAGTTTGGCAAAGAGCTTTGCCATGTCCCACGACAGTAGTGTCTTTATTGCTATCATTACCTGTGGCTTTGCATTTATGCGGAAGGCTAAACTTCAGCGGCTTCTGTGCTAAGTAAATTTCTTCCTACAAAATAGGAATATCGTTCTTCCTTTATCAACGGTGTCGTAGGGGTGTTGTTTAAAATTAAATTTACCATTCATCGGACTGAAAACTCTCACATGCACTTCCATTTTCATATCTTTGTTCTGCTTCTGAACTTGCCTTCCTAACCACAACAGGACTGCCAAACTTAATGACAACAAATCAGTGTCTACTTCAGGGTGCGACTGACCTTTCTTTTCTAGCTCCCAACTAAAGCACAAGAAGCCTGAAGCATAAAAATGGATCTAGTCAATTTTAATCAATAAACATGATTAGAAAATAATGCTCTAACTATGACTGTAATTATAATCAATCTGTTAATATGACACCCCTAAATTGAATATCACTTTAAAAATCTGTAGCAATCATGACATGAAATTAGGAATGTAGTGAATTAGCGTCATCAATTCCCACAACAAATGGACGCTTCGGCACTTAAGTGTTGGCCACGGTTTTGCGAATTTTGACTTTGAAAACAATAACTTGAAACCTATTATTTTGAGCCCTGCATTCACATATTCACACATTTTACAGTCTTCAACCTAATGTGAATGACCTAATAAATTGTTCAATGATTCCAAACTTTTCATTTTCATTAAAAACATCAGTAGCCTTGCCACAAGACTTTGTTCAGTCAATAATCTTGTGTATTGTGGGGTTACAGGCAACGTTTAAAGGTTGGATGGAAATAATGCATGCAGCTGTTGATTCAAGAGGAGTAAGTGTGTCGTTTTGCTTTGACTGTATAAAAGTAACAAACCTAACAGCAATTATCTGACTTGAGGTACTTATTTGTTTCAGGTAGAGGAGCAACCGATCAGAGAAATCAACCTCTACATGTACCTTTACTTTGTTGTCTTCATCATATTCGGATCCTTCTTCACCCTCAACCTCTTCATCGGTGTCATTATTGACAATTTTAATCAGCAGAAACGAAAGATGAGTATTGTTGTCACTTATGAAGATGTGAAAACAGTTTTTGCAAAACACACATGCAGCTAGAAAAAGAATGTGTGATATTTAGAATATGTAAACATTCATTCATAATGGCTTGATCAGAAAAAAAACTTGCCTTCTGCCTTGGCCCAGTCAAAGTCTTGACCAGCTTGATTCTGATATTATGGGAGGGTGACCAGATTTTTGAAGATAACAACTTGGATAGCATAAGGGACACAAGCAGTTCTGAAATGTATAATAATATTAATATTAATAGCTCGTCCATGTGGTGACCAGTACTTGTGGTATGACTGTTTAAGCAACTGCTAAAAGCATAAAATTTGTATCCCTCTTGAGTTGAGAACTTGAGTTGACATGTGGCTATTCTCATTTTGATTTGTTTTTCTTCCTCATTAAATTCATTCAAATATGTGGTTAGCCTTCTCTCTCACTGGTTAAACATTTAAAAAAAAAACAAAAAAAACAAATGTGGATGAGTTGTTGTCAAATGTAAATAATGTAGAGGGTCTATTGTAAAGGCCTTTCAATGATTTGTTGTCTTTCCAAAAAAAATAATATCAGGTATCTTTGATTTTACTTAGGTGGACAAGATATTTTTATGACTGAAGAACAGAAGAAATATTATAATGCTATGAAGAAATTAGGAAGTAAAAAGCCACAAAAGCCAATACCAAGACCTGCGGTAAGTAACATTGTCATTATTCATGTCCAAGCGTGTTTGCTATTTACTAGTGTTCTGTCATTCTTGAATACGGTTTGCGTAATGTATTAACATCAACACAAAAGTGCATCAAATAATATTAGGTGATAATATAGTTGGTTTTGATATAAACTGTTAGAGATGAACATTTCTTCAGTGCAGTTGGTTTTAAAAGAAAATAGACCTACAGTGCATGATAAGCTCTTATATGTTTATTTCTTGTCTGGTTAAATAAGTCACCCAAAGCAGGTCTTAGTATGCAGTTCAACACTACTTTAAACCAATGAAATAACACTTGTATTGTTAAAAATTATTATAACTTGTCACACTTTGACAGTGTCAATCAGAAATGAGCTTTTTATCTTTAATCTCTACGGATTGTTGATAGAATGCTGATTCTGCTTGTCTTTCTGCAACTCAGAACATTCTCCAAGCCTTCTTCTTTGATTTGGTGTCCAAGCAAGCCTTTGACATCATGATCATGATGCTGATCATTGTCAACATGCTCACAATGATGGTGGAGACGGACGAGCAGTCTGACCGCATGGAATCTATTCTCAACAAGATCAATTTGGTCTTCATTGTCATCTTTACGGCAGAATGCCTGATCAAAATCATAGCCCTGCGTTGTTATTTCTTCACAGTTGCGTGGAACATCTTTGATTTTGTGGTGATTATACTTTCCATTGTGGGTAAGTTGAAATGTGGTGATTTATACTGCAAGATTATGAGGGAGTGAATTTAGGTTCCTTGAGACTTAAAGATGTGTATTTGTACCTCTCATTCCAGGGATTGTTCTAGCTGACATCATTGAAAAGTACTTTGTATCCCCCACCCTGTTTCGAGTCATTCGCCTGGCAAGGATCGGACGTGTACTTCGACTTATACGTGCAGCCAAAGGAATACGGACTTTACTGTTTGCCTTAATGATGTCCATGCCGGCACTGTTTAACATTGGCCTGCTGCTTTTCCTTGTCATGTTCATCTACGCTATCTTTGGCATGGCGAACTTTGCCTATGTGAAAAAACAAGACGGGATCGACGACATGTTCAACTTTGAGACGTTTGGGAATAGCATGATCTGCCTTTTCCAAATCAGCACCTCGGCCGGCTGGGACAACCTACTGAGCCCGATAATGTCCAGCTCTCCGGATGAGTGCAACGTTAATTTTGTCAATACTGGCACAAATACCCGAGGTAACTGTGGCAGTCCCTCAGTGGGCATAGCTTTCTTTGTAAGCTACATAATAATCTCTTTCCTCATTGTGGTAAATATGTACATCGCGATCATTCTGGAAAACTTCAGCGTCGCCACAGAGGAAAGTACAGATCCATTGAGCGAAGACGACTTTGAGATGTTTTACGAGGTTTGGGAGAAGTTTGACTCAGAGGCCACGCAGTTCATCGAGTTCTCCATGCTGTCGAGTTTTGCCGACACTCTGTCTGAGCCGCTGCGCATCGCCAAGCCCAATAAGATCAAATTGATCTCCATGGACCTCCCGATGGTTAGTGGCGATAGAATCCACTGCCTGGATATCTTGTTTGCCTTCACTAAGCGAGTACTCGGAGAGTCGGGGGAGATGGATGCCCTCAAACAGCAAATGGAGGAGAAGTTCATGATGACAAACCCTTCCAAGATTTCTCACGAGCCTATCACTTCCACGCTGCGACATAAACTGGAGGAGGTGTCAGCCGTCATTATTCAGAGAAGTTACAGGAGGCATCTGGTGCGCCGGCAGATGAAGCAGGCCTCGTACCTTTACAGACAAATCAACTATGAGACTGTCGTGGATGTGGAAAATGCTCCAGAGACAGAGGGTCTCATAGCAACTATGATTCATCACTATGGCCCTGTGGGAGGGGATTTTTTAGACACAACAGAGGGTTCGCTAATATCCTCACCACCTTCTTATGACAGCGTGACCAGGGCGGCCAGTGACCTTTCAGATGTCATCAGATTATTAGCCAGAGACTCTGAACCTGAGGATCCTCATGAAAACTATGAGGAAACATTTCTTTGAGGTCAGGTTTCGATTATGTTTGTGGGGTTTTTTTCTGTAAAAATATGCTTAATGCAAATCATGGTCAAAGATTGTTTTAATCTGAATCGGTGAAATTCTGGGAAAGTGTTATGGGGATGTTGAGAGCCTTATTTCAAAAGAGAATACTCCAATGTTATTTTGATTGAATGGAAAGAGGAACTGATTGAACTACGCACACTACTCGAAAATTGTCGGCATGGGATATCGGGATGTCAGATTAAATTCCAGGATGAATCTAAAATGCAGAATAATTTCAGAATAATTTGATTTGACTTTTAAATGTACACGCTGAGGAGAACCGTTTATAATACCAAGTCAAATTGAAACAAGAAATGTACTGGATGACTCATAGATCAAACAGTTTTTCTGAATTTGACTGAAAAAAATAAAGACTAAAACATTCTGCAGATTAAGTTCACCTGCAGATATTGTGATGACTTTTAGGTTCATCCCAAATTGTCACTCAAAAGCCAAATATCACTTAAATGGAAAAAAAAAGATTATTGGATGTATTATTGTGGTTTTACGTTTGCACTGATGTACAACAGTGATTCCCAACCAGGTGCCATGGGAGAATTTTATACACTTTTCTTAAAATGAACATTTATTACCTACTAATATAGTAGTAGTCAAAGGTTTAGAAACACCTCCAAATTCAAGAGGTCAAGAAATGCAAGCTTTTCATTCTCAAACGTGCACAGCTGTGAACTGAAGTGAAGTGTGTCATTCACATCACAAAGTTGACTGAGAAAATACCAAGATGTACAAAGCCGTTGGCAAAAGGTTCCTGAATTAAAGGATTCTAAAATGTTTCCTGTTTTGATTTACATTTTTTTTGTTGACCAAATAATTCCCTTAATATAGCTTTATAATGTTAATGACGTAAATATGTGAAGTAAACATGCCCAACAATCTTAGGAGTAATACTAATGCCTAAAACCATTGTACAATAGTTGGGTTATTATTATATAATTCTCTCTTATTTTTTTTTTTTGGTGGTCATTGGTCGTGTGCTGTGAGATTTTTTTTTTTTTTAATATAAATGGGTGCCTTGGCTCAATAAAGGTTGGGAAACACTGTCGAGGACTTGCATCAATCTGAGAGATTGTTTGATAAATATTGTCCCCAGTATATTAGAAACATTTTTCAGTATGAAAAGGTACATGTTGAGGATCAAAGGAATCCTTTGACTCCATTAGCAGATGTGCTTAACCCATGAGCAGTATTTTGACCATTTTGGGTCATTTTGTTCCACATCATTTTTATAGTATTCTAGCCAAGGGATGGCACGCTCCTGGTATTGTGATAGCTAAGTGGCCGTGCCATGTTGAACTTTGACATCTTGTCACTATCTGGGTGAAATTTCAGCTCCCTGGTGTCTTCTTTCAATTGTATCCTTTTGATGCAGAATGCCTTTGATGTAAACATCAAAGTATTGGACAAAATACTGCACAAGGGTTAAAGTCACATGTTGACGATGGCAAAGAGGGAGTATTGGCTTAGCTTCAATAGTATATTCATGTTTATTTAATTTTCTACTGTTTAGCTCAAGATTTTCAGTGTTGTTTACACACCACTTTCACTCTGACACTTGCATACCTACCTACATGTGATTTGATTCTTTGTGTGACGTTCACCAACAGTGTGAGCTACAGTAAACTTGCCCTTAGTCGTTTATTATCAAAATTTATTCTGACGAGGGTTATGGATAAGCTGTCGTTTACAGTATGATACAACATGTAAACACCACACAAGAAGGGACAGTGGCAAACTTGAAAATAAAATATTGACTATAAAATGTTTCTCTAACTACATGTTGGCCTCAATCACGCGAAAAATTGCATGGTTGCTAATCAACAATAAATCGACCCATCGATTTCTATCTAAGTTTTTCTTAGTCAATTGTAATATCTCAGTGCTTTGTGATAAGCTGAACTCAAACTAAATCAGATTCTGCCCATTGACCAATACAGAGAGTCTTATACAATACAGTTATTTAGTCATACGCTTTCTTTTACTTTCGTGTTGGTTTGCCATTCTATGGTTTACGCCAAACTTTGGTCTTGACAGGTCAAATGGCAAACTTAAAAAAAAAAAAAAAAAAAGGAAATGTGCGGTAACAGAGCTCAACTCTGTGGGCAATCTGTATTCTCAGTTGTTTGTTGGCCCTGATTACAATGCAAAATCTCCCACAAACTATTCAATATAAAACTGAAACATAAAACAGTGCCCTCAGTGAATATACTATGTACTGCCTACTATACTTAATGAAATCCCAAGACAATCTAGAAAACTAAAATGGAAATCTAAGTGATTGCAAAAGTTTTGTAACCCAAGGCCATTGTATTTTTTCATACTATGCACATCACGAGTTCATGTTGTGTACCCGACGCAAAGAAGAGCAGGGTATGAAAATTCTTAATCTTGTGCCTGATTTTGATGGTTGTCCGCACACTTCTCTGAATCTCTTTTGACAATTTTATTGGACTGTTGAATGCAGGTGGAGAAGCATTAAGAGCTAATTTTGTAATATTAAGTTTCTGAACAAGCTACAGTTGTGCATGTAAAATACATTTTTAAACATTTTGTAATTAAATGTGTGTGCAGTGTAAATAGCATAAAGGACACTTATGTGACATGTATGCCAATCATAAAACATGATCAAATTATATACAGTACATACATGCTGTGCTTACTTTTCTATATTTCCCTTGAGAACATGCTTGTATGTATTACATTTAGGTTGTATTTAATAAATATAATAAAACATCTTTTCCATAGTTGTGGATTTTACAACTCTATGCTTTAATTGTACGTATATTATTTGTTTTTTAGGGACAATTTTACATGAGGAACCAGTTAGAGCTTATTTGACCTCATTATAAGGCTGCCAAAGCTCACTGAGAGGGGAAAACAAGACAGATGTGCACAAGCCTCTGAATCAGTGCGGCTTTCTGTCCTTGTGAGTGTTTTGCCCTTTAAAGCTTGAATTTGTTTACAAATACCTCAACAAATGCAGCGCAATCATCTCTTGGAACTATCGTTGAAATTATCTGTGACAATCTTTGATTTAGTTGAATCTTTGAGGAGCTTGAACATGCAATTCGGATAATGGTACTGATGGGTGCTTAAATATTAAAACAACCACTAAAATACAAACCCTACCAATAAAGTATTTGCAAGGTAATTGCTTGATGTGGCCAGGTGTTTATTTGATTGCTCAAGAGCACATTTTCTTAGTCTACATTTCTGTACATTTGTTTGTTTTCAGTCTTCAACAAGCATTAGATTACTTATTCCAGAAACATATCCCCCAAATATTCAGTCATGTTTTGCTATAAATCTGTATTATGCTTGTGTGGGGCTGGGGTGGGTAGGGGGGTCCAATTTGGATTTTGCCCCAAAAAGATTTCCTCTCTCTGGTTGTTGGGGTGGTCAAATCCAACTCTGACCAGCTGGGACGGAGGGATAATCTGTGTGAGTGTGTAAAAAAAAAGGACACATTTTTTAATTACACACTCTCAACACATGCACCCAAATGTAAACTCTCTCTCTCTCTCTCTCTCTCTCTCTCTCTCTCTCACACACACACACACACACACACACACAAACTCACACATGCACAATTCTATTCCTTCTTCCGTACACACATTCAGCATGCAGATGCTGACTTAAATGGGCCACCCACACACAAATACAGGAGTCCACATTTACATACAACACACTATAGTTTAGCACTTTTCAACTTCCACGTTGCTTGAATTTGTATTTGAAAGTGAAGTGCCAGACATTTAGAATAAAATGAATGCATGTGACTCTAAGTCATGTGATTTTTAGCCATTAGACATGTGGCAGAGATTAAAAATGCATTACGTTTAATTAAAAATTGTATTAGCATAGATATCACATGCCTTACAAATCATCTGCATTCAGTGTGTTCTAAATCTGCATCACTGAAATACAAGACGGTTGCGGTTTTCGTCTGTACATCTGACACATTTATCTTGAGCTGAGTTTGATGAACAACTCAAGTGCAATAATTGACGAGGCATTATGGTTAGCTTACTCACTAAACATTTTAAAATTAACATTTACATCCTGACTTCTGTCCAATTATTTCGTGTTAAACAATTTTAATGAAGTATGTTTTAAAAGTTTAATTAATCTTGAGAACTATAAGACGATGATGATGACAGTGAGATGCTCAGGCTGGTTCCTACTGTTTCCTACTGGTATTATTATTATTATTATTATTATTATTATTATTATTATTATTATTATTATTATCATTAGTAGTAGTAGTAGTAGTAGTAGTAGTAGTAGTAGTAGTAGTAGTAGTATCGGTAGTATCTTTTTTTATGCCTTTCGGGTTGAATCAACGCTTTTACGATACTGCACAATACTGTGGATAAGGCAGAGTCGACTGCCACCTGCAGGAAATTTATGTACCTACAGGTTCATTTTGAGACGTTCAAAGACGTAAATAGAGTGGCATTTACATTGTCAGACATCAATTCACATTAATAGTTACTAATTTCATATTTTAAATGAGCCCTGCACTTGTTGATATGATGATTACTTGTTCATTTCTCTGTTATTGTGTTTAAAAATTCTATAAATATTAAACTGCGAAAACTAAACAAAACTGTGAGATATTTTGTTTCAAATGTAATTTGCACCTAAGAGTACAATTACTTCTGTTCAACTGTTACAAAAAAGTTAATTAAAGTGTTAAAAAAGTGAAGTTAAATGAATATTCAATTTCAATATTCAATGTCAATTCATTTTATGATAATTTTTTGATATGCATGTTTCAAATGAACCAAAACGCATGCTTAAGATAGCTGAAATTAAAATAAAAAAGCAAATGTTAAACACAGAACGGCTCGCTGAAATGTATTTAAATGTATTTAAATTAAATTAATGTAAAGAACGCCTGCCATGGTTGCCCCCCCCTACATTTTTAACACACCAAAGCTGTCCCACTTTGCCAAAAGTTTGGACACCTCTGCCCTAAAGGGACATGGAGACAAAAAAAAAAAAATATTGCGAGATCTCGCAATACCTAGACTTATTTGTTTAGGTATTGTAAACGAGAGTGACTAGGTAGATCCTTTATTGAATTTTAATAATATATTAAAGCAATTTCACCCCATCATTCCTTTTAATATATGGCATCTTTTATAGAGTGATAAAGCCCACATTGTTTAGACATTTGCAGTAATGTTTAATGAATTGACAGATTTTTTCTGTGTGTTTTCTGGGAAGTTTTTTGCCTCAGCTTTCTCTTAAAAAATTATAAAAGTAAAAATAAATGTCCATGCTCATCCTGTCAGAATTTGAATGATGAGCTTCCCAGAGAGTACCACTGATGCTGAAGAAATCACTTCTGACAACGCAGAACAATAGCAGGGGAGAAGAAATCATAGTTGAGCTTGCTTTAGATGACCAAACTTTAGCCGCCACGTCAGTTCCTTCCACATCAGAAGTCTACCCTCTAACATTCTGCTCTGCAGATGTCCCTCGGCGGCAAAGAGTTGCACACAGATGCGTTTACTGTGACAAGGGCTTTATTCATTGTTACGAACTCTCGGGACATGAAAGGATCCACACTGGAGAGATGCCACTCAAGTGTACACAGTGCAGAAAGGCCTTTAGCAGAAGCTCAAATCTGTCTAGTCACAGGCGCTCACAGTGCAGAAAAGCTGCCTACATTTGCCTCAATAGCTCTCAGTCAATGCAGGACAAGATGAAACATCGGTGTGTTCAATATACAGTACTTGCACATATGGATCCTATTAAGGTTTTAAGTAGAGATACAATATGCAAAAGCAAGAAGGGTGATTGAGACAAAACATTTGAACATCGAAGTTTAAATAAATAAATAAATACACTGAAATTGGCTGCACAGTATATTATCTGATTAGACTTCCCTGTCATGAGGGATACCCGCTGCAACATCTGCACGCATCCAGCCGCCGTTTGACGCCTCTGCACCACTGATGCTCTGGTGTTTCGTGTTTAGATCTTTCACAATACTGTATACAGTACTTACGTTAAAAAAAAAAGTAAACTAGCAGTACTAACAATTGCATGTTAAATTTTAGTGAGGGTAGTTGTCGCTGTTATCGGGCCACCCCTATACACAAAACCAACGCCCCTATTCCAAAGCGTGACGCACCGAGCCAACGGACTTCACTACGAAGAGCATGTTTCAGGAAGAAGTTGGCGCCCCTGCAGCATCAACTGTTAGCTTGTAGGCTAACTGCGAATACAATGAAATTTCGTCTACGTAGAAATTTTGCTTTTTGTCGCAGTTAAAGAATTTAAAGATGAGCGATATAGGTATGTATTCGATTGAGGAACCCTGCGAATATTTACAGTTTTGATCAATTATCTCTGCAAAAGCAAACGTGTATCATGGGCTTTACAGGCCTCGACTAATCCCTGGAACGAGACTTGTTTTGCCCAGTAATGGGTTAGCTTCGTGAAGTTAGCGGCCTCCTAGCTAGCATGTTTGTTGTTAGTATGCATATCGTGCATATACATCGGTCATAGTTAATCGTGTGCAAAAGGTTGCATACTAAGTACTGCTCTGGATTTGGTGGCACTCTGGTTAAATTGTAGCATGTTAATGTCAAACGTATGCGCCTTGTTTATAATTAAGGATACGCGAGCTTTTCTTTTTCAGTTAAATGTGGTCTGTATTCAAAATGATTGAGCAACGGGTCGAATCGATCAAATTACTTTAGTGAAAGCAGATCCATTTTACACGAAAAGGTTTTCAAATTGGCTAGGTGAAATTGCATTTTGAGCTTCCTTCTGTGTGTTTCAAGAATTCAATGTCCCCGTGTCATCGCTGGCCCTCCTGGTCCCACCATTGAGGCTGATGTCAGCAGTGATGTGGGAAGTGGTTCGCCAGAGGAACATCAAGCACTATGGGAAGCTGGAGGAGTTTGTAACCATGGTTACAGATGCGGTTCCTGATCTCATGAGTAAAAGAGAAGGGAGACTCTTGTCACTGGGCCTGAGGGCGAGGGTAAGAGAAAGCCACACCATAAATTGATGGGGCCTGCCCTGAAAACACTGGGTAATGCCACAAAATAGTTATGTTTATTTCTTTGTAGTACATTGTATCAGGGGTCTGCTCGGTAACTGCTTAAAAACTTAAATTGATTGGTCTATTGTTGTGTCTTTTATGCTCATATATAATGCCTGGTGAAATGTAATTCGTTAGACTTCCTTTGTGTTTCGTTTCCATCAGACCACACTTGAATTGTTGCGTTCTGAGCACCCCGATGATCTCAAAGCTGTGGAAACTCATCTCAACAGGATTCGATCATCTTGCATTGAAGAGGTGAGCGATGCCCGTGTCATGTTGTCAGAAAGTTATCATGCCAGTCTGTGTTCTGATCTCTAGACAAATGATCCTGTAATTGAAGCCCCAGAAGCCAACTTTATGAAGTTGGTACAAGGCCTCATAGAAGATACTGATGGCAGGGAACACTTCCTCAAGGTAGATTGAACAGCATTACAGTTTCTGAATATGTACTGTATGCATGAAAACCATTTTTGTTGAATGCTTGCATATTTTTTTTACAAGTGCCTAAACATTGACCTACATACAGTATTGTCAGGACAGCGTCTGCTGATTTTTAGTCTTATCATTTTTTATATGATAATAAGTATAATATAAGACTGAACCAAATAATCACAGGTTTTATATTTAATGAATGTAAAGTCATACAAATATCTGTCTGTCTTAAATCTGCAGGGACCATGTAGCTCAAAAGGTCCATAATTCACAAATTATGGACACAAACTACCTGCACAGTTAACCCTAGGAACCGCATCACAAACTGTTCAAGATTAGACGTTAGACTCGAACACACAACAAGGAGAACATTCATACAATTTCTCAGATGCTTCAGATTAGTCCAATCGTTTTGAATGTGTCATTGTGACTGAGAAAATGTGTGTTCATTTTAACCCGTAGAACGTGTTTCCTATGGAGTATGGCCCTGACTTCGACACAGCACTGGAGACTCTTATTTGTGAATTCTTCACAAGGCTGGAGGAGCTGCTGCCTATTCCAGATTTCAAGCAGGTGCGCAAAAAAACAAAAAAAAACAAAAAACAACTAATAAAGCGAAACAGTTCAACCTTAGTTGTACCTGTAAACCTCTGCAAAGAAGAATATAGATAATTTAAGCAAAAAAATTGGCATTATTACGATTCTTAAATTGAAACATCCATCCATTTTCTATAGCTACTTATCCCCACTAGGGTCACAGGCTTGCTGGAGCCTATCTCAGCTGTTAACTGATTGCCAGCCGATTGCAGGGCACACAGGGATGAACTACCATTTACGCAGCCAATAGCACCTAAGGATAATTTAGAGTGTCCAGTACACCTATCATGTATGATTTTTGAATGTGAGGAAAAGCTGGAGAAAACCTATGCGGGCATGGGGAGAACTTGAAAACTCCACACAGGGAGGCTGAAGTGAGCTGCAATTGTACGCAAGACTATGAACTGTGAGGCGGACATGCTAACTACACTTCCACTTCGCCGCCCTAAATCTAAATAATGTTGTCTTATGTTTTCTTTTAAGACTGCGTCTTGGCTTAGTGCTGCCCCCTCTGTCCTTGAGGAGTATATACAGTGTGTATCAACTGGAGAAGACCTCAAATTTCTCCTCCAAAGCAAAGAATGCCATGGAAAATTGGCAAAAAATACAGTTGGTAGGGTCTTTGTACATTTTCAGAAAATTGTGGAGGTTGTCCAAGATACTTGTTTCAATCATTTCTTTTTCCCCCATCGCACAGCTGCTTTTCAGTCGGACGATCTTCTTATCCCATCGTTGTCTCTGCCCCCCTCTTTGGAAGTGGCCATCGCGTCTCACCCCAGCCCTTGTGACGATGACCACAATGTTCCTCAGATAGTCATGTTCGATGAAGAATTGTCCACAAACCCTTCCACTTCAACTGACTTTTCAGATTCTCCAAAAAGAGCTGATATGTCCTCATCTCCCTGTCAAAGACCGCAGCTAGCTACACACAAATGCTCCGAATGTGGCAAATGCTTCAAGCATCATTCTGTGCTGGTGGAGCACCAGCGGGTCCACAGCGGCCTGCAGCCTTACAACTGTTCCGAGTGCGGGAGGGCTTTTCGGACAGCTACTCTGCTGGCCGGCCACAGGCTGCGCAAATGCAAAAACGCGGCATACCTGTGCATAAAATGCGGAAACAGCTTTCCCTCATCTCTGGACAAATTCCGACACCACTGCCCAAAACGAGGGCGCAACTATGAGTGCGGGCAGTGTCGAAAGACGTTCCAAAAGTCAAGCAGCCTGAAAGAACACCTCCTCACTCACGTTCAGAGCCGCCTTTTTAAGTGCAGTCATTGCGGCGAGGGGTTTCCCGGCATCGGCGATCTCAAGTATCACCAGCAGGTCGACCACGAAAAGCCGTACCAATGCAAACAATGTGGCAAGAGCTTCATCTCCTCTAAATGTCTGCTGAAACATCAACAACGGCATAATGAAGTCAGCGAAATGGAGGCCTCCAAATTACTGAGCGGAGGTAAACGCAAAAAATGCAGCGCCACTCATCGGGTTTCCTCCTTGCCCTCGAGAAAACTGGCTGTTAAATTGGCCTACCCTCGGGGACGAGTCACCCACAACTGCCCGCTCTGCGGAAGGGGCTTCAAATATCGCTTTGAGTTTCTGGAGCACCAGCGGTTCCACACGGCCGTCAAGCCGTACAAATGCTCTCAGTGCGGGAAAGCCTTCCGCACCGAGGCCCATCTGTCTGGCCACCGGAAAAGGAAGTGCAAGAACGCCGCTCACATTTGCACCAAGTGCGGCTGTCAGTTCAGGTCCATGCATGAAAGCGTCAGGCACCAGTGCATGCAGCTGCTGACCAAATACGAGTGCTCGCACTGCGGGAAGACCTTCAAGATGGCGCACCTGCTGAGGAACCACCAGATGACCGAACATCAGCTCCCCTACAGCCCCAACCATCGCTTCAGGTGCCGATACTGCGACGAGACCTTCCCCGGGATCAGCGAGCTCAAGTATCATCAACGAGTCGACCACGATAAACCCTACCAGTGCCAGGAGTGCGGCAAATGCTTCCTGTCGGAAAAGTGCTTGTCCAATCACGAGCTGCGCCATAACGACGACAGGCCGGAAAGCTGCCCGGTGTGCGGCCGCGGCTTCCGAAACCGCTACGACTTAAAGCAGCACATGCGCACGCATACGGGCGAGCGTCCCTACCAATGCACGCACTGCTCGCAGTGCTTCTCCACCGCGGGCGGCCTGAGGAGCCACACGCGAGTTCACACAGGCGAGAAGCCGCACGTGTGCCCCGATTGCGGGAAGGCTTTCTCCCAGATGGGCGCCATGCGCACCCACCGGCTCACCCACACTGGCGAGAGGCCCTTCAAGTGCTCGGTGTGCGGCAAAGGCTTCACCATGGCGCACAAGGTGACGGTGCACATGCGCGTCCACACCGGCGAGCGCCCGTATGTGTGCTCGCAGTGCGGTAAAGCCTTCTCTGACGGGAGCGTACTCAAGCAGCACATGCTCAATCACTCGGGGGTGCGACCTTTCCACTGCCAAATCTGTCCCAAGACGTACACCTGTCTCAACCACCTGAGAAGACACCTCAAAAGTCACTCCGGCATCAACTGACTCCGATATTGAGCAGTGCCTCAGCATCTTTGTGAGGCAAAGGTGAATAATTCTTCCGGCAATGTCATTGCTGTTTGTGTGCCAATCACTAGGGGGCAGTAGCTCCATTTGACGCTGTGTTGCTGGTTTATACCAGCTGGAATCGAGGATTGTAAGAGAAGCCCATTCCTGACGGGGATTTAAAAAAAAACACAGAAAACATAACTGTGCAAGCCTACGTATAAGCCCGTCCAGTGGCAAGCACCGTTTGAAACACAGCTGCATGAAGTCCAAGTCATTGTCAACTGGAATGTAAAAGTTGACTTTATTAAGGTATTTTTAAGTCATACTTGGTTAGGTGTTGTCATATGAGAGAGATGAGTAAAGTGACGCCTGATGAGTATTTTTTTACTCCTCCTGATTTGCTGCTGATTTAAAGATAAAGGCTAGTAAAATGTAAATGAATTAAATTTCCACTTTTATCTTTAAATACCATGTTCCACCTTGAGCAAAATACAGATCAAAATTTGTTTATTTTCCCATCACTATCTTTGCTATCCATATAAAGAAAAAGTGGCAGAAACCAGATTCTGACAGGAAAATGAAAGAAAAAGCACTACTGGAAATGGGTCTGATTTTTTTTTTTTTAAAAAAAGGAAAAAAAATCTCCACTGGTGGAAGATAGAGATTTTTTTTTTCCTTGTAGGAAATGGCTTCCATGGGATCACACTGTTTAACCTTAAATGACTTGTTTTTAAATGTTCACTGATAGACATGTGGAGACAAGTGAGCTATGGGTTGATCATAATTCACAAGTTTATCTGGTCCATTTACATTTACTGGGCGTCTGCTGAAATCATGGTTTAGACTGCAATTACCCCCGGTCCTGACTGTCGCCTTGTGGCATCTGTAAACCGGATGACCAATCACTTTTGTCTTTTGTGGATTGACTCGCATGAAAATGAACACTGGAATTACAACAGTCATGGTGATGAATCTGTTCCAGCTGTTTTTGTTTTGTTTTTTTTAGGGGGGGAGGACTTGTTTGATGCATATGTTCCACAGAGCGGTAGTTTTTGGACTCATAATTGCATCATTTTCTAACTTAAACCTTGTTTTTAATAAAAGTGGTTCTGTGTTCAGCCCTTTAAACTCAAGTTTGGTTTTTTTTCGCACTGACTCAGATTTGCTTCTCGTCTTGTCTACTTAACATCATGGTCCTGTGGAAACACGTTTTCTCTGCCAAATACACTGGCCAGAAGCAGCCGTCATTAGTTCACATGTAGGCCTGCTTGTGCTTTGTTCTTATCTTAATTTTTGAAGGTACAACATGTCTTGGTTTCCCTGGAGTAATGATAACACGAGTGAGCTCATTGTGTGATCTTAAAACTGTCCTCGTCATGTTGATAGAGTTCATTTTTCCCCATCTCCTTTAATGTGCAAACCTTTCCCTTTTGTGGGACACTTTCTAAGGTAACTGAAAACAAAGCCAATTTCTAATTTCTCTATTAAACTGGAGTTTAATGTGGATTTAAGAGAAATTCTATAAGGAAACATCCTGAAACAGGCATTACAATTTATACACGGTGCCATAAAACCGAACTGATTTATTACGAGGACTAGCTCGTAAACATAGATCATTACCAGATGTCCCCCTCACTCCATCTTCTCTCCCGCCTTGCATCTGCACACTGTGAGCAACTGTGTCTCCAAGAAAAGTGAGCTCAGTGGAAAGACTGAGTCCAGGACAGTCCCAGCGTACACGTATGTCCACAGCAACCATGAAACATCCATCCCACTCATCACCTGGCCAAGTGAACCAAACATTCCGTTTTCTATTCCATGGGTGTGTACGGCGCTGTGAAACGCTCCCTCTCAAAATTATATCCTCAAAGTCCGCTAGATGGCACTGTAATTCTTCCTGCTGCACTTTTTGAGGGAGCCAAAAATTCCTCCCACCCTCGTGCGTCTCTTTTCTCTTTGAATGTTCATATCAGGTTTGGGGAGTTGAACCAGATGTATTCACTGAGGAAACTTTTTACACACTCGAAAAGTAGCCCAAAAGTTTATGTCAAATTCCTTGTTTGCAAAACAGATCCTGCTGCCCATAATGACTTTCAATGCAAAATTTATTCAGCCGTCAAGTGTTAACTATTGAACCTGGTTTCATTTGTTCAAGTGTTTAAATTCAAGCATTCGAGTAAAAGTTTCCTCCCTCGGAAAAAGAAAAACAATATGAACATTCTTTTTAGATCTTGGATGAAATACGTGTTTGGTACATCCATAATTCTCCTTAGAGTCCTTATAAGGAAGCATGCATATCTGAGATTGTGTGTAAACCTTTAGCCTATGCGCGTTCTCGCCAGCTGTAGGTCTCGTGCACGAAAAAAGACGCGTGCACGTCCCCTCCTCCTTCGTCGTGCGCGTTGTCCTCCTCTGCGCGATCTGGCTCTCGCCTGGACGAACTGCGGCGGGGCGGTGGAACCCAAAAGGTTTTGCCGAATTCGATCATACAGGACCCGGGTTTAGGGTTTCGGGCATCTTTTGCTTCAGCTTCTTCGGGGGATTTATTTGTTTGACATCATTTTTAGCAGTTCAGCCATGGAGACTTTTAGAGGGCTCCTTGTGCTGCTGTGCGTCCTCCTGGCCAGAGCGCAAACGCAGATCCAAAGATCCAGGTCCGCGGGTAGGTTTCAAATGATTCATTTATTTGAATGTTATTCTATGTTAAAAGAATCCTATCGCAAGTTGTCGCGTCATCTTTTAATGTAAGCGTGATGCATGCTAAAGTGACACTCCCGCAATCGATGGTCCAGATGTGCACTGTTGCGTTCAAGGACACTGAAATGAGATGTAAAATTCAATGGAGATTATAAGTATGACGCTCACGTTGGAAATCTACAAGACTGAACGTGTGAACATGGAGACCCACGGTGCATGTCGGTGAATTTGAGTGCGTAATTAAGAATAAGATGCATTTCATGAGGTTGTTCAAACTGAAAGAAGATGGCTCTCTGGAGTTTTTGCCATTTGGGGGGTGCATGAGTTGTAGACCCTCAGTTCTTATACTGACAGGCCTGCAGGAGTCTGCTAGCACCTCAGTTAGGCCTACCATGCTAGGGCTTCCTTTTTCCAAACTTTGGTTGCACATTTGTTGCGCTGATGTTCTGCAAATGTCTACTGTCATGACTTATTTGTTTGATGTGTGAACAGAATGTCCAGTTGACCTTTTCTTCGTATTGGATACATCCGAGAGTGTGGCCCTCAGACAGAAACCTCCCAACTTTTACATTGACCAGATTAAAGAATTTACCAAGCGATTCATAGATGAACTGAGGGACATGTAAGAACACACGCATGGTCTTCATCTCGCAATGTATTTTGATGGCTTGTCGAGGTACAATCTTGTCCCTATTTTTGCTCCTCATAGGCGCCATCGATGTGACCGCTACCTGACGTGGAACTCGGGGGCATTGCACTATAGTGACGATGTCATTTTGGTGCGTGAGCTGAGTGACATGAGCACTGATCGCCAAGCCCTGAAGAATGACATTGACACCATCAAATACATCGGAAAAGGGACCTACACGGATTGCGCCATCAAGAGGGGTCTTGCTGAACTGCTCATAGCGTAATGATGATTCATAATATGAAAATCAATCATTTGAGGAATCTACTGAACTAGGTTTATGTTGGCTATTCTGATTTTTGCGCGGGAGGACCTATCCTCCCATTTTTTGCTGAAAAGCTCACCCATTCGCTATTTTGCATTCTCCAGGGGTTCCCACTACCATGAGAACAAGTACATTGTGGTGGTGACTGATGGCCATCCCATTACTGGCTACAAAGAGCCTTGCGGAGGTGTGCAGGAGGCCGCAAACGAGGCTAGACTGCATGGTGTCAAGGTGTTCGCTGTTGCCATCTCTCCTGATCAGGAGGTACATACACCTGTTTTGTTTTTATTCTATAATGGTGAGCCACCTCATTTACATATTCAAATCAAATACCTTCTAATGTGGGCGGAACAGTGGAAGACTGTTTAGCACGTCCGCCAGTGGAGAGGTTGTGGGTTTAGTTCCAGGCTCCGTCCTATCTGCATGGGTGCATGGGTTTTCCTCTAAATTAGCTTTAGCTTATCCCATATGCCTGTAAAAACACATTTTTCTATTTGTTACTGACTGAAAATGACATTATATTTAGACAGTTAAGTTGTGATTGGTCATCGCTACTGCTCAGCTTGCAATTGTCACAGAACTGAAGAGGTGAGCCCGGATTGGTTGTTGCCTGAGCTTTGAGCATCAGTGTTATCATTTACAGTTGACAGAAAGTGGATAAATGCATTTTCATATGTATCAATTGGATATGACAAATATATGTTTTAATCAAATTAATTATAGATAATTAACTTGGTTAAGTCAAATTCATCAATATTAAAGAGATTATAGACATATACAATCTCTTTAATAAGGAGCCATTCGCTGTGAGAGTATTTCACATGGATGTTTTATGTGTGGTTGGTTTGGAATCAATTCTCACATATTATCTCTTCCTTATATATGGGCAGAGATATTGACATTTTTGACTTTCTACAGGATGTTGGGATCATATGTGATTTTATTTCAAGTGACGCCCTCCCAGAAGAACATTTGGGGTTTTCAAATATCACACATATCACACATTTACTGTTGTAGTTAATCAGAATCAAGAGTCAAATAAATTAATAAAAGCCCAAAAGGCAAGAATCAAAATAAAAAACAAAAACACCCCAGGACAAGACTTGACATGACATAACGGGGATGTGACTTCTGACACAGGCCAAGACAGCAAACGGAATGAACAAACACAAAGAAATAAATGAGGGAACAAGTAAATGACTGTGGCGACAAAGCGGAACACCTGGACAAGCCACGAGTGGCTGAGGGCGTTGATTGGAAGACACAACCATGACAATCAAATATGTGGAAACAAAACAAAAGAAAAGAAAACAAAAAGGCATACAACGGGCAAGACAGGGCATAAGCCACAAGAAAACAAGACTCAACTTTTTTTTTTTTTGCTTTGCCAAGCAGTTTTGCTAATCAATGACTTCATTTGAGAAGCAACTTACACATTCGGAGGAGCAATTTTTTGCTGCTTATTTTTTATTTATTTTGTTATTTTTGCAAAATAATATTTGAAACTCACTATTTTGAAAAGAGCCAACTATTTTATATGATTTTAAAGTCATTTTAAACCTAAGGGCATGGTTATGTAAGCGCATCTAGCTTAGCTAAGCTTTTTAGAACATTCTCGTGGTACTCGTGGAGAACAAATATACATCCTGTGTTGGATGGATGTCGAAGATATCCCATTTGTGTTTGTCTTCTTAGGATACCAGACTCTCTATCATCGCCACCGACCAAAACTACAGACAGAACTTCACAGCTGCAGATGACTCCAGAGCCACAAAGATGGGAACAATCAGAACCATCATAGATATGATTGTATGTATTATATCCCGACTGTAATTTTCAGAATGTTATGTTCAAGATCTTAACATTTTGTCTTCCTCTTTATAGACAAATGAGACCAAGGACGTGGTATGTCTGATAATCATTTTTCCATGTATTACAACAGTATTTATGAGTTTGTGTTTTTTTTAAAGCTCTAAACCTGATTTGTCTCTTTTTTTCAGTGCTGTTCATTTGACTGCAATGTAAGTGCTCAATATGAAGACACACATGTTTTTTTTTTTCTTTTCTTTTCAATGACGGCTGTCATCACCTGTCATTTTGCTTTGCAACAGGCTCCAGGAGGCCCAAAAGGACCAGATGGAGACACTGGCGGCATGGTATGAAGAGACAAGATTTTGCTATAAAATTATCTATGTGAAAAATTTGTTTCACTTACCCATGGCAAATTGACATGTACGTGTGAAACAACCTTCTTTGGAATTATAGCCCAGTGTGTTCTTCTTTTACCTTTCCACAGGGAGAAACTGGAAGACCAGGAATGCCAGGAGAGAAAGGAGATATTGGAGCAATGGTAGGTGATTATTAACATTCAACCTTTTATACAGTATCCTCTGATCTGAATACGGTTAATGATACAAAATATTGTCAACATACTAACCATCTTTGTCACTATCTTACAGGGCAGCGTTGGAGATCCTGGTCCTGTTGGATACAGTGGAATGAAGGTAAAACATCCATGACAACACTATTGACCCCAATGTGTCATAGTCAAATTTGAGGCAAGGCACTCGGCCATGTCAATAGATAAGAGAACGTCATTCATTTGAATCTATATTAGTCATAATTAGAGTTTTATCATTAAAAAATTACATTAAAACAAAATTCCAAAATCAATTTGATTTTCTTACAATGTGTGCTTTTCTGTTTGCAGGGAGACCGTGGTGGTCGAGGAGAGAAGGTATAATCAAGTCATCCAAATGCAAAACATTCACCTTTCATGTGCTAGGATAAGTGTATAGCGTAACTGTTGTATTTCAAATGTCCTTTGCAGGGAGAAAGAGGACACAAAGGCTACAAGGTGAGCTTGATTTCGAAGCCCGACCTTCTACAGTACTCTGCGAGCATCTATTTGTATTTGGATCTTTGACATTTGTGTCACTTTCTCTTCTTTTTGTGACTCTTCAACAGGGAGACAAAGGTCTAAGGGGAAATGATGGAGTTGATGGGCGTAAGGTATGCAACAAAACACTTGCCAACTTGTGACAGATATCAAAGAACCATTTGATTGTCTATAGAATAAAAACAAATATATATATATATATATATATATATATATATATATATATATATATATATATATATATATATATATATATATATATATATATAAAGAGAGATAGATAGATAGATAGATAGATAGATAGATAGATAGATAGATAGATAGATAGATAGATAGATAGATAGATAGATAGATAGATAGATAGATAGATATAAAGATAGATAGATAGATGCATTGATAAATAGATTAGAAAGAATTTTCTGATTTTAATAATGTAGTCATCACCTTTGTTTTATAATTCATCTTTTGTTCTGATTAGGGTGAAGCTGGTTTCCCTGGTCTTCCTGGCTGTAAAGGATCTCCTGGGTCAGATGTGAGTTCAAGATCTCAATCAATTTATTGACAGCGCTGTGTAGCGTCAGGCAGTCTTATGAGTGCCCCCTAAGTCATTACAACCAACCCACCATTGAGCACATTTAGCCCAACTGACTTGACAGTATGTAAAAATTAACGATAACAAAAGTCATAGCATTTGACTATTTGTCAATGTAACCTGCAATCATCGGAGATGACCAGATAAATGGTGAATGTTTTGTTATTGTTTACTGTTACTGTTTTGTGTTGGGGTTTTTTTGTTTTGAACTGTTAGATGGAGGGAAACCACTGCCTTACCCCACCACATTACTCTATTATGGTCATTACAAATGAGTACAATTCAAATGATCATTGCACTTATCTATTCACAGTCATTTAGGCCTGCCACACAGCAAGTAACACAACCATTGCGGCGCGTGCAGTGTTTAGCAACTCGCTGCCATGAGCGGCGGACCGTTGGCCACTACTTGTTGTGATTCAAACATGGCAAATTGGGATGTTGCAAATGTCACATCAAATCAGAGATGCACATTCAATTTTGGGTGCTAAATGTAGACGAGTCCCAACTGACCACTCTGGCAACAGCCACATCTTTTTGTGGTTCAATCACAAATAATACAATACAATATAACAAGAAAGTTTCCAGCTGTAATAGTTTATGATGATACACTTCAGTTGCATTTTGCGCATGTGCGGCCTTACATGATTTATACTGACATTAACAGTCACTATATAAGGGAAATGCTGTAGCTTGTGTTTACAGAATTTTTCTTGCAGCGACTCAAGGTTTAGTGCCTGCAAACGCCCTCATGAGCACCCTGTATTTTTTGCTTTTCTTTGTCTTATTTGTCCATGTAAACATTACAGAACAGCCTATGTGCGGTCACTTTTATCCACCCCAGTCTCAGGCATGCTGTTTACAAATTAGCCAATAGCTACAGTTGTACGTATGTTTGGTAGTGTAACTCCATGACAGCCTTGACCAATATCAGGCCTAGAACATGGCTCTTTAATCACTGCTAGGTTTACATTCTTGCTGTCAGTTTGTATAAATGAAGCCATATAGACATATTGCACACAAACACACACATGTGCATGCAGGCCTGGCTGCCACAACAATTGAATGCTGTGGTTTCAACTGTAGCTGTTTTTGTCTTGCAGGGTCTTCAGGGTGAGTCTGGACCAAAGGGAGACCCAGGTCCTTATGGGCCAAAAGGAGAAAAAGTATGATATTATACTCAAGTAGTTGTGTTTCATGTTTTGAAATCATTATTGTGTATTAAGTAATCTGGTGCTTATTCCAGGGAGATAGCGGAAGAGATGGTGAACCAGGAAGACCTGGAAATTACGGGCCTTTAGGACCTCAGGTAAACCAACAGATAGAGACTCCCTCATGCAGAAAACCTGACATGTAAAGTTCTGACATAATTTTCTGCGGCAGGGTGATCGTGGACCCCGTGGAGCCAATGGAGACAAAGGAGAGCGTGGTGATGATGTAAGTTCACCCAGTGAGTGCCAGAAAAAGCCAAATTTCTCCCAAAATGGTCACGTTTTTATCATTTCCTTAATGTTTCAGGGTGCACCGGGACCAGATGGACCTCGTGGCGAGATCGTAAATAATATTCATTCCGATCACAGTTGTGTACATTGTTGGTGCAATAAGTCCTCATGGTTGGTTATCTCCTGTAGGGAGCAGTTGGAGAGAAGGGGGAGCAAGGTTCTCGTGGAAACAGAGGACCAAGAGGAGAAGCAGTAAGTGATGATGATGTGTAGAGAGCTGCATGTGCAGAGAGGACTATCAAACATTTTATTAGTCCCCCTGTTGCACTATTTACAATTTGCATACTGTACAGACTATTTACCCATAAGCCAGAATAGACAGCTGCACATCGTGTGAAAGAAAAAAAAAACAAACAGATGTCCGAGGTTATCAATCCTAACAGTTGGCATTTCGGTATTGTGCTCAAGGGCCAAGAACTGAACTGGTTCCAATATGTACGGCATTGTTCAGACAGAGACATTAGTACTCGGTTCTCATGTTGTTTTACATGTCATTTCTATCAACTGTACAACTTCAAATGCTTTCTCCCATTGGGTTGGCTAGTTCATTGTGAGGGTGCTTCAGCAACCTTCAATCCAAGCACCTCCAAAATTTGACATTTAGACATATTATATATATTTTTTTCTGTTTCATCTTAACAAAATACAGTGACATTTCAATTTTGCCCTGAAAATTGTTTAATTACTATAACTCCAACCCCTGATGTGACTGAATGCCCCCCATCGGGTGTGCAATGAAAATGCCAGCAGCCCTAAACTTCCGATCCCAACATCACCATTGCCATCTTAACAAAAATTTTGATTCAATTCCAAAATGCACAACCTCCGTGAAAGAGGTGTGCCATCATAATCAAGAATCAAGATTCTCATTTACTACAATTCAGAATCAATATATAATGTTCCAAAATAAAAAAAAAAAATAAATAAAAATAGAAATTAAAATACCACCTTCTTCCGCTGTCCATGCAACTAACCTGGTTGTGTGCTGCCAAGGAAGAGGTAACAACATCACATCACACGTTAACAGCGTCTTGCAAAGGCCAACTTTAAAATAAACACACAAA
Source organism: Hippichthys cyanospilos (assembly GCF_059441005.1). Classification (NCBI taxonomy): domain Eukaryota; kingdom Metazoa; phylum Chordata; class Actinopteri; order Syngnathiformes; family Syngnathidae; genus Hippichthys; species Hippichthys cyanospilos. The sequence continues at coordinate 12,829,400 of NC_142380.1, forward strand.
ATTGTCAATCCCAGTAATGGCTCCTGGTACAATTTTATTTTGAATTTGGCCTTATCAGTGGTGGTTGCTACCATCTAGCTCAGAGGTGTCAAACTCAATTTTGTCACAGGCTATTTTGTAGCTACAACTTCCCTCATAGAGCCCATATGATGAGGAAATCAAATCCATTTTAAACCGCCTCGTAGTATTTTTAGTGAACACAACAAATTGATGATTTAGTAGTTTTGAACTCAGAAGTAATGTATAAGAGTTTGTTGAATTGTTATGTTACTGCAACAAAGTTATTAAGTTATGTAACAAAACAAATAAAAAAATATGGCAAAAACTCTATTATACATGACAAGTTACATTTTTGGATCTGAGTTCAGCAAGTCATTGAAATTTACATGATTTGCTTTCACTGGCCACATACAATTGGCCCCTGGGCCCTGAGTTTGGCACCTGTGGTCGAGCTTTACCACAACTCAATTTTTATTGTCATCACATCATAGGCCTGCCAACAGTAACACACACACACACACACACACACACACACACACACACACACACAAAAACAATCAATGATAATCAGGATCCTAAGAAACTGCTGGTCAATTATGCTGTCATTGCACACAAAGAGCAGGGTGCATTCAAACGCTGTCTGACATTTCCAATTTAGACAGAAAATGGTCCATCATCCAGCAAACATTAATAACTGCAAATATTTAAATAATGGGCTGGGGTAGGGCTTGAACATCAATAAAAGCTGACATATATCAAAAAGTAATTCTTGTCTTATAAAATAGTAGAAAAAAATAAATGAATAAATAATGAAATTCCCATCAAATATTTTTTCATAGAGGGTTGCTGACATCCTTGACTAGTGCTTATCTAATATTAAGCCAGTTGAGCACTGTAGTGCTAACTGTGACCATTGAATGTCAGTGTTGGCATACATACTACACAGATGTTACATACTTGTAATTCTAAGTAAGGAATGGAAATCAGTCTTTCATATGATACCGCCTATGTTAACATAGACGTAGCTCACAATATTCTATCAGCCTAGAAAGGTGAGTGAAAATGCTAAATATATTAGGCACTTTAGAGGTTGCCTTTTCCAATAATGCTTGGCACTGAAAGAGTTTACATTAGGTGGTCCATCAAGTCTTTCATGGTAATCAAATAACAAGGATTTTATCTTCCATTGTAGTGGTTGGCATGTCAGTGGATAAAAGAATAGAGTAGCAGTTGTGGTCCACACACTGTTTTTGAGGAATAATGGCACTTTTCTTACAATTCAAAACTTATTACAGTAAATGACAAAAAAAAAACCACACACACACACACACACACACACACACACACTTGAATGTCTACGTGTTATTTTGTCTTGTAAAGCAGACTGGAATAGATCATAACAATTCTTTGCACAACTATAGATTGAAACAAAAGTCAATCAAATCATTTTGAATCAAAAATCAACTCTGATCTGAATCGAATTGAATCATGATATTCCCTCCCCTTTTCAGCGGTATGGAGTTTGGCGACGTACTCTAGCGTTCCACTTTAACTGAATTCCTCACAATTCATCTTATCTCACGTTTGACTCCAGCTGCTTTATTGCCTAGTGTGACTGGCCCTGTAAATTGTCATACATTTGTTCTTTTCCTTGCCAGGGGGAGCCAGGACCCCGTGGAGAGCAGGGACGAGAGGGCTCAACTGGCCCCAACGGAGACCCTGTGAGAACTACACACACTTAAATACAATCATACATACATGCAGGAAATACAGTGGCACACTGTTCTCAGCTTGTTGTTTCATCCTGAAACTTCATAAAACACCCACTATTCACTTCAACGGCTTTTTTTCCCATTCAGAGGAGAATTTAGTGTGCATGAGCATTCACGTTTCACACTGGTGGGGAGCACACTGGGATGGGACAATTTTAACAGTGTTGAACCTGGCTGTAGCCCCAGAGTGCTGCCCACTCATGCATATGCGTTCTCCTCCCGGTTTGAGTGATCAACCCCTCCCGGGAACATCTACGCTCATTCTTTCCCCTCTGACTCAGTTCTTCTCTACATCTCCCGCAGCCAAAGCCTCAGTATGGTTCTTAATGAGACTCCAGGCAGTGTATCAAAAATAATGCTCTACATGGATTACTTGCGGTAGCCTCAGTGATGTCAGAACTTTCAATGGATCCTTTGTGCTCCTATTTTTTCCCATCACAACTGACAGGAAAGTAAAGAACTACTGTTCAAAGTAAAAAAACAGTCATGCTGGGCCACCCTTTTTGATTTTTTTTTAGGGGGAAATACACACAGTAGCAACTATATGCAATGCTTTTGGAATCAAGAATAATTAAAAATTGAATACTGTTGAAATATCCAGACAACACTCTATGGCAGTACTTCTCAGTTATATTTTGCCAAGCGCCCCCAGGAAAGAGACAACTTTTAGTGCCCCCCCCGCCGACACACACACACTCGGCACGTTGACTACTGACTATAAATAAGATTATTACTGTATTTTCCACACTATAAGATTATAAGGTGCACCTTCGGTGAATGGCCTATTTTAAAATTGTTTTCATATATAAGGCGGTGCGCCTTATAAGGTGCATAGAATAGAAGCTACAGTAATGGCTGGGGTTGCATTATGCAGCCACTAGATGGAGCTGCTTTAAAGAGAACGTCAACAAAACAATCAAACGAGTCAGTCAGATTTTATTAATAGAATTTAAACCAATTGAATATATATATTTTTTAATGAAATTACAACCAAAAAACTCTTTGGTTTTGTTTTGTTGATTTAAAAATAGTTTCTGACTTTATTTTATAAAATCGCGCGTTTACAAAAACTTGTAGTTTTTGCGTATTGTTTCAAAATTGGAGGATATAGAGCATATCACATTTTCAAACAGGGTGTTTTAAAATTTATACCTGGAAAAAAGACATTTATAATGGAAATGCAAATGTGAAAAAGTAACAATTTACCTTGTTATTAAGTTATTTTATTTTTTGTGTCCCCAAAAAATGAAAACTCACAGTTTATGCATGGTATAAGGCGCACCTGATTATAAGGTGCGATCACAGCTTATGAGGAAATTGAAGGCTTTTTGGTGTGCCTTATGGAACGGAAAATGCGGTATCTATATAAATTGCATAAATGTACCTGTCTGTATACTTTACTGTAACAAAAGAAAAAAGCAATATAAATCAACTTTCAGCAACCATGAACTATTTTTGACAGCGTTTATCCAGGTTACAGCTTAGTCTAAAACAGAAAAAAATAACCCAGTGCATCAAAGTGCCTGAAACTAATCTTTAAGTTTACAAAGCCGAAAAACTTGACAAACCTGAACTTGCCTCTTTAAAAACTGAATGAAATAATTTAATCGGTAGAACCTTAATCTTGCCTAAAATGTATTGTTAAGTGTGTCAAAATGACTGCTTTTCCTAAATTAATTCAGGCAATAGCACAAGTCAAATGTCCAGTGTATTTTGTGGTTTATATTATGTCCTTGAAGCCAAGTCCATACAGACTAAATAAATCACCGCCTGCAGTCAGGTTTGGATTTTCTATGCCTAAAAAAAAGTATGATATCAGAGCACAGTTACAATGTGGACTGAATGCTCATGTAGCAGCTGGGCCCAGCTGCTGTTGACACCGGTCCAAATGTAATAACTAAATGAAGACTGCCTGAAAACTTGGTATTTCCCATTGATGGCCATGGCACAACATGACCATCAATTACACTACTGTATTTGAATCATTCTTGGGAAACATTCAGTAATGTTGTGCTTAAGTGTCGCAACATTCAGTAGTTGTTACTTGAGGGTCATCCAAAAAAAAAAAAGTCGAGATCACTTCTGGTTTCCAAAACCATGGAACTGAAACCATTTAATCAGTAAATCTTGATGGAATTATGAAATTGAACACTTCTAGAAAAGTATGCATTATTACTGTTGCTTTTTTTGTTGAGGGCAATTAATCAGGCTTGGGAAGCATCCATCACTTCTAACTTATTAATACATGTTTTAGCATCACAAAATCAATCTCATTGCTTCAGTTCGCTCTGGTAAGACATGCTAACGGTGCTGATGTTCTGCAGGGTGAGCCCGGCAGAGACGGTTCCCCAGGATACAGAGGAGATGAAGGCCCCCCTGGACCAGAGGTCAGTCTCACTACAAAAATATACCCACGTACGATTGAAAATTAGTAGCAGAAATTTTATGTGTAAGGTAATTGACGGAAGTATTTATGTATTGTAATATTTTAACGTCACTGTTTTCACAAGCGATAACAGCTAGATTTTGCACTGTAAGCAAAAGGCATTGTTATTATATAACCTTAGTATTGCGCTTGTTGCCTTTGTCACAGATGCTGTCACACGCACACAGAACCATCATAAGACCATCTAAATGTTTTCAATATGCATGACACGTCATGTTTCATATGTTTCCCATCTCGTTGTTTCTTTTCTCTCCCAGGGACCCAAAGGACCAAGAGGAATCAAAGGGTCTGCTGGAGACAGAGGCCCAATGGGAAGCAGGGTAAGTGAGGACGACTTAGGAGGATACAGATGTCTGACATCCATCATAAGCTCTGCCACAACTTTTGGATGTGTGTGTGCAATCTGTAAATGTGATCTTGTCGCCATTGTCAGGGAGTGGACGGTGTTCCAGGAAACGGTACTGCGGGTTGCCCAGGATTCCAGGTGTGTATTTATCGGGATGGAAAAAAACGTTGTGACAATATGCCTGTACATACATTCTTATTATTGTAACATTTATATCGATTTTTTTAGGGTTATCCCGGCCCTCGCGGAGATGCTGGAGAACCTGTAAGTTTTGCCTCATTCACGTAAACTTAACAACAACTTAACTATGGTAATATTAGTAACACTGTTCCGTGATGGCCTTCAGGGTGGCAAGGGAACCCCTGGACCCAAAGGAGATGACGGAGAACCCGGCGACCCCGGTCCCGATGTGAGTCTGCCTTATCCTTCTTATCTTCATTTTCACTGCTCTGAGTCACACGATTTGCCTTGCAAATGGCCCAATGGCACATTTTACAATTTATGGCTCGCATTTGACACTTTTGATCCTGTTGAATCGTATCTAAGGTCTTCTCATTCCCCGTCTTTAATGTTCTCTGCTGCAAATAGACTGCAACACATTACAGAGTGTCTTTGTCCATCCATCTTGTTCGCACACTCTCCTTTTGGATTACAGCTGGAAATAATTTCTAATGTAGATCTGAGCTGTTTGTGTGTGCGTGTGTGTATATGTGTGTGTGTGTCATTGGGGAAGAGAACTTTGAGCTGATGCAGCTGTGTATATGTCGTCGTCCTGGATACCAGGAAATGAGTGTGGCGGATGAAGAGACTACATTACTCTTTGAATGCGGCTGTGAGTGTGCGTGTGCGAGTGTGTGTGTCCGTGTGTGTGTGTGTGTGTGTGTGTGTGGGGGGGGGGGGGGGGGGGGGGCTATACGTATGTACAGAACACATCCATATAGCATGCCAACCTTAACATATTAACCTCCAGTTCAACTTCTACATGTTTACATTGAAATCACGGCATTTCCAAGTTTAGTGTGTCATTACATAAACATTCCTGCGCGTTGTGATTTCCCTCAGAGCTTTCAAGCTCGTTGTCCTTAAAACAGGTCACACACGGGCCACACAATGTTGGAAAGGGATTTACACTTTGACAATACTTTGACTTCATATTCAAATTTGACATGTACATCATGAACGGTGCAAGATCAGATCCATGTTTAGTTTTCATTTGCTTTTAATTATATAGTAAATATTGCTGTGTATTTCATTATACGCCAGGACAGAGAGGATTTCCACATGAAGTCTAAACATACATAAAGAACACAAAACATATGGTTTTCCTCTTTAAAAAAAAGTTGGCAGGAACACAATCATTTTATTGCATTTTTGCTTTAGGAAAACTTTGCTTTTCAACAAGCTTTCCTTTGTAGGATTTTACTCCTGGTACATGTAATTTAGTGATTGTTTGAAGTTTTGTAAACATAATTATGCCCCTAAATAAACAACTGCAATCTAGAGTCAGGTTATCTTATCCCACCATAAATACAGGAAGGAAGAATAACTCTGCTAATGAAACATTTGCACGTGTATTTCTGGACATTTTAGGTTTTTCGTGTTAAAGGGATACTAAATGTATTTACCCAATTTCAGTAGTAAAAAGTTCATGTTTTTGTTCGTCTTTAATTTGATAACTAAATCTTTTCACGTACAAGCAATATATTTAAAAAGCTTTGTTTCAATTGTCCTCAACTGAAATTGAGGTCATATGTGTTCAATTCTCAGGTAACAACTTTTAAAGGGATTTCAACTATAATTTGATAACTGAATAATTCTTCATGTAAAATTAATAGTTTGGAAAAAAAAACAGATGAGCAACAATTGTTGATTACCTGAGTGTTGAGAACATGTGATGTCATTTTCAGTTGGTAGCGAAGAGAAAAATGTGTTTTTTAAGATATTAATTGTCCATGAAAAATAATGTAGTAATCAAATCAGTTACAGACATAATAACAACACTTTACTGCTGAATATGGTTATATAAGTTTAGTATTCTCACTTTTTTCAGTCAATAAAGCAGAATTACCTGTTTTATGATTAAATCCTTTTCCTTTTGTGCCTCACTCAAGAATGTGTTTTGAGTATTATGCAATGCATTCCACTAGTAACCATAGTCTCCGGATTTTTGGGGGTCTGATATTTGACTCTGAATCAGTTACTTGTTTGTTGCATCTAAGACTGCGCATGTTGATAGAAAACATCAGCCAACCAGGCTTGAAAGGAGATATTGTTTCAAACAGTGGTCAGTACTCTACCCAACTATTTCAAAGTGGCTCTGGATCTTCACTCAGCCTAGCTTTCAAGTCATGAGCAGTAATTATTAATGTTCTCGGTTGTTTTATTTCATAGTTGTCAGTAGAGTATTCAATACATGAATACAAGTAATTAAAAATAATTACAGGTACTTTTTCCATATCCTAAAACTTGCATGGCAAGTGTACACTCGAAAATTCCCTTTGCTGTGATTGGGTGCATAAATAGATGTCCATCCCTCTTTGCCCATGGATTGGCTGGCAACTGGTTCAGGGTGTCCCCCGCCTATGGGCCATAGAGAGCTGGGGAAGGCACCAGAACGCCTGCGACCCTAGAGAGAAGCGGCTCTAGAAAATGGATCGATGGCTGGATGGACATTTTCCATTATATCACCTCATTCATTCAAATAATTAGACATTCCACTAACTGCAGATTCATTGAAATAGTTTAAATATCTAACACTGCCCAGGCATATCCATTGTTGTCTGTACTGCTTCTGGCCAGAGGGGACATGTAAGGATGGAGTGAGGTGTGTTGAGATATGCTGAGCATTTTCAGAGCCTCTCCTTTTTACTGGAGTCATTGGAACAAAAATACTCAGTTAGTTTCAGATTATTTGGACAAATGAAACCAGTCAACTTGTGTCAGAATAATGGAAAGAGTATGACTAAGGAAAGAAAGAGCTCATCATTCCACACCATGTCAAACATGGATAAGGTTGTGGTATAGCATAGGCATGTATGGCTGCAAACAGGATGGGCTCGAGCTTGTTTGTAGATTATGTGACTGATGGAAGTAGTGGTCATACTTGTACAGGATTTGTACAAACTGTGTAATTGCCCGCATACTCCTGGACCTAATTGCATGCACATGTCCATTGAGGTAAGAATCAACAGTCTGTCTTTGTCTTACTGGACATGACTCTTAAAAATAAACAAGGAGTTGGGTTGATTATTCAAGTGTAAATGATGTATCCCATTTTCTATACATCAGAGTTTGAGAACATCAACTAATTGAAACATTGTGGGCCCATGCATATTTTGTAGAGTATACAAACTTCATTGGATATGTTATGTAATGATCACCATTGAAAGGGATGTCTGAAGGCAATGACAGTGAATAAGTTAACTTATTCGCTGTTATTGATGGCTATTGACGTCAAAGACCGAAAACCGCCCGCGAAAAGTGAAATCCACAAAGTAGGACCCCACCTTCCAGGAATTTACATCCATGTGTATGTGGGTACCAGAATTTTTAAAATGTGCAAAGTATATATATTTTATGTATTCAAGACAAAAAATACTGCACTAGACATATTTACCCACTTAATATTAATATTAATATTAATATTAATATTAATATTAATATTAATATTAATATTAATATTAATATTAATATTAATATTAATATTAATATTAATATTAGTGATGACTATACCAATACTAACAATAAAGATGATATTGATAGTCTGCATTTTACTTCCCTGACACCAATACAATCTGATTATTTTATAGTTTTGTGGTCATTTTTCTCCGTACAATCTAGGATTATTTTATTGAACAATTGTTATGTTATAATGTGTATGTAAAACAATTGACATTTTAAACGAAAACGTATTTATACCACGTCCTCGCTTTATATAACATTATCTTTTACATCCTTTAGTCAGTGAAATGTCCTCTCAGTAAGCATCTTAAAAATGTTTTTTTTTTTTTTTGCATTGCCATCTTATTGTGTCCATTGGAGGTGAATGAGAGCAGTTGATGTGGATTTAGCGACAGTGCTGATTTTCCAAATTTCTTGCAACATTAAAAAAAGCAGAGCTGATTTAATGACTCTAGAGGGCCAGATAGACTACCCCTTTGCCAAAACTGCATCTCTCTTCTGTCTGACGTGTTGGGCCGCTAATGAGTATTTATGATCACAACGAATGTGGAGTTGCACCACATGTGGTAATGCTTGTGTAGTTTTTTTTCTCGTGCTGGTTGCGTTTCCGTCACATTGCATTGGTGCAAATTATACAAACTACTCTTTTCAAATGCATTTTAAATCATAGAATTCAGCCATCTACACTTAATTTCCGGGTTAGCAAACATTCCCCAAAATGACTTTTGAAGTTAAATCTATGGGAACATAATTTGCTTAAATTGATTTAAACACGGTATTCGCCACACTTCCTCAACCTTGGCCACTGAGACCAGCAGTTACACAGACTACTTTTCGCTGCAGCTGCACTGTTATGGCAGATGATTGGCCCCAGACAAGAAGACCTGACTTTGAGGATTCAGAGGCTTTAGGGAAAAACAGTGACATCACCTGTAGAAAATGTTCTGATATGATACCATCTGTTGGGAAAATATGGCACAAGAATTTACAAGTGAACACAGGTTTACAAATAAGTCTTGCTCACTTAAAGGGCAACAACTGGTAAATTATGGTGGTTATTTTCCCTGGGTTTGCCTCCCAGGATGATGAAAACCAATGGTTATTATTGCAAAAATGAGAAGAAGGCTTTAAGGTGATGATCCAAATTAGGATTTGTTTTCACACTCCGGAGTGCATCAAATCAAATAGCATAACAGTACGGTGTTTTATTATCTGCTGCGGACCGCTAAAATGTGGACAGCAGGCCGCAAATGGCACCGGGCTGTAGTTTAGACACCACTGATCTAAACTACATTACACTAAATTACTAAATTACATTTTTTTGGGAAGTTGGACTGAGATGTATACACCAAATTTCAGGCATAGGTGGACACCCATCGACAGGATAAACACCATTTTTGTACAGAGCGAGCCTATCCAAAACTATAGGGAGTTCTGGCGCTAAATGATGGAAGTGCCAAAGACAATGAATTCTGAAAACATGCATTGCACAAGTTTTTCCAAAATTTTAATAAGTCTGTGCACATATTTTAATCATTCATGAAGTAAATATGTGAAGTATGAATGTGCGTGTTGTACAGATAGTGACTCCTTTTAAACCTATACCATAGCTAGATTAATGAAAATTGATTATTTTCCTAAATATTTATCAATCATCATACTAGTCCTACAGATTTACATCAACCCTCTTGTAGATGTCTCATATTGCTGTATTTATGTTGAATCATAAGAAAATATGAATATTGACATTACAGATCTCCCAACTACCTTAATTAGTAAAAATTTTAGGTGTGCAAACAGAAAACTAAGGCACGCATTCTTGTGAAGTAAATGTTCATATTTCCACTGTTACAGATAAATGATCTTAAGTGTAGAATAGATGTTTGTGGGAAATAGAAAAGATAGAAAGATCATTCATAAGTGAAAATGTTAAGAAAAACATCTGAATAGGGTTTCAGCTTGAGAAAAAGAAAGAAAATATGTCTATTTTGAAACTCAACTTTACATTAAAGAAAGAAAATGGCCCTTTTACCCACTATTGGAAGTCTTTGTATCAAGATCAACTTTGGCAACACGTCTTCATGTTATATACAGTGCACTGTAATGAAAACAACACCAATAATGGCTTAACTATAACGGTGGTCCCCAACTACCAGTACACGGCCCGGTACCAGTCTGTGGATCAACTGGTACCGGCCGCCTGGGCTCACGAAATAATGTTTTGGAAGTGCTTTAGTTTAACAGTTCATTCATTTGTGCTTTGTTTGGCTTGATCTTTGTTTTTTGGCGCCGCCTTGGCTACTGTTGATATTACATTTTCTAGCGAGAAGGATGGTGTGGTTTTGAGAGCAGTCAGTTGGTGACGTTGTTTTGTCTGGGAAATCTGGCCCACGACTGTAAGTTGTACTTTCTTCGTAAGAATGTTGATGTATGATAATATGGCCGAAATTTGTTTGTTGATCCAACAACTTGTGACTGTGGATAACACGCTAGCTGATATTCGTTCTCATCTTCATCATGTTACACAGTGCTGCCCTATATGTATTTAGCTTGTTCGCATTTTCGTTTGTGCCGGGTATTTCCCTTGAAATTGATAGCTTTTGTAAATCAGTTTTATGATTGACTTATTGTAATTTGCGTGCATTTTTGTGTGATAAAAAGGTTGGAGACCGCTGCACTATAACATATGGATTGCTTGTTGGGATGGTTTGGAAGAAAGGAGCAGAATTATTGCAATTTTGATATATTTAAATACTTATCTTTTCTTCTTCTTTTTTTTATTACATGACTCCAACACAGTCTCTGGGCCCCTGCACAGTTGATATTTACGCCTCTGGAAAAGGACTTGAGAGCCGAGTCGAACCCCTTCTATAAACATGTGCTAACTTGTACAACATCCCTCTTGTCAGTAAAATCAGTGTACGGCCTTGTACACCCAAACACTCATTAGTGTTTATATCAGTTAACATCAAGGCCAAATACAACACCCTTGTTATGTGTTAGTCATTAAATATAGACCATTAAAGGTTCATTGATGTAAAAATTAAGTTTTTCTTTTTTACAGAACAATCAACCAGGACCTCCAGGATCTAAAGGGGCCAAAGGTCACAGAGGACCTGAAGGAAGATCGGTAAGTATGCCAGAGTGAGAATTTTTGTGTGTGCAAGTTGAGACATTGAATGGTTTACTGTCCACACAAGCACAACAGTCCCTTCCTCATATTATAAGACCACCCTCTCACTAAAAAAGACGAAAAGAAATATAAAAAATACGAAAAGAAATATGTTAAGCTTTTAGACTGCATTTGATTCCTTATTTTTGTCAGATAAAAAGATTGATTACTGTCTGTAAATAATGCAATTACTGGTAATTAAATATTAATTGTATTAATTTAGTCCAATCTTATTAATCTCACGTAAACGTTTCTGAGAAAAAAATACCCAGATTTTTTATTTTATTTTTTATTTTAAATTTTAAAATGTTGTGTTGTTTTGGTAGATGAAAAGATTGATATACAATAACAAAAAGTAATTTCAAACAAATGGTATATTCTTTAATAGACTTTAATAGATGCAATTAAAACGAGTTTTAAGTACAGGCTGCAACCCTTAAAGTTTTGACCAAGTAATTAGAAATTGTCATTAAAATAAAGCATCCTTCATCCTGTCCATCCTGGACTTACTCAAATGTAAGTGTTCTCGAATTTAGTCTGACAAAGTTGCTACATTAGCATCTTTGTTGCAGTTGTTAGCTGTGGCTGCTGGGTGCTTTGCCTTTATGTGTTAGGCTAAACTTGAGCTGCTTCGCTAGTAAGGAAGCTCCTTCTTACAAAGAATGCATAGCACGCTAGCTGTATCAAAGGTGCCGTTGTTTTTTTTCAAGTTAAATTTAACATTAATTGGACCGACAACTCTCACATGATCTTACATTTCCCCATGCCAAACAGCATGACAGCCAATCAGTGTCCACGTCAAGGTGTGATTGACCTTTATTTTTCATTTGACTCCCCTAATTAGATTCTGTTGACATTAATGTCAAAACATATCCATTATTTAGATTACAAAGTAATGTGCAAAAATACAGTTTGCTAATCTTTTTAATCCTAATGTAATTCGTGAAATACCAAAGAGTCCAAATTGTGTTTAATTGACTTCCCTTCCAATTTGCAAGATGTTGAATTCCAGGCAGGAAATGCTTAAGATGTTGCAAAGCAGACAGGAAACACTTAGGTCTGGCTCTGCTTTGTTGTCAAGAAACCCTGTTTGATTTTTGTGTGTGGCCGCAATCTGTCTTAGCATCCCAACCTCACTGCTAGACCACAAAGAATGCCATTCTATTGTGCTTGTACTTATAGATGCATAGAAATTGAAATCAGGCTTGTGTTAATTGTCGCGTTTTCTTTGCCGACTTGCTTCCATTGACGCAGGGTGACGAAGCTGAGCGCAAGTTTTCTCGCCACTCAACACAACATAAAACCACATGCAAAGAAATACAGAAAATAACCACCCTAGTTTGAATCTTCTTAAACTGGAAAAATTGTGTAATACACCAGCCTTTTTACAACAGGACAATGTGGAAAAAAAAGAAGGAATGTGTCTAAATATAACCATATGTTTGGATGCATGTTCCGCAAATAAAACCCTCAGCTCCCAAACCCTGTTACTTTCCACACCATGCACACGCTTCACCCCTCCCGTCTGTCTGCTTCTCCCGCAACTTGTGTGTGTTCATCATATCTCCCAGGCCCAGCATCATGCGTTCATGTGTGTGGACCCATTGTCTCTCTTCTATCTCTCCGTCTGTCTGAGTTCCTGTGAGCACACATGCAAGCAAGGCCCCTTCGACAAAAGGGGGAAAAATGCTCTTCAACTGAGTTTATCGTCTGTTAAATGAAAACAGATGTTTTCTTTCCATAGCCAAGTCAGAGAATAAAATGTCACCGGGATGAATGATTGGAGGATTCACATGCTGCTGAAGCGTATCCCTAAAGTGCAGTTGCAATAGAATAGTGGCGGTTTTCTTAAGAAACATCGCTTGAGCGTAGGGGGAAATCTCACCATTCCAGAAACTTTAAATTTTAGTTCGGCTGGATTAAAAATTGTCTGCATAATTTTTGAAGGGACATCTATTAGATAAATAACTATATCTCTATCACTCACTCATTCTCTCTCTTTTTAGGGACCTCCTGGGCCTCCTGGACCACCAGGAACTGATGTAAGTCTATTTAACAGAAAAGAAAGATTGAATCTGATCCCACACCCATATATTAGCCATGAGACAATAGACGTAGACTCCGTTCCCCAGTGAGCCTGTTTGAGCGTTGCATTTAAATATGATACCCTGTGTTCAGGCTGGAGCCACACATCCAATTTCCTGAACACCAAATCCAACAGCCTTTCACCTAACAGTCCCCTCAGTAAAATATCATCATCATGTTTTCCTTTTTTGTATTCCCTCCACTTTTTTGTTGGAGAAACTTGAAAGGCCCTGTCTGTGTTTAAAGAATTATATAATGTTATTGAAGGGAGTTCATTGCCATACAGTAACATGCACTCCGCCCCTCTCCTCAGGAATGTGAAATTCTGGATATCATCATGAAGCTCTGCTGTGAGTTATACTTGAACGTTTTTACACACACACACACACACATGCATATGCATAATGACAGCCCGATGTATTCGAACCTCACAGTCCTTCTCAAACTAAGCACTGCCTGATTATCGTTACCATTCTTACCAAGATTGTTTTAAGATTATGCAATTCATTAACGAACAATTTTCTGATTTGTGTGTTTTTTTCCATGCTTTTTGGATTCGCTGCAGCTTGTTGCGGTAAGTGCTTGTAGAAACTGAAATTTCCTCAGTCTGTAATACTGAGTTGGATTTTACGGCTTGAGAATTAACGTGATTTTATTTGCCGTTTTGTGTCATCAGAGTGTAAATGCGCTGCTCTGGACTTGGCTTTCATTGTGGACAGTTCAGAGAGTATCGGTGCTTCAAACTTCGCTCTTGCCAAGGACTTTATCATCACTGTAGTAGACAGATTGATTAAAGACCAGCAGGTCAAGGTAATGTCCTTCTCTGAGCTGTGCAGTCCATGTTCATTGTGTGCCTGAATGTTTAATGACGGTCAGTTTATGTCATTGTGGAAAAAAAATGCTTCCTCAGAGATGTTAGTGGGGAAAAAACAAACATGAGGAAAAAAAAAAAAAAAGCACAAATTGTGTCTTGGGTTTTAGAATTGGCTCTAGTTTGTCTCTCCAAAGACTCCCCTCTTCCTGTTTGGATGCAATTAGTCAGGGAGGGCTGGGAACACAGACGTGCTGACAGAAGAAAACATAATTGTAGGCATAACAAACAGATAAACAAGTTTTTTTTTTCCTCCCCAGTTTGCAGGTAATGAGTCCAGGGTGAGTGTTGTGCAGTACAGTGGCGCAAAAGCCCAAGAAGTCGTTCAACTGGGCACCAACGTTGCTACCCTCACTGAGTTCAAACAGTGAGTTGTCATAAACACACAAGCATACAGTATAACAAACTTAGACCAAAACAATTAATTTGTATAATCATCTTCTTTCATAACATCATTATTGTTACTTATGCCAAGTATTCATGTGGGAAAATGTTGGCTAAGTGAATTGAAACATGTGTCTTTGTGCGCAGGGCTGTGAAAGATCTCAACTGGTTGGCTGAGGCCACTTACACTGGCGAAGCCCTGAATTATGCTCTGGAAAATACCATCAAGCTAATGAGGCAGGAGAACCGTGTCGTTCTGGTGCTCACCGACGGACGCTCTGATATTCTCAGGGATCCGGTTCCTCTCAACGTTCTTTGTGGTAAAAACATCAGGGTAAGACACTTTTACTTAAGTGTAACCTCATGCAAATGAAAAATAGTGATGAATAATGAATTCCGTATCTGGTGGCCTCAGGTGGGTGGATTAGGGGTGAAGGACTACTCTGGCCGTCAGCCCAACCAGGAGCAGCTTGGAGATCTGGTGTGTAAGAGTGATCCCAAGCCAGGCTTTTCCTTTGTCCTGGACAACTTTGCTGAGCTTCTTGATGATAGTTTCTTGCAAAATCTCACGTCCAGAATCTGCCAAGGTATTTTAATTGGAAAGCAAATTCATATAAAAAAGTACAGGATTGTGTGTTTTTTCAATTTTCAGTTCTGAGTAAACTAAGATAGATTGTTTTGTTTTTATCTCCAGATAAGAAGTGCCCAGATTACAAGTGCCCAAGTAAGTGTTTTTTTTTTTTTAAATATTACTAATTTTACAATTACCTCCCATCCGCCCCTTTTTGACTCATTCAATCAACTAGTTGTTAACCACTTTTACCTGTCTCTGCATGCTTCTGTGTCTAACCTCTGATTGTGAAAACATTCTGTTTTGAATAATATCAGTTGTTTATAAAAAATTCAGTCTATATTTCCTCAAAATGTTGATGACTTAAGTATTACTTTACAATTCCAGGCGGGTAACGTGTTAATTAAGTAATGAAAAAAAAACCCATAGAATTACAGGTCGTTTCCAAACTTTTGAATGTACGGTTTGGACGGCTTATTGTCAAATAATTGATTTATTAATTTGTTCTAATCTGGTATATTGTGTGTGTTGCAGTCTCCTTCTCTCAAAGTCATGACATCCTGCTAATGATGGATAGCTCAGCTAGTGTAGGCCAGAAGAACTTTGAGACAAGTAAGACCTTCGTGCACCGGTTGGCTGAGCGCTTCCTGAATGCTCAGAAGCAGAGAGGTGTAAATGTGAGAGTGGCTCTCGGCCAATACAGCCGCAACGCCCGCATGGAGCAAGGCCTGACGACAAACACGACCCTGCTATCTTATCACATCAATGAGATGGGCTTCCAAAACGATGGCACTAACGTGTTAGAGGCCATGGACTTTGCCATAAAGTCCCTCCCGAGCCGCGGCGACGCCAGCGGAAACAAAAAGAAGGTGGTGCTCTTCTCAGACGGCAGGTCTCAGGCCGTCACCGAAGCCGTGCTGGAAAAGCGCGTTCGGGAGCTGGCAGATGCCGGTTTGGAGCTCTTCGTCATCGCCGTTGGCAGCCAAGTCAACGAGGTCAATCTGCGCACGCTGGTGAGCAGGGGACAGCGTGATGACATCAACTACGCTCAGCGCCACCTCTTCCGCGTGGCAGACTACCCTTCCCTGCTTCGCGGAGTCTTCCACCAGACCGTCTCCAGAAGAGTGTCCTTGCCCTAAGTGCAAGGACCAGAATGACAGGACCAACACTCTTAAATTTTTTTAGTCCCATTATGAATAGTCAGTCTCATTTACCATACACTGTTTTTTTTTTGTTTTTTGTTTTGTAAAGAATGTCACAAAGCAATTGATGATTGTTTTCAAGAGGAGCCTCAAAATATTTTCTCAGTCAAGTACCCTTAAACCAAGACAAATCATTTTTGGATGAAAAAAAGACTCAAAACGGTGCTGTTGCATCCATGTCGGATTTATTAAACTTTGAAACTACATTTGTAGTGGTATCTCTAGGTGTACTTTCTTCAGCAACACTAGAATAGGTCGTGTCACAGCAATGGTGCCACTATAACACTATACAACAATAAATTGCTTCATGGTCCAATTAATTTGCTCTTAATTTGAGAACAAAATACCATTCCGCTCATAGCCTTACAAGACAATAAATTAGAGTTACCTGCAGAAACCCTGGTAAAACCTCACAAAGACTCTGGAGTGCCATTACATTTAACCAAGGGTACTTGTACCCCCATTTGAGGACCACTGCATTAGATCATAACAGGAATGATAACTCAAACCGTGTTTGTTTTTTAAATGATTGCCTGTGATGCCTTACCATTGTACCCACATTTAAGAAGTTTGGTCTAGGTCCATGAGCGATCATTTAAACATACATTAAAACTTGCTTAAATTTATTCTTCTACATTTCCACAGCTAATTTAATGTCATCTGTCCTATTCTACCAGGACAACTTTTACAATACACGTGAATCTGTCACAATTTTGGGCATGTATCCAACATTTTGCCTGGTACTGTATGTGAACCAGCCAAAGGTGTCAACTTAAAACATGTCCATGGCCTACTACAGTCCAAATAAATCTCTAAAGTTCTCTTTGGTGTAATTGTACAAATTCCAAATTGAAACATATTCCTGAGCTGACTAATGAACATGACTTGAAATCTGCATTGGATTAACTAAAGCAGAAAACAGGATGTGACATCATGCGGCCGCTGAAAGAAATCCTATCAGTACTTCACCTGTGACTAATGAGTTCAGCTGGGCGCCACATGTGCCATCAAGCCTAAACGGGTGTGTGCGTGTGCGCACGTACCTTAGAGTATGTGTGGGTCCCAAATTTAAATGTCAAGGTGTTTTCTTTATACTCGTGGCCTTGGGTGATTGTTCCATAAACAATTTTGCCCGACCAAGCAGTTCAATTGACAGAATGACACAAACCTGCTGTATAATTTCTGCACAGCTTGAGATGAATGTCAAACACACACACATAAACACTCCTTCGTATTTCATTAGTTAGGTAGAAAAACATCTGTCAGGGTGGAAGGCTGGAAAAGAACCCCCCCTGCACACACACACTCACACACACAAAACCACCCACTTAGTAGAAACCTTGAAAAAGTGTCAGTTCCTCACCTTTCATGTTATTGCCAACTGGTGGCACAGAGTCGCTGTACAGTTGTCATTACCTGTGGTGCTATTAGTCAGTGTATCAGCCTTTAACCCATGTAATGAAGAATATTCGTTGAGGCTCAACATCCTCAGGAATTTTGAAAGTGCTTCTTCAATAAAGGTTGCTACACAAAAATGTCTCTACTTAACTGCTTAATCTTAATTACTCTTTCTCTCGCTCCGCCTCTCTCTCTCACACACACACACACACAATGAGGGGGTCATGGAGCAGTCCTATTGAGCAAATGAATTTCCTAGCCCTTAACCCTCACAACAGATGACCTAACTCTTACCCTAACTACGTTTTACAGTGTGTATACAGGTTTCGGGTTAGTCTAAATCTGAAAAACAAAAACAAGTGTAAAGTTGTTTAAGCACCTTACCTGCAATATAAATTAACTTTCAAAAACAGCTTACTACCTCTTATAGCGCTTATACATGTTACAGGTTAGTCTAAATCTGAAAAAAATAGTACACCGTTGTATAAGTACCTTACCTGCAATATAAACCCTAACTTTTTACAGTGTTTATACAGGTTACAGATCGGTCTAAATCTGAAAAAAACAAGTGCAAAGTTGTACAAGTAACTTACCTGCAATATAAAATAACTTTCAAAAACTTTGAATTACTTTTTACAGTTTATACAGATTCCAGATGAGTCTAAATCTAAAAATAAAAGTGCATCAAAAGTGCCTGGAAAAAAATATGATGGCAATCCTGCAATACAATTCACATGGCAAAAACAAAGCCTTTACCCTGGGGTCATCCGTGCCCCCCTGGGCATTGCCTCGTGACCCCCCTAGGGGCACCCACCCCACTATTTAAGAAGGACAGCCCTAACCTCAAGCAAAATCCAATTTAAATATATACTCTAAAAGCAAGTCTTGACCCTCAAAAGGAGGTCCGAACTTGTCAGATCAACCAAACTCGCCCCCACAAGTGCAAGAGGTCCATACAAAGACAGTAAATCCTGGACTTTGGGCCACACCATGCAGGAAAAAAAAAACAAAGGAGAGCACACACACGCACACACACGCATACACACCTGTTTTTATAAAACATTCCAATTCCACTTTTGAGAGTAGAGTGGAATATCCAAAGTCAAATGCTCCAAAACATCTTCAAGACAGTAAAAGAAAGGAAATCTGGAAATATGTATCTCAAAAGTCAAACAAGTTCAAAACACAACTTTAAACTGTCATCATGCATTATATCACTCAATACGTCAGCAAATTTTGTAAGAGTATGAAAAAGATTAAGTTCTCAAAGTGTGGTTTGCCTTTTTTGTGTGTTACCACAAAATGGCACCAGTTGGCAAAGAGGAAAAGTGATGATGACCAATGATACCAGGAACAGATTTTTTGTTCCTTTTAATTTTTTGGAACATAGCAAAGTGCAACAAAAATGTTTTCGAAAATATAACAGACCAGTAGAATTCATACAGCTAATTATAACTAAGTATTACAATATTCGTAACATATTTTATTTTCTTGTCCTAACAAAGGTGAGGGGCTTACTGATACCTACCCCATGTGTTTTTTGGTACACCCTGAACTGCTTGCCAGCCAATCGCATGGCATACAGAGATGGACCACCATCACACATTCAAAAACACACCAAAGGGCAACTTAGAGTGTCTAATATACTGTATCTATCATGCATGGTATTGAAAATGTGGGAGGAGGCCCGGAGTACCCACAGAAAACCCACATAGGCACAGGAAGAACATGCAAACTCCAAACAGGATGGCCCAAGCCAGAATAGAATCTCATGTGGGGAATGTGCCAACCAATCTTGTGCTGACCGTACCACACTCCCATACATGTTTCTTTAATTATTGTAATAGGCAAAAAATAAGGGAGACTGAAAAGACCATTCAAGAACACTAAAAATTCTTAACAATAATATGTTTTATGCCACCTGACTAGTTTCGATATGGAGTTTTGATTCCACATATTTTCATCCATTTTGTAGGATGACCAATTTGCCATCTGTTGTTGAATGAAAATGACATCACAGTTGCACAGGGCTCAGGTAATTAGCAATCATGGTTCACGCTGCAAATGTCCAATAACCATATTCAGAAAGCAGGTGAAGACAAGGTCGTTACTTCAGACATGAGCAACTGTGATGTCATTTTCAGTTAACATCAAGTGGCAAAATGGCCACCCCTTAGAATGGACAAAATGGTTGGATTTTGCTGCTCAATTCAAATTTCACAACCTGAGTGTTGTGTTTAGGCTAAAAAGAGCTCATAGAACATATGATTGTGAAGAAGATTTTAACTGAGCTTCATTCTCAGCTTCTTCATAAACTTCAACAGTTAGTTTTTCCTCTAGTTTGGCACATTCTCACTGTTGCTTTTCAGGGGAAATTTGAATCATTTGAAATGTCTGGGGTGGGGCTGGAAGAGTAACAGTTACCTAGAAAAATGTTTGCCTGCATTTGCCTGATGAGCATTGAAGAGATCCCTCTCAAAAGTCAAGCGAGAGAAGCTCAGGTTACCTGCGACCACGTCGCGGACACACGGTTTTTAAATGCCGAGAAAAGGGTGATGGGCGACTCTAAACAGCTGCTCAAGTCAACACCTGACTGCGGACGTGCCCTTGAGCAATAGCCCAACTCAACGGCAGCTACCTATACTTAACATGTGATTTACTTGTTGAAGACTCAAAATAATTTCCACTTCTGGAATACAGATACATTTCTTAACAGCTTCTGAAGTCTATCAATTTTCTTCCATGGATACACAAAATAGATACTGTGTGTTGACGCATAAATCTATGAGCTTGACACATGTTTCTTATTAAAAGTTCACTCTTGGCCTACCGAACAAATCCAGTGGAACCGTCTCAGCGTGAATTACGTTACAGACTTGATACCGAGCCACTGTTTGATCACTGCTGTGTCTGTGTTTTCGAATGTGGTTGTGCGTGCAATTTTAATAAGGCTCCTTTTAGTTTTAGATAGCTCTAAAATCCTGAGCATATTCATTCAGAAGAGTGCGTGCGATTTTTCAGCGCATTTGTGTGTGTTTGTGCGTTTGTGTAGGGAGGACTGTTCCTTTGAAATTTGTCTTGGCCCATAGCAGAATTTTCTGAGACTGCACTTCCTCCTTCCTCCTGTTTTCGAAAGCTGCACGGAGGCCGTTCAGATTACTCTCAAAGCTCAGCACAACCCACCCTCCGCAATCATCCAATGCGAATGACACAAGTTGTGCACAGGGACTTCATGTGCACACGAGAAGCGCGTGCACGAAAGAGATCGGCGAGGTAACGACTCTCAGCTGCCCAACAGGAACCACATCTGGAGAAAGTGAGATCAGAGATTCCAAAGAGGAGTATACGTCCGATTATCACAATTTACGGTCTGCTTGCAGTAAAACTGATCCTTTTGCACAGCAGAGCTGCACTGGAAAACATCACAACGTCACGTAAAAAGTTGTCACCGCAGCAAAAAAAAAAAGAGAGCGTGCATGTGTTGTTATGTTTCATCTGTGTTTGGGGGGCATGTGTACATGCGGTATGAAGTGGGTTTGAAAAAAACTAAGTGATACTGAAAGTGTTTATGATTAATCAGAAATCTCCAAGACTGAAAAGTTTTCTTGGTCCATGTGAAAGAAATTAAGAAGGGGAGGAAAAATAACTGAAAGAGTTTTTGTGAGAACGATGAAGGGAGTGAAAGAGTGAGGCTTCTAAACTCTTATTTGGGGGAGAGGGCCATTCCTGTTTTATGAGTCACAGTTTTAAGAGGGACCAGAACACCCCCGCTCCCCCCCCAACACTTTATTCCGCCATCCCATGCACATTGCTCCACTCGTCTTCCTCTCTTTTTAAGGAAAAACTTTTCCATGGTGAAGACAGAGATGAGATTCACTGGTGACCAGCTTGGCTCCTCCTCTTTTTTTTCTTCCTCATCCCATCTCCTCCTCCATTTCCTTTTCTTTCTCATCCCCTCTCCTCCTCTCTTTCCTCCGTAGAACGCTGCCAATTATCTTGCCTCCCATTCGACATGGACTCATAATCCACTGTTTTCCCATCATTGACGTTTACAAACTTGAAAGATTTCGATTCCTAAGTTGAGTGCCGTTCAAATTTCTTGTGTACAGCTGGTGTTGGCTATCGTCTATTCAATGTTCTGGTCAAAATTGGACTATAACTCACAAATGACAAGTCCGGTCTACTTTTCCCTCTCCTGCTTGGAATCCGAGCTGGCCGAGTTCTAGAAATAGTATTTGCCTACTTAAGTCATTGAATCCCAAAGATATGTTTTTACGTTTTTGGGTTTCTTTTTTAGGTTTCAGACATTCACAACCAGGTACTTATAATGATTTAAAATGTTTGGATTAATATAGGGCTTCAAAACTCGAAACAATTACTTTTGGTCCTACAACTCTAAACTGCATCCGTTAGTGCTTTAGTACAAAAACTATTTGACTCGTACTTCATTCGTTAGGTAATTTAAAAAATCTGTTACGTTAGGACTCAAATTAAATTGCTTTGTGTCTATTATATGGATCAAAAGATTTGAAAAGTAATTGATTACTTACTTACTTACTTACTTACTTACTTACTTACTTACTTACTTACTTAAAAATGAAGAACATACATTAAAAAGTACTTGTGATTAAATTCCAGACTCACGGAAAAAAAATGGAAAAATATGTCTTTGGGATTGAATAAATTAATAAGTGGAAAACCCTCCAAGGACCCATAATACCACACTGCTACTGCCCTAAATTACATTAGTATTTCAAACTATGGATGAATGGATTCTAACCTCTCTACTATAATCCAACAGAAGCAAGAGATATTAAATATATATATATATATATATATATATATATATATATATATATATATATATATATATATATATATATATATATATATGCAATGTCCAATAACCATATAAATATATATATATATATATATATATATATATATATATATATATATATATATATATATATATATATATATATATATATATATATATATATACAGTATATGCGGTAGAGATAGAGCTCACTTAAAACGATCGCAATTTCACTTGTGTAAGCTGCCGTTTCCGCTAAACTACAGTTTCCTATTCAGGATAGTGATGTGACCAAGACATTAAAAAAAAAAAACAACAACAACAACAGAAACCCCTCACCTATACTAGATTATATTGCCTAACCCTAACTGCTGGATGGATGGTTCTTCCAAAGTTGTCCCAGTGTTTAACAAACAACCGATATCAGCACTGCCTCCGACGTTGAAGGAAAGAAAAAAAGAAAAATCCCCAGCCGGAGTTTCGTCAAAAAAAAAAAAAAAAATAGCAGTAGACACATGAACTTTTAACAATTCAAGTTATGAAATGCAGTTTTACACAATAACTAAAGCATAGTGTTGCTTTTGTCCATGTTGAACTGATTTCCTCCATTAGTGTATAAAAACTGAGTGTGAATTTGTGAATGTTAGATTTTGTAAAGAGATTTGAGCTCTAGGATGTAGAAAGCATTCTTATACATATAGTATACAGTATATCCATAAGTCCACTCCATCTATCTTTAAAAATAACTAACGCATGCCACATGTTGCTCACTTCTATTAAGTTTCTTCACAAAACAACCATGCAGTTTTTGTAGAATACTGTGGATAAACCTGCAAACAATATCATTTGCACATTCTGCTTGGCAGAGATGATTAGTAATGAATTGTCATTGTATCTAATTCCTGTATAAAGCATATTTGTAAATAATAGCCCTTCTATTAGAGCTTATGCCGCCTGGATATGTGTAGATTGTGTAGTCCATTGCAAATTCTAAAATACAAAAAATTAATCAAGAATTGTCAAAAAAAAAAAAAGTGTCATTTATCTCATCATCTTACCTGCCTATCCCCATGAGTATCGCAGGTACTACAGCTTATGTTTTCAGAATTTTAAGCAAAACATAAATACCCTCCCAAGTTCACTGCAAGGACAACTTTCACTGAGTAATTAATTATGCTTGGTGTCCAATACCAATAGGTGAGTCCAACAAAATAGTGCAAAGGCTTTTCTTACCATTTGCTTTGAATCATTTCAGAAAATGAAGTATGTATAGTGGACAGAATGTTGCTTGAAAGTGGCTCTGTGCACTCAAACAGTCTTACTTACATTTTATGGGCAGAGAAACTTGGTGTGATGGTGATTATAGTAAATCAGTCACAGTATCACTACATGTACTAGTGGGGCACTGGATTATTTACTTTCAAAAACTGTTAAGGTTGTACAATTTGTCTTGAGCCCTCCCTTTTTGGACATTGCTTTTTCTGATTTTCCTTTGGCTATTTACTACTCAAAACCTATTCCCAAAAGACAGCACAGATCAGCAACCAAATGTTGTGTTCATCCTACTGTATAGTGATATTTGTTTCACGGTCTGAACCGATTGGCTGTCATTTGTGTAACAGATGTGGAGAGATGTTTGAAAAGCCTTTGACCCCTGCATTTTGAGCTGTATAACGCATTAGTGGCTACAAGCCACGGCAAGTCCCTTTAGAAATTTCCGCAAATTAAACAAAGTAGTGACATGATAGAACATGTGCTGCTGCAGCTGCTACAACATTGATAAAATGAAGAGGGCATCAGGCTTTAGGTGGGCACAAATTGAGGTGCTGAAGCATGTTAATCCTCTCATAGGGAGGCCCCCCAGTATGCATGCGCACATACAAACTAGCACACACCTATACACATGAAGACAGTGAGAAAGCTCAATGAGAGTCTGTCAGTGTTTATGTTGTATATAAACTTGAACTTTACCTAGTAATTACAAACAGACACAAGCAAAAGTCCTGAGTGAGTACAAACGTGGGAGCTTTTTAGTCTGCTTCTCATCCTGTTTCGCTTTATATGTTCATTTTCTCACCACCTGTACTATGATGAACCTTCTGGAAGCATTTTAAAGAAGGGGGCATGTCTTTTCTGGTCTTCTGGACCAGTGCTTCACAATCTTTTTTCAAAGACATACCTACAGTGAATTATAATGGTATCCCCAAGAGTATTTTATTCAGCAACTCCAGACGATACATAGATCGTCTAACATTTATTTCTGACTGGGTATTGAAAAATTGTGTCGCTATTGGCATTGTGTATCTGTTTAAGCTTAACAAAATAAAGGCATGCCACATGTCTCAAAGGAGTCTCTATAACAATATTTAGCAACTTTCTTCATGTTCTGATTGCTATTAATTTGAAAAAAAAGGTTTTTTTCAAAGCATTAAAAAAAAAAAACATTATATTAGTTTCTACTATGGTTTAGGCTTTGATGATATGTTCTGTGGACATTACAAAATGCCTGTGGAGTCCCCATTTTTCTCCCACTTTGTCTCCATCAATCAAGTTGATATCCTAACCGATGTTGCCATGACTGCTCTATTTACTTCACTTTTTCATTTTCAACATCCGTTGAGTGATGTAAACAGAAACAAGCCTTTTTTTGACCAAGTCGGGAGAAGAAATTACAAATATTTGTTTTCAAATACACAGAGTAAAAGTAAAAAATTGGCTCGAAAAATAAGCAAAATACAACTACCTGAAAAAAATAAAACTACCTGAAAAATCGACTTAGTGTGTTGAGTTGAAAGGTTAACGCGCAACTCAAGATTTGGCGCGTTTCCTTACCACGATGATGGGGCTGTTGTGCACGCGCGCGCGCACAGGGGTTCCTGCAGAACCACGGCGCCTCCAAGTGGACGTTTGCTAAGCCTGATGCGCGTGCGGGAGGAGGGATCTGTGCTTTCTGCTGGGGCTGGACCGGGACAGGAGAGCGAACGGACGGCTCTTCTGCGGAAAGTAAACTCGTCTCCAGGACTTTATTTCCCGTTTCTCCCCATTTTTTTTTGCCCTTATTCCCCCTTTTCTGAAATGAGGGAATAATCCTCACTGGACCAGCTGTGCACCAAGTTTTGAAGCGGGAAATATTTCGGGTAAGTGGTGCTTTTAAATGCACAACAACGTGCATTCTTATTTCTGCTCATCTGCTATTTTTGTCATCAGTTTTACTCTTGCACATGTTGCAAGATAAACAGAATTGTGCTGGAATAAAAAAAAACAGTTATATGCAACTCAATAGAATTCCACTAAGTCCTAAAATCTTTGTTTTATCTCAATTATCATTTCATTTCGGGAGATTTTTTTTATTTAACTTTTTTTAAGATTAGAGACAAAAATAAAGTGTTGCTTTTCCGATTATACAGTGGACAAAGTGGTAACATCTGTCCGATCGACTCCTTCGCATCCTTTCACTATTTGTCCGCTAGAGGGAGACACAATTTGTCGTCCGACATGAGACGTGAAACAGGATTCTCGATATCATGTATTCAAGATTCTGCTATATGAATGATGAGTGCTAGGGGTTTACTGGGGGAGTTATTTTCTTTTCGTACCCACAGGTGGGCGATGCTTTGTTGAAATCTTCAATGTCGTTTACCTCACAGTTCTTGGATTCTGCTTCCAAATATCAACTTCAGTCTTGTAGACTTCTGCCCCCCCCCCCTCACACACACACACACACACACACACACACACACACACACACACACACACACACACACACACACACACACACACACATCAATAACATGCATGTTAAGTTCATTTAAGACCTTGAACTGTCCATGGTTGTGAATGTGTTATTTGTCAATTGATGAATTGGATGTGCCCAGTGATTGAAAACCAGAGTAACTGGTGATCAATCCAGGGAGTGACTGTCTAGGCCATATGTATCAAACTCAAGGCCTGGGGGCCAAATCCGGCCCACCAAAAATTTTATGTGGCTCGCGAAATGTTGAGTATGAAGCTTCTGACTCAAATATCAAATTTGCAAGTTGTCTTCAACTTTAAAAACGTTATGGGGGAAACAGTGAGAATTCTTTTGCTCCCAGTCCGTCTTTTGAACAGTTTTTAATGACCTCTAATTTCAAAACGAGGTAAATATGCGACGATCATACTTAAAATGTATTTGACTTCACAGTCATAATGCCCCTCCGTCAGAAATGAGAGGTACAATTTTGTCCACGATTCAATTGGGTTTGACACCCCTGGTCCAGCCCAAACCTTATTTGAGATAAATTCTAGATCATCTGTGACCCAAATTAGGGCAAACGTTGGTGGGAACATGAATGAATTGATGACTGCATTAATGGGTAGGCATCCTGCCAAATTTTACATCATACTCACTACACTGAAAGGACAGTCAAGAGTAGAGGACAATATTTGCTCCGCCCAACCATTAAATCAGTCCAATCCTGGACTTAGTTTGGCCCCTGCCAATATGGTGGGGGGGAAGCTACGGGGTGGCCAGGGTTGAACCCTTGTGACGCTCCGGCCGCTCGCCCTACCTTGGGTAAAATATTGATGGTTGTGAATTTTTCCCCAGTTAAGATCTGAAGTATACCTCTTTAAGTCGCCACTTCATCTGCTTTCTGGGTTTGATCATGACCTTAGCAAACTGTTACCTGATCTTGAATAAATGTGATGTCTTTTTCAGTCAGCAACTTGAAAAATGTGTTTTTGAAGGTAGTAATTGTTCATGTTAAATATTTCATCAGTTATAGACTAATAGGAATATATTCTTATGAGGTGAAAATGGCTAAATATGTTTATTCTCTTAACGTCGAGTACTGGGGAAGTGCACGAGACATGTTCAGTGTATGTCAAGCAATTATGTATGTTAACCATTATTTTGACCATTTTGGGGTCATTTTCTTCCACATGATTCTCACAGTTTTATGCAAGCAATGACACACTTCTGGTAGTATGATATCTAAGTGGTTGTTGTCGTGTTGAAGTTTGACATGTTGTAACCATCTGGGTGGAATTTCAGTGCTCTCGTGTCTTTTTTCAATGCTTTCTTATTTGTTGTGAAATGCCTTTGATGTAAAGATCAAAGGATTGGACAAAATACCCCACAAGCGTTGATTCCCTGTTTGTCTTGGTTTTGTGGTCGAAAAGGTTCAATAATCGTTGATGGAATGGATGTAAGTAACACGGGCCGGCGGTTTGCACATCTGCCGCACGATTGAGTGGTTCTAGTTTCAGACTTCCCTTTGAAGTGATTGCATGTAATCCCAATGCATCAATGTTCTTTTTTCCTCAGGTTTGAGAAATTTTGATTGAAAATTCAAAATTGTCCATGTGTGTGAACATGAGTGTGAAGGGTTTTTCAAAAATGTGCATTATAGGAGTGAAAGGCCAGTCCAGGAAGTACCCATCTTCCTGCAGAACACTTGCAACAGAAAATTGATATAGTATATTAACATTGCTATTTCAGCTTTCTATTGGTTTGTCCTTCCATTGCCCTACAACTGATAGATATTTGTACAAAAAGAGGACCCCTAAAAGTACATTGCCACTCAAACCTAATCAGTTTATTATTTTTAACCTTTGTTATTCTCGTTTAACTTGATTTTATCTTTATCTTGATTTTCTAAGCTCGTGTCTGTTTTCATCTCCTATACAACAGAACAGCCAAGAAGATGGAGGGGTTAAAGGTCATTGCACTGTGCTTTATTTTTGGAGCCCTGAGTAACGCCCAGGCACCCGAATGCAACAGTAAGTGGATGTTCATCAAACGTTCAACAAAAAAATAGGAATCTGTGATAGTTTATTAGTCGTCACATAGTGAAATGCGTTCTCTGCCTTCATAATGCATATCAGCAACAAACTGTAATTTGGAACTTATCCAATTGAAAACGCCTGTGCACTCATACTTTTGATTATCTTTCAGAGAAGAGAGACTGTCCTATTGACGTGTACTTCACCATCGACACATCTGAGACCATCGCCCTTCAGGAGACTCCCCCTGGGTCACTTGTGGAGAGCATTAAGGTTGGGTTTTTATTGGCAATGATAGAAAGTGAGTGGGTGTCTTTCACTGAAATTTTTACATGCAAAATACAGAAGTTGTTCGGTCCGGTACATCTTCAAGCCAACATTTCCGATATCTTTGTCAACTATTGTCTTGTTCCGCATCTTTCTATTGTAGCTCTTTAGTGAGAAATTTGCTGATCGTTTGGAAGCGGAGGAACTTCGAGGTGCTGTGCGAATCAACTGGAATATCGGGGGACTGCACTTTTCCCAGAGACAGCAAATCTTTAGTCGCCTCGGATCAAAGAGTGATTTCGTCTCTGTAAGTTACTCAGATTTTGATTCATATCGTTATGATAAACATTCAAGCAATGTAATGTGCTTAGGAATTTCCATCCATCCCAAAAATGGATGAAGATATCTTAACGGCGACTACAGTAGTTTTACATGGGTTTATTTTGGCACAAGTACTATTTGCTCACATTTTTTAAAAGAACATCTTTGAACCCTTTGACGCTCGGAAAGGCAACACTCTAACCCACGCAGAAATGTATAATCCAGCTGGCACTCATAGCTCCGGTTTGACCTGCATCTGTTGCACATCTTAACCATATCAACATGGAGACATTATTATTTAATCAAATGTTAAACAACAGGATTTTACCTTATACAGGATTTACTCTGAGTTTGATCTACTGGTCAAGATAATTTGTGCTATTTTCCCTAAAATAGGCTGCCCAATGCCATCTTTCAAGCAACTATACAGTATGTAGTAGTCCAGTCAATACTGACATCTATTTTTCCATCAGTAATTAGAGATTGGTCAATACCTGAGCACATATGACATCATTTCTAGTTAACAGCAAGTGGAAACATTTGTTTTTAAAGGTATTAATTGTACATGAGAAATAATTTAGCTGTCAAATTGATTAAAGACAAAAAATGTTACTTTTAATTAGTGATGGGCCAAAATGCGCAGAGGCCTCGAAGCGTGTAGAGCAACCAATGTGGAATTTCTGAATTGCATATTGGAGCATGAGTCATTCTAAGCAAATGATATCATTGATGACATTTGAAGCCTCGTTGTCTTGAGACGTGGTTCACATGTCGGCATGATTGATGAAATAGACAGGCAAGGAAAACCTTTCTAAACATTGGAAGATAAATAGGAATGTTGGAATAAATATTGGAGAATGCAAGTACATTTCTCCAAAATATCATACATCATTTGCCTGTATGCCATAAAAAGTGTTGCGAGAGGCAACTTCATGTTATTAATACACTGAAAAAAATATATCAAGTAGACTGTGCATCTGTTTAAAAAAAAGATGGAGCTGGGTGATTTTAATTAGTGCAAACACTTGAGTAAATAAATAATGTGTATATTCAAACAACATGTTTTTCAGTGTAGTAACATCTCAAAAGTTAGTAGAACCTTTATCAATATTCCAATTCCAACTATTTGTTGTTCTCCAATCATTTTTTTGTAGTTATTTAGTTATTCGTTTCGTGTTTTTTCCCTTTTCTGGTGACTGACAGGTTTAATTTGGCAGTACAAAGACACCTCAGGGATCTCGACACCGGCACCATTGTTTATAATAGGTGAAATAATAAGTGAAAATGACATTTAAAATTGACAATTTATATCCAAATCAAAACGGGAGATTTTTTTAATTAATTTTTAATTATATTTTAAAAGCATTTACTTTCATATGATAGCATTAATCACAAATAATACTAACATATGTCATTTTTACTGAGCCCCTCTGATGCCAGGGTATGAAAAAAATATTCTAGTTATTAATTTCACGTGGACACTGAGACTGAAAAAAAAACAAAGTCCAAATGAAAGTCAAGGTTTTGGCCACCAGGGGGGTTTGCATGCACTTGAAGCCTCATGAGCTGAAGACTTTTTCATTGGACACAATTATTTTGTCTTACAAATCAGCCAGGCAAATATTTGCAATACCAGGAACAATGATTCCATTTTAACAACTCCACAGAATAATTGGTCAAAAATATTTAAGCAAAATCTGACATTTGGGATTTTGCTGACTTTAATCAGAAAGGCAGAATCAAGCTCAAATTTGACCCATAATCAATTGTTTTCATTGAAAACCCAATAAAGGAGCAACTTTAATGCTACCCATCAGCATGCACTGGCTGGCAAAATTCAAATATGAAAAACTACCATCTCCACTTCACAGGTAAATGGCTCATAAGACATTTCACTGCTTGCAGGGTGTGAGGGGAATTCGTTACCTGGGTAAAGGCACCTACACGGACTGCGCCCTCACCAACATGACCATGGAAATGCTGCGCTCACCCTCATACCCCAACGCTCTGAGATTTGCCGTGGTCATCACCGATGGCCATGTGACTGGAAACCCCTGCGGCGGTATCAAAGTGGCAGCTGAACGGGCGCGCGACGAGGGCATCCGTATCTTCGTGGTGGCGGCATCCAAGAATATTGATGAGACAGGACTGAGGGAGATCGCCAACGCTCCTGCGACAGTCTACAGAAGGGACTTCTTGGCTGTTGATCTGAGCTCTGGAAGAGCTGTCATCCAGACAGACACCATTGACCGCATCATTAAGACTATGGTGATTAAAACGCAAAGCTGCAAATACAGGGAACATGTGGACTGAACCCAAACCCCATGCATTCTAACACAATATTTCTTCTGTCTTTTTTCACAGAAACATCAATCGTTTGTTGAGGTAGGACAAAAATGAAGAACCATCAAGACGTTCCAGAATGTAACTTCATTTGTTTTTCTAATCATCTCCTACAGTGCTACAAAGTGTCTTGCCTTGAAACAGCAGGGCCACCAGGTCCAAAAGGCCACAGAGGACAGAAAGTGAGATTTGCAAAATCACGCGTTTTACATTGTTGTTATTACAACCTTACCACCATCTTGAACTTTGCTACTTTTGTCACTTTAGGGTGCTAAAGGAGACAATGGTGATCCAGGTCCAAAAGGACAAAGAGGTCGTCCAGGTGACCCAGGTATTGAAGGGCCTATTGGTCAACCAGGTATCAAGGTGAGCCCACCAGCATTTACACCATGAGAATGTAAATTTTGCTTCATCTGAGTCTCTGTTTTTCTTTTTGCCGCTGTGAAGGGAGAGCCGGGTCTTAAAGGCGAGAAGGTGATCCTTTAGTCTAATTCTTTTACAAATTCGTAACTTAAAAAAAAGATTGTGTTGACTGACCATTAATGGCTTGTTTATCTACAGGGAGAGTTGGGAGCTCAAGGGAAAAAGGTACAACTTTCTTTTTATTTTTTTAATCTGTTTGTCAGGATGACATTTCCATCAGTCACTGTGGGGTGTGATCATTTCTGTTCTTCATTGTACTGCATCATCTTGTCATTAGGGTGTAGCTGGAATTCCAGGACGCAATGGGACAGATGGACAGAAGGTGAGCTAAGATTTAACTTTTGTACCTTTTGATATTCAGTAGCAAACTGAATTAGTTAACTTTTAATTTTCCTTCTCTGAATTTTACCCCTTTTTTTCCAGGGTAAAATTGGACGGATAGGCGCTCCTGGCTGCAAAGGAGATCCTGGCGACAGAGTACGATGACATTATCAAAGAATCCCCCATCGGGTTTGTTTTGCCCTCTTTTTAAAAAAGCCATCCATACTTGCAGGGTTCTGATGGTCACCCGGGAGATGTCGGTGAGCGTGGTCTTCCTGGAACTGCTGGAGATAAGGTACACACTAAACTCTAATGAAATAAAATGTACCATCCGCAACACTTTCTTTTAATTATGTACCTATAGGGAGATCCTGGACGCCCCGGAAGATCTGGTCCTCCTGGCATCTCTGGTGAAAGTGGACCCAAGGTAAGGATGATAAAAACCCACATCAATGGCAAACCTTTAAACCCCATCGACTGAGCTAAAACAACTGTGTCTTGTTGTTCTCAGGGAGAAAGGGGAAGTCCTGGATCACCGGGCTTGCCTGGACTGAAAGGATCTGCGGTAAGACTATCAAATATGAAAATAAATAAATAAACAAATAAATAAATGAATAAATAAATCCATCTCTGATTCATTCACTTTTATATCCTTTTTTAGGGTACCCCAGGACTTCCTGGAGCAAGAGGAGAGCCAGTAAGGACAAAAAAAGCTCCTTTACCCCCTTTGTTTTTGAGTTGGTTAGGAATTTTTGCTGTCTTTATGTTACAGGGGAGACGAGGAGATTATGGACCTAAGGGTGCCCAAGGACCAGATGGAGTCAGAGGGGACAAGGTATGACTTGTGTGTACTATCCCATCAGTACCATTTAAAGTGTGTTTTGATCCAACCTAGGTTCATTTTCTGCCTCCGTGCAGTTTGTTTGCTCAGGCATAAACAGTAATTAATCTTCGATGTCATAGACCCCCTAATATTTCAAACTAAATCTGGCAAAGTCCAGGTGTGGTGAGAAAGATACAACCATTACCCAATGTTAGCGTTGACACAAAGATAATCATGTTTTCAACAGGGGAAGCTTTTGTTTAGAACATCCTATTAAAAAGATCTTTCAGAGTAAAAAGTCTTTTTTTTTCTAAAATAAAAGTAATTATGAAACTATTTTATTATACAATAAATAAGATTAAAAACACATTTTTTTCTCTTTCTGTTGACTGAAAATGACATCACAGGGGCTCAAGGCTCAGAAAATGACCAATCTTAGCCAACCTGGTTTCTGGGTTTGGTCTTGTGACAACAGCAAGCAGAGCAATGATTGGTTGTTCACCTGAGTACCTGTAATGTCATTTTCATTGACAGCAAGTGGAAAATGTGTTTTTCAGGGTATCAATTGTACATCAAAAAGAGTTTTCTAATCAAATTAAGTCCAGACAAAATATTTACTATTACTATTTAATATTTACTTTACAGCTGAAAATGGCTGAATTAATTTTGTGAGAGCACTCACCCAATATTGGTCCAACATTGTCAAGATATTTATTAAAGTTATGAATGAAATTCTTCTTTCTTTTTGTATTTTTTAACACTTTGGTTTAGATTAGTTTGTTGTAACACACTTTGTTTTTCTTGAGATAGCTGAATGGACCAGTAAGGAAATTAATTATGTTGTTTGCTTCTGTCGTTGTTATCATTTAAGTAATTCAGGGTTTCAAAAAGAGTTGTAGGTGAAAAAGCGCCAAGTTTTTGTCAGACATTATTGAAATGTACTGTTCTTTATCTTTAGGGTGAAATGGGATCAGAGGGCTTGAGGGGTCTTCCAGGTGAATCAGGAAACAAAGGCGCAAAGGTGAGAGAATTTCAAACCTTTTCAAATGGAAACCATTAGGCCTGAATTATTCAATGATTTGGCTCATTATCAATCATCTTTCATCCAAACAGGGGGACAACGGTCTTCCTGGCCCCAGAGGACCACCAGGCACACCAGGAGAGCCAGGACGAAATGTAAACCAAAAGATTTATTTGTGAATATCGACAGAGGTTGTTCTTCTGACCATGAGCGCTACTTTGTTGTGATCATAGGGTACACGAGGGGACCCTGGTGATGCTGGGCCAAGAGGTGATCCAGGACCAGTTGGACCAAAGGTGGATGTCTATCTATCTTCATCTCATAAGATGCCACTTGATGTATTTAAATTGCCTCTTTCACATCGATTCAGGGTGACCCTGGAAGACCTGGCTTCAGTTATCCCGGACCAAGAGGATCATCGGTACTAATACCTGTTACACGTTTACGCCTGCGTGTGAGCTGTACCACAACATGTCACTGCTTTTATTCAGGGTGAAAGAGGAGAGAAAGGAAATCGTGGCCCTCGTGGCAGCAGAGGAGACTGTGGTCCTAAGGGTGATCCCGGAAATAAAGGGACCCCAGGAGAGCCAGTAAGGATCACTTGTTTGTTGTCTAAGGTCTTTGTGTCTTGCAGGTGTCCGTACGGTTCAGTAGTAACTTCTTTTTCAAAAGGGTGAACCAGGACCTCAGGGTGAGCCTGGACCTAGAGGACCTAGAGGGGACATTGGGCGTGATGTAAGTAAACAAAAATCGCCCAAAAATTATATCGGAGGCCCCATCTGATTCTGATAACTGGGCAAGAGATATGTAACATGTACTGCAGTCTCAACTCATCATTTCGTCTTCAGGGAGATTCCGGTCCTGAAGGAGACCCTGGCCTCACTGTAAGACTATTATTTTATCACATCAATTAAAACGGGAAGGACTTGATTTATTGTATATAATGATCATTTCTTTCTGCAGGAATGTGATGTCATGAATTACATCAGGGAAACATGCGGCTGCTGTGGTGAGCTTCCAGTGCCTTTCATGAGCTCATTAGGATCCAGTTGACTGAGTGTCACATCCTAACAGTCTGTCTTTCTGTTTGCAGATTGTGAAAAACGGTGTGGAGCTCTGGACATTGTATTTGTGATTGACAGCTCTGAGTCGGTCGGTCTAACCAACTTCACTTTGGAGAAAAACTTTGTCATCAACACCATCAACCGACTGGGATCTCTGGCCAAAGACCCGCAGTCAGAAACAGGTACACGCCAATGTCAGCTCAAGCTTAAAGAGGAAGTCAACCATTTCGTCACTTGCTGTTGATTAAAAATAAGATTACATGTACTCAGTGGTCAGTTATCGACCAATCACCGCTAAGATCGCAAACTTCACATGACCAAAATCAGAAAATCGTCACAGCAAGTGGCAAAATGACCGCCTCATGATATGGGTCAAATATGATGGATTTTGCTGTTTAATTAATGTTTCACAAACGCAATATGTAACCAAGATTTTTAGAAGGGTTTGTGTGCATAGTGTGAAAATAATTTTTTGACTATTTCCCCTTCGGCCTCTCAACTTGATGTTGTTTCCAGGCACAAGAGTGGGAGTGGTTCAGTACAGTCACAGTGGAACTTTCCAGGCCATCCGGCTCGACGATGCCAAAATTGATTCACTCTCCTCTTTCAAGGTATTACCCAAATACGGATGTATGATTTTGTATTTTAACACTTTTGTCTTGCCCAACCTTATATGGAGCATTAATAAATAGAATCAGACCTTCAATAAATTGCATTTATTGGAGGTAGATCATATTCAGTCTTTTGATGCTAAA
This sequence comes from Hippichthys cyanospilos, assembly GCF_059441005.1. Lineage (NCBI taxonomy): Eukaryota > Metazoa > Chordata > Actinopteri > Syngnathiformes > Syngnathidae > Hippichthys > Hippichthys cyanospilos. The sequence goes on from NC_142380.1 coordinate 12,865,251, forward strand.
ACCTTGGTTCCACTGGTGTTTTTTCACATTCAGATGGCAGACGGAAAAAAAAAAAAAACAATATTATAAGATGATTATCCTGTTGTACATCAGCTCCATTTTTAGCTCTCAGGTGTGAGGTTATTTACCGACAAATGCTACATACTGTCTCTGTCTCTTACTGCATGCATAAATAATATTTTTCACAAATATTTTGCGCTATATTATATTTGACCTATATTATTAGCACCATTGTTTCTGTAGTTATCTAATTGCTATCTATTGCTATTTATTCATTGCTCAATTATGGAACGTGGTCAAATAATAATATACATAGGACAATAAAACTCTCGAATCTTGAATCTTATGTTTTAAAAAATATTTTGGGCAAAGGCAATAACACAATAACGGTTAAGCATTTACTCTGTTCATTCAACCATCATGGAGTTTTTATTACCTGTCCAAGTAACAATTCTTTACTGTCACACAAGTGTAAAATGAAGTGTTTTCTGCCTCCGCTCTGTACACACTGAAGACTCGCTGACTTTCTTCGTTTTCAGGATGCAGTGAAGCGCATGGAATGGATCGCTGGTGGAACATGGACTCCATCTGCTCTGAAGTACGCTTACGACAACCTGATCAGGGACAGCCGTAGAGCCAAAGCCAACGTCACTGTGGTGGTTATCACCGATGGACGCTTCGATCCAAGAGATGACGATTCGTTGCTCACCTACCTCTGCAGGTGCCTAACACTGGGAACAAGTTTGGTGATATCACATCAGCATTTAAGTAAAAGTAAAGATTGAGGTAATGTTTTTTGGGGGGCATCCACTCGTGTGTGTGCAGTGATCCCAGTGTCGACGTGAGTGCCATCGGTATTGGAGACATGTTTGACCAGATCGAGGAGAATGAAATCTTGAAGAGTATAGCCTGCCAGAGGGATGGAAGGGTTCTGGGCATGAGGCGCTTTGCTGACCTGGTGGCTGAGGAGTTCATTGACAAGATTGAGACAGTCCTCTGCCCAGGTTAACGGACATAAACAAGGCATGTTACATGTTACAAGTAGAGCCTCACTAACTATGTCTGTCCTTGATTCAGATCCAATTGTTGTATGCCCCGACCTGCCATGTAAGACAGGTAAGCTTTCTGAAGGTTTTACAAATTGGATATATGACTTTTCAGAGTGTGACACTGGTATTCCATCATAATGTATGTCTGCCTTTGTGCTTCTTTGTCTGATTGAGTTGATACAACAAGAGCCTGTACCAGAAATTACATTTAACAATAACTGTCTATATAACATAATATGCAAACTACTGTGAATGTGCAAGAGCTCCCAGTTTGACCATGGTGTCAGTGCAATCGGTGCAATTTTTTTTTTGTACTGGTAATGTGGTATGCGATCAATTATTATGTAAAAACAGTGCTACTCTAGATGATGTTGTCACGATAATATTTTTTAGAATTGAAAACAACTTAAAAACAAGTAAAGCAGGGTTTCCCAAGCTTTTTCCTCTCAAGTACCAAAATATTTTTTTTTTATGTATTGTCCTCATTTTAACATATTACTGGTGTCGAGCAGAATCCTTGAACATCCCAAATGACCAATATGATCATTCAACCATTAAAGTGGAACTCAACCTCACAATTTAATTTACAATTATATGTTCTGTATAATCCCAATAGAATCATAATGGCATATAATTAATGCAGTGCTTGTAGAGTATGAATGAAGCAGTAAAAGCTGCTTTTTCATCTCAAGGGTAACAATTTTCTCACTGGCTGTCAGCTAAAACTTATATCACAGTTGCTCAGAACTCAGCAAAATAAAAAAAAAACAAAGAAAACAATCATGGTTCTGCTTGCAAACATCACACAGCCAAATTCAGAAAAACACGTGTCGAGATTGGTCTCTACCTGAGCCCTGAGCAAGTGGGATGTTATTTTCAGTTGACAAGTTGTGCCTCATAATATGTGTGAAGTCGAGTTTTTACCACTTAATTCATATTCCACAAATGCAATATTATACTGCAAACATGAATCCAAACACTCTTTGCCCATAAAATGTGTGCGGTCTAACAAAAACACACATGCACAAAACATTTCAATTACTAGATGGACTATACTCACGAGAGAAAAAAGGCTTATACAATGACTGAAATGTATTCAACAATGAAATTCCACCTTTGGTAATTCTCAATTGGCGCACAATCTCTTTTGTTCGAACTTGAACGGCCACTGACTCAGTGAGCATCTTATTTTCTGCGTGGTATTCGTGGGACCCCGCCCACAATGTTATTCCGCCCCCTTGTTGCAGGAGGGCGCTTCACTTCAAGGCAAGGCCCTCCCTCATGGAGGCCTCTGGCCGAGGAAGGCAGCCCCTCATTGGTCCCTACCACTTTAGAGGGTGTCGCCGGCCTTCTGAATCAACTGGGCAAGGAACAGTATGGTGTTGGCGTGGCAACCATGGCATACACAGCCCAACGAGCAAAACTGGCCAAGGGAACAGACAGGCAGCAGTGGACCCAGCTGTTCATCAAATCCTTCAAATATGTCTATGGGGACATAATGGGAGACCCTGAGAAAGCTATAGGGCTCTGCTAATGCTAATATAATAACCCTGCTACCTCATAAATATGCTGAATGCTGGATTTGGAGATTTCAACAATACTGCACCTTTTAATGCAGATACGTGCAATATACCGTAAATGTGCTCTATAATGAGGGAATCGCATGACTTTATGCTAGATTTTTTTCCTAATGACTATACGTTAAAATCAAAACTGATTTTTTTTTTTATCTGAAGTTCGTAACCTGGGACTATGTCCAGGGAACTTAAATTATGACGCATAATGGATGTCATCCAAGCCATTCATGCCACTCCTGAGGAAGGTGACTTCTTGATGAAGTCTTCTTTCCATTGTGAATCACTGGCTTTCGGAAACCCTCAAATGCCTTCATAATATTCAGCGTTTTGCACACATCCGTGGTTCCAAGCTACAACCTCTAATTTGGCTATTGCTGTGAATGATTCATACTGATCTGACAAAAAGGTCTTATGATATTATTGTGTATGAAACAGACGATGATTAATTTAATTTGGGATGTAATTATGGTGCTTTCATCTTTTTTAGAGAGTTAAAACCACCTATGGTTTTTATATGTGCACGTTTTTTGCATGTGGCTTGGCTTGTAGTAGAATAATAAAACGTTGATGACAGGTTTTCATCAAAAGTTTTTTTAGTCATATTAGCTCAGTGACTGCAACTTGCAAATGTGAATTTTGTATAGAACAAGATGTATTAATTATGTTTTATATTATGATCAAATAAATTCATGTAGAAAGCACATGCAGTGGTTTCTGGTGAAGATATTGACCTTACAACAACTGCAAACAAGAATTTGCTAGTTCCGAGATCTGATTTTAAACATCACGTATTTGCATGTGTGTGCTCGTGTGTGTGTGTTTGTGATGTGCTCCAGAACCCGCTGTGGCCAGCTGTGTGCAGCGACCAGTGGATGTGGTGTTCCTCTTGGATGGCTCTGAGAGGATGGGACTGGAGAACCATCGCCGGGCCAAGGAATTCATTGAAAATGTGGCCCGTCGCCTCACCCTCGCGAATGGCCAGTCAGATGAGAGGAATGCCCGTTTAGCTTTGGTGCAGTACGGCAGCCCGAGAGAGCAGCGTGTAGAGTTCCCTCTCACACACAATCTGACGGTGATCTCTGATTCCCTGGCGAGAGTGACCTACATGGACTCTTCCTCGGCTCTGGGCAACGCAATCATCCACGCTGTCAACAATGTGGTTTACCAATCAGGTCCACAGGTAAAGAGAACACACACTCACACACCCACCTCATGTCTTAGTCAAAACCTCTGCTGGTCACCCGTTACCTCATGACAATGACTCAAGTCCAGAATGCAAAACAAATTACGAGGTTACACCCTTGAACCAACCAGACCAAATGAACCCAACCCAAACATTAACAGATTACAACTCAACTTGGCCTAAACATAGGTGGTAAGTAATTGGACTACTCATTTTTATGTGAAATAGATTTGAAATTGCCCAAATAAGCAAGGAGAGAATGTCCATTTTAGCCTCCTTTATTCAGACAACTCCCATCGTAGCTAAACCATAAGGTCACCTTATAAAAACACGTTTGGGTTTTTTTCTGTATTTTACACAGAACATTGCAATTTGTGGGTAAATAAATTCCCAGTGGTACATACAGTAGATGGATATCTATTTACACTACAGACCAGATTTTCCCTGTTTCTTTTAGGAGAGCTAGATTAACATATGAATTGTGATGAAATATATCAAGTCATAATTACCAGGTATTTTTTCTGAATCACGTAAATCTAATTTTTAATATCTACCTAGGCTTTCTGTATGTTGATTAGATCCGTTTTTATTAATCAATCTCCTTGTGCTTGAATTGTTGGGGGTTGGAAAACAAAGGTCAGTCACACCCCAAAGTGGGCACTGTTTACCTGTCATTGTGTTTGGTATAGGGTCCTACTGTGGGTGGGAGGGCAAGTAGGAGCAGAAAAAAGACGTGAAAAAGTAGAATCTTTTGGTCTGCTACAATAACAGAATGGATCTAAATTAAAAAAGAAAAAGCTGAGGATTTTTCTCAAACATGTTAGGTGAAATTAAAAAGAGATTAATTAGATCAATTAATAACAAATATTAATTAATTCATGTCTTATATTTTCAACCCCTTGACAGCACTAGTCTTTTTACCTCTTCCATATAAGATAATGTGATGTTTTCATGTGCTGAGTAATGAGTAAAAGTTGTTGGGCAAATGTGTAAAATGAAACTAAACAACTACAGGCCAGTGCAAATGTAGGCGTGACAACTTCGGAAAGCAACAGTGCATAAGTTAATATTAAACAGCTAATAGCATTTAGTGTAAGGAGCTATTCATTTTCCTTGATTTAACAAATTCAAAGAGATTTTATGGTTTAAGTGTCTCTCTGCGAATTGTTTTTATTTGTTGTTTGGGTAGAGTGTTTATAAGTCATTACCCAATGATGTCCATTGTAAATTTCCTATGTTGACATTGGTGTGGAGGCCACAAAAACTGCCCGGACTGATGTCATCGGTCATCATCAAGAATACCTGGATATTCAGTAACTTGATCAAAGTCAGGCTTAGAGATGGACACTCTGGCAAAACCATCTGTTGCTTGAACAATACAGACACATGTGGACTGTGCTACACAGGGCTGTTTAAAAGAAATCAAAGGAAAAAGAACCATTTCGACATTCTTCACCTTTACTTTATTACCAAAGCACACACTGAATATATTATGAGTTCCAAACTTCTTCACATTAAGCGACTTCTCTATAATTTAGAAGGAAAAAACAACAGCTGTATGCTGTTTGTGTCGTCTGTTGTCATTAAATGTGATAAGTAAAACAGGATGAAAGATGTTTTGGACTTTCTTTGTGGACAAACTTCTTTCTCAGAGCGAAGTAGTACTGTGACTTTCTTATGAAAGCATTCTCAGAAAAAGGTTTTTCCGCACTCGTCCAAAATTATGACTGATGCATGTTGCTCTTAGATTGGACTTTAAAAAAAAATAGCACAGATTTGAACTTATGACCTCATGACCATTCCTCTCGTCTTGCAGGGGAACCGCTTGGCTCGCCGCAACGCTGAGCTGGCCTTTGTGTTTATCACTGACGGCATTACATCCAGCGAGCAGCTGGACGAGGGCGTGTCTTCAATGAAGCGAGCCGAGGGTGTTCCCACGGTGATCGCCTTGGGAAGTGACACAGATGAGGAGGTGCTGCGGAAGGTGGCGCTAGGTGACATGTCATCCATCTTCAGAGGCGACGACTACGCCATGTTGAACAAGCAGTCTTTCTTTGAGCGTTTCGTCCGCTGGATATGCTAGTGAGGAACCTCGATGCTCTGTGCCATAGAATTAGAATTCGTAGAATGAAAGAAGGCGCAGTCCTTTGATATACACGTGAACACAAACGCACCAACCAAACCTCTATGAGCATGATCATTACCGAATGTAAAGCACTGATGCAGCTTAATATCCCACTGATATGGGTGAAGATTGTTTTACAAAAGAAAAAAAAACAATGAAGTTGGGCCAATACGTCACTAGTCTGTTCTATTCATTCTAAATCTATGGTCAGCTGTCCAACCTAAAGACACTCAAAGTTTTGTATAATATGCATTTGTATGAAACAAATTGTAGGCTTTGTTTTGAGGTTTTTTCTTTTCTCTCACTGTTGTCACAAAGTCAGTATTTTTACATGAAAGGTGCTAAACTAGAGAAAAGGATAAATCCTTTTTTAGTTCTGTGGACTTTTTTTTTTTTTACATTATTATAATAAACTGTACAATAGCTTGTCAGGGGAATAAAAGCAATCTCTCAGTCTCATTTAAATGCCACAGGATCAACCACACAAATAATACACGCTCATGCCAATCCAAAAACAGCCACAACATCTGTAAACCTGAAATCCAAATAAAGCCAAATGTGGTAACTCAAAGTCTCTCTTTTGTGTTTAAAACCAGTTACATAACGGTGGTTCTATGAGCCCCGGATGTTGCTCAGTCTCTGGTCCATGTTAGTAATGTCAATATAGGTCCTTTTTGTCACATGTTGAAGGTACAACATTTGTTCTCTACATTGAGCCCATCGCTGAGAAACAGTGGACATCAACGATATCACGCTTCAACCAAATTCATAGCTTGTTATGTTAGTATTGTTGTTTTCGAAAAATCATACAATTTAATGAAAACGGTAAAAGTATTTCCTGTTTTTGACATATCAGTTTGGGACTGAATCATCAAGCGAAAAATGTAAAAAGAGAATAATAACATGGTTGCTTTGTAATCACTCTGTTTATTGGTCCTTTTTTTTCAGTATTTCTCCATTGGTTTTGACTAAATACTTGAAACAGAAAAGAGCATTTTTAGAGTAACATGGACAACCGCAAAACCAACACGGTTGTAGCCTTGCTGGTAGATGGGGACACCAGCAAGACCACCTGGTCAACAGCTGTGACAAACTCATGGATAGTCTTGTTGGGTGGCTGCGGCTCAGTTCATAAAACAAGTTGACAAGTAAACAAAGATTTGACTGTTCACATTTTGGCTGTTTTGCAATTCTGCTGTTTTGCTTTTGCTGGTGGCATGAGCAATACCAGCATTAAAACAAAACCATGCTGATCTATGTTGCTTCACTTCTTGCGGCAAAATGACTTTTACCACTCATGTACGTCATTGTATTCTGTTGCTAAACCTCAGCAATTGGAACCAAACATCTAAAAATGTTGCCTTGCAAAATGCAATGCCAAAGGGATTGTGCATTTTGGGAACAATGACTGTAAGAGTTCTTTTTTTTAAGAGAGGGATTAATATTGTAAGATTTGTAAACAATGTATTTTTAATCTCACCTAATAGTTTCAGAGAAAAAAAAAACATAAACAGTTTTTGTTTTTTTATAGCCACATTGTGTTATTTTGGAAGCTTAAAAGGTTGATATACAGATGCAGTTATATCATTTTGGCTTCTGCTGTATTTGAGACGAGTCAAGTTCTGGCTGCAAACCTTTAGTTTCAACCATCAGGAGGAATGGTGCTGCTTGAACTCGTGCTAACCACTGCCCCACGGAGCCACCTATTCCAAAAAGACTCACGGTGGCTACGGCAGAGGGACACCAACAGGGAGGCAGTAGACACATTTACAGCGTGAACCCGCAACATCATATTGGTTTGATTTATTTATTTTTATTTCTCTTTGTTCAGTAATTACATACAATAAACTAAATGTTTTTCTCATCATATTGATTTTGTGAAAACAAATCAAACAACATACATAATAAGGCCTATTTAGTTTTGTGAATAAATTGTGAAAGTGTGTTACTTTCACAATTTATTAACAAAACTAAATAATTACTGGAAACTGTATTTTTTATTCATTTTTACATGCTGACCAGGACATAGCAGCGGCAAGACGTCTGCCAGAAGACCAGTAACAAAACACGTGAAGAAAATGGATAGTGCCTTTTTGCTAATGAAAGAAGTACATTTGTAGTATTCACTCAGCTTTCCAAAGTTTGATGTCGTAAATTGCTGTTGTTGCAAGAAAAAAAAATAGGGGAACATTTTTTTTAAAATGTAGTGACATGTCTGACGTTTGCCACAAAACAAACCGCACCAAAATTATTCAGTTAAAATTACTTTAAAAACAGCGACATGTCATTTTTAAGCGTATGCTTGCAGTCAGAATCGAACTAAATACATTTCCCGTCCGTAAATTAAAAGCTCACTTCCGGTTCACTTTGATTCCATTCCAGATGGAAATATTAGAATCGAACGTAACATCCAAATAACCCGTTGTTGTTTTTACCTTATGTTCAATTTGTAGACAAAATTGAAAGTCGAGAATCTAGTTGTTTAGCCTTTATTTAAAATATATTTATCGTTTTGTTTTGAAAAAAAAACACGAACGAGTTTCTTTTTCCGTAAACTAAGCTTCCAAGCTTGTTTGTTTGATGGGGAAGTTTAAAGTCCGCTGCGTGTCTAGGTGAAGGAATCGTTCATTTTAAGTTTTTTACATTCCACTTTTAACGGTGGGTAGATATGAAAAGGAAGTACTGAGAATTGTACTGTCTTATTTTCCTGTGGTTGTCTGTGCGCGCTAATACGCGCACGATTTTGGCATGTGATTCCCTAAATGGGCTTGGACAGAATGCTTTTCGTGTGCTTATAGTTCACATTACTGGAAGTTCAGATCGATTCAGCGTGATGAATTCACTGTACCAAATTTGATGAGAATTTGCAAATTCGGGGATTCATTTCGAGTCGCTTTGTGATCTGAAGGCAGTCATGCATCAGAATTTAATTGCGGTGTGTTGTGGTTTTCCAGTGCCTTCACCATGGATGGGGAGCCCCTTTCAGCTCTGTGTACTCCTGCTCTGGTGGTTGATGTGGACAAAGTGAAGAAAAATGCAAAGAAGATGATTGAACGATTTGAGAAGCTAGGAGTTCAGCTTCGCCCTCACATGAAAACCCACAAAACCCTGTACGAACTCACACACAAACACCGTGAAATGTTATGCACCTTCTCTTACTCTCTGAAGAAGGCACCATATTTTGTTTAAAGAGGAAGTTAATCCCCAAATTTTCTTAACAGTAACATTATTTATATAGCACTACTTGTCAAAATCATCATTCAGAATATGAATTAAGCAGCATATTCCACCCATATGTTTATCTCTTAAGGAATTTTTGTCTTGCTGTCAACGGAAAATGGTATTGCTATTGCTCAGAGCTCAAGTAACAACCAATCACGACTCAGGTTGTCACATGAACTGAATCGGAATACTGGTGAAAAGTGAGCAACTATAATGTCATTTTCAGGCAACAGTCACTGAAAAATTGGCCACGCTCTAAGATGATATTAAAAAAAAATGCTGCTTAATTCAAACTCCCAGTGGAGCAGTGGTTAGCACGTCTGCTTCACAGTTCAAATCCACCTTGCTTTAGCCTTCCTGTGTGGAGTTTGCATGTTCTCCCCAAGCCCACGCGGGTTCTCGCCGAGCACTCAGTCTTCCTCCCACTCTCCAAAAAACATGCATGGCAAGTGAATTGGACACACTAAATTGTTCTAAGGTGTGCTTGGGTGCGTGAATGGTTGTTCGTCTCTGAGTGCCCTGTGATTGGCTGGTAACCAGTTCAGGGTGTCCCCCACCTACTGCCCGTAGACAGCTGGCATTGGCACCAGCAGGCTCACGACCTTTATGAGGACAAGCGGCTCTAGAAATTGGATGGATGGATTCATACTCCACAAACACAATATTAACCAGAATGCCGTCTTTAGACTAACTATTGAGCGTATTATTGTAAAGAACACTTTTGACCTTCCCATTAATACATCACAGAGGTGCATCAGCAAATTTGTTCATGTATTGGTATCACTGAGTATGTAGTCATGTACAGTATAGGATGCTGACGTGTTTGTCTTTTCTATCATCTAGTGAGTGTGCTGACATAATGACAGGGGGTTCACGGAGGTGCATTGTGGTTTCCACCCTGGCGGAGGCCTGTTTTTATGCTGACCATGGGTTTGATGACATCCTCTATGCTTATTGTCTTCCTTTTGATAAGGTTCTTCCTCTTTTTTCTACTAGCCACTTCATTCGTACTATTACAGATTGCATAGCAGAATGATGATGATTGGGCATGGGGAACGGGAATGTTTTCATCTGATTTCATATAATATTAATAATTACATTTTTTGTAGGGGAGGGGGTTCTTCAAAAATTCTTATTTGTGGTTTACCATCCGTTACTTTGATTATATTTTTTAAGAGGTTTTGGGAGGTTACAGATATACTGTATACCCCATCCAATTTTTCCTCCTATGAATTTCAGTTGGCCCCAATTATAAATGATGAGGAAAATACAAAAAACACATTCAATGAGAAGGTGTGTCCAAACTTTTTAGTCCGTAAACTATACAGAAACATAATGTCTAATTTATTTATAAATATTATGTAATTGTGTCTGAGTAACAACATCCTTCAAATGTAAATGTCATTATCTTCACAAAGGCCATTGTAACACTCTATGAGATTATTTATAATTAGACTGACAGATAACATGAGTAAAATCTCAAATTACAAATTTAACAATGTATTATCTTTTGCTAGGTGGAGCGTTGTGCCATCTTGTCAGAGAGACTGGAACTCTTTCAAGTTTTACTGGACCATCCCGATGCTTTGGAGCTGCTCAAAAAGCGACCGCTGAGAGACGGACGACTGTGGCATGTATGGATGAAACTGGACTGTGGAAATGGTAGAGGTAAGAAGGCAAGAACGCCACGATATGGGGCCAGCATTACTTTATCTACTGTGTAACTAGTGTAACTAAGTGCTGCTGATTGAATACATTCTTTGGTTGTAGCTGGCATACTGCATTCAGAACCTGAGGCGCTCACACTAGCGCAAGCCATTGCTGAGACTGCAGGTGTGCAGCTAACAGGAGTGTACGCTCACTGTGGAAACACCTACAGCTGCAGAGGAGTCCGGGAAATTCAGGCTGTCGCAAAGGAAACAACCAACTTTACTCTGCAGTTCATGGAAAAGTGAATCAAGAAAACTTTACAGTATAGCTTTACCTAACATTCTTTTTTGTCAGTTTTTGGAGGAACTTAAGTCTATAAAACGACTACATTAAACATTGCTTTTGATAAGTCAATGACGTTTTTCAACAGTGGGTGGATGGGGGAGCGCTTGAAGCTGAAGCCACTGGAAATTTTAAACTTGGAAAAAACTTTATTAATGCACAACCACTGGTAGGGGGCATAAATACCCCATTTCAGATCTGATATTAACACTGTGAGTCCATTGAGAGAATTTACTGTATTTGTTGCAACCTACCTTTTTGCACTGCTGATTATTAAAAATAAAAATAAAAAAAAAGCAGGGGGCAGAAATCACCCTTTAAGATTTGTGTGGATATAATCACTGAGCACAATATCCTGTAGGGCTTACAAATGTAAAAATGCCCTCAAATTGCTGGCAGTGTTGAACGTATTTAAGGATATTTATGAAACTAGTATTTATTTGCTTGTAGGTTAAAGGCTGTTGGCATCACCTGCAAGTCCAGCATTGGCTCCACCCCCTCCTGTAGTCACCCCATCCAAGACATGGCAAAGCTTAGTGAGGTGCATCCTGGAAATTTTGTCTTCTATGGTATGTGCGTTCACAGAAGATGTTTCCCCTGCACTATATGTGTCCCAAATCTTGCACTGTTATATGCTATCTTGTAGATGTGCAGCAGTCTCTAATTGGCTCGTGCAGTGTGGATGAAGTGGCTGTGCGGGTTTTGACAAGAGTCATAAGCCACTGTCCACACAGAAACCAGCTACTGATTGACTGTGGATGGACTGGGTTGAGGTACATCCTGCATTCAGAACCAGATTACTACACAGACTTGCGCATGATTTCCCTCTCTGCTTTTCAAATGGCTAAACTAACATTTAAATATCATTTCCATAATGTGACAGTACTGGTCAAAATGATATTGGTAGTAAACGGTCGATTCAGTCTCGCCAAAGCCGGAGAAATCAAAGCCTGGACAAGCTATGAACTGACCAAACTGCCGGTTATTGGTGAAATAATCCACGTCACATGTTTAATGGCTGCTATCTTGTCAGGCAGGTTCTCATTCCTGTAATTGTTTTACATTAACCTTGGTCATTTGTTGGCCAAAGGGATTTTTTCCAAAATGGTTTGAGCCCCAACCTGATTGCTGTCAGAAAAAAAATGAACAGCGAAAAGAAGATGAGCTTTAGGTACACAAATAAATTTATGCAATGAAAATTGCTTTGAGAAGCATGAATGTGGTCATTGTTGACAACTCTCAGAGCGAAATTTGTACTTATTCAAGTAGGATTTTGGTTGCTAATTTCTTCCATTGTCTACCGTATCAAGAAAAAACTGGTGAATGGCAATCCCCATTAGTGGTACTTAAAAGCAGTTTTGCAATGATTTACAGTAAATGTGTATTTCGTTCTCTGTTTTTTTTTTTTTTTTTAATCTCACTTGTTGGTCATCTCTGAAGTTTGGATGGGGCTGGGAAACTTCCCACAGGATATGCTGTGATCGAAGGGCATCCGAATCTCAGGTAATTGGTTGCTGCAGTATAAAGTTGTATCATGAATGTCTCATTTACTATTTGGAAACTTGAATGAAGTTAACAATTGATGTTTTCATCCAGGTTATTGTCCATGACACAGGAACATGGAAGAGTGGAGCCTATCTCGGGAAAACTGGATTACAGCATGTATCCTCTGGGCTGTCTGCTCACACTGATTCCGTACCATGTTAGTGATCTGGTGTAGGAATATGATTATTGTTTTTCTCACTATTTTACTCTTGTTTGACTCACTCTGTTTTTGTTTTATTTTTTGTTTTTTTGCAGTCATGTGCAACAGCAATGATGCATCCTGTGTATCATGTGCACTCAGAGGGCCTTCTTGTGGGCAAGTGGACACCAACACGTGGATGGTGAACAGATGTCAATAACAGAGTCCTGAAATAGTTCAAATGTATAGCAGTTAGCAAATGAATCATGAGTAGATTCTGTAGTTTGGTGTACTAAACGAGTAATTCAGGCATAAAAGATTTGTATATAAACATGGCTTTTGAATAGCTGTTTAGTGACAATATGTTACTTTTATGTGAATATTGACGTTTTTACTTTTGTTTTTGTATGTAAAGTGGTATTCCAGGCAGTTAATATTGGAGAGTCAAACATGTGATCATACGCTACAGGTTTCAAGTCTATTGGATATATAAGCACCCACAATAAATCTGAATAAATGTGTAACTCCTTGTACTCACACTTTAGGGGATGCGTTTGTGCATTCGCTCTCCGTGATTCTTCCATTTGTGAAGCCTATTGACTTGACTCCGTTTCTTTTTGGAACGATGGGAAGTCATAAATGTTCAATCTTAAACAAAAATGTTCAATCAGTGGTGGGAAGTAACAAAATACTTTATTGTATGCTTTTGCTGTAGTGGTATGCATGTTTGCTTCCAGTTTTGTTCCCCAGTCTTAAATTTGAAAACATGTTATTTTAACGCTTGTTTTTAATGCGCACGTTTCTTTTGATACACACTGTGGATTATCTTTGTCGAAAAATTCAGGTCTAGGGGATTTAAAGAGGATGTGAAAAACTCACAAACTCATAATTTAGATCGTTATATTTTTTTATATATATAGAACGATTTTTATGCAGTCGGCGTGGAGCGTAGTACACCGAGGTGCATACTGGGACATGGTGTTTTTGAATGACATACGTTCTCATTGGCCCAAATTGGAACTTTGACTTGTCACGTGGTTTAAACTTCTGCACGATGGCGCGCGAAGATGTCAGACCACACGTTACGATATTCTTTTTTAAACTTTCTGTGTTTTTTGATTCTTGATTCCGACTGGTTCGTTTATCATTATTGAGTTATCCCTGCCGAAGACGTCTGCCATTGTTTCTCCTTTATGTTCATCACCTGCCACTGTTTGCACGTCTTTATGTATTTAGCTGTAGCGCGGATCGATTTATCAGTAAAACATTCTTCCTGGAGACATGAATGTGTTGGAGGTGAAGTTCATCGGGGATGGAGATGTTCTGGAGCACATCGTGGACAAGCAGGAGGGTATGTATAGGGTCTTATCATGCAAAGGTCCATTTCTTCTGTTGTCGTCGATCTAACTATTTTGATGACGTTTGGTAGAGGTGCAAATCAATTCGAGCACAATTCAGAAGATGGTCACGTTCAAGAAACCGATGCGTCGGCGAGCCGCAGATGAACCTGAAGTGAAGGAAGGGGATGAAAACTGTCACCTTGAGGAGCAGAACTATGTTCAAGCTCTTTGTGCAGAAAATGCAGAAGGTAAGGGGAGATAACACTTTGTGCCATTTTTCAACTGTAATCATTTAATCATTAGCATGTGATACATGCTAACTACTACTTTACCTTGCTGATCTTTTAGAACGTTAAAAATAAATTGTTTATGTGTGTGTATACAGAGTCTATGAAAATGAGTGTTTTAAATAATCCAGATTATGTTTATAGCCGTCACTTACCTTATTTGATACACTGATTGAATTCTGTACAACCTTTCACTTAATATTTGTGTTCTTACTGTTTAAGATGACGATGATATGTCCAGAGTTGTTGGATCGTCCATTTTCACCTTTCAGAAAAGCAAACGGGGCCACAATATGGCCCAGACCGGTGAGTACACTAATCCTCCTCGATTAGTTTTGCTTGTAAAATATTTTAAATTGACTTAAGTATTATTTGTGTTGCACAGGAAAACTCTTTCAAATATTTATGTTTTTATGACTACGCTTTAAATTAAATGATAGTACATAGTTGTTAGATTTGTTGTTCATATGCTATTGAAAGTATACATGCGGTTATATCAATTATACATACATTTGTTTGCTGTCCCCATATGGATGAGGAAGGTTGTAAATCAGAGATAGGCAATTTAAACAATGGAAAGGCCCATGATGTTTCATCAATGCTACAGTAGTGTCACGTAGAACCATGCACTTCCTAAGTAAATGCTATTTTAAATCATGTTGAAAAAAAAAATCCATACATTTTTTAAAAAAATGAACCAATGTACAGAAGAGTTCCTTCTGATGAACACTGAATGCTCACATACATAAGAATAATCCACTCCTCAACTACAAATGCTTTAAACCCTTTTTACTTAGCAAATGAGCTGGCACGAACTCCAGGAAAAAGTGTGAGCTTCAGCACAACTTCTAGCATGGAGCCCTCCACTCCCACTCGGCCAAGACGAAGTGAGTCCAGCCTCTCCTCGCTATGTGACTCGATATTATGATTTTGCACATTTCCTTCAATGCAATCTGTCTCTGTGCAGAACACAAAACTGAAAGCCAAACCCCGCAGAGGGTGAGCATTGCTCTCATTTTGCTCCATGTTTCATACCCTGCTCACAAGCGAAACCATTTTATCACTTGCTTCTTTTTTGACAGCGCAAAAGGGTGCAATTTGTCTCCACAACACCGCACAGGCTGAGAAAGAGAATGTCAAGTAAGTGCAAAATTTGATAGAGTGGAAGCGTGACATATGAGTGCCCCACTGAATATCATTTAATGTTTTACAAGAGCCACCTCATTGCAAAATGGCAGAAGCAAACCACCGCTCGAGCCTGACTGACCAATTGGCCACCTGATATTAGCTTTTTTTTTTTTAAATCTGCTGCATTAATGTAGTGCAGCATAAGACAAAGAAAATGCCACTATTCACCCCCCTCAAAAAATTGGAAAAAAATTCCAATGTTTGCTCATTTATTTTTCTCTCTGCTGTAAAGTTACATTTTACAAATTATTGCAAAACAGTCAGAAAATCAGCCTGTAATTGATATCTTAATTGTTTTAAGGAACACCCAAAATTATTTTATATATCATATAAAAACGTTTTATTTAAATGGCTGATTAATAGGTTAGGAGTGTTTTACCCTGCCTAAAATCAGAAATGGCACTGGCCACAAGTAATATTCACACCATCAGTTCATGTTATTTACCTTGCAGTGAAATTACAGCAATGTTTTGAACCACATTTTTCAAAACAAAAATTTCCATTTTTGTTTTTAGAAATTCATTTGTACTATCAGTAAAAACATAAACATAAAATAGAGGCGTATGTGCAGCAAAAGTAGGGTTTTAAAAAGTTACAAAAACTGTTTCCTTGAAATCTACAGTAGTTTTGCTTCTGATTTAAAAATAAATAACAAAAAGCATTGGCTACTTTGAGGGACCTGGAAAAGATAATTGCTAGTTCCATTTCAATGAGAAAATAGTTTTAGGAATACAAAGATGTGTTGCAATGTTTTAACTAAAATATGAAACCTTGATGGCATGTTCAGCTCCCAGTCTCCGATCAGACAGCGACAGTGAGTTTTCACCCTCCGACTCTGAGGAAGAAGATGATGAGGATCAAGTCGTTGCAGATGAAGAGCAGGAAGTAAAGAAAGATGAGACAAAGAAGAAGACCTCAAGGACACCTAGTAAGGGTTTATCAGCAGCACTCTACAAGACCCCAGCAAAAAAGGGCAAGAAGACTCCTGAAGATGTCAACGAGCCTACCATGGTTGAGGAGTATTTTGAGGCCCACAGCAGCTCAAAAGTGTTAACATCAGACCGCACACTTGATCGTTTACACACACCTAAATTAGACAGGGTATGTCTGTAAGAGTTTTATTCGTCAGTATTCGTCATGCCTCAATGCTATCAAAATCTAACAGCTATTTGCTTGCCTTACAGGAGAAACTTACCGAACTTTTAGAAGCAAACCCTTCCTGCCACCTTCGAGAAATCCAGCACCTCCACAACAAACACAAAAAGCACTTTAGCAAGTGGATGCTGCAGTTACAGTAAGTGAACACATTTTTATTGTCGTTGTTGCATTTTCAACAGAATAAAATGATACGTGCTTGTCGAAAGGTTGGGATTCAGCGTGTTGCTCTACGGTTTGGGAAGCAAGAAAGATCTGCTAGAGGAATTTCGTATTTCCCACTTATCTCATGAGATGCACCTTGTAATTAATGGGTTCTTCCCTTCCATCACACTGAAATCTGTGAGTATGCACGCCCCAAAAAAATCTTAAACAATGTACTAGGGCTGTAAAATTATGGCCAAAGTAATAATCACGATTATTTTGGTCAATATTGAAATCACGATTATTCATCATGTTTGGTCAACTGTGTCTATTAATTGCCCTTTTTTTTTTAAAAAACAATCAGTATACAAACAAGGTTTCAAGGCTTGATACTTACAAATAATAAGAATATTAAACTGTAATAAATAGAGTAAATAATAATTAAAACAAATGGCACCTGGGGCAACACAGCTAACTTACTTGCTGAGTTCAAACCAATAAACAAAAAAGAAGCCTACTAAGAACCAAGCACATTATTTACTTTTAAGCAAATTTTAATCAAGTAGCAGTCAAAATGTCATTTTTGCTCGTTTCAAACCGAATGTATTCCAATCAATCGGATTTTTCAAAATGGGTCTCAATTGACAGCTAGCACTGTATACAGTATATTAGGAATGGGGTGAGAAACTCAACGCCATTTCGCACTTTTAAAAAATATATTAGGGTGATAAAAGCAGTTTTGTCATGCAAACATGCAAGGAAACACCGCCCCCTAGTGGGAGGATGACAAAGTACTTGATCTGACATGTACTGTAGTGTGGTTAGCTTTTTAAATGTTAAGATCACCCAGAATCAACTTACCCTACAATGAACGGAGAAGCAAAAGCTTAAAATCTAAACTAATGAATGAAGTTTTTGATATTAAATATGAGTGATCGAAATTGTCTTTTAAACATATGGTTTCATATCGCAATTATAGATTTTGAACACTTTAACATGCGAGGTTCTTGAGCACCAGGGAAGTTTTCGAACACCGTCTGATCAGCTCCTTTACATCTCCCAAACACTTAAAGACAGTGAGTACAGTTCTAACTCATCTGATGAATTTAAATGAAATATTTGTTGAAATTTAAAATGCATCCTTGACACAGGTCCAAATCTTCGGATCTATGTGTTGATCAATAATATTGATGGACCAATGTTGCGAGGAGAAAAGACTCAGAGTGCCTTGGGGCAGCTGGCATCCCTGCCCAACATTCACTTGCTGGCTACTATTGACCACATCAATGCTCCTCTGGGTAGGTTCAGAGTGTTTGGTGGTTTGGTATTTTTTATTTGAAACATGCTGTCCAATTCACTGTTTTCTGTGTATTCTCAGTGTGGGACCAGTTTAAGCAGAGTCAGTTTAACTGGTTGTGGTGGGAGTGTGTGACATTCAAACACTACACAGAAGAGACGTCGTATGAAAACTCTTTGCTGGTGCAACAGACGGGTGCTCTGGCCCTGTCTTCCCTTACACATGTTCTGCGCAGCTTGACACCAAATGCACGGTACCTTTTGCACCGTCATTATAGTTCAGTATAAAACATGTTTGGCAACTGTTAATGTTTACATTTTTGTCTGCAGAGGAATTTTCAAACTTCTGGTAAAATTTCAGCTGGAAAACAAAGACAATCCTTCATATACAGGTTCTTGCACATTGTGTTTTGAAAGTTTTTTTCATAGGATGTTACATTAGCATGACTCCTTTTTGTGCAGGATTGTCATTCCAAGATTTTTACCAGCGTTGTCGTCAGTCTTTCTTGGTGAACTCTGACCTCACTCTTCGCACTCAGCTGACCGAGTTCAGAGACCACAAGCTGATACGAACACGGAAGGTAAAGTCATGCTATGCTATGGAACACCTGAGGTCCAGGCATGGAGCGAAAAGGGTTTGATGGTTTACCCTGGTGTTAAATGTCAAGGATTCAATAATCACTTATACTGTCTAAAACCAGTCATGAGCTCTTTTTTTATTTACTTAATCTAACAAATGGAGCAGAATATGATTGGCCGTTGGCAGAGTTGACTCTTTGAAAATAATTATGTGGCTTGCTATTTATTTATTTTATTTTTTTACCTTGGCGCGCATGAAGGATAAGGGGGAGGTCGTTCACTTAAAAATAGCTTACCAGTGACAGCTCATGGATGTCACACTGTCAGAATCTAACATTGGCTCATGCCTAGTTAGTGGAGAGAGTTACCCAGTAACTGAAGGGTTGGGTTTCCTTTTTTTTTTTCTTTTGCTGCTACAGCATTTTTGTTCCTAGTGGTGACTGACACTAGCAAGATCAGCAGAAAAACACACACAAAAAACATTCTCATCTATGCTGTTTTTTTTTGTGCTAAATGTGCTGAATGAAGGTTGATTGTGCTAACTGTGGCCTTCTTGTTCATAACCATTTGCAATGATGCACTGAGATATACGCAAAGACTTTTACAATTTTATTAAATCAAAGAGAAATTACATTCAGTTGTGAACATTTGCATAGTGGTTCAGGGATTTGTAACTTCTGTTTCGCAAACGTTAGCCAAGCGAACAGAGGAAAATGTTTTTGCCTTGCTGCACTCTGCAGCCAAGTGTGACATGATTTTATTTTTTTCCTACATTTTAATAGAAAATTAATATATGACATTCACATTTAAAACCTCCATTATATTTCCCAACCATTTACCATGTTTACAACTATTTATTTCATTCTCCAGGGTGGAGATGGTGTGGAGTATTTGCTGGTTGCCGTGAATCCAAACACATTGTTGGACTACTTGGAGAACGAGGAGGCTGACTGAGACCTTGATAAATTGGAAGGACTTTTCCGGCTAACAAAAAAATGAGTCAACTAATATACTGGATGGGCATCCTGTCATTTGAACCGATGTATAGATTTAATTGTAAGATTACTGTACTGGTCAAATTGGCTTACTGTTTGCCCCACTCTTAGTTTTGTCATTAGTAAAGTATGTATGCTTTGTAGTTGTAGCATTAATAAAATCAACAAGGTGAATGCAGTGCAATTTATCTCTTTAATTACAGAAATAGATGTCCCTTTAATAAAACATACATCATTTTGTTCTTGTGAGGCAGGCATTCATGATACGGCAAACAAGACATCATTTGCGTGTCGTTTTAGAGCACTGAGTGAAGTTATTTGAATGTGTAAACGCATGCAATAGTGCAAAAGTGGGGGGAGTTGTGATCTGGGGGAAACTAAAAAAAAAAAAAGTCTTTTACAATACATTCTATGTGCCCCACGAGTCTAAACATGGGATTAATAGTGTGTCGGACAGTTGTGGGCCACATAGAATATTATTTGAAAGAAAAAGTTTGACTTGATTTTCCCTTTAATTGTGGTAGTGAGGCTCATGACACAATACATGCAATAATTATTTCACTATTGGATGTCAGCAGATTTCGATGGTTGTGGATCTCGTAACGTTTCTAATGAGTCTAATGTGAAAGTCCTGAGTCTGTTCTGCGTTTCCATGTGCACAATGCGGAGGTCCTCATGGTCCAAGTCCCTCAGAAGAAGCAGCACTGCATCAAGAGTGTGCGTCTACAAGAACATGTTTAGGTGGACAAATATCAAAAGGTATCTTTTTTTTTTTTTCATTAGTGTTGCTAAAAGAAAAAAAAGGCTACCTTTTTCATTGATGATTCGGTTGCTAGAGAATGAAGAGAGGGGAAGTTGTCTTTGGGGAAAGTCTTCAACCTTAACTCTTCTCTAGCATTGCTGTATTAAAAAATAAAGCAATTTTCCCTCGTTTCATTTTCTGAAGAGCATTGTAACTACAACAGAGGGCTTACTTGCTTTCCTCCATATTATGGCCAAGAGAGGCATTCACTTTCTCTGCATCAGGAAGTCCATTAGTTGAAATCTGCTGCTGAGCTTCCTTTGGTGGTGCACTGATCTCCTCGCCCTTCAAGTGCGCCAACGCAATCTCATCCTCTGTCACAACTGTACAAGCATACAGCGTGAGCTCACAAATGTGCAAACAAAGTGATGTACAACAAACATAAAGCTTTTCAAAAATGACCTGAGGTAATGACCTTGGTTGTCCAGCTTCTGCAGACCAGGTAGGCAGCGCAGGACGGTTAGCCTATACTGGTTGGAGTTCTCACCACAACAAGGGTTGTCAGCTAGCCACAGTACTCGGAGACGTGTCATCGGACGCAAATAACAAAGTTCGGAGAGAGAGGCAATCATGTTCCTTCTCAGGTAGAGCTCACACAGAGACAAGCATCCAGCCAGAGGCGCAAGAGATGAGATGCTGTTGACACTGGGACATGGGCATCCACGATTCATTTCAATTTATAAACCAGTGTGATGTATGATTGTTGAGGTCGTTTTGTGATTGGAAAATTGGGGGCACCCACCTGAGTGTCAGCACTTCAATGTTTGGCATTTCAGATAGAATAGAAACCTGGGGGAAATGGCCATGTAATCAAATAGGAATGTCATAAGAGGTATATCTGAGATCAAATGAGGCCTTAATACTCACATCACTCAGTTTGCATCCCCTGAAGAATAAAGGTAAGCTTATTTAACTAAGAAGAAAAACATCTGCGGCATTTTTTGCCAAATTTGACCACTCACCAGCAGTTCAATTTCCTCACGCTTTCCAAGTCGGAGGCCTTTGCCTCGGTGAGGACATGCTTACGTGTTAGCTTCATCATCAGACAGAGTCAGCCGCATATGCAGTTGATGAGTGCCTCCCATCAACACGCATAGCCTCAGAAACCGTGGCGTCGCAAGACTAACATTTATAGTCAGGAGATGGGATGCTAATGTTGTCCTCGATACAAAAATGCGCATGCGCAAAACTACCCAGCGTCCTTGGTAACAGAACAACAAATACATGTTCTAGTATTTTAATTAGTTGAATTAATTTATAAAACAACTCTAATAAAATGTCAAATATTTTTATGAATTGTGTTTGTGAAAAAATATATACGGTGTGCGTCATGCGCTACGTTTAAAAACTTGTATTCCCACAATGCAGCGCAACGAGGGCGGTAAATCGCGCTTGCGTGTTGCGAACTTCCTCTTTGGATCTACGTCTCTACTGAAACGATGGTGAGCCAAAATGACCCTTTCAGGATCCATGTTAATCTTTAGTTTTCTGTCGCCAATATCTTCCCCCAATACATCCAAAGGCTCCCCGACAGTCTAAACCGTAATATGCCATCCTAAAATTGTCAGATTACTCTACCGTTGGCAGATAAACAATGCTTTCATGTCCTGTCATACAAATGGCTGCCTGTGTTGAAGACCTTCACAGGACTCTGCTACAGTGCTAACTTAGCACTAACGTTCTTAAAAACTATGTGCATATCTGACATAGACACAAACACACATATGTATGTATATAAATATATATTTTTTAATCACAGTTTAAACATACATGTCTGTCGATATGTAGATGCCGGTGCTGTTTCGGTAAACCGCTAGCGAGTATGTGTTCGATGGTGCTGCATTGCATAGGGTGCACGTTTAGTAGTTTACAAATTGTTGTCCAATAACAAATTCCATTGAGGTATGCTTTGTATTCATCCACAGGCCAAGCGCACCAAGAAGGTGGGGATTGTCGGCAAATATGGCACACGTTATGGCGCATCGCTGAGGAAGATGGTGAAGAAAATTGAAATCTCCCAGCACGCTAAATATACTTGCTCTTTCTGTGGCAAGGTAAGACTGTTTATATCTGTGATTTTAAAAATGGTTGTACCATGATGTACAGTACCATATGATTGTTTGCATCATTACACAGATGTAGTCGTTTCGTCCTTGGCTATATTATAATGATACTTCTATTATGTTGAAGACCAAGATGAAGAGGAAGGCTGTGGGTATCTGGCATTGCGGATCCTGCATGAAAACAGTGGCTGGAGGAGCATGGAACTACAAGTAAGTTTTTATCCAACCCACCAATAATGCTTATTGTGTACAGACATGGACATTGACTGGAACCTCATGCAGTCTGTGGATGTGCGCTATTTTGAAACCTGTATGGTCCTAAAGATATTAATAATCTTATCTAAAGGAACAACCATAGAGCACAATTACAGTCGTGGTTGTAATAGTAATTGTCTGAACTTCTCTTTAATACATTTTTAACTTCTGTTCTATTATTTTCACTTGACGTGGACTAGGCTCTGATCACATTTAGTCTCTCACATGTCAGGGGGGGTCACACTATCTTCTGATTTAATCTAACTGCAGTCATCACCCCAAACACAAACGTATTAACAAACTAGTATGCAGTATTAATTAAGCAAGTAAGAGACACGTGTAAGAATACATATCACATGCATGGTAAAATGTAAGCATGTCTGGCTATTTGTATTTTGTTAAGCGGGACTACCAGTCAACGCTGTTTTGGGTTTGTTTGTCTAAAGTTACGACCCTTGTCATTCATTCAGTTCTGTTGAGTGACTCATGCAAATCTGGCTGTGCAAACCTTTGCCGCTGATTGGTACAGCAATAGACATCCTCATAAGAAAATCTGGGTGCATGAACTGGAGAAAATGCAAACAAAAACGAGATGCCACTTTTGCATCATCTGTTCAAATAATCTTTGTAGTAACTTGCTTGTGTATCTTGTGTAACTTTCAGTGTTAATATTATGCAATATAATGTCATTTGATACAACCTTTTTTAAGCACAATTGTTCATTCCTGTAATGTATTTTAAGTGTGATAGCAAATGTTGACTCTGGAAGTTTAATGCATTGGCCTTAGTATAATTCTTTTTTTTTCTTTCACAGCACAACTTCTGCTGTCACAGTCAAGTCAGCGATCAGAAGGCTGAGGGAGTTGAAGGACCAGTAAACCAGTGAGATATTCATTGGAAGATTTGGGACTTTATTTTCAAAACGAACCAACCTGGACTTGGCCTCAACATCCACCAATAAAGCTGTCTAGAGTGGAAGTCGGTGTCCATGATTTTTTTTTTCTCATTTAAGAATCAAAATATGCTGCCAAGCGCCAGTGGATTGAAGGCAAACATTGAGCTATGGTTCCATTAGTTCTGATAATGCTTTTTTTGCGTAAGTATAAACATAATTGCTTTGATTAATCCACAAGGATCTTTTTATTGGGGGGGCAGAGTGATTGCATTTAGAAACGCCCTTCTCATTTGACATTCACTGCTAACGATCAATCGTCATGATTGGTTGTTTTAAACATGGTTATGAATTGAATCTGCCAGTTGGTCTTTAGGGCTTATGTTCCCCTTAAGTGTGTAGTGGGAGTCCATGTTTATCTTTTCTTGGCTGGGTTAGTTATTACAAAGGTGGCAGTATCTGGTGCAAATTTATAGGTTTCGCTGCGGGAAAAAAATACAATATTTGTATATTTGTGCCATGTAAATGTCAAACTGCTTAGCAGAATTTTGAGTGGATGTTTCATTTTTCTTTCCTTTTAGACAGGGTTAACCAACACACGTATGACATGACTGAGGGGCAAAAAATGAGCAATTGTCAACCAAAACAGATGTTCATATAAAGTCTTCTCCTTTCATACTGACTCAAAAACAAAACGTGTTTCAATGCTCAAGTTCAATAATCGTATAAGGTTAAATATTAGGAAGAGGAAAAAATAATTAGAAGTTCAAATAAATGGATGTGACAAACAAGAAAACCCCAAATTTGGGGTTCAGCAAAAGTAAAAATGACACCATATTCTCTTTTTACCATATTGCTGTTCCATATTTATACACAAAAACATGCATGGCAGGTGTCTTGGACTATTATTGGGTGCGTGAATAGTTGGTTGTCTCTGCGTGACCTGCTATTTTCTGGCAAGAGTCACCGTCTACTGGCCGAGGACTAATGGAATAGGCACCAACAAGCATGCTACCCTAGTGAGGATAAGCGGCTATAATAAAAGGATGGATGGCAACTGTAACCCCAAGTGCTGAATGGTTGTAGTACTGCCACAGTCCCGTAGGCTTCGCTAGTAGGTTCCTCCTAAAAAGCAACATGGCGACGCACAGTGTTTTCCGTCCAGGTTTGTTCAACCATAAAGTTGCAATAGTGACTGGTGGAGCGACTGGCATTGGGAAAGCGATATCAACGGAACTTGTTGAATTGGGTGAGTCGTCAAAGTTTATCTTTTTTCCGCTCGTCCAGTAGCCGAACTCCTTAAAACTGTTGGCGGACTTTGAACTGCAGAACACTGTCTACCAAATTGATTCTGTGGATTTCAGTGTTCGTTAATATGTACGTGATCAAGAGAGCACGACAGTGCTTCACAATTGCGCAAATGCTATTTTCAAAAGTATTGCAATTCCCTCACCAGTACGCAGGGATAGCTACAGCAGTGGTTTTCACGTGTACCTCAGGGGTACGTGAGAATTTAAAATATACTTTAAAAGTCCCATCTGCTCTTTAATTGTAATAACATACTGTAATAGTAATACAAACAAATATTAGTGGTATTTTAGGTGTTAATTGAGTTTTAACTTCATTCATCGCATTACAGTTGGTCATCACTACCAAACTTGTCCTCAGGTTGCAATGTGGTGATATCTAGCCGAAAATCAGAAAGACTGGAAGCGGCCGCCCAAGAGATGAGACAAAAAATTCCAGCTTCCAGCAATGCATGCGTCACCCCTCTACCTTGTAACATCCGCAACGAAGATGAGGTGCAAAATCCTTCAACTTAAGAGCCTTCTATCTAGATACTGTAGGTTGATATTAGTGATGCACAATGCTTGTGTTTTTCCACTACAGGTAAAGGCCCTTGTATCTTCAGTGCTAAAGCAGTATGGTCGCATAGACTTTCTGGTGAACAATGGCGGCGGTCAATTTAGCAGTCCAGCAGAGCACATGTCTTCTAAAGGATGGAAAGCTGTGGTTGACACAAACCTGACTGGCACCTTTCACTGTTGCAAGGAGGGTGAGGCATTTACTTCGATCCACACACCATAATTGATGATAATACATGACCGTATTGACAATTGCACTGCGCAGTGTATACTACATGGATGAAGCAGCATGGAGGTGCAATCGTTAACATCATTGCTGACATGTGGAAAGGCTTTCCGGGCATGGCGTAAGTAGTCACGCAAAACTCTAATAAAGCCCTTGGATTGTGCTTGGAATCATCTCTTATATTTTGATAGAAGTACAGTAGATGGCCCCGTAGTAATGTAATAATGTGGAATAATTCTGAACCGCCCTTATTTTATTGCCAGACACACTGGTGCAGCTAGGGCAGCGGTGGATAACTTAACAAAGAGCTTAGCCATTGAGTGGGCTGCCTCAGGAGTCCGGATCAACGCTGTTGCCCCAGTATGAACAACTCTATTCTCATAAATGTTTGATATTGTGGTTGGCTTGAAGCTGATATCTGTTTGGTTGCAGGGCACAATTTTCTCTAAAACTGCAATGGAGAACTACAAGGAATATGGACCGACACTTTTCAAGATGTCTGTCCCTTTTAGTCCTGCAAAAAGACTGGGAGTACCAGAAGAGGTGTGATTTGTGACAATTTCAAGAAACCTTAACATTCATATCGTGCTATCCTACTATTTACAAGACAAACGTATTGATTTCTGATATGAACCGCAAAATCAGCTCGACAAATGAGTCTCTGCTCTTTTGTGTCACTTTTGACAAATATCCATTTGTGCTGCTTTTCATCTTTAATTTTGTTTGTATGGTTAGATCTCCTCTGCAGTTTGTTTCCTGCTTTCTCCTGCTGCCTCTTACATCTCTGGAGCCACACTGAGGGTTGATGCTGGGCAGAGTCTGTACCACTCCATATGGGAGATCCCCAGTATGTTGAATTTGGTCACAGGACAGCAGGTTTCCATATATACAATTGTGGTTTTACTGTACTGTCTTGTGTGTGTGTGTGTGTGTGTGTGTGTGTGTGTGTGTGTTGTCTAGATCATAGTGCATGGCCTGAAGCTCCAGAGGGGGAGAACCTGGATGCACTAAAGGACCTACTCAATCCCCAAAGCAAGCTCTGATTCATCTGTCCCACTTTGGTACCACGTATCCACGTGGTCATCAAATATAATGCGGGCTGATTTGATGTACACCAGACACAATGTAAATGTTTTGGGCCTTCTGGTGTTATACTAGAAAATTTGAATGTGAATAATTTATATGTGACAATTACTATAATAATCTGCATGTTGTACATGTTAATTGTGTCACTACGATCGTATATGTCTACATTCTATATTGTGCCCGGAACGCTACAAATTCAAACTAATTGCCACTGACTTCATTATTGCTGTACTTTCTTTTCTAGGATGACAGGTATCTCTAAATTATTTTCATTGTGTTTCATGGCGATACGGTAAATTTACGCTAGACAGTACGGTAATTCATTCACAAAAGCATTTTTATTGACACAATCATTTTACAATTGGCGATGACAATTACTTGTCAACAGAGCAGTAGAACAACTAAACATTGAACAATACACAAATATGTACAAACAGTCAGAATTCTAGATAAGCATAGCATAAAAACAATGAAAAGGTATAATTGACAGACTTCACTCAAACAAAAAAATTACAATAAATGTCCAGACTAAACAAGTGCAAATAAAATTTAAGCATAATCAGGATTGACGTATTCAATTGGTTGTTTTGTCCCAAACCACATGCCATACTTTCTGCCGCACAGCAACAGAAATTGTCGTAACAACGCAACGCCAGAGGTCACAACACAGGATCCAGGTACAGTGTGTTTTTGTTATTACTTTTGTTATAATTGTACCTATTGTTCTATGCGGTGTTGTATAGTGACAATGTTTTGTTTTGGTTTGTTTTTTTTTAACTGAAAAAAAGATCGTTTAGTACCCTAGAAAAATATTGCACGGATATTCTCAAATTAGCGTGCAATGCTAGCCTTAGCTAATGTTATTTTAGTGGATTTAAAGCCTATGATTAAGTTCCATCCTTTTATTTTGAGTATTGAATTGCCACAAACCTTTACACACAAACCGTTGTGGTATTAACTTTGTGTCAGATTGGTCAGTTTTCACAAAACTCAAAACACCCGCGACACGGTCTTAGCTGTTGCTGACATGTTTTGAAAGGTTACTTAAGTAAATCGAAGTCATACTGACTTACTTATATTTACTTGTCTTAAAGAAGAACGATAGAAAAATAGATAGATAGATCTATATCTATCTATCTATCTATATCTATCTATCTATCTACCTATCTACCTATCTGACTATTTGTTTGCCGTACTTTGAGGGATGGTTGTCTCTTCAATGGTGCTAAAAGTTATTTATGCACTCCTCAGTATGGGAGGTGACCATGGACACAGCAAGCTGTCCATGCCAGACTGGCGGCAGTGGAAGACTGAGGGCACTCCGCTGGAGTTTACACAGCAAAGGTTGGCGGCCAGGGGCCTCAAGGACCCATGGGCCCGGTGAGCATTTACTCTGACTTAGCTCTGACATTTCATAATACTAGGAGACAAATTTGTTAGTGTTGTGATCGCTTTCACCACCTTGTCTATGTCTCATGGTTTAGGAATGAGGCATGGAGGTACTCGGGTGGCTTTGCACGTGCTGTGACTTTCTCTGATGTACTGCTGAGAGGATTCAAGTGGGGTTTTGCTGCATTTACTGTTGCTCTGGCTGTTGAATATGCTCTGTACCCCCCAAAGAAGGGTTCCCACTAATGTACACTATAGTCTCCACTCATGTCCCCTGAGTTGATTCATTTATTAAATGTTTTTGACCACCACATGGCTTTACCTGTGCATTTTTTGTTTGTCATTAATCAGATATTTCAGATGCTTCTCTAGTCTTGCTTTCTTTTTCTGCTCAGTTTCTGACAGCAGAATTTTAAACATTTAGTCATCAAGATCATAAAAACAAGCACAATTGTAGAAAGTAGCGCTATTACATCCAGACAGAAATACTGGATCCAGTTGAGGTTATGAACAGCTGCTTTAAGATGTTTGGCCCCTTTATGGCGCATCACAAACTCAGTCCAGTACACTGAAAGGTCCAGTGGATCTATGGGACGATCTCTGTGTAATGCTGACAGCCTCTTCATGTTCTCTTTGTACCTAAAAAAACGATGTTTAGCTTGATTCCTCTTCAAACCTTTCAGGCAATGTTTTTTACATTGATTAAACAGCAAGAAACTTACCGAGTGTCATTAATGACCTCATTCAGTCCTTTCAGCAGATCTTCTGCAGTGATAGATGAAATATCCAAAAGCACTCCCACTCCTCTACTCAGCATTCTTTGAGCATTGTCAGGCTGGTCCCCACCAATCGGTACCATCACCATGGGAACGCCATGACAAAGGCCCTCGAAGAGACCATGAGAGCCAGCATGAGTGATGAAGGCCCGGGCACCAGGATGAGCTAAATGTTGGTAGGGCAATAACAAAATAGACTCAAGAGAAAAACTTTGCCATCTAATTTCTATACAGTGCTGTAAAACATATTTGCCCCCTTCCTGAGGTTTTTTTCTTTTTTAATATCACTTGCAAAGGTTTAATATCATTGAGCCAATATTAAAACGCACACCCCCCAAGGATAAATGGAAATGGCTTTATAACATTTTCCAGACTTTTTTTTTTCTCACTTATGGAATCTTTTCGGATCGTGGCATGATACCTTTTCACAGCATTGTAATTATAGTTAGGACTTTATTTACCAAGTAAGTCATTTTGGGGCACCCAGCTCATCATCTTTACATTTTCTGGTGTATTATCAGGAACAACCCCAGAATATCTCCATATCACCTAATGAAGAAAAACAATTTGATATTGTTCGATTCTCGTATAGATAGAAAGAGCACAGCTCAAAAACATCACTCAGTATGCTGCAGTGCCTACCAAGATATTTTTTGTTAAATTAATATTCATATTTTGGTACAATATTCCTGACCACAATGACAGTACCTTCTGTGGGATCTGTCGGAATGCTTTAAGGAAGACCTGGGTTATGTCATTTGGCATATTTTTCAATGCTGTGCCAAGTGTGAATACAACAAATCCATGTTTTCCAGACACCCACGGCTCCAAGTCCTTTGACAAAGACACAATATGCATTAACTTCCATAGTTTACTGCATTGAAGATAAACTCATCTATAAACATACATGTGCCTTACTTCAGGCAGGGGATTCCTCACGTTGCAGTTGATGCCCCCGACTGGCACCATATTAGGCATTAATGGCCGTGGGAACTCCAGTGTGAAGTCAATCCTGTTCCAAGACATTTGTTTAGAGCAGAGGTTTCCAAAATGCAGGGCGTGTCCCATGCCAGGGACCCAGAGCTATTGCATGAGTGGCAAATAAATGTAACCAATATATCAATGAATCTTCAGCAATTGTGTCAACTTCTTTTGCCTAAGCAAAGAATATTTTGCATTGAGTACAAAAACAACCTTTAATATCTAAAATAAAAATGCTCAAGAGACAATTTATAACACTGCCAACAGCATTTTTATATCTTTTTCCCCAGTATAAAGACTTGGTGGGATAATAGATTACAAAAAGAAGGCTAGCTCTCAGATACGCACCTTGTTTTTCCCTCCCCTCAAAGTTCTGTTCATGTTTTAACATATGACCTTTGCACATGTTACCTGTGCAGCCAGATTGCAGAGTCTGAAAGCACCTCTGCTACACTCACATCTTCTTCCAGGAACTGCGAGGCAATTCGGTCAAAACGCCAATAGATGAGTCTGCAGAGCAACGGCTCCAGCGCGCTCACCTGAAGGATACAAGACAGTATACCAGCTTGAATTTGACATTTCATTTGATTCCGTTTAAAAGAAGAGAAAAAAAACTGCACTGCTTTCATAACACATTAAACATACTTTACCTGTCATAAGTTTGGAAACATCTTCAATTTCCTCACCAATTCAAGCCATTAATTCTTGAAAATGCAGTTCATAAAGTCCCACGTTGAAAAGTTGTCTCAGAAAATACTGTATTGCCATTACTTGGGCAAAAGGGGCTGACTTGGGGGTAGTGCATTGCTGAAAGAGCAATTTTGCCCATTAAACTACATTAGAATGTATATAAAACAATTTGTTTTTAGTTTTTTTTTTTTTTATACAGGTCAAACCTGTTCTGAAGAGAGCCTCTCCTTTTCTGCCTTACGTTAGTTTCTCAAGCACGGTGTGGTGTTTCAATTGGAAATAATCCATTCACTTTTGTTAAATAGATCTTCACAGCTTGCTTAACAAGTCAAAGATTTTCCACTTTTTTGAACAGAAGTAGTTAAAACTGGTCGTACCAATACTGCAGCTGTCTGTTATATACATAATACATTCCATCGATATTCCTTACAGTCACCTTTTTAATACACTTTGAGCAAATACATGGCTTATACAAATTATGTTTAAATGAGATAACTAGTACATTTTTCCATCAAAAACCAAGCACATAAGACCAGTTCCCCATAATAAAACCAGGACTAGACTAATCTCGTTTAACCTTTCTGAAATGTAAATTTAATTTGGGATTGACTAGCTACAGACCACTGCTGCTCTGAAAACCTGGGGTGTTACATTTCTGGGTTCACTGATCCCTGGGGGTCTTGGTAATGAGAATAATTGAAAGCCAATGACCTTTGGAAGCTATCCCAGATGAGAATTATCAGTTCACCATCTTTTGTTGAAAGAGACTTAAATGAGATGCCAATTAAAAGTTTTCTTTCCAATAAATTCTATGCGTCCCGCATTTGTCTAAACACAGCTTTATGATTAATTTTGTGTTTGTGGAATATGAACTAAGCAGCAGGGGCAAACCATGTCTGGGGGCGGTCATTTTGTCTCTGGCTGTCGCATGTAAAAGAGATCATATTTGCTCAGGGCTCAAGTAACAGCCAATCACGGCTCACCTGTTTTCTGAGTTGGGTCACGTGACATTCCCAAAGTGATAAATTTTATGTTGGGCAGTTTATTTCACTACTTCAGGGTTGGGTTGGTCTCTTACTAACGATTAGGCACTATATGTTAAATATAGCTAAATTCAGCCTTTTTTGAGGGTCCTTATTTATTTAATGATTGTAAAAATGGCAAACTAATCAATTAATAATCAGTCAATCAATTAGACGTACTTATATCGCCCTGCCATAAACCGTTTCCTATTTTGATGACAACTTTGGTTACAAAATATTTCTTCACACTCTCGATTACTAAAATGTAACTCTACAATTTATGGCATTTTTAAGTCATAACATAACACTGAATTAACAGGTGTTTTGTATGATATTCATACATTAAACACTGTGTGAACAATTAAAACATGATCATTTTTTATTGCATTTGTTTGCTTATGTATGTCAGTATTTACCAAAGTGTTGAGGACTCTTTGTTTAAAGTCCATTTTATCTGTGAGGCCAGTGAAGAAGCGAGGCACATAGGAAGGCGGCGATGGACACCCTGCAGACTGCATGTCCAAAAAACATGGAATCCCCCTCAGTAAATTAACTGTGGGGATACCTGAAAGTCATACAGAAACATGAGCATGACAAAAAATAGCTCTGAAAAATAAACACCATCATGTCATTGCCCTGTCCTTGCATTGGCTATCTGCAGATACTTAGGTTCCTCCCACATTGTCAAAACATGCATGTCGGGTTATTTTTTTTTCCTCCATAGACTCAAAAATGTCCATGGGGGTGAAAAAGAGTATGACTGATTGTTTGTATTTTGCCGCGTGTTTGGGTTGAAACCAGTTCAGGGTGTGCCCAACCAAAACACAGCAGCTTACACCTGACCTTACTGAGGACAAATGTTATAGAAAATGGATGGATGACACATTTCCAAGTGCTGCAGCATTCACCTAGTTTCCGAGCTATTAAAGAGCCTGTAGGCACCATGGGGTCTGTCAGGACAGCATCAAATCTCTGCAAAATGAAAAGTAGTTCAGCATTATCCATATAGAAAAAAATTATAAACTAGTTGCAGTGTTCTCACCATTGAACTTTAATTAATATGGCTAATAAATACACACTCATAAAATGAGTGACAATTTTTCATTTTTTTGTCCAACAACTTAATTTTGCCTTTTTTTTTCCTTTTTTTTTAATACAGCCAACTGTTCAGAGTTTAGGGACCTATTTGCCCCAGTTGCTGTTCTCTAATAAAGTATCTTGACTGTCGATAGCAATACTTCTCTTAATCATCTCTTTGGCGCCCTGCAGTGGCGAGTGACATCAATACATAAGAACAGCACGATGAAAGGGAATGTTAAATGCTCATTTTAATTGAACCAGGAAACAATGGTTCCGTTCAAGCAAAACAAATCATACACAACGGACTCGCTAGTGACCCCTTGGGACAATGCACAGGTTACTTGTGAAGGGAATCATATATTAGGTTGTTATCATTATGTTCTTAGTTCATTGTTACCCATTTATGCAATCCTAGTTCATCTTGACCCTGTCCTTAGATAGAGCTGTTGACGCACGAAAGTATTAGCCGGGACCTTGGCCCAACTGCCGGTGGCGCCCGGCTGGCTCTTTTGTTGTGTCTTGTAATCTGCTATGCTTCTATTCAATAAAAGCCGGGGGGAACGGCTGGGCAAGTGGAAAAACTGGCGTTGGAAGACCCACGAGTTACATTTGCCCAAGCCTTTTTTCCCTACGCCGGCGTAGAAAAGTCAATCTTGGCTGGTCTGAGTTACTCTTTTTGCTGTTTAAGCAGCTAGGCTTGTCCTAGTCTTCTTTTCTGAGATTTCTCTGACATTACTATAACAACATTGCTCATACGTGTTAGGAATAAGCAAGTTGTGCAATCACACAAGCTTGCAAGTGGAAAATTACTTGCACCGGCCGTTTAAAAGTTCATTGGTCATATTGAATCCATTTGTTAAGTTAATAACGTAATTTTGGTTATTCTTGAATTTTTACCCAAAAGCCCAATACTGTATTGCTAACTTTTTATGCATAGTGCATGAGCCCAATAATGTGTTTCAGCAGAGACTTAACAAATGAAAAAAATGCAATAACCCAAATTGAGGTTTTGTTAAATGGCACTAACCTGCTGAGCCAGATGTGAAATAAGACTGGAATTGAACAGAAGGCTCTCTGCAGTGGTGTGAAGCAAATCCATAATTCTTTGCATTTGTGAGAATTTCTCTTGAATTCTCTCTATGAAAGGCTGCGTAGATTTTTGCAGCACATCTACGTTCTTGGACATCACAAAGTCAACAAACGCCTTGTCAAATGGAAGAGGGTAAGTCAGTGTCTCATAGTGCTCCCCTGGACCGATCAGTATAGTGATCTCAGGCATCACAACAGTGACATGGTGTCCTCGCCGACCCATTTCTTGAGAAATGGCCTTCATACCCACCCAGTGGCTTCCATCCATTGGTATCACTAGCAGTTTCCCCACATAAGAACCGGTGTGACCTCCGGGGATGTCGTCCCTTCCTTCAGATCCTCTGGCCTTAACCACTGTACCGGCTATATTAAGCAGCAAGAGCGTGCACACTAATACCCCCCTCATGGTTGTCTTTTCCTGAAAAGAAAAACAAGGAAGTGTTTTGCTGAGGCCACAGCTTCCCGTGTGTTGCTTCCTGAGTGTGTTCTGTGCGCGCGCGCGTGTTCAAAGTCCTCCATGTGAGATGAGGGAGTAGTTCGATAAGGCATAATCAGTCATTTACTTACTGAGTGTGAATGGTTTACCTTAAATATAAAGAACTTGCGCTCTGAAATGTCCATCTCTTTTTTGTTTATTTATTTTTTAGGGGGAGGGGGCTGAGAGGTTGTTCAGATGTGCTCTTCTGTTTTTCAGTTCAACGCTATGGAATGCCCCGACGAACAGGCTTTGCGTTGACATGTGATTTGTAATTTCAAATTCACAACACTAGGTGATGCAGTTGTTCTTTTATTGTCAAAGTCTATGCAGGCGTTATAAACTTGTTAAATTGTATTCTACATTGTTTCCCCAAAATCACATAAATTATTAATGAATATTTGTTTTAATTCCAATAACTTCAATACAAAGTACAAAATGTATAAAACAATAACTCTGAACAAGCAAATATTAGTAAAACATATCAAAGAATAATACAGAGACAATACATCCAAAATAATATAGGAAAGAAGAGACAGAAAAAACAATAAAGAAAACTAAATTTAAAAAAACTCTTCTAGGGGTACAAGCTTTTTATAAATACGTTTAATTTTTCCACAAATCTCTATTGTTTTTTTTTTAGCCTTTTTTTGTCTGTATTACTAATTTAAAGAATGTATTGTTCAACCTCGTTACAAAACACATTAAAACATGGTTTCGTTTTGATAAATTTGGAGCAATTAATGTGGTATTTTGACAAAAACAAATAAATTTTATAAATAGACAGAATACCTCAGCTGAGAAATGACGTCCCGCAAGTGCAGTAGGGTGACGTCATCTTATTGCGACAGACGCAAAAAGCGATCGGAATAAAAAAATCTCGCCAACCCTCATGTCTTCGTGAGTCTTAATGTTCACCGCACTAAACATTTAAATATCATTGAAACAGCTCGTGCATAAACTCATCCTCATTCAACCGGAGTATGTACGCCGCTCTTCATATTTTGGTTCATCAAATAAATAAGAAGATTTTTTCTAACTCTTAAAATATTTTGAGACTGGAAGTAAAGCAACAGTCCGCCAGGTGGCGATAATGTACATGTGCGTTGATTTGCTAGCCGCGCCAAATAAGAACACGAACAAGTAAAAGAAGAAGCAGAAAATAATTGTTTGAGTCAGCGTATTATAGCGTAATGTCTAAAATACTCGCTTAACTTTTGATGTCGAGTCCAGCTATACTAACATATGCAGGCTCTGAGTCGTCTGAAATGCAGTAAGTTGGTCGCTATCTACTTTGTTTTGATATAGAGTTGGTCAGAGCGGTTGCTTCTTTCCTCTCGGTAGGTATTTGGAAATGAAAGAAAGCACACGCATATTACATTGTGATTTTTTTTCCACCTTCAGAAGACAAAGCTTACTAAAATCATGCGTAACGATACCTCATTTATCAAAAGTGGACTATATTCATTTTGGTGTGTGTGTTGACAATGGAGCTGGTTCGAGGCTGGGGTGTCCAAACTCTCCTCGAGTGCTGACAGCCTGCATGTTTTTCTCCGTCCTCTAACACAAATGATTCCAATGAACAGCTTCTCAGCAGAAGCCCGATCATCTGAATTAAGTGTCTTGGTGGACGAAAATGTATATAAAAATTGGCGGATAGCGGCTCTCGAAGACTGGGTTTGGACACCCCCTGTTTGATGTGTTTGAAGGGAAGGGAGTGGTTTTACGTGTCCGAGGTCCGGTGGTGGTCTTCCTGGTCTGGCAAAGATGTTTAGCAAAGTTTTCTGCCACAGACTTTCTGCGTGTTCTTTAAGCACCGAGTACAAACACGTTTTGCCGTATTTTTTTCTTTGTGAATTTTTAGATTAAGGTTCTGGAGCTAAATTTGCCGGTGATTATTTTTCTGTTTCCCCATCTCACTCACTTAAGGATATTGGGGGAGCTATAAAATAGCTTTTGGGCTTTGATGGATTGTGATGAAACTTTGTCAGAAGATAATTTATGAGTTATAAAACACATATGCATATGATATTTGGGGGCACTGGGTAGCCCAAGAGCTGAATTATCGGTGTGAAATTTGCATTAAACTTAAATGTCGCTGAATAGTTGTTTTTTTTTTTTTTTTAATGAAAGTGACACTGACAATGGAAATCAAGTTTTGTTCATAACTTGGCTAACATTTAACATATATAACTGCCTCAGAATTTAAGTGCAATACGTCTGCCTTCCAAACAATACTTTGGTAAACAAACGTAGCATACTATAACATTGTATGAGATTGCTAAAGTGCCAACTTAATTTTTTCAACTTTGTTGAAGATCAGCATTGCACCTTATATCACTTAGGATACAAACACATCTATTTGGATACGGTACTATGGTACTACTGCCATTGTTTTTGTATACCAGCTATACATTAGCAATAAGGGGATTCCAATCAGATATATGCTATGCAAGACCTGAAGTATTGGTTCCCTTTGTTTTGAATACATTTTTCTCTCAAAGCTTGCCATTTTACACAGTTGGGTAGGAGTTTGAGTTGCTACCCCAATATCCTTAAATGAGTGCTTTCTTTAGCCGTAGCCATGGTGCACTAACCTTTCTGTTTGGTCTGAGTGTGAAGTAAACTAGAGGAATGCGGAAGCTATGGAAGCACATGGGCGTGAAACGCGCCGCAGCAAATGGGAGGAAAGTATCGAATGTATTATTCGTAAAATTGTCCTTAGAAGGAAAATTGAATTAATCTACAAATCAATATATCGCCCAGGTCTAATTCAAATACATAAATTGTTCGACGTAGTGGTGATTCCACGACCTAACATGCAGAGCCAGAACCCAAAAAAACGCATTTTTGCATCAGAAGTGTGACAAGGAGTTAAAAAGCGCTGACATCATCGATTGGCGGCCTGGGGGCATGCACTTGCATCATGATTTCTAAGTCCCTACTTCATTCATACCTTTCAACATCGGCATTAGATAAGAAAAGATGCATACAAATGTGAATTGAACTGAGCTACACATATTTGATGATATACTGTCTTAATTTTGTTTTTCTCAATTCAACAGAACTCCAGATGACACTAGACATGGACCAGGCTGCTTTGCATCATACAACAAATCAACAGAACAACAGGTTATACTTGAAAGGTGTCGAAGTGTACCTTTAAATGCGGAGTATCTATAGTGTGTCTTTTTTGATGGCTACAAGTTATATTTCCTTGTTTGCAGCTCTTTAGTGTATAGCCTGAAGTGGAGAGTCACCATGAAGACAAGAAACTCTTCCATTTTGAAAACGGCATCAGAGAAGCAGCTTGACCAAAGTCTCAACTCAAGTGAAGATGAAATTCAACGAAGGAAGAAGCCTAATAGAAGATGGAGGGAATTTGATGACTGCATTATTAATAAGGAGGACAATCATGTCCATGACCTCTTTGATATCATTGACGGTCATATGGAGCAGGACGCTGAAGAAGGGAGTAGTGTACAAGTGGATGATCGAGGATTAGATTATTCAGATGAGCAATGTTGCTCTAGCACTGCTTCTTCCCCTGTGAAGGTCAAGGCTCCTAACAAAAAAGGGAGACCATCCACAGGCCAATGCCTATCCTGTCAGAAACTCTACCAGAGGGCCAAGAAGTTAAAAACTCCCATCAAAGATAAGCTCTTGGATAATGGTAAGTTTCTAAACCATAGCTATCGAAGGTATCTATCCATAAAAATGATTTTCATTGGTTAAAGGGTACTTGATTGAGAAAAGATTTCCCAGGGGTTACATCCAACACTTGAAATGGATATTTGGTGCTAAGTTGCCAGTCTCTTTAAATTATCTTTGTGAGGAGCTTTGGTTTTTCTTCTACATAAAATATCTACAGTTATCAGAATAAGGTCAGATAACCCCTCTTTCAATCATGAAAAAAATGAAGACATCCCATTGTTTTTCTTCAAATCCTCATTTTAATATCTGGTGCCATTAATGGTGTTTCAAGTAATGAACAGCCACAAAAGAAAACATGGAATGCACCAAAAGCGCCATTTTTGGTAGTGCAATCATTGTACTGCTTTAAACTTGCCCCACAATAAACTCACGAAGTGATTGTAGTCATTGTGAAAACCTTTGGAAGATGTTTCGATCGGTTCTTGAATAAATTTCCCAGGAGTTGTTTACAGCCCCCCCAACATTATATCCCCCAGGTTCAGACATTCCTTAAATGATGCGGGTGTCTTTCTTATGCCTTTCTCCAGCTGATATTTTGTGCCCATTTTATGTAAAGAACAAGCAAGCTGTCCTATACTGTTGTCCCATATTGTTGTCGTCTATATTTCAGATCCCACTTCCTTAACGTGCGATCAGTGGGTCTTGCTCAAAAAGTGGCAGCCAAGTAGGCGACCTCACCCAGGGTGAGTCAAACCTATTGCGGAATTCTGCAAGTGGCCTGTGAGCAGTGCGTAAATGCAGACACTTGATTTTGTTTTGTCAGGAAGCTTTCCAAAAGCGTGCTCCTTGCTCAGAAACGTTTGAAGAGGAAGAAAAAAGCAAAGCAGAATGAGCATAAAAACGTGTGCTCAAGACCGCATGTTTTCCTTCAAAGGTAATCCTCCAACCCCAGAAAGCACATTGTCTATAAAAAAGAAAATACAGGCTGTTAATGGACTTGTTTTCTGTGAAAAATGATGCATGTGTTTGTGTGTCAGGAACTTCAGTCAGCCTCGCAAAGTTCCAGTAAGAAAGGAAAGGAAGAGGAAAAAGGCAAAAGATGAGGCTTCTCAAATTGCCAAGCAGAGGTGTCTTCCTGCCATCAGTTCCTCGCAGTACAACAGGCAAAACAGTAAGAAAAAGAACAGTTTTTCCTCATCTTGCGCCAATTTCGACGTTGAGGAATTTCATGATGGAGAAAGCTCAAATGAAACCCACTCAAATGTGTCCCTTGAAATTCCCTTAAATATGACCTTGAAACCCACTAAGCCTAGGGACATCCCATCCAAGCCCAAAGCAAAAAAGAAGGCGGCGGCAGTCCAAGACTTGCCAGTCCGGAACAAAAGGGGCAACAGTAAGGGTAAAAATCGTTTTTCCTCGGCCGATGCATGTTTCGATGGTGCCGAATTTCACAGTGGAATAAGTGCAGATGAAACCGTCTCAAGTCCTTTAAATTTGACCTTGAAACCCACCAAGCCAAGATGCATCCCACACAAGCAAACAGCAAAAAAGAAGAAGGCGGCAGTCCAAGACTTGTCGGCCCAGTACAGCAGGGGCAACAATAAGGATATGGACATTTTTTTCTCGGCCCATGCATATTCAGATGTTGAGGAACTTCGCAGTGAAGAAAGCGCAGATGAAACCAACTCAATTGTGTCCCCTAAAAATCCCTTTCATTCCACCTTGAAACCCACCACGCCGAGGGACATCCCACCCAAGGCCAAAGCACCAAGGAAGAAGACCACCTTCCAAGACCTGCTGAGCCAGTTACGTGGCAACAGGAGTATGATTGTCCAAGAAACTTAATAAATTGAATTCTAAATTAAAATCCCATTTGAAATGGGTCTACTCTAGGTCTATATTGTTTGTTTTTTCTTTTTAAAGTCATTGTTGATTGTTCTCCAAATAAATTTGGATCAAAGTTTTCTTTTGTTTCTGTTATAGCTGCACAAACGCTACCGTGAGCGAGAACAGTCTCATTTTTGTGTTTAATATTTTAGAAAAATAAAAATAGCGGCCAGCCTTCCTATGTACAGCATATCTTTCCTATCTTTTTATTTTTTTACAAGAAGCTTATTTTGCTTTGTTTGGAGATATTTACCGTAATCTAGGCTAAACTCAGTTGTTGTTTTTTTTTGTTTGTTTTTTGCCATGCCATTATAGAGTATGATTTTGCATGCACGTGTCTTGAATAGAACATGTCCTTTGGCCAGAATAATTAATACAATAGTGACATCACAACAAGGAAAATAAAATTGCAAATTAAGTTTAATTTCTGTACACAGTATTTTATCATTTATGTTCAGAACTTTTTTTTTTTTAGCATTCATAAAACCAAATAGTCCCACCTTGTTTTACAACTTTTCAGTGGGGGTGTCAGTCAACATGTTTTTCTCAGTAATGTTATTACTGAGATTTTTAAAGCTGATACCAGTGAACCTGGAGGAAAAGAGAGGATGTTGAGATAAGGGACTGGCACTCTTTGGAAAGTGTAACACTTTGGATTTGGGAGTTGGTTTACTGTTTGTTTATTGGATTAGTGTTTGAGGATGGACAATCACAACTGAGACAGGAAGCTTGTCTGCAGAGTGCACAGAAATGTTTGGTGTAAAAAAAGGCTGCTGAGGTTGGATACACTTGGGCACAATGACCATTTCTGTATCATAGCACACAGCATTCAAACCACTTGTACAATCTTAGACCCAATAATGCATCACAAATGTCTGCCCTGTTCAAACAATCATGATCAATTAAGGAATGAGGTATTTCATCTGCTATCACGTTTATTTTTGTAGCATTCACAATATTTCATGCTGAGAGATGTTTGATTTTACAGAGGGTCAAAATAAACAATATAAACAATAGTCATCTCGTTTCCACATTCTACAACAAACATCGATTAGCAACGTTACAAACTTAAATAATTGTCTTTAGGAATGTCATTTTCTGATTTCATGTATGATATCACATTATGCAAGTTGTCATGTGTAGAATGAAATTTCTACAGAAATTGTGAGGGATTGCTGAAAAACTGAAACGAAAGGCTGGGAAATAATTCATCTGGAATGGAATTTAAAATGTGGGAGGAATAGAACAGAGAAGCTGGTGGAATAACCTGTGAATGCTTTAAAGGATATAGTGGGTCAAGTAAAAAAAAATATTAATATGTTCTATTCACCTCCAATAGTTAAAAGCTGCTCTGATTAATATTAGGGGTGTCACATTAACTGATTAGTTGCATTCAATTAATTTGTCAAATCTTAAGCATTTTTTTGTGAATAGTGTTAATTTCATTTTAAGTTTCTAACTTTATGCTTTACCCGTCTACACCTTTGATGACATTAGAGTGATATGCATCCTTTGTAAGAGTTTGCGAACCACAAATCCATCTTGAGTTCAGCCTATCACATAAGTGCAAAGCACCCAGCCGCGACAGCTAAGGATAGCAAAAAAAAATGCTAATTTAGCGAGCAACAGAAAGGTTCTTTGCCAAACTAAACTCGAGAACACCTAAGCTGAGAAAAACCTCAGAAACTTGTTAGTGAGATTAAAATGAGAAGATATATCAATTCATTACAGATTTTAATGAATGAATCTCAATTGTTAACCTCTTGACAGCACTAATTAATATGGTGTATGGTTTATTAATTAATCATCAAAATTGATCAATTTTATCCATTGTAAGGGGGCATCCATTTTACCTGCTGTTGACTGAAAAAGTTCAGGGATCGGGTCGCAGCCAATCAGGGTCCACTTCGATTCTGAGTTTTGTTTAGTCATGTTTATTTGTTTGTATGAGTCCCCAGGTTGGACTTTGTCTTCCCTGGGTGACATTTTCAACCGTGATTGGTTGACCAACCAAAATAGCCGCCCCTACAGTAAAATAGACAAAAAACAGGCGCATTTTGCTACCTAATTCTTATTCCACAAATGCAATATTAATTAAAAATGTCTAATGGGTTATCATATAACACTTTATGGCAACCTTGGAACATCCATACCACCATCGTCATCCCCAGTGACACAAAATGGTGCTCGCTCCACTGAGAGCACTTCCCCCTCGTATACACGCACATGCATTGTCCGTACCTCTTCTGCGTGCTTTCCGATTGCCAATAGACCTTGGTGATCACAAAGCCGGGGTCCCAGGGCCAAAACAATTCAAGCGGCGTGCGCACACAGGACGGCATCCTGTGATAGCGGCGGTATCAGCACCTGACACCTCGAAAACAGGAAAAGCATTCGGGCAGGAACACAGATGGGTTGGAGTGGTTGAGGGAGGAGCAGCATCAGAACTATATAATTCATCCACTTGAGTTCCAAGCCCACTCCGCAGAGACAAGAGAGTCCATCATGTCGTACTATGAGGTAAGCTTAGTCCAAGTAATTTTAGAGCAAAATTATTCTTTCGTAGCCGATGCACTTTTAATCCTCACTGTTGTATTCCAGCATATCCTCTTTGACTACGAATACAATGACACCAGTTCTGGCTCTGGTTCCGGTGATATCGGGGTGGATCTGGAGGAGCCTTGTGAGGTGGAGCATGTGATGACCTCT
Organism: Hippichthys cyanospilos; assembly: GCF_059441005.1. Classification (NCBI taxonomy): domain Eukaryota; kingdom Metazoa; phylum Chordata; class Actinopteri; order Syngnathiformes; family Syngnathidae; genus Hippichthys; species Hippichthys cyanospilos. The sequence goes on from NC_142380.1 coordinate 12,908,008, forward strand.
GACTTTCAGCAGGTCTTTTTACCTGTGGTGTATGCCCTCATCTTCCTTCTGGGCATCACTGGAAACGGCCTGGTGGTCTTTGTGTTGGGCTGCCAGCGGAGGTGAGAGAGTCGGACGGTTTGCCCTTGGAAAATTTAGAATAGAATGAAAGAGAACCCCTGCTCTGACTGCCGATTATTATGACACGAACCAATTGAATAACATTTCGTTTTTCAGGTCCAAATCCAGCCTGACTGACCGGTACCGACTGCACCTCTCAGCCGCCGATCTCCTTTTCGTCCTGGCGCTCCCGTTCTGGGCGGTGGACGCAGCGCTGGCCGACTGGCGCTTCGGCGGGGCCGCCTGCATCGGCGTGCATGTGATCTATACGGTCAACTTGTACGGCAGCGTCCTCATCCTGGCCTTTATCAGTCTGGATCGCTATCTGGCAGTGGTCCGAGCCACGGAAACCAACACGGGTGGCCTGAGACAGATGCTGGCATACAGATTGGTCTATGTGGGTGAGTGTCACCTTTCTATTTCTTTTTGGGCTCCGTCAGTTCCTAATCGGTGTTTGGGTTATCCCTGGCCGCAGGTGCCTGGCTGCCCGCTGCTTTGCTAGCCGTCCCTGACTTGATATTTGCCCGAACCCAAGAAGGAGGCGAGGGAAGCACCCTGTGCCAAAGATTTTACCCGGCGGAAAAGGCTCCTCTCTGGGTGGCCGTCTTTCATCTGCAGCTGGTCCTTGTGGGCCTCGTGATCCCGGGTCTGGTGCTTTCGGTGTGTTACTGCGTCATTGTCACCAGGCTGACCCGGGGCCCTCTCGGGGGCCAAAGGCAGAAGCGGCGAGCGGTGAGGACCACCATCGCGCTGGTGCTCTGCTTTTTCGTGTGCTGGCTGCCCTACGGAGCAGGCATCTTTGTGGACGCCATGCTGCGTTTGGAGGTTCTGCCGCGCGGCTGCAGCCTGGAGGCCGTCCTGGGTGTGTGGCTGGCGGTGGCTGAACCCATGGCATTCGCTCATTGTTGCTTAAACCCGCTGCTCTATGCCTTCCTGGGGGCAAGTTTTAAGAATTCGGCTCGCAGAGCTTTGACGCTGAGCCGGGCATCCAGTTTGAAGGTTTTACCGAAACGACGCAACGGGGCTTCTACGACCACAGAGTCTGAGTCGTCCAGTTTACACTCTAGCTAGTGTTTGCTTATTCGTTCATCTGGGTCTAAAATAATAATAGAAATCATCTAAGAACTTCCGGAGCAGTCTGCTGGCGGGCTTCTCTCAATTCTCTTGTAAATAGCGTCCTTGTGGATATCCTGTCATTGCTGCTGTGCCTTCACTGTATTATTGTGGTTTAGAATAAATATGGATTAAAACTTGTGAAAGTGTCTTGTGTCTTTTTCAATACTGTTTATTTCATGATTACATTGACTTAATTACAAAGTGAGCAACCCAAATGCCATTTTAAATACCTCATAAATAAATTTGAATATATATATATATATATATATATATATATATATATATATATATATATATATATATATATATATATATATATATATATATATATATATATATATATATATAATGATTAAAAAGGACGGGAGACTGGAAAAGACTTGTCCAGCTGCTCCATTTCATTCGGAGAAAACTTTTATATTTGTTTTTATGTTATGTTTTATTTCTTTTATAAATGTCATGAAATGAAAAGCACAGGTGAAATGAGGTGTAACCACCCACCACGACAACCAATGCCGTTAATTAACATGAGAATCCAGTCACCTGTTTGTAATGTGAAAGATTATGGTTCACTGGTACTTATGGGAAAAATGTTGCAATAGGTGTGTCGTAAGGCGTGTTCTTAATCTTAACACCCTTGTACAGTTTTACTTCAGGATCAACCAAGTGAATCCAAACATTTGAAAGCACTGATTCAAAGCATGAATAGAATAAAATTCCTGTAAACAATGACGTGTGAAAGCAGGTGAATCAGCCTTTTTGTGTGTGGGTGAATATACTATATGTGTGGACATGTTTGTGTGTATGATAATTATTTTGTTACGTGACAGCCCAGAGTGCAATAAGGGTTCAGGCTGTGTTTTTTTTTTTCATCTTTTAAGACACAATAATATTCTTGTGTGTGCATTATTATACAGCTCTCAAATGCAGCTAAAGGACTAAAAATTTGAAATTCAACCAAAATTGTTAGGTAACAATATGCCTTCCCAAAAAACGTTTTGAAACGTCATCACAGTTATTATTTAAGCAAACAGTCCAGATTTTTTTTTTGTTAGTGAAAAGTTGGCCTTGAAAATGAATTTCCAGTAAAGTACAGTATCTTTTTGTTGAATCAAAAAAATGTTGCTTTTTTTGAGTTATGATGCTTTTTTTTCTGTTCATTTTACAGCCCAAACTGGCCATGTTATGTTATGTTATGTTATGTTATGCTGAAATAATGTTTTTTTTGGTTACTTTCCTACATCCATTATTTGTCATCAAAATTAAGAGTGACCTTACACAATATTTTCTGTTTCCAGTTTCATCTCTTATATTGGGTATCTTTTTGAGAAGGCTCATGCAGTCAGTAGTTGCCTCATTTCAACATGTGTTTGACAGATCGGCGAACGGACTGATATTTCTTTTCGAGAAGGCTTATGCAATTAAAAAAATAATAAAAAAATAACAACGTGCAATATCGCAGAATGTGCAATATTTCGACTGTGAATGTTCCCCAATCCGTTGCATTTCAGTACTCTGTTTCAAAATTAGGATTAATATTCTTTTGCTCACTTATCGCTCTATCTCATCTAAATTGCTTTATTCTATAGAGTGTATCTTTTTCTTTCATTATTTTTTTATTGTTCTTAGTAGATTGCACCTCTAAGTTCATTGTATTAATACAGTGACATTAAGATTTTGGTTCTGAGATAGATAGATAGATAGATAGATAGATAGATAGATAGATAGATAGATTGATTGATTGATTGATTGATTGATTGATTGATTGATTGATTGATTGATTGATTGATTTCTTCTTAGTGGGAAAAGGTCCATTTTGAACATTTCTGAGCTAATGGCTCGCGTTTTATCTGGAAGAATCCACTGCTCAGTATTTCGTATGTTGCTCTGTAGGTCAACGCTTGAACATGCAACTCTATTGCTGGCAAATATTGGATTCATCTGGTATTCTATTTAGTGCTCGTGGGAATATGTTATCACACATGTACACATATACACACAGATTGACACACTCGGAGCACTGCGCACATCACCACTTCCACACGGAAGTGAACGAAACAGAAGCTGGAAGTTTACCGTGCCCCATTTCCTGGATCAAAGACAGTGTTGGAGATGAAGATGGATGTTGGGAGACAGATGATGAAACTTTGTTGAAGGTGTCACAGACGAAAAGAAGACTTTGTCTCCTTTACAATCTCCAACTTTTGCGTGTCTAAATGGGATATGATGGAAACTCCTACCTTAACCTAAGGCCTCTCTTTCTCACACAGCAACACATCATCTCCTTCTATTCATAGGGCATTCAAAACAGGAAAGACTTCCTGCAACTCATTTTAGGAAAAACAAGCAGCTAAAACAATCAAACAAGCAAGCAGCGCTACACTCTACAACGCTCGAGCAGCAGCAATAAAGCAAATGTGACTGCATGGAGGAGACATTAAAGGATGTTTAATGTTTAAGAAATCACAGCGATGTACAAAACATGTAAGCAATATAAATCAAGGTGATGGTTCCTTGATGACCCAAACAACCAATTCATGATCTACATATTGGACCCTCTGTATTGACTTGCTGGTCACAAATAAGAAATAAAATGAATGGTGCAAATAAAGTGCAGGCTAAGTATTGGATTTTTGCTGTATGAGAAGGCAAAAAAGCGGTAGTGATCATTTTAATTAATCTGCATTTTTTTTTCCTTCCAGCATTTGGTGAGAAAAAGACTGAAGCAATAAACGGAACAACATAGTACTTAATTAGAACGGAGATTAGATTTCTGTGTTTGTTTTTACGAGTTGTGGTTTAATTTATTGGATTGTTGAAAGTCTAACAGGATGACCTCTTCATAAGTTATTATTACCAAATCGTCGCGTATATTTTTAATTTGCAAAACGTGTTAATCCTGTGGGAAATCTGTGATCCTATCTGCAGTTGTCCTGTTTATTGTTGTTTCTTCCTCTCAGGGAGTTGGCATTACACTTGGACAGATGTTGAAGCAAGAATATTGTCATATTAGTCCTTAATAGCCATCCATCCATCCATTTTCCATAGCCACTTATCCTCAATAGGGTTGTTGGCTTGCTAGTGATAATACCAGCTGTCTTCAGGCAGAAGGCGGGGGACACCCTGGACTGGTTGACACGAACCCAGATTAAGAACCACTAGGCCCAAACATAGCAGGAATTTCACCTTCCAGGGAGCAGTAAAAAATGTTCTACTTTAGTTGGTTATTCGGGTAAAACTTACATCTGAAGCTAATCCTAAAACTCCACATAACTGTTCAATTGTTAATCTGTTATTTAAAAAAAGATAAATATACTGCACAATATCTTTGGGGGATATGTTCAAATATCTTTGTGGGATATGTATAGATGTATTGTCCCGTTACGTTTGTCAAAAATGCCCAATTTGAATTCAACACATCCGGCAAGCATGGGCCATTTGAAAAAAAATACGTGTCCTGGAACATAAACAAACATAAGTGACTGTCTTTCATTTCCTTCCATGTGCACAATTGTATTTCCCGTCCTGTCCTTATGTTGTCTGATAAATGTGTTCCGAGGTTCTCCATTTTGTATATATTATGTATAACACGTGACTAAACTTTTAAAACGATTCGATACAATCCTTGCACTCAACAAATTTTCATTTAATTACACAAGGTGATGTTATCATGGTTTATCACTTAATTGGCACTATTTTGCCCTTAGAAATTTTTTCAGACTTGAAATTGGATGAGTCTGTTCTCAAGTAAGAAAAAATAGTTTCTCAGTTATAGTTTCACTACCGAGGGTAGCTGATCACTCTTAATGCTGACTTTCAGGATGCGAGTGTTCCGAAGGGGCATGTAATTGTGTGTTTGCTCGTGTGTGTGTGTTATGTTTCAAAGCGTTTGCCGACAGGTGGTCAGGTTCCCTCATATTCAGACACGGTTTGTCTTGGGTTTCCTGCGACTGAACAATCGTGGGAAAACCAGAGGTCAAGACAAAAAGAAAAATAAAGAGGCTGAGAGAGACGGGGCTTCATCCAAATGGCGTGCAACAACTTCCTGCTTTGTTCCTGGTGGATTAATACAATACGACAGGTGAAACCAATTGCCTCCTGACGGTGTTCATAATGACCGCCATGTGTGGATGGAAACATGGCAAGGATATGGGAAGCGCCACGGGAGAGCTGAATGAAATAATAAAGCGTTTAATCTCGCAGATGGTCCTGAGAATGAACCCAGCCTTAGTCAGATTTCTTATGCAGGAGCCCGGTGTTCCTGTGCTCATTGTAAAGTGGGGTGTGTAAACAAGTAGTCAGCTGAAAACAGTTGTATAGGAAGTACCTCTGTGGAGGATATCTGAGGACAATTGATCAGGAGCAGAAGGGATTCAAGTCACTGTGGAGACTTAACTTGGCAGCAAATTAGTTGGGAGACCGACAAAAGGCTAAAAAAATATGGCAATCAGGAATGGCTGTTAGGAGAGATGCCGGGACACTCCATGGGCAATACTGAAATGCACTGTTTGCAATGTATGTATGTAAGTATGTATGTATGTATGTATGTATGTATGTATGTATGTATGTATGTATGTGTGTGTGTGTGTGTGTGTGTTTGTGCGTGTGTGTGTGTGTGTGTGTGTGTGTGTGTGTGTATGTATGTATGTATGTATGTATGTGTGTATGTGTGTATGTGTGTATGTGTGTATGCGTGTGTGTGTGTGTGTGTGTGTGTGTATGTATGTATGTATGTATGTATGTATGTATGTATGTATGAATGAATGAATGAATGAATGAGTTGGGGTGGCCGTGGTTCAGGCAGTAGAGAAAGTCATTCAGTTACCGAAGGTTCGCCTGTTCAAATCCTACTGTCTGAGTCATGTGTCCTTGGGCAATCCACCTTACCTACGGTGGTTGGTCGAGGGGCCATAGGTGAAATATGACAGCCACGCCTCCATCAGCCTTCCCCAGAGTAACTGCGGCTGCACAATGTAGTTTGCCACCACTGAAGTGTGAGTGCATGAATAATGTATATATAGATATTGTAAAGTGCCTTTGGGTGTCTAGAAAAGCACTATTTAAAAGTGATGCATTATTATTGTTGTGCCCTTGAACAAGGACATTACATATGTATGTATGTAATCATCCATCCATCCAAAGAATATTTACTTTTTCCATATTTTTCATTGCATAGATTCAAAGCAAACTAAGTAAACCCAAACACGAGTAAACCAAGGAGACAGATTTTGAATGGTGACTGTTTCTTCAAGCAGAAAAACAACAACAACAAAACACAAAAACTGAGCTATTGAAAAAAATTCTTTGTGAGAAGGAAATTGCCTAAAACCTAAAACTTAGCCACACTTAGCAGATACAATTTAACATCAAGTGTTTTCTATACTGGCAATGATTCTCATGCAGAAATGCTTGACAGTTTTTCTCCATCTGGCTAATTTCTTTAAACTTATTTCTTTAAACTTAGAACAAAATGAGCATTTGGTCAAACAGTCCTACAGCGCAACAATACAACTCATTCGCTAAAGTTCATAATGCTCCCAAAACACTTCACAAATACTTCTATATTGTCGCTACTATATTGTGTCGCTACCACATAACTGCAAAAATCCTTCTCAGATGGTTTGACTCATTGTGTGTTTTTGTCCCCAAAATTCTGTAAGGTGGAATAGAACACAACAAATCCCTTACAAAAATGTGCATCTTTCCCCAAACAGTTTTGGTGTCAAAATTGCATTCCTTTCTCAAAACAAATAATCAAAACATGGTCCCTTTGTGTGAGAATTGCTAATTAATATGAGATGTTTTGTATCTGTGGAAAAGGTCTACTATCGAATTTAATGATGTATAAATGAAACAAACAAAACATATACAAGAGCAAAACAAGAGCAACACAAGAGCAATAGCATAGGTTTGTTCATCCGTTTTGCTTCTGTCACAATTTACAGTGCAGTAAACAAAATGTTCAATAAATGCTCAATAAATCATATATGATGTTCATAACATTATATTCTTGACTCATTTGGTCACTTGAACAGACCATTGTCTGGCCTATTTCTTCGAAAAATGAGCTTATTACAAAACCATTTGCAAAGTTTCACTTAAACAAGACATTGGCACTTTAATGGAATCAATGAGAAATGACATTTTGTTGTGATCGATTACAAGGTTTTTTAGGGTTTTGTTTCTGTAATTTTGAGAACATCAAAGCAGTAAAAGGCAAATTGGCAGCCCTCTGAGACTGATTGAAAACGAGTGGATGTTCTACAAATGCAATACTGTACAAATCAAGATTGCTGAAACTAATATAAACTAATCTAAACTGTTTAAGATGGTGAAGCTGCTGAGGCAGACAGAACATATTGCAACGGACTATTGAATTTGACTTCCCCGTTAACCACTGGAACCAGAACACCCATGAGTAATACTAAAAAAAATATATATATATATATATATATATATATATATATATATATATATATATATATATATATATATATATATATATATATATATATATATATATATATATATATATATATATATATATATATATATATATATATATATATATATGATAGACTGTTAGAATAAACTAATTTGATTTATTAGAACAAATATTAGAATTTAGGTAAGAAAGACAAGTCACTTCGGTTGGGTTATTTTGGGCTATTTTCTGCCCCCTGTTGGACACTTGTGAAACTATATTCAACAACAATGCCATGACAAACTTAAAAAAACAGCAGTGAACCAAGACTCTGCCATACACTTTAAAATACATAAAATGTAGAATAAAAGCGATCAATCGAAATCATCTGGTCTAAATGGTTTTTTCCTAAATGTCATTGGGCACGGTGGGACCTAGGACTTCCTGTAGTTGAAAAGCCTAAGCTTGATTGGCTAAAAACGCTGTGATATTTACATACATGTTTCAATTGGACGACTAGGGCGCGCTAAACGTCACGTGATGTAGTTTTTCGCGCGAAATCGGCCCTCGTTTTTCTCGTGTTTGTCTGTACGGAGGCAGTGTTTTTTTCAAGTTTAAGGTTTTCTACTCCAGTTTTGGATCATATCAGCATGGATGTTGCCACAGCGACCGCAGACAATGCCGTGGAGCAGGTGAAAGACGAGTTGGCGGACAAATGTCAGAAGTTATTCCAGGCCTTTTTGGAGGAGTAAGTCGGGCAAAATTCTTCACTGCGTTGTGATTATCGAAACAGTATGCTTGCAATATGCAGTCAAACAGAGGTGGTAAAAGTACTTGAAAGTATAGATACCTGTTTAAAATAAGACCGGCAAATGTAAACGTCATGTCGTTGTTTCAGCAGAATTATTAAACTTAAGCGGAAGCCGAAGTAGTTCATGTCAACGAGGTAAAAATAAAACGCTGTCATGATCGTTTTAACCCTGAGCTCACTGAGTAATCTATTCAAGTACGGTAACGAAGTATTTATTCCTCGTGAATACATGTCCACATGCTGCAAGTAAAAGCGCTGTATAGTTCACTCCTATTTTACTGCTTTCCACCACTACATTCAAACAATGGAGATTTTGCTCCTCCGTATCCTGCTGTGTGCAGGTTCCAGACTGCAGATGGAGAAGTTAAGTATGTCCGGGAGGCTGAGGAGTTAATCCGACCCGAGAGAAATACACTGCTTGTTAGTTTCATTGATCTTGAGGTCTTCAACCAGGAGCTGGCAACCACCATCCAAGAGGAGTATTACAGGTGCGTAGTCTTTGAAATTGCATTATGAAGGACTTGATGCATGCTCATGTGTCCAACTGAACTTTATGTCTATATATTATTATTATTATTATTTTGAATCAATGAAAATAATAAACAGTTTGATGTTGTTAGCTGTCTCGGTTTCATCTGTGGTATGGCCACAATACCATATGCGTGTCAATGATTCTTGCTGTCCGCTGTTTTCAGAGTTTACCCTTTCCTCTGTCGGGCCGTCCGCAATTTTGCGAGGGATCATGGGAATGTTCCGCTCACAAAAGAATTCTACGTGGCCCTTGAAGATATTCCTACTCGACACAGGTAAGATGCATACATGTACATGACACACTGAACCTTTACAGCTGAATTTATTTTTACAGTTTTATTTCCTATTGAGTGATGATAAGATGAAATGATCAAAGTTGCTTTATGCTTAAGGATTCGTGAGCTGTCATCCATGCGCATTGGCACCCTGGTAAAGATCAGTGGTCAGGTTGTGAGGACGCACCCTGTCCACCCAGAACTGGTCAGTTATCTGGTGGCACACTTAAGTGGTGGCCTAAGCTGTTTTTCTTCATTAGCGTCCTGGTGCTTTCAGGTGAGCGGCACCTTCCTCTGCATGGACTGTCAGTCGATGATCAAAGACGTCCCTCAGCAGTTCAAATACTCGCCGCCCGCCATCTGCCGCAACACAGCTTGCAACAACCGCTCCCGCTTCCACCTCGACACGCACAAGTCCAAATTCATTGACTTTCAGAAGGTAAGTTTGAGTTTACATACGTGCGCGAAAGATCATGCAGTTCTCTGATGATGCGTTTTATCCTTTGGTACGCTCAGGTGCGTATCCAGGAGACTCAGGCGGAACTGCCTCGTGGTTCGATTCCACGCTCCCTGGAGATCGTACTGAGAGCTGAGGCGGTAGAAACCGCTCAGGCCGGCGACCGATGTGACTTCACTGGGACACTCATCGTGGTCCCAGATGTCTCGCAGCTCAGCACTCCTGGTCGGGTTTCAAGTTGTTCTCTTCATTTTCGAATTGGGACTGCTTTTTTTGAATATATAATTGTGTGGATATCTTTCCCAGGTCTTCGAGCAGAAACCAGCTCAAGGGTAGGAGGACCTCAACGCTCCGAGTTAGAAGGTCTGAGGGGATTGAAAGCTTTAGGAGTTCGAGAACTGTCCTACAGATTGGCTTTCTTGGCCTGTAATGTCGCCCCTACAAACCCTCGGGTAAGAGTGGGAAATTGCAAAATTGACACCATTTTGGGCATAATGCACTTTGGCGTCACCGAAGTTTATTGAAAGTTTGCTATGAACTCATGCAAAAACTATTGCATGTATTGATAGGTTTTTGCATGAAAATTAATGCGTGCGGATTGAAATTTATATTCAAACCGAATCATCAAAGTTTAGAGTTTTAATCAACTACCTTGACTTAGCCCAGTGCTTCTCAATTAGTTTTTTGGAAAGCCTTGCCAAAGGAAAGTGAAAGCATTTTGCCCCCACCATCACTTGCAGCAATCACTATAAATGTGATCATTATGTATAGAAATTGTGCAAATAAACCTTAACTGTTTCATTTTAAACATTACCAAAGGAAAAAAGCAATATTAGCGTTGATAATATGATAGCCCGCAAACAGCCTCCATGCAAAACATCAAAAACAAGCTACAAGCTGGTGCTGATGAATGGCATTTCACGTCATTTCAAATCTGGAAATTGTAAGTCAAGGTAAAACTCTACAGGAAGCTTTTCTACTTAACATTTAAACTTTTTGGGCTGCTGTACAAGATTAAAAAAAAGCGAACCACTATAAAAAATGCTAAGACTATACAGCACGTTGGCCTGATCAGCGATGAGGCTGTAAAATACTTCAATTTCAGTTCACTGAAATTGAATTTTTTTGGGGAAGATTTTGGTCATTTTGACAATTTTGCGACTCTTGAATTGTTGAGCAAGCGTTGCAATCTGATTGTCGATTGCAGTTTGGTGGCAAGGAGCTACGGGAGGAGGAGCAAACGGCTGAAAGCATCAAGAGCCAGATGACCGAGCGAGAATGGGAGAAGGTGTTTGAGATGAGTCAAGACAAGAACCTGTACCATAACTTGTGCACCAGCCTCTTCCCGACCATCCACGGTCAGCATTCCAAACGAATGAATGACACATGCGCTTGGTAAGCCATACTGTACGTTGTTTGAACGTGGTTGCGATTGTGTAGGTAATGACGAGGTGAAGCGTGGCATCCTGCTGATGCTGTTTGGGGGTGTTCCCAAGACCACTATGGAGGGAACCTCGCTGAGAGGAGACATCAACGTCTGTATTGTTGGGGACCCCAGTACTGCTAAAAGCCAGTTCCTCAAGTAGGTGCACAAACAAGCGTACTCCAAATGATCCCTAATGTTTTAAATAGTTCGCCAATATTTTATGTTCATAGTGACTGATTTTATGAGTTTGTACACAGTAGTTTCTTACTCTTTGGGTAATGCATTTATTTTCAAGTCAGCACTTTATTCCCACCATGAAATCATTAAACACAATGACCACACTTGCACAGGAGCTGCTGTGTGCCACAGCTCACAGTGAGACACACACATGCATACTCACCATTGTCCGTGGCATCTCACCAGGCCCCGCCTCTTTGAGGCATAATTATCAATCACACAGAGCACAATAAACTTTTTTCACTGTGCATGTTAAGCTTTCTGCAGCTCCCTATTACGTTTATCAGTTTCAAAATAAAGGCCTTATTTGGCGTTGTCTTCAATCCATCTTTTAACATATTTTTTAACTAGAAATGTAGGATTGTAGGAATGTAAATCGTCTGAAATAATCAAACATCAAAAATCAATCACCAAATGACTTATGGAACATCATGCAACCATGATAGTGTTAACAAAACAATAGTGATGCAGTTTTTATCTGGGGCTTATTAAGAGGAGGTCATTTTTGCACTGGAGCAGGTGTCAGGTTCTGGCAACATTTTAAACATTTAATAAACAACAAACGGGAAGGAAGAGAACTAGATTCCTTCTCAGATCTCCTTCCGGTCTAACTGCATAGCTCATCCGCACCTCATTTATTCATTTAGGTTGGCCCTGGTTACAAAAGCTATTGCTGCCCTTAAGGGTTGGGGGAGACATCTGGCAACAATGCAAACAGTTTGTGATCATGGGGGATGCAGTTTACGAATCCATGCTGCTATCTTCTTTACCAGGCACATCAAGAGTGACCCCAAAATGCATTGTTTCGCTCATTGGTCGGGTCGCGGTGCCTGTGTCTTTTTTTTTACAGCTACTGGAGACAAGTCACCACCTCACACCTTCTTAATAAACAAAAGTATCAAAAAAAAAAAATCCATACATACTAATCTACCAGTATACCTATTGAAAAAAAACAAATATGGTATAACCTATATGCAATTATTAAAAAGTGAGAATCTTCCATTTAACTTGTATTTTAACTGTTCGCATCCTGTTTCCAATATATTTACACTGTTAAATTTTTTTTTTTTATTGATCAGTGAAAATGGGATTCAACCTTGCATTTGTGTGGCTAAAACTATTAACATTCCCAGATTTCCACCTGTTACTGATAGGTAATGAATATATCCCGCTCTTAGAGTAGACCGTTCTTGACCTGACAGAGTGTGTCCGCGTGTGTAGGCATGTGGAGGAGTTCAGCCCCAGAGCCGTGTACACGAGTGGCAAAGCGAGCACTGCTGCAGGTCTGACAGCTGCCGTCGTCCGAGATGAAGAATCCCACGAGTTTGTAATTGAGGCGGGCGCACTGATGCTGGCTGATAACGTAAGTTCCTGTCTTTTCGGCTTTGTTTAATCAAACGAAGTTTATATGTATCACACTCTTTGCCGTGGATTCATTGTCTTAGTTTGCAGCTCGGAGTGTATTTATCATCATTTAATTTAGAGTACAACATTCAATATGAAAATTTCTCTTTGTTTTGTGAACATGAAAGTAAGATGCATAATTATGAGTAACGAGTAATATGCTCGAATCCAATTGGTCTAAATAAGTGTATGCTTTCAAGGGTGTGTGCTGCATTGATGAGTTTGACAAGATGGACCTCAAAGACCAAGTGGCCATCCATGAGGCCATGGAGCAACAGACTATAAGCATCACAAAGGCTGGAGTCAAGGTAAGATTAGAGACTGAAGTCAAGCTAAGCAATATTTTAAAAAAAAATTGTTGACAAGCAGATTATCACTACAATGGCTTTGTGTCCGAATAACTGAATATCACTGTAGTATCCCTAACCAAAGTACTATTTGGTAAACACTTGAAGGCTGTAACATATTGTGAAATCCTTTGAATGGCCCATTTTATTTTCATGTTAAAATGATTGAAAACTGGCCACCTTTATTATACACGGATTTATAAAAAAAATTGACGTACTTTCATCCAACATTATATTTCATGTCATGGTACAAGTTAAAGTTGTATAAACTACCTTGTGGTATAAAGAAATGAATAATCCTCTCTCACCAATTCCAAAGTTCCTAAAAGTTTGTCGTGGCCTTATAATTCTTATTCCCAACGTTGCACTGAAATCAAGTTCAACCGTGACTTGAAGACACTTAAAGGTGAAGTCAACCTAACATGTGAAAACTTTCTTTTTCTTTAAAATGAGCCTGTTTTCTAAATAGTATTATTAACTGCAACTGGGTCCACACTCCAAAAACATGCAGGGAACTAGTTCAAGGTGTTCCCCCCTCTACTGCCCAAAGGCCGCTTTCATAGGCTCCCGCATGCCCGCAACCCTTGTGAGGAAAAATGGTAAAGACAATGGATGGAGTGGATGTTCCACCAGGTATTTATTCCCCCCAAAAAAAACAAAAATGTTCAAAACATTGCATTCATTCACTGAGGTGTGGTGCCATATTTGATCTTTTGTTCTTGTTAATTCGCAAGATTGTGATGTACAGTATATCTGCCTTGCTTCTTTTTTACCCCGCCTTCATATCAACACATTTGCAGGACATTCAAATGCCCATGTCCCATTGCCAATACTAAATCATTCATTAATGAACAGTCAATAATTTATTATGCAGCTTTACTGAGTTATTAGTTTTTGTTTAGAAATGTCAAGCTTGCTAAATGTAGTAAAGCTACATAAACAGTGATCATTCGCTACGGTGACTTCTGCACTCCACGTTCAAAAATCTACTTTATTATGCTGATGCTCTATTAAAAATATTTTTAAGGATAATTTGGGATGTTATACTGTATATGTGCGTGTAACATACACCTGATTGAAGTGTAATATGTTGGTTAGTTTTGTTATTTATTTATTCACTCAATTCCTATGACAATACAGTTTAGATTATTTCCCAAATTTCAATTTCTCCTTGTTAGTAGAAAATTTTCATTCCTTTGGAAGACTAAGCACAGCGGTAACATCTTGCGCAACATCGTATTCTTACGCTACTGCACCAATGAATCGCTTGCGTGCCATTCGTAACCTCAAAATGTTGGGAATCTTCTATGTGTCGTCATCTCCAGGCCACCCTGAACGCTCGCACATCCATCCTGGCGGCCGCCAACCCTGTGCACGGGCGCTACGACCGCAGTAAAAGCTTGAAACAGAATGTCAACCTGACCGCCCCCATCATGAGCCGCTTTGACCTCTTTTTCATCCTAGTGGATGACTGCAACGAGGTCAGCTGCTGCCCCCCCCCCCTCGTCCGTGACCAGATGACCGCGGCTGAAATGAAGAATGCTCCGTTTGCGTTGCAGGTTACGGACTACGCCATCGCCAGGCGTATCGTAGATCTCCATTCACGTGTGGAGGAATCTGTGGACAGGCTGTACTCATTGGACGAAATCCGGAGATACCTGTTGTTTGCCCGGCAGTTCAAGCCGAAGGTACGTCCACCAATTCTTGTTGTCGGTGAATCGACAATTAGTAAACGAGGACGGTTGCCTATATATTTCGACAGATTTCCAGCGAATCTGAGGAGTTCATTGTCGAGCAGTATAAGCGTCTGCGGCAGCGTGATGGCTCGGGTGGTGTGACCAAGTCAGCTTGGCGGATAACTGTGCGACAGTTGGAGAGCATGATCCGCCTTTCAGAGGGCATGGCTAGGATGCACTGTTGTGATGAGGTAGGTCCACATAGAAAAATTTCAAACAAAAATGGAAACAATTTAGCTTGAACGTTTTGAGTTACATATTTTTCCTTCATTCACAAATCCAGGTGCAGCCAAAACATGTGAAGGAAGCATTCCGACTTTTGAATAAGTCCATTATAAGGGTTGAGACACCCGACATCAACCTGGAGCAAGATGATGAACAGGAAGAGGAGGAGCTTCCCGAGGAAGGTGCTGATGGCTTTCATGCATGCTTACATCCACAGCCATACCGCACATTGTTTTGTCAGCCATTTTACTTGAGGTAGTTAGCCGCAGTAGCAAACTTATTGATACTGAATCCCAGTGAACAGCCACTGTAATGTGATGGGCTACTGTAGCACGAGATGACTTGCGTACAATGAGAGGAGGCTGGTGCACACTGCAGTTGCCGATAATGGCTTATGACTCGAGAGGGAAAAGCACTTAACGAATTTGGCAGATTTGGATGTTGTCGTATTTTTTTTTTTAAATGAGTTTTACAGTCATGTTATGCTGTCAAAAAAATTATGGACCAATACCAAGTCCCAACACGAGCTGAATCAAAAATTCAACCTTTTACAATGATGGCAGTTTCTCACGACTGTGATTTTTATTGTAAGGTGATTAATGCTGTCTCAGCTTTTGATCAGAATTGAAAAGTCGAAAGGATTTTTCCCACTGAAAAACTTTTAATCGATTGTCTTGTTTTAACCACTAAAAATGCAGGAAACATTCCTAATGGAGTGAGTGGCGAAGTCAATGGAATAAACGGGCATGTCAACGGTGTGAACGGCCACTCTGAAGCTGGCACTCAGTCCAAACCGTCTCTGCGTCTGTCCTTTGCTGAGTACCAGCGCATCTCCAACTTGCTCGTCCTGCATCTGCGCAGATCAGAAGAAGGTAGACTTATTTAGCCTAGCCAAATCAGATGTGACAAGCATTTAACTCAGTAGTTGGAGAAAGCATCAAGAAGTCAACCTTGATGCACCTTTTTCATGCTCAAGCTTAACTGAATGTTCTAAATGAAGACTTGCCATTTAAAAAATAATGTTAAAAGGTGCCAAACGTAATTCAAAGTGATAAAAAGCTTCATTCTTCTCTCGTGTAACAACTGTTGCTTGGTATGATCGTGCCTGCAGCTGAAGAGGAGGAGGAGCTAAAGAAAACTGCAGTGGTTAATTGGTACCTGAAGGAGATTGAGTCGGAGATCGACTCGGAGGAGGAGCTCATTAATAAAAAGGGACTGATCGAGAAGGTCATCCATAGGCTGGTGCACTTTGTGAGTTGACCTGCTGCTCAAAAAAAAAAAAAAAAGCTTTGCAAGTCTGGCTCCATTCCTTCATGCTGTTTTTTTTTTTTTTTTTGCAGGATCATATCCTCATCGAGTTGTCTCAGTCGGGCCTAAAGGGCTCAGAGTCTGCAAGCACGGAAGAAGAGGTGGTTCTGGTTGTCAATCCCAACTACACCATTGAGGACTGAACTTGTTTTTCTCTCCTGCTACTTTGTTTCCTTTATACAAATGCAACCGCTGACACAAAAGTTCAAAAAATAAAACTGTTATCATGTTTAATACAAGTTCATTCCACATGGCAACCGTTGCTCAAAGAATGGAGCGTTTAAAGTTCACTTATCACATTTGATGTAAATATGCTGTTCTTCTGATTCAAATGTTTCAAATTATGTAAAAGGTGATTCTCAATACAATCGTTTCATGTGCTATAGTATTTTCCATTTTGACTATGACGTTTAATGGTTTAAGTAAATAAAAAAAAAATACACTTTCGGACGACTGTTTATAAAGTCTCGTGTATCCATCTATCGGTTTTTTTCCTGCTATTCATTGATCGGTAGGTGAGCTGCCGCCTATCTCAACATCATCTTAAATGTGTATGTACACAAATGCATTCTTAAATTAATGAATTTCAGATAACCGAGTTCAACAGAGTGAATTTGCATTTTCGTCATTATATTAGAGGTTCAGTCCAAAACTTGAAACGGATAAAATACGAAGTCTTTTCCAGAAGGAAATTGCTACCTAATCTACATAGTAAAAATGATTGTCCCTTATTTGACACTAATATTCCTTATGGTGAGTTGATTAATTAAATATTAGGAGATAATTTAAAGTACACTTAACTGCTTGTATTTTAGGGTAATGAGTGACATGACAAACATTTTCCACTAGGTGGCTAGCTGCTAAACAAAGCTGGAGACACTACGCATGTGCAAAACATTGCGTAATAAAATGGCGGCGTACAGGGCGGTCTTTGACTCTGCTTGCAAAGGTAAAGTGTGTTGCTCTCAAATGTTTACACTAGAACACTTCTATACGATAACTATCGACGACTTATAATTTGCCACAGACAAACTGTCCTTTTATAATTTGTCGAATGCAGTTTACGATTGTTACATAGACCGTATCGTTTCGTATTTTAAATATACTGTATCTCCACATTTAGCTCATAACCATCAGACATCTTCTAGAAAGTAGATGGAAAATATCCGTCAAGCCGACATGTGAGGCGAAACTTGGTGCTACAAGGTTTGGGAAGCTACTAACTAGTGCAAGACCTGCCTACTTTATGTGAAGAGTCGTAATACTAATACAGTACAGTGGTTTAGTAGCAAGATTGATTGTATAATTAATGGACGAAAATGGGACTAGAAATCGGGACAAAAAACGTGATACTAGTAAGACAGTAGTCCTAGAAGCATACACTTTCTGTTTTTTTAATAGTGCATTGTATTGTATAAGACAAACTGCATATTACTTCTGGGCATAAAGTTGGGAAATAAGAAATAATATAATGGTTTCCATAACAGTCAACACAATATCTTATGTAAAGTTTGTTTTGCTTTTTTTTTTTTTTTTTGGTCGGTCCTACACTGGTTATAGCTCTTGTTCCAGGCAGTCGGTGGTTGGAAATGAGCCTCCTTTCCCCCACACCCCGGCAGTTTTTGAGGCTGCAGATCGCATCCCTTTGCAATCATAGGACAGAGCCAACAAGGAGCCAAAAGGATAAAGATGATACGAAAGAGGAGATGGAAAGTGAGGCTCCCGAGTACATTCCCCTTAGAAAGGCTAAGAATCCCATGATGAAGATTGGGTATGCATGGTGAGTTTTGTGCGCTTATGAAGTACTATGCACTGCTGATGCATGTTCTATTGCAATATGGACTGTGTCTTCCCTCTAGTGACACTGTCCTTATCACTGAGCTACATTCATTTTCTCTGCTTCTGTCTAGGATGATAGGCCTCCCCACTGGTATTATTGGCTTCCTGTTGGCTAAGAGGCAAGTGGACAAGAACCGTTTGAAGCAACTGAAGATTCGACAAAGGATGCACAAGTCAAACGAGGGAGACTTCGAAGGAAGCCGCTACCGCCATACTACGGGGACTGTTAAACTTGACCAATAATGCCTTTGACGCCTGGACCTGCTGTTTAAAAGTCTGATCATCAAAAACACAGACCTTGTCCTGGGACTTCATCTGGGAGTATTCACTGAAAAACTCTTATCCTGCAAGGTCCCTAAGGGAGGGAAACTTTATAGAAAAAGTTTGTTTTAAGGAGTTATATTGTTTGCTCGTTTGTTTCTTTAGTGTAACAAAGAATAACTTCTGTAAAATCAAGAGAAAACAAAGCTTACAAATAAAACTATTTATTATATATGAAAAGCCAAACAAATATACTTACAAGTCATACCACAGGGATCACCAACTCTTCTTTCATATGATATCCAGCAGTGATTAATGATTCAGCAAAAAAGGAATCAAATACCAACCAGCAACACTTCCTATAGATCTCTACAGGTGTTTACAATATTACAATGTCCCATCACTATAAGCTTTTTTTTTTTTTTTTTTAAACAGACCACTGCCACCTGTTCATTTTTTTAATGTGGTGTGACGGAGTTTGTGGCAAAACAAAATTTTGACACATGAATTCCCATTATAGCAAGAAACTGGCATACAAACATTATGCAACAACTATACAGTAGTAGTTAAGGCATGTAACCCGGTAAGTGTTGAATTTAACCAATCCTCATGGAAGCACAGGTCAAACGCGAGTAACAGTTACAAACAAAACCCGGCAAAACATTGACTAAGTTGAGGCATTTCAGCGCTACGTGAATACAAATTTAAATATATATAGCCCACTGTTTACTTCAAGCCAGCAAGACTGGCAAAACTTTAAAACTGGAATACTTTTTTGGAGTACTGTATACATTATAAATGTAGAAATATAGTCGAGATTGCCTCGGAATGTCTTGCACAGTATTTGAATCTGAAATTCAGCCCTTAAGTACTAGCAATTGAGTGCAGCATGATTGACATGATATACATTCTCTAGTTATGCGTGGAAACAGAGCAAAAGCCTTTTAACAGCACGAGGCGCTATTGGAGCAACTAAGTTGGTATGACTGCTTGTGTACCCCCAGGACTTATTTGCTTGAACCAATAATTTGCAGCAAGAAGAGGAAGATCTGAATGATGTCGACGTAGATGTTAAGTGCAGCAAATACATATTCCTCAGGACTGATGGAGTACTTTCTGTTACCGATGAGGAGTTGTGTGTCATACGCCAAGAACTGCAAAGCAAATACAAACCAGTTCCAGAATGGTTTAGTTTTTTAATCATCCCAAACATGAAGGCCTCTAAATACTCACCAGAGTGAAAGCGATGGCTCCGATAGCAGCGTAAAGCATGTGAAGCCAGTAGATCTGCCAGAGCAAAAATAAATAATCATTCCCAATACAAATCAGTCATTTAAAATGTGTCAGTATGGACAATGATGCCAGGCATCGGTTATTGGTAAGAAGGTGACGCTCACGTATTTGAAAGACAGCACGATGACAGTGATGATGCCGGTCACAAAGACGACAATGCCGAGCACACAGAAGAAGCCCCGGCATTTGGTGAAGTCCACCTAGACAAACAAACCATTCAAAGTGATGATATGAGCCCTCAGGCCTTGTTCCATTTCACTACCGTTTTAGCTTGTGCGTGGCCACTTTGGGGAACGAGTATTACAATCAAAACCCGATTGCGCAAAAAAATGACGTGCTACAACTAGCAGAGGAAGCTTCAAATTTTTAAATCAAAATTATTCGCCGATGGTCAGCAAAGAATATTCCTAAAGTACTTTTTAAAACAAAAGGAAAAATCTGCTCCACAGGAGTGCATGTCAACAGTAGATTACTAATAAAGTACCTTAGTCTGGAAGCAGAAGACGGTGACGGCGATGCAGACGACAACAGTGATGGCCAAAGCGAGAAACACTGCCTTTGTGTCATAGAAACTGAAAGCACCAATGAACACAGTTATTCAAGTAAAATACTTGGGCATCAGTATCACATGAGAGCGCTTTGTTTTTACCTTGATATGGAACCAGTCATGTAGGACAGTGCTAGGGTCTGTATAAAAAAATATATTTGCATAAGTTATTCTTAAAATTACAAACATAAAACGTTTCTGAAACCTTTGGATAGTTGCACACCACTCCAGATGAACAAACACAAAATATGGGTGTAAAACTGAGCATTGCCTTTGTTACTTTGTGAGTTTTCAAGTATTCGGTTTTTGATACTTTTGGAGTTGTGCCGACGCATGCTCTGGCCTTGGCCTTGCCGTGTGACATACTGTATGTAAGGAGTCAGGAGTAGTTACTCGGAAGTCGACAGGAAGCGGGTTATTTCCTTTTTTTTTTAAATGAACATAACCAGTATTTTGTGAATGTATGTGGGTGTATTCTGCCTAGTGCCGGAGGACAGCTAGGATCGGCTCGGTCATGCTCGTGACCCTCGTGAGGACAAGCGGTTAAGAAAACGAATGAATGGATTTGGGGAAATTTTTATATTGATTGGGAATTGCAGTAAATGAGGAGCTTGATTAAATATTTGGCATGCCTCCATTCTCAATACTTCATTCTCTTTGCCTTCAAAAAACAGACAAAACAAATTTTGTAAAACGTGTGGGTGATTAGAATGTAAACATTTTGGGTCCAGGGACAGTTTCCAGAAGAGACATTTTTCCAAGGACCCCTCATAATCCTAACACAAATTCCACATTCCTAGTTTAACTGCTAAAACCAACCATAGACATTTCTGTCATTACTTTTTTACATTTCCACCTTCCACACCAATTATTTGTGTTTTCTTCAATGTGGAATTGCATGCCAAAAAAAGTCCAAGTAGCAATGCTTTATAGCACTGTCATCCATACACGGAACTTGTCAAAACCACAAACAAAACTAGAACGTCAGCTATCACAACTACAGTCATTTAAACACGCTCCACTTGCAGATCACGTTTCACTTCCTGGTCCATGCAAACTGCATTGAATTCTGCCTCTCTTCATTTCAGTTTCAGTACACTGCACCATCACCTTGTAGAAAAACATTGTATTATTGCTATTGAACTCAATTCATGGATTTTTGCCATATTTCTCATCACTGTTTATTGCTCAAGGTCAACACCAGGATCGTATGTGCAACTATTTTTCATTAACGCCTTTATAAGAACTGCGTCCTTTCCGGTCATCTTCAAAATGGACACTTATTGTTTAATATGTCACAATGTGTTAATTTGGCACTCTGATTTGATTGCAGCCTGTTGAACCTGGAAGGGGCTATCCGCTTGTGTATTTGTGATCTTCTCTGTGATCTTTCACTTGCGAAGCACTTTGAAACGGTTGTGATTAAGGGATATATACTGTACATACATTTGATTGGAATTATGCTTGGTTTTGATTGTGAGTTGTTTTTAGCAGAATTTGTAAGTTAGTTTGTACTTATCCCACTTTAAGTGAAAAAAGGTGTCAAAGGCCATTCTCATAAAGTTGATGAGGAAAGCGACCGTAACATTTTGATGGCTTAGATCCTTCACACAGTTTGTACTGCATGTATGACTAATGTCACAAGGCTCTTAATGCCGTTGGCTAAAAAGAGCGACAAACTGTCCTAAACTGTCCGTGCTTCCACTGCTGTCAGCAGCTGCACAAAGTAGTAACACATTCACATACAGCCACCAACCAACAAATAACACAAAGGAAAAAGAACATGTGTGTCATGAAGGGCTTTGTGCCAAAGTGCGCTGACTCAATCCTGCTGCTGCTGTCTCAGTGAGACACCGCCCAAACGGAAACTTTCCTGAGGACAGTTCTATACACTTTGTGATTCACATGCAGTAAATGACGTGTGGCATATTCAGATTAAAACTATCCAACTTACAAAGATGAAGAGCAATATCAAGTTCCATGGATGCTTCCTCCTAAAAATAGAATGTGGTTTAATTCAACCCTTTTTGCTTTCATGTTTTTTTTTTTCCTAGCTGTGATCGCACACTTACCGGGGGCCCTTACAGCAGACCAACACAATGTGGGTGACAAAATACACAGCACTGCGAAAATGAAGCATTCCAAATGAACACTCGCGCACTTTCTGGATCATGGTTTCAAATTTTGAAATGCGTCACAACTCACTATGATGCCCAATAGACAGCCTGGTTCCGCTGTACGAAATATCTGACCGGTTGCCTGTGAGAAACAGTCCAAGTCAGTTCACAAGAAAGGAAAAGCGGGGTAAAACAAATTAAAAAATATACAAATGATACTCACACAAAGGTGAAAACGGCCACAATGGCTGTTGTGACAAGCAGCTGGGATGCCAGAATCAAATACACCTGACAACACAGGCAGAACAGAAGACATTTTACACCATTGTCGTGTAAGTAGACCATCGAGAACAGGGAAGAATCTAATATCGGCCGGGACAATTATCAGCGCCGATATTTGACATTTGCCAAATATTGGCAATGGTCGTCTGTCGCAAACCGAGATACCGTAAAAACTTATGTAAAATGTGTGCTGGGAAGGAGGGAAGGTTTCATACATTATGGTTATGAGAGTCGATGTTTTTTTTGGCCGTTTGTTTTACCTTTCTGATGAAAGCATGCCGAATGCTCAGACTGTCCCAGTCGCTCCCCCTCGCAGCAAAATCGTCATCTGCCAATAACAGAGCAGAATTATGAACGGTCTGCAGTTGGCTTTATTCTCACAATGACAAGATTAATTGCAGGTGAACATAATGTACATAATTATTATTAAATACAATGTACATTATTATTCATTTTCATGTTTTCTATCACTTTCACATAAAATATAAAGTTCTTATTATTTTAAAGTGAAACTCCAGCACTGTTCAACTTTACAGCTAGAACGATGAAAATTGTAAGTAGTGTAATCATGTTGCAAAATTTCAGCTTCTGATGGTCCACAGGCTTTTAATTGCATTTCTGCCACTGCCATGGGTAAGTGCAGTTAATACGCTGTAATATCAGTGAACCAGCCTGGACACATGCTAACATGATTAGTATGTGTTGTTTGTTCTGCTCAAATAAATGGGTGGTGCTAACTGAAAACATTAAACTGTGCTTACTTTAAACCACAAAATATTCAGATTAGTTTTTAGCAGATCCATTCCAATAATCAGCCTGACATACTGTATTTCATTTAAAAGCAAATTACAGTAATGACCAATAACATAATTCCCAGAGCTCCTATTTCCAGCTAATATGATACACCAAGACGTCACATTTATTTTGGTTTAAGATAAGAGAGGAGAAGCATTTGATGTATGACAGTCATGGTAAACTAATGTGCTCGGTAATTTCATAAGTATGCACAACTTCTCCAAAACAGAAAAAAAAAAAACTGCAGCTCTGCTTCAGCGCAACCAACATTTTGCTCCCTGTCCCCATACACACAGAGCTGAAATACACCTTCAACTTCAGTTTGCTTTGTTATTACTATTTTATACGTAGTGTATATGTGGTGTTGATGTGTTGCTAATGTACCGGTTGAATATATGCAAAAACACGAGCAGGACCATCAAAACCATTACTGGCTGATTATCAATATTCACAAGCCAGTATGGTGCCTATTATATGTCAGAACCAAATAATCCCCACAAATAGCCGGGGTCGACAGAAAATATATATTTTTAGAAGAAAAAACAAACAAATAAAACACCTTTCCTTTTGCTTCACAAAATGCATTGTGTGGAGCAATTAATAAACTTATAAGGACATTAATTCGTGCCATGCTTGCTTGTGTTACAGTACTTCTAGCTGAAAGTATGTCATCTTTAACACATTTAAACTTATAGTGAAGGTGCTATGTGTTTTATTACTTTTTTTTAACTATGACTTTAGGTTGTGTACGTTTAACGTACTGCCATCTGAGTCAATCCATGGCACAACTTCCTAGCATTGCTTACGACTTGTAAACATGAAAGTTTGATTTGTTTTGAATGACAGGTCTTACAGGATGAGCTCATCAATCATCAAATTTCATGGCATATATTCATGGATAACCCTAACCCTTTTCTCTCACCCTAACTCATGGATTTATGTTTAGTAAATGACATCAGTGTTAGTTATATACAACTGCTGTAAATGGTTCACGTACATAAAGGTTAAAAGTTAACTAAATCAGCAAATATCAACCATTTGGGCAATTATCTTGTTTAAAGAGCAATATTGACCCTACAATTTACAGCATTTTTTTTTTTTTTTTTACTGATGGACTTTGCTTTCATTTCATTGTGTTCATGACATCATGATGCATAGAAATCTTTGACAAGAACTGTAATGTAAAAGAAAATGTATCAATTCATTCTTAGACTTAGTGGTAACCTAAAAATGCCCCCGGGAGGGGTGAAATAAATCTATATAATCTATTTAGGCGAGATTGGTAAATGGCAATGTAAAATGGCAGCCAGTGGCTGTAATCTGTAGCGTACACCCACATTGCTCACTGTGTAGCTGGCTTTATATTATCACCATAGTTTTGCCCTTAAAGTTCTGTCTTTTTCGTCCATCAAGCGCAAATGCAAATTTACTTGAGAAAGACTATATGTATGCCTGTTATTTGACAGTTCTTGTTTTTCACCTGGACTGTCAACACAAAGTTTCATGTACTGCGTTCACACATGAAAAGCTTCTGTCTTACCAGAGTTTATAACAACATCTGCAGGGATGGTTCGTGGGACCATGGGAGGCATCGGGGGCTGACCGGGATAGCCGGCTCCAGGAGGCCCAGCGGGATGAGGTTGTCCTGGGTACACACCAGGAGGATAGCCTGGCTGACCCGGGTAAAGAGGTGTGTTTGGGTCGGCGGGGTAGGGAGCGGGAGGCTGGCCTGGCTGAGGTCCGCCAAAGCTTGGGAAGCCATATGCAGGGGGTGCTGGGAAATTGCCGCCCTGGGGGTAATTGCCGCCCTGGGGGTAATTGCCTCCCTGGGGTGCATATGGTGGGACATGGGAGTCATCGTACCCTGGAGGGTAGTCTGATCTGGACATGTTGCCTATGAGGGCAGGAGAACAGTCAATTGTTTAACACACATTGATGGAAGATAACATCTTAAAGGAAAAAAGCCGATTAAGGCTGTGGCTAACACTGTGTGGTTCATGTGAAAATGATTTCGTCAAAGTGATTAAAAACATCTTAGGTTAGGCGACAGTCAGCGATCGACAAATAAACATTATGTAATACTTAATTTGCATTAGGCGTCATGTGTTCTGTGAATGTACACAAAGCCAAACTAATGTGTGTCACTTGCAATGTAACAACACAATCAGTATTCTGTATGTGTGTGGAAGTGGAGAAAAAAAACGCATTAAGGAAATATATTTTATATTAAATCAGTGCCAATATGGACACGCCCCTTTGCCCAACATACAGCTTCTATAAAGATTCACAAGAGAAAGGAATACATCAAAAAAGGATCTTGGAACATTTGTCTTGAAACAGTCTATCTAAATCTTCCAGCAACCTTAGTCCTCTTCTCTACACTCTCCGTTTAGCCCTTTTCATAGGTTTTTAAATGGGGTTGAGGTCTGGGGACTTCTGCTATGTTGTGCATAACAGTGTGCCTCTGCAAGGACAATTATATCTATTTTAGGCCTCTTAACAGATGGTAACCAGAAGTCTCAATTATTATGGAGAGCTTAAATAGCTAAATACTGTAAAAAGAATTTGTTGTCTGTACGTCTAAATATGTTCTGTGTTACCAGTATTCAAGAAAAATACAACCATAATCCCGGCATTCTATTTTGCCTGTGACTTTTAGGGAAATACACAGTAAAGGAATTCAAGAGGAGGCCCCACCTTGGAGTGCCATGACGTCACATCCCCATTAACAAGCAACAACACTCACTGAGTGGAAAAAGGCTTCCTCCTATCTAGGGAAGCGCTTTCCAGAAAAGGCCAGACAGTGTACCACTTCTCTGTGATTACTGTAAAAGGCTTGACAAGGCGGTCTGGGTGGTAGAAAATTAAAACTTTTGGTCTCATTGAATGGTTAACCAATTGCATGTGATTTCATGTGATGTTATATCAGAAAATGTTTAGCTCAGAACATCCTGACAAAATGTCTTGATTATGATTTTCCATTTCTGGCCCTGCTGCCATAGTCAGGTTAGGTGACATACCAACTGACATCTTACAAAATAACAAAACATTTTACAGCTTAACAGGGTGGGTGCTGCTATTTTAGTTCTTGATCTTTACTGACAACTCAAACGTTTTCAAAACTTTATTTACCAAGCCACCACTTTTTACAGTTCCATTCTAAAAGAGGCTTGCTCACTCCAGGCTGGGTGTTGAGACAAATGTTTTTTCAATAAAACTGCGCGGAAAACCTGCCATTAATGAAACACTTGATCGTTACTTCTATGATGGCCTCAAATAGCTTGTTTCTGGAATATCATTTGCTTTCTTCAAAACATTAGTGCAACCATTTGAAAAAAACACCTAATAGGAGAGAAATATAAGTATAAAGAAAAATTATTTACAGCGTGCATGCTGATGACATCTTAATCGATTGCGTTGCTGCTAGAATAATTCATGTTTACTTAATCCCGTCATGCATTTTCTGTCATGACTAAAGCGAAAATGCTCAGGTTTCACACTCAACTCACTACTTTTAAAATAAAAAAAATATTTATTTTGGATTTAAAAAAATACAGAATGGTAAATACAGAATAAACAACCATGCATCAAGCACACAAGATAACAGTACTGTTCATAAAGAAAAAAACAAAAAATGTTGCAAAATAAAAAGGGATCTTTCGCAAAAAAAAAAAGAATTTTTATTTATGTTTTTTTTTTTTTTTTTTAAAGAAACTCTCTACATGGGTAGAATGTCAATTTATTTTCAAACACACTACCTTAGTTTTTTATTCATCATGAGCCCTTATCCCGACAATGGTCGTGAGCGTGCTGGAGACTATAGCAGCTGTTTTTGAACAGAAGACACCCTCAACTGGTTGCCAGCCAGTAGCAGAGCACAGAAAGATAAGTAACCATTAAGACACACAAACACATTGAAAGGGAGTATGTGTAATTTTTTTGCATGCGCCTGTCGTTACGAACACATTTATTTACAAGTTTTTGAAATTTATAATCATTTAATTTATTCATTTTTAACGAAAAACGGTCTAAATCTTACAGTGTCACTTTAAGGTCAATTTAGAGTCTCCAATAAGTGTTAGAAAAAGTTGTCTGACCAAAGACTTATATCCTTTGTGAATGGACAAACAATGTCATTTACATTGCCACTTGCTAAACCTTGTCGAACTCTAATACATTGATTTGTCTGCCACATTTTCACATTATTTATTGCCTCTATGGGAAAAATGCAATGTGTGGCTTACGGATGTGCCAACCAATATGGACAAAGTATGTTTTCTTTGCTAATAAAGTGATTTTTTTTTTCTTATAAGGTACGGCTATTTGTGAGTGGTACTGAAGTGATTCATCTGCATCATATTCCCAGAGCCTTCAACAATAAAATGAAACCAAAGCTCATTAGAAAAATAAAAGGTTTTTGCAAAATGTGAACATCTGACTGACATAAAACATGCAATGAAACCAGTGTTTCAGCCAAAAAAATTGTTAATTGCAAATTTGGCAATGCAAAATAGCTGGCCTCCGACTTCAGTCTCGAGCTAGTCCATTTGTATCTAAGTCTATGGGTCAAATTCATTTGAAAGTGCTTGCAGTGCTAGCTTTACTCCTCCTCGTGAGTATTGACATTTTTTGCAGTCACATCATGTAATATATAGAATAGAGTAGCAGTTGTGGTCCACATGCTCTTTTTGAAGAGTAAGGCACTTGGCTTATGATTCTGGCTGCAAATTTGATTCTAAACTTGAAAAAGTTATTTAAAAAAAAATAATGTCTGCATTTATCATTCTGTCTGTCAAAGCAGACTGCAGCAGATCATGAAGATTCTTTCAACGTTTATAGATTAATGCTGAAATCATCCATCCATCCATTTTCTATAGCCCCTTATCCTCACTAGGGTTGCTGGCTTGCTGGTGCCTACCCCAGCAGTCTTCAGGCGGAAGGCGGGTGACACCCTGGGCTGGTTGCCAGCCAACTGCAGGGCACACCAAGACAAAGAAGCATTCACGCTAACAACCAACCTAAGGACAACTTGAAGTGTCTAAGACACCTACCATGCATGTTTTTGGAAAGTCGGAAGAGACCGGACTGCTTTGAGATGATCCACGCGAGCTTGGGGAGAACACGCAAACTCCAAATAGGAAGGCTGGGGCAAGCTGGAATTGAATCCAGGACCCCTGATCTACGAGGAAGACGTGCTAACGTGTCGTGCCCTTGCAGAAATCAGTGTCAATGAAAACATTTTGAAACAAAAAAATAATTTTGTATCAAATTGTACACTGAAAAAGCAGTCACATACCCATCAAGATTAGGAGATTTGACTTTCCAAGAGGCCTCTGTTTTTTGGGTTTGGTCATGTGACGTACACAAGCACTCTGTCAACATTTGCTCTTATATGTACGTCTACCTACAATGCAAACTAAAGTTGCTTCTAATTTCCTGTAATTTACGTTTTGGATCACAGTGTTTGTGACTCAGCCGGAAAAATTGGTGTTACCAATATGTGAGAATTTGCAATTATAAATATTGAACAGGTTTACCATTTACATGTCCAATTTTCTTGAAAACTCAAGGAGAGGGAAAAATATTTAACACACACCACAGGATAATATGAAAAGGTGTAAATACTCACATAGGGCCCAATTAGGAGTATTGCCCCATTTCTGAAGGCCATTCGTAGAGTTGAAAATACAAGCGGGACTTAGCTTCAGCGCACATATACACCAAAAAGTCGAAAGACATTCAGCATATACAAACGTGGGTATCTCAAAACCTGTTTTTTATTGAAATTATTGCTTAACGTCCGTCTCTTACGTAACCATTTTTTCTCCGATGCATCAGTGTGATAAATCTAAGCAAGCTGGAGCAGTACCCCCACGTTTGACAAAGAGAAGCGTTAATTCTCCATGAAAGTCCACTCACACAAGTATTTTCATTCGTGAGTCTGCTTAAACAAACCCTACTTCAAAATGGGATTGGAGTTACAAACTACGTACTGGGCTAAACAAAACACAACCAACGGCAGCTTTCCGACGGTGCAGGAATTTAGTTGAATACAAACCAAAATGCAGCACAACGTACCGAGTGTGCGGTCCCACGGAGAGTTCAAAACTTGATGACTTTTCTTTGCGAACGTGGAAAACTAGAGACTTCAGATTGGGTCTTCAGCCCCGCGAGACTCCGCGTTGCCGTCGAACATTTCCCGGAACACGGTAGATCCAAGCAGCTGGGTGGAGTCCACTGGAATCTGCCTCGCACACCCAGGCCGCTGTATCCATTGTTGAAGGCCAGCCCATTCCAAGTCTTGTTCCCGGTAGCAAATGGACGTGACGAGCCCATGCAAATGGTGTCATCTCTTTCTGCGCTCATAGTTTATTACATAAACACGTATGAGGCCATGTTAGAACACGTTCAACATCAATTAGTATCAGGAAACGGAATTAAATAAATCCTTTCCCCCGTCAAGCTAGTGCTTTGAACATTACAGTGCATCCTGACAGTATACAAGCGCTTGAAACTTTTTCACCTTTTGTCTTCTGAACGCCCCATTTGCAACTTTATTAAATCATTGTCTTACCTCAACATTCCACACACTATATGACAATGTAAAAAATGTATTTTTACACATTTTTGCTATGTATCAGATATACAAACAACAAACCCCCATTTAGATTAGCATTCACAGCCTTTGCTTAATATTTTTGGTGATCCACCTTTGGCAGCAATTACAGCCTCGTTTTTTTTTTTTTTTTTTTTTTAAATATGATGCCGCAAGCTTAACACACCTATTAGGGCCCTGGCTGGGCCACTCCTGGACATTTAGAGTTAGTCTGAAACCAATCGTTTGCTATTTTGGCTGTGTGCTACTGGTCATTCTCCTGCTGAAAAATAAATCTTCCCCCATGAAGCAGTTCCCGCTGCATGATGCTGCATTAATTTTGCCCACTATTGTGACAAGTCTACCAGTTCCTGCTGCTGATCTTCATTGCTGATGTTGCCTCAGATTCACTTTGGGGGTGGTATTGGCCTGGTTTCCTCCAAACATGACACCTCGCATCCACACCAGAGTTCAATCTTTGCCTCGTCAGACCACAGAATTTTGTTTGTGTGTCATTCAGTTGCTTTTTGGCAAATTCCAGAAAGGCTGACATGTTGCTTTTACTAAGGAGAGGCTTGCATCTGGTCACTCTACCATACAGGCCTGATTGGTGGTCTGCTGCAGAAATGGTTGTCCTTATGTAAGACTCTCCTCTTTCAGATCAGTGGGAAAAAGATGCACCTTAGCTCACTTTTGAGCTTATGGCAAAGGATGTGAATATTTATGTAAAAGTGATTTCTTTATTTTCTATTAAGGCATTTTTTAAAAAGGTTGAAAAAAATCAATATGTCAAACTTATGAAACACCCTGTATACAAATGAACTGTAGCTCTCATTAAGAATGTGCAAAATAATGGAATGACAGTGAGCTGAAATCCCCCCAAATAAATGGCATTTTATTGAATACTTCATATCATGGTAAATATTCTTCCCAAGAAAGCATAACAATTACTAAAATGCTATGCACTTTTATAGATTTAAAAAAAAATCAATTAAACCCGGTTAAAGTGTTTTTATTTATTTATTTATTTTTTTGGGGAGGGGGGTGATTGTGCAAAATCCCAAAGTTGTATTGCATATATAACTAACACAAGGCATACACAATAAGCAGCACATTGACAAATCAGAGAAATAATCTCCACAAACAATTATAAATATTATCACCAGAAAATAACATCTGAATTCTTTTCAGATTTTTTTCCAGAGTGATTAACAGTAAAAAATGCAGTCCTTTCTTCTTATTATTTTTTTAGGAGGCTTTCATTTGGTCCTCATCTACAAATTTTAGGATCAGTGTCCTGGTGAGGGTGTATTTAGGCTCAGGCATTTGCTTGTGTTTGAGATACACTCCTTTGCTGACCTCTCTGTTCACACGTGTCAGGACAGAGAGAATATCTTCGTCAAGTGAGCTGCAAACATCAAACATCACATTACGACCAATGACAAGGACATGCTTAAAGAGAAGAACATTAGATCATTTTATAAAGGCCCTGAAATGCATTTTCTTATAACGTTTTGCATGGTTTTGATGTGAAGGACTGTGTTGTTTTTTTTTTTTGTTAAAATGAGGTTTTCTCTTTTTAATTCTCATTGGCAACAAAATTCTGCCATTGCCACCTCGACAGTGTTGTTGATTTTGGTAGAAGTTTAGTATGACAAAAATCACAAAAATGTATGAAACGAATGTATTAAAATGACTTCGTCTCACCTCTCGGCAGATCGTCTGAGCTGCTTGCACAGTTCCTGGATGTAGATGGAGCCTGTGTTTATGTTTCGAAATGACTTGCATTCTGGCACAGTGGCCATACCGAGCAGAAAATCGGCATCTGCGGGCACCGTCTCGCCGAGGATGGGACCAGCATCTGCTTCCAGTTGACTCGGTCTGTCCTCATTGGCAACTTTCGGCTTTCGGGGGCATGGCAAGGATCCTGTCTGAACGTCTTTTCCTTGACACGCTTGGATGAAAAACAGTTTGGGTTTGCCTGCTAAGGTGGGGGCGACTCCACTTGTAAAAGGCTGAGTCAGTTCTCGTAGGAACACCTTTTCCTTATCCGTCCCATAGACACAACCATTATCCCCATGGGAGAGCACACACACAACCTAAAAACCAAAGAAAATGAAGTGCGGCCTTAATTATGGTGAAAATGATTGTAGTTGAAATCATGGCCTCAGAAATGATGAAACAAAAACAACGTGATTCTGCATAACCTGTCCGCAAGCTTTATATATATAAAAAAAAGTGCCATCTTGCTTACCAGAGCATCATTCTCTGAAAAATTTCTTGCAGCAGTGCGATCTAGCACCTCTCTTATCTCTTCTGCAGTCAAGTTTTTATAGGGATCCACCAGAAAACCAAATTTAGAGAACAGCGAGTGCAGAGCCTCTGTGAAAAAGAAAAAAGAAATATTTTCAGTTTTTGGGATCGTTACCCATTCCTATGCAGCTTATCCTGTTTGGACCCATAGGGTTCTGACAAAAGAAGGTCAATGGAGAAAAAAGGTCATAAATCCAAAGGGCCACATATTCTTTCTACCTTGTACTGTGAATGTAAATGTGTCATCAATATGACCTTGGACTCTGACTAATTTGGCTATTTTGAATTAGACAGCACTCAGAACCAACAGACTGGATGCTCTTTACTTAAGAAATTATCCACTGAATTAAAAGAGGTAGAAAATATAGAGGATTTATAGTAGTCACACTACAATTTGTGGAAAACAAAGATGAGCTCTGCATCAAATGAGGGCGCTATCTCCGTCAGGATTTCTTTTGTTGAAAAATACTGCCCCGCTTTGCATCCAAAATAGAATATTTTTCATTAGTAGAGGTACGCACGCTCATCGTGTTGAGTTCCGCCCCGTCTCGGCAGCGCCGCATTCACAAATTCCTCATTGCTGATGATCACACACACACCACGAGGGATGTGATTCATTGCGTAGTACTCTGTCTGTGGCACAAGCACACAAACAAATATATAAAGTTAAGATAATGATCAAGAAAGTCAATGGATAAATACCTTTGTAGTTTTTATTGTTGCACACTACAAAAACTCTGAATCCTACCCAATAAAAGCTTCTTATTTCCCATAGAACTTTCCCACTGTACTTGACAAAAAGTGTTGTTTGAAAACAACAAAGCTTGGAAACATTAAGTCTAAAACTGGGAAATATTAAGTAAAAAACTTATTTTAATGTATAATTTATTAAATGTTTGGGTTTTTTTTTGTTTTTTTTAGGAGGAGGGGGTACTCGTAATACAACATTTGACCACCTTCTAGACATATATAATCTTGAGTAATGAAATAAAATATATTAATCGATATATAAAAGTCGGATACCTGATCAGAAAGCGACGAAGGCTGGTTGTTGGTTTTCGTATCTAAAGAAAGATTAAACAAAAAGAGTCACAACATACTGGCAACATATGAAAATGCCATGATTTGTGAGTAATGAAGTTTAAAAGACGTACTGGGGGATTTACTATCAGATATGGACACAGAATGGGAGATCTTGACACTCTACAAGAAAAAAATCACAATCAGTTGACCGACTGCTGTTACTTTTGGCATACCTAAAAAGAAAAAAAAAGACATACAGATACACACCTGGAAACCACTAATGAGTGAAGCAGGAGTTGGACTGGCCGACTGCAGAGGTGCACCTACAAGTAAGTGTCATTTCAATGTGCTATACTTGTACGTGATTTTAAGCATGTCCATGTTGTTGTTTTGTTTGACGTGAATCAAAATCTGATGGGTGAAATCCTAGGAGTCAGGGAAATCCAGCTGGATCCCGCTGTCAGAGCGATTGACACACTGGCAATGGATTTTTACGGTTTAGTTGAACACATTGCTTATGCATTTAATGTGTTTAAAAATGGCTTAATGAAAACACTGGAGTATGGCAAAGTTCAGTCTAAAGAACTTTTAGTCTGATGTGTGAGCGTAGAGGCGCCCAATATAGGCTTGGAGGTGCCCAGTGGGGGTGTGGCCTTTGTCTTTAGGCTACTTTAATAAATCCAACCTTTAATGGATTATATTGTCTTCATATATCCACTCACATTTGTGTAATTTTAGAACAGTAATTATAATAGGCTCACATGTACAGTATATTGAAGATTAACATGGGACATCATCTACGTTTTTCTCTTTGTCTTGTTTTCTGTGTGGATTTTAGCTTGAGCAGACACACCTCCACATGATCTTATCTGTAAAACTTTCTCAACTTGAATGATCAATCAAACAGAAATACTATTTCTTCGGGGCTAAAGTGGTCATTCAAAGGCCGCCTCAGTACCTTGTGCGAATTTCTGAACCGTCGATGCCAGTTGTAGATCTACTTCCATCAGTACGGAATGCAGCTCACGTAGTTCTGACGGGGACAGTAACCCCACTTTTTCCAGTTCAACAAAGATGTCCAGCGCCGTCTGGAATTCGCAGAAAACAAATTCAGCGAGTGTACAGAGGTGCCAGCACACAGAAAAAGACACAAGTTACTATTCAAATATGACAGAAAAAAAGCAATAGAAAAATAAAGCAATAGATCTACAGGCAGTGTCTTCTATATAGTTATATAGAATAAAATAGTTATTAATAATAATAGTTGTATAATAATAGTTTTTATATAGTTATACCGTATGTAGGGCTAGCCAAAGCAAACTATATCCTGTACAACTGAGCCAGCTTGATCTCTATATCCCGCGAATAGTTATTTTCTTTTTTTAATCCCCGTAAATGTCTCGAACAATATTCTATTGGGTTGGGTGATACAGCGAAAGAATTAAATGTCAACTTTCTCTAATAATTCTGGACAATTATGATTAATGAATCAGATCTAATGGAAGGAAAAAAAACAACAAACATAGATTTAAGGTTTGATTTTTTTTTAACAATTCTGTGGAAAATATTCAGACAAAATACCTAAAATATAAGACTCACCTGTGTTTAGAACGTAGCCTTACTTTTAGGGTCAAATTCTGGTATTTTCGATGTTATTGGGTATAAGAGGCACCAACAGTTTGGCAATAAGGTAAAAACTATACCAAAACAGAATAAATCTAACTTTTGTCAATTTTTCATATTTTCTTGAGTTCATATCCATAAATTATATACTTGTTGCAGATAA
Source organism: Hippichthys cyanospilos (assembly GCF_059441005.1). NCBI lineage: Eukaryota > Metazoa > Chordata > Actinopteri > Syngnathiformes > Syngnathidae > Hippichthys > Hippichthys cyanospilos. Next base: position 12,943,255 of record NC_142380.1, read on the forward strand.
TGCGTGTTCCAGATTTTGGCACCTCTCTAAAATCAACTGGTCCAACCCCCTGGAGTACCAGTGGTACAGCGTTATTCCCTTCAGAATTCAGTGATTTCCTTTTTATATTATTCTAAAAATAATGTGAATGACAAAAGAAAAGCTTTCTTTTAGTGCTTCCTGAAAATATAAGGAGGCATGCATTCTTAATAAAACCACTGAAAAACATTGATGATTTGCCTGTTTTTCCAAAATTAAAGGACCATTCTGAGACAGTGATTCCATAATTTTTAGCAGATGCTGTTCCCAATTAAAATTGGGACCTATGCCTCTACAATTAATTTTCAAGACAAAAATCTTACACGTTATAACATTCTAATGTAAAAACAGGAGGTTGCAGTAAGAGTTTGAAGGATGCAACAAAACTTGCTGGGGTGTTCTCACTTTGCAGTCATCCAGTGGTCTCCTGCCAATCTTGCCGCTCAAGAGAAATTTCATCTTTTGAAGATTTTCTTTAGTTGTTTCATCATATATATGGAACAGCATAACTCTAGTCACAAAGCATGGAGGATTTGAATATAGAATTAGCTGTGAGCACAAGGTAATTAAGAAAAAAAAAACATAGGATCTCTAACGCTTTTACCTGTAATTTGACAGATGTTCAATAGGATTTGCATCAGTCTCCTCCTCACCCTGTCTGTTGTTCTTTAAGAGGCTGAGGAGATCATTCCGTCGGATTGTGTGCAGAAGCTGATGAAGAAATTCAATGTTCAGGAGATCTTTTTCTTCTAGTCTGGAGAACAAAACTTTTGCATCTTTGACCTGTATTGAAAAGACCAAGGAAAGAACACAATTTAAACATAAGGGTAACCCTAACCCTAAATTAATGCAAATGAAATGACATGATTAAAAAAAAAATGTTGAGCATAAAATACAGTATGTAATCCTCACTCCCTCAAGATGTTTCCAGTTGACAACATCACGGCACAAGAAGCAGAGAGCGGCCACTTCGGAGGAACCCAGAGCCTCTGAGATTTCCATCAATTGCCACCTCTCCATCGCAACCCCACTTTGGAGGTAAACCTCCAGACACTTTTAAGGAGAAATGGCTGAACAGAACATAAACATTAAAAGGTGATCGTTACATTAGAGACATGTAAACGATTCAAATACTAAACAATGCTTTTGTTATAATTAAGTTAATAGGTTTGATTTGATAGATTGAGCAAAGATACAACAAGCAAAAGATTCTGTCGGGAGGAGAAAAGTGGTCGTGATCATTTGAAGCTCCAATGACTGAAAATATTTTATAATTTATGGCATTGTTGTGGTGAGGTGCAACAAGGAACATCCGGACAAGAAACAATTGGAGCAGGCAGCTGATAAGAAGGGCGGGTGGACATAATCAAACCAGCAAGACACACAACACAAAGCACAAGAAAACATGAACAAAACTATCATTCAAACACATAGACCCAGACCATGACATATAATTGCTTGCTTGATTCATTTCTTGTCTTCAAGAAATTACCTTTGGACCTTGCATACTTCCAGTTTCCATATATTGCCCTCAAACAAAAAAGTTTGGACACCCCGAGCTAGTCCAATACAGGGCTCCCCTTTTGAGAGCTGTGTTTGGGGTACTGATCGGAGCAAACGCCCACTGATTTGACATACAGTTCTGAACCAGCAATTTTTCTCAAATCACCTTACATATATTATAATTATATGAGTAATAATTTTAATATACATGATACTATTTGAAGACAGTGATAATGGTAATAATTTCCCTCAACAATTAGGAAACTGAGCAACATCATATAGTACTTGTTGTGATGATAACTTCTTCGACATTCCAAGAAAAAGTCCCTTTACTGGTAAACTACAGTTGGAACAGAGTTTGGACACCCCTGTTCTAGGAGCAACCCGGCGGCGGCGGGGGTACAATTTGGTGCCCTCTCAGTATTCTGTAGCTCCCATAAGCAAAAGCAAAATGATTATGTGGAAACAAAAGTTTTTTGTTGTTGTTTGTATTGATTTACAATAATTTATTAGCGCATGACTGACAACGCGTAAACAGATTAATATCGCAGCGAAGTGACGTCATCAAGACGAGAATAAAAGCGACACAAACGTATATCGGAGCGTCAACGCCGTATTTGTATAAGCAAGCCAAAATTATTCAGGTAACAACGTCAAGCCGAGTTAAGATGTTAAACCTTACCGCTGATGGAACGTTTGTCTCTTCAAGACCAAAACAGCACACTGTTTTACAGGTTAGCGTGACAACTGAAGGGGAAAAAAATCAAAAACTTTTTTTTTGTTTGTCTGATAACTTTGGAGCTCAATGACAACTTGTAACGCAGATGTGCTTACTTTTCTTCTTCTAGCGGTTTAATGAGGAGTGGAAACTATGTTTAAGGTACATTTACTGCTACCTACTGGTTAAAGTGTTTAGTTCAGGGGTGTCAAACTTACTTCAACTCAGGACCGCATGGAGGAAAATCCACTGGGTCAGACGAGTACAATCATGGTACTGTTTTGCTATGCGCGCCAGCCAGGTCCCAGCGTGTGTGTGTGTGTGTGTGTGTGTGTGTGTAGATGCGTGTGTGTACATGTGTGTGTGGACAAGCGCTAGTGCCATTAAAGTGATCAGCAAGCTATTTTGCTCAAGCATGGCAAATGGTCACTTCTGCTTCTAAGTGTTCATCCACACGCAGGCCATATGTTTGACATCCCTGATTTACTCTAAAAATGTTAACCATTTAACCTAACTACATGTACTTCCACTGCAGGTAATGCATCCTAATTTTCCAGTATTTCTGTCAGCTGATATCTTTTTCCAAAGATGGCTCATGTCTACTTTCCAGGTCAAATTTGACAATTCCATTTGTCCTCGCTGACATCATCTTATTTGAAATGTTTAGTGTGTTCAAATATCTAGTGTGTCTGCCCACCCACACTTGTTATCTAACATAAAAGGAATGATAGGCTCATTTTTCAAATGCAGCTGAGATCATCTCTTAATGAATGGTTTAACAAAATGCATGCAACTCATGTTAACTGTGGGTTGTTATTACAAACGGTCTGTGTGATCTGTCAATATTTTATCATTTCTTTGCTTAAACTGGAAATCTAAAATATTGCCCCACAGTTGATTTAAAAGAAATCTGAGCATTGTGATTTTCTCCTGTGCAGTTATTGAGTCTTCTTTTGGTATTCGGATCAAATCTAGACAAGACTTGGTCTTGCCTTGCATTCAGGCCCAATGTGTTATCTAAATAGATAAAATGTTAACATGCTAAGTTGGTATGCTCACATTTATTGTAACAAGGTGCTCTTCAGCATCTACACAATACTGCACAGTAGTTGGTCAAAGGGAATGTTGATGTAGTGAAAAATCCACATTTGCTCTAATGCTGAAGGCTTTTAAGACATCAGAAAAACAAATCACAGTTCCACCTAATGATTGACCAATTATATTGACGACAGAAAAACAAATCACAGTTCCACCTAATGATTGACCAACCTAATATTTTTTTTTTTTATAATGAACATTAAAGTTCATCTGCATTTAACAGCAGACTATACTTTCCTCTCAAGAGATTTTAGACAAGCGCTCTAATTTTGATGTATAAGATAGTGATGTCGTAATCACAGGCTTGCTGGTGATTATTGAAAAATCACATGAGTCAGCCTGGTTTGTTCAAAGGTGATCAGTAGGAACAGTAATGTCAGGCTGTCAGCATCTTTGTGCACTTGTTTTACATCTATTAAACTGCCTTTGAAAATTAGCGCTGCTGGCTAGTGGATAAATTATGCTAGATGCTACTCTAAATGACACCGCACAATGCAATTTCTGAGTAATTGGCGTTTGTTCTGAAAAGATTTCAGAGCAACGTCTTGCTCTTCGTGGGAATTCATGAGCAAGCTTTTGTGTTGTGCAGTATAGGATGAGTCAAATCGTTATGCCGCGACACACTGCCAGAAAGGGACTTCAAAACAAAAGCGTACCAAGGCATTGCCCATATATTATTTGGTATGGTAGGATTTATTAATTTTTGGCAACACGTTTTACAGTCATGCGGGAATTAGCAAGCAGCGCATTCTCCTGTGCACTTCTGGACCAACAAGCAAAAAGACATCCATAATAAAAAATACATACAGGGATGAGAAAACGCATCTTGCAAGCTCTCGTCCTCTATCACTAATCCTAAATTCACATTCCAACTTTTTCACAGTAGGTAATCACTTCCTTTTGAGAATTGAGAACATTCTGACATGACAAGTTACTATGCTCACATAGCACGATTAAGCAAACTGAGAAAATGCCCCAGAACAAACTGTTGGAAAGCGTTTACCATCTTGCTAGCAAGTAACATGAAAACAGAGAAAAAGTTCGTTACATTTGGTCTTGCCTTGCATTCAGGCACAATTTGTTATCCAAATAGGTAAAATGTTAACATGCTAAATTGGTATGCTCACATATATTGTAGCAAGGTGCTCAATTCAGCATCCACACAGTACTGCACAGTCATTGGTCAAAGGGAATGTTGATGTCGTGACAAATCCACATTTGTTCTAAATCTGAAGGCTTTTAACTGCAGCAGCAATTTCCCCACAAACTGTGTTAATAGTGACACAATGACTTACATAAATCCCCACTCTTAAATAAGACCTAGTGGTCATTTAAACCTGCAGTACAATCATAAAGTATCCAAAAAATACTTTCTTGTGATCACACTAATGCCATGAGTCACACAAAAAACAAAAGTAGCGAATGATAATTAGTGAACACTATATAAAACAATCTGACTTTTCATTCTGTTGAGTTATCCACATCTGTGTCCAGGCCTATAGACGAGGTGAAGGGAAGGAAGTATTCTCTCGCGAACTGGAAGACGTCATCGGGTTTCTTGAGAAGCAAAAATTGCAGGAAGTCAGATATGAGCGCACGGATCTCTGGGTGGGCTTTTAAGTATGACGCATGATCATCCTTCAGTTCCTCCTGCAACATTTTCACAAACACACCCACACAGTGAGCTTTCTCCTTGCGCTGCCTTCTTTACCTGAAGCCCCTTGCAGACTGCAGGAGCCAAATCAGAAACTTCCTGAGGCACCTTGGTAGTTCAGAGTGCTCCCCTCCGTTCACACATAAAAACATTTCGGGTATGGAATGGTTCAGTCAAGGGTCTACCAGGGTCGAGGGGGGCACAAATGCTGATTGGTTGGTTGACCTCGGGGATGTGTTCAGGTATTGCTATATCCTCGCTATCAGCAGCCGCCATTATGTGACTCAGCAGTTGCTTTCACAGTGGACAGTTTAATGTTTTAAAATAATGGAAGGAGAACATTAGTCTCTTTCAGACTGCAGGAACCAAATCAGTAACTCTCTCATGTACCATGGTAATTTTGATTTCTCCCCTTGGGCTTATGGCATACTGTCAAATGGGCAGGGCAAAATTTGACCCTTATGTGGGCATGGCTAAAATACTACAACCCGAATTCCGATGAAGTTGAAACATTGTGTAAAATTTGAACAACTTTAAAATAAAAATGCAAAAATTCATCAACCTATATTTGATTGGATACAACAAAGACATGCAATTCAATATTTACACTGATAAACCTTTGTTTTTGCAAATATTCACTTGTCCTGAATTTGAGTCCTGCAACACATTCTAATTTAGTTGGGACAGAGGCATGTTCACCACTGTGTCATCTCACTTTTCCTTCTGACAACAGCTTTTGGGAACCGAGGACACCAAATATTTTAGCTTTGTAGATGGAATTCTTTCCCATTCCTTCTTGATGTACAGTTTCAGTTCTTCAACAGTCCTGGGTCTCCCTTGTCAGATTTTGCTTAATGGGAGATGGATTTGGACTACTGGCAAGCCAGTCTCGCGCCCGCAGTCTTTTACTACGAAGCCATACTGTGGTTAACGCGTGCACAATGTGGCTTGGCGCTGTTTCTGGATGTTTTTGATGTATGGCTTTTGTTTTGTATGGTGGAGTCCTGACTGAAATTTTGAGCTGTATTAAGTGACAACGAGAGGAAAGTTGAAATTTAATGTTAAGAAACATTGTTCTTAAATTGTTGAAACTATTTTTTCAAACAGTTGCTCACAAAGAGGTGATCCTCGCCATAGCTTTGAAAGGCTGAGCCTTTTGGAGATGCTTTTATACCCTGTCATGACATTCACCTTTTCAAATTTACAAATTCGCCAGTATATTCCAAAAAGGTGTTTATCAACTTTCCTTGTCTTTTGCTGCCCCTGTCCCAACTTTATTGACTTTTCATACACTTGATTACAATTTGAACCTTTTGGCTATTGGTGAATGAAAGTCGATACCTTAAGGTAAGGAGGTTGTTTTTGTAGAAATCCCAAGTGGAACATGTCGACGATTTGTATTTTCATCAATAGCTCAAAACTAATCTCCGTGACCATGTCCGTCTTTATTTGAGTGTTACTCATTCTAACTGTATATTATACAATGGCATTGCATCTTATGAGAGGTGTTTATAATAATTTGGATTCCTATTTTCGCTATGCAGTGTTCACTCACGAAATGGGGGAAAATTTAAGACTAACGACCCTTCAAACGACCCTTAAAACACATGATGGAGGAAAAGCACTACATTCATCTAAAATTCCTTAACTTCACATATATGCCCCAATGCTACATATGGGTTCACTGTACATGTGGGTGTTTTTTATCATTTTAAAGGCAGTAATTTTTTCCCATAAAACAATCAGATGTTGTATACTGTTAGCTTGTGCTTGCAAACCTGATAGTGTGCGTCATTATTTTCATTCTTACCTTTCTGTCCAAGAACTTACACCGCATCTGTATGTCCTCTTCCCAAACCAGGGGGATTTTCTCATAAGCTAAGGGAAAACATTCAAATAGACAAACGTATAAACAAAGAGGTTGATATGACAGAATTGTTTATTTGTAGGCGTTACTACCTTCTTCTTTCTGTGATGGCAGCTGCAGTAACCTTATTGTAATCGGAGAGCCCACCTGCAATCGGCTAGCGAGATGCCTAAGGGAACAATTCTCTTCAGCTGCATGCCGAAATGTACAATATAGATTTTGTTCATCATTTATTTTGCATCCAATGTATTGTATCATACCCATCAGACAAAAAGTAGCACTGCCATGTTGTAGGGCTTTCATCTACAGAATGAACAATTCTCTCGACTCCGAATATCTCAACAGTCTGCCCATCAATCTCCATTTGTTTCTGTTCAAGTCCTCGCTGATCACACAGAAACAAACAGAAGACCACAATGAAAAAGATCATATAATTTGCTTAAAAGACTGTGGACCAAATTCTGGTTGCAACTGATTTCTTTGAATTCCTAGTACAGTACTTTGAAAGAATGAACACCCATCAATTCTTTTTCTATACTATTTGTGACAAATCGGCATACACTCTGGTCTGGTCTTCTGTCAATCACAGAGCACATTTCACAGTCTTGAATTTATTTAACATTCATGTCTATTGAAAGTGGAAGGAAGCTGTAGTCTTGAGGGAATCAATGTCATCTGGGTAACCTTTAGCGAGGACGAGGGGAGTTAATAAAACTAGATGGAACATGTTGGAATATGTCACAACATATCACTTCCTTATCTTACGATGTTTAGTCCAGTTATGTCTTAAGGAACACATTTATTTTTAGTTTAAATATTTATTACTTAAGTTTCTTACATATTTATGCATAATTTATTTTAGACCACAAGCAATCATAATTTTGAAAAATGTGATTAAGAACCCACAATCACGTATATTCCAATGGTGATTGTTTTTTTTTATTGTATTTGAAATGACAGACATTTACATATATGTAAATGTACAGAGATAGTTACAATATGTCTGCATGTGAATAGAAACACAGATGCTCAGTGGTGTTTTTTGCTGATGTGAATGAAAAGACTACAAAAGGATTTGCTACAGGATTACATTCAAAGATTTCTCCAAGTGAATGATGCAAATTTTATGTAAATACAGGCAGATTATTGCGTGTGGACAGTAGCATACAGACATGTGCACACATAAACATCAGCTTTACTACATGGCGGTACAGCTGTTTAGGTTTTTTTCTTTTTTTAAATAAGTAGCTGTATTACTTACTAAGATGTAAAATTAACATGATTAGGCAGATGTTGACCATCCTCAGAGCCAATGGAGAGAAACGTGTTTATTTTTGTAATTGTTGACTAGAGCTCAGAATTTCAAATGTCATAGTTATCATGGCTGGTATCCGCATATTTTTTTATCAATACAGTGAAAAAATAATGTATGTACTCAAGTTTTGTAACAACTTACAAAAGTCGTGCCGATGAGGCGTAATTTCTGGTCAAAGGAGATGAAAGTCATGTGCTCTGGCACGGTCTTCCTCAACGCAATGAGGCGCATGAGCAAGAAGTTGGAACCCTCAGTTATGAGGCCTCTAAGGGCAGTCATGGGATATGAAACACTGTCCTTTGTCACCTCCTGGACACACACACACATACACAGTATTGCTTATTACAGCGGACAAGAACTTGAGTTCAATTATACTGCATTTTGCTATTTGGTTGCTGGGGCTTTTGTTGGGAATTACCAGACTTAAGCCACCTCTTAGGGGAAGTCAACCCAAAAGTTTTCTTTTCAATGATACTTGTATGTTCTATGCCTCTCCACTATTCTAAATCTGGCATTCTGATTAGTATTGCACTTTTAGAATCGGAAATAAGATGGAAAATCCACTTTTTCTTTTCCTCCACCGAGTTCCTCAAAAGTTGAAATCTAATTGGTTTGCGGAAAAAAAGTTCCATTGCTGATATTTGTCATTTTCGGCCGCGGGATGTCAAATAGCAATCTGATTAGTCAAAGAAACGGTGCCATTTTTCGTACAGTATGTCTTAAGTTACATCGGCCAGTAATATTGATTATGAATACACTGGACAGACATGTCTGACATGGCAGCACATAAGAAAACAATCTGAATGAACAAAAAACAATATTTCACAAACAATACCAGGATCAGTGTAGACAAAATAAATGCTCAGAACAGAAAAGAACAGACTGTTGAACATAAATTCATACAATTTCAAGGAAATAAATGTCATCGAAATTCGATTAGAATGTAATCTCTAAGAGTAAGTCAGTGCTTCTAAAAGTGGATAGGCCAGTAGAAAAAGCCTTGCTGGCCCAGACCAACCACATTGTATCCCTGCCCACTGCAAGCATAATCTAATTTGTACTTCACTGGTCATTCTTCAAACACATTCCGATCGCAAGTACCCTGAATGCATTTTGTAAAAAAAAAGCTTTTGGTCGCACTTCGGTAGTCACTAACCTTTCCATCAGTTGTGACTTTATCAATCCTCATCTCTCCATCATCTTGCACCATGTGACATCGCTTGTCCAAAATCTGACCATCAACCTAAAAAGAAATGCAAATGTCTTTAAAGGTATCGCAGAAGGCCTGCCATGAATGTGTTTCTCATAACGTGCTTGGTGACTTGCCTTGACATACTCGTGGTGGTCCTCCTCTAGCACATCTAGGTCAGCAGTTAGGTAGGCTAACCCAAAGCCAAGAAAAATAGATAGAAATTAGAGTCACCTGTGCAATCAAATAACATCCAAAGAGGTTCCACTTTTTTTTTTTTTATCCATCTCACAGGGCGGTCATTCTGACACTTGCTAAAAATGACATCATGATGTCAAAGGACTCAGCTAATGAATGGCATTTCGCCCTGAACCATGCGTGTCGAACTCCAGTCCTCGAGGACCGGTATCCTATATGTTTTCCGGATTTCTCTCCCCAATACACCTGATTCAAATGCTTAGCTCATTAGCAATCTCTGCAGGAGACTAAAAACAATCCTAATCATTTGAATCAGGTGTTTGGAGATTAACTTCAAAAACATGGAGTATACTGGCCCTCAAGGACTGGAGTTTGACACCTATGCTTAAACCATACATAGAAAGTGATGTGTAGAGCTCAAAGTCCTTAAGTACCTTAATTAAAAATTCACTTGAGGGATTTTCTTGCCCTAGACATCGGCTTCTTTACTGTACACATTAGAAAAAATAAAGCCAAAGCAATAAAACACACCTCCGATGTGGCAAGAAGGCCACCTTCAAAATAAACCTCGCCAGATGTGATCGGCTCTGGCTAAAGTATCGTGTAAATGACAAAAACAAAGGTCAAAAATATACTTTTTGAAATTCCTCCAAAACCTTCTTTTTAAGATCTTATTTTCATTTCCCAGCGGCCAAAAGTTTAAAGTTGTAGTCAACGTGCATGAAAATAAGTGATTCGGAAATGTTGTGCACCAGCTAATTTCAGTCTATTTGTAGCTATCATGTTTCATAGATCCTGCCTGGTGATCCTCAACTCTAGCGTCATTTAAAAAATTATATCTATAATTCACATGAATAAAAGTTGAAAATATGTCACAATTTGACCCTCTAGCACAAAACCAAACATACGTACATGTGTAAGTACAATTGTAAGCCATGTTTTGTACACAGCGCATACATAGTGACTGGTAAACATTAGACAGAATGTATAAAGTGTTCTTGTGTTTGAATGCAAAAAAAGTCTTGTCCCATCAAAATGTTTTCATTGGTTTCAGCTGACCAAATGCATTTGAGTTACAATATTAATGATAAAATATTAAAGTGGGCAACTTGGTGAAGAGTGGTAAGCACATCCGCCTCACAGTTCAGTCCTGAGTTCAATTCGAGTTTTCATGTTCTCCCTGAGCCCGGTGGATTCTTTTCTGAGCACTCCGGCTTCCTCACACGCTCGAAAAACATGCTTTGAACCTCATTGGTGTATGGAATTAGAATGTTAAAGGCCAAAAAATGCCAGAAAGGTCAATACCTGTGACTGTTGTTCCACATGGTGCGTCATCAATGGTGCCCTGGCTTTGCGCATGTAGTAGCATACATGGCTTTTGGTCTCTGCGAGCAAACTCAGCTGACACGCAGAACCTCCCCAAGTCTCGACCGCTTTCTGACATGGTCACCAGAGAATCTTCAAACAAACATTTCAGCAGCTCCACCGGCTCTGGCATAGGACATATTATGCCTTTAAGTTAAACAGCACATGCTGCTCATTCTTAAATTTAGAGGTAGATGATGAGAAACTCGACCAAATATGCCTTCAATCTGCCAAGACGGGAAGACCAGGAAAGTGATTTCAATGCAAAATCTGAAGAGGATAAGGCTCGTTTTTGACTCAACATGGTCCTTATTCTTTTTTGTATGGACAGCAAAGTAAGAATTTCATTGTATGAAGAAACTTCTTTCTATAGACACATGACAAACAATACATATGACAAACACTTTGAATCTTGAATCTTAACTCAAAGTGTGTCCTCAATACTGCCATGACAGCATCAACAAGGCTGTAGCAGTGAGGAAATTTAAATCAAACCACATCACAATTTGTGTTTTGTTTCTATTTGTATGGTAGATGGTGAAGTTTATTAAGATTATTAATAAATATGCAGGAATAAAACCCCTGCCTTAGATTTGCTTATACTGATACTTTAATAATGGTCACGATGGTGGTACTTGGAGAGTTGAGTATTCATTTTGGTGACACCGAATATTGCAGGCCTCAACCCATTTCAATGACGTCCAATGTGTTAAAAAAACGGATGAATTAAGATGTAAAATAAATTCATGATAAAATGTTGTGTGGCAACAATATAAGAGACAACAAAGCAACACAAAAAGCTGACATCTGCTCCTTGGTTAGGAAGGGACTGCTGTGTGTATGTGTGTGTGGGTGGGACATCAAGGACATTAATACAGTGACAAATGTCTTTTTTCATCCAAGTTTAGAAATCACTTTATTTAAATATTTTTGTGCATAGATTCTTTGAAATCTCGTTCCAATTCCCAAATTAACGCGCACACGAAATAAACCGTGGACCTGGTTTGAGCGTCTCAAATACAGGTGCCAAAAACAGGTGGTCGTTTTTTGAGAAGTGTTCACACTTTATATATAAACAAGCTCGCCCGTACACTCACCAAAGCTTGATATGAACGCGACAGCTTCTTCGGAGGCTGTCATCTCCGAACCGTGCTTGTTTCCTTTGGTTTCCAACAAGGGAGGATCTAGGGTCTCATCCTGATCGGGCGTCTCCATTATTGTCCTGTGTTGAAAACAATCTTTCCAAACCTACTGTAAAAAGTGGGAATGCTGCTAAAGAAGTGTGACCAGGTGGATGCTTGTTAGGACACACATGCTGTTGCTGACATTGTGTGCAGGTCTATTTTGTTCCTTTGCGACGTAAATCCTCCTTAGTGTTTCAGAGAGCAGACAACAGAAAGGTTGTCACGGCAACCACAGCTTCAGTGCCGTAAAGTTTAGTGTAAATGGGCAAGCCGATTTGAAAGTAAAGTACAAGTCGCACAAAAAAGATTATGTATTTTATTTAAAAACATATCGCCAAAATTCTGAATACCAAAAACGCGGCAAAATAAATAAATAAAAAGAAACGCACACATTTTAAAAATGTTTGATTTATTTTGATTAAAAGCGTAGAACTCATTTTAAGGAAGCAAGGGGATACCAACGCTAATTCAAACATGTTTGTATTATAAATGCTGAAAAAGTATCAATTTATTTCAATTACGCCACGGGATTTTATGCCTTCCACAGCTCCAAATAAGGAAATCTGGACTTGCGCTAACAACAAAATGAAGTTACACCCTTTTGTTTTTCAACAAAAATGGAGCCCATTTTGTTTCAGAGAATCTGAATTCTGTCTATTTGTAATTTTGAAAGTAGACTATTTCACACCCAGCCCCACTTTTAGCTCTGGCATCAGATCCTTCCTTTTTTTCTTGCTTATTTTGTGTGTATTCTTTAGCTGTGTAGTGAGCTGCAGAATGGTTGTTTTGTCTCTAAAACATGCAAACCAGCTGGTTATTCTCCTCTATTATTTATTTTGCTCTTACTGAAAGAAAAATAAGAGCTAGCGATTGTTAGCTTTGGCTTTTATGTCATCAAAACTGCATGTTCCCGGTGCTGACATTGTGATTGAATTGAACACAAAAAATAAGAACAACAACAACAAAAAACATATCACGCCAAAGTAGGTTATGATAGATTTTAGTGCTTAACTGTTTTAAACCACACGCACTGTGGTTTGCACAGTCCAGAATCAGTTTGAATCTTGTGGCGTTTGTATGTTCACAACATGCAACGATTCAAGTATCCTTCACCACCTGCCCAGTTAATAATTTTGGATAGGCACGTTGTATTGTCTTTTGTTTTTTTTTTTAATGTTAAAAGGATAAAGTTTCCGGTATACTTATACAATTTTCCTATAAAATAATATTATTTATAGTCTGCACGGCCAGTGTGTATGCGTGTGCATGTGTGTGTGCGTGTGTGTGCGTGTGTGTGTGTGCGTGCGTGCGTGTGCGTGTGTGTGTGTGTGTGTGTGTGTGTGTGTATGTTGGGGGAGCCCAAAGGTTTATTGATTCCTGGCGGGGCTTAGCAAAACATAATTGAGAGGTACTGGTCTAAATGGTAAATTTGCAGAATATTTATAAATAAAACAATTTAATAAACAGTGTATCATTTTTCATTTTGCTGTTTTGGTCTACGGGATTGTATTGTAATTATTCTTAAATTGCATTCCTATATTCAATTTGTAAACAACTTGATGGGGATAAACACGATAAAAAATGATGACCACAAGAAACGTGCAGTTTCCTGAAACTCATGAACAGCTTGTGACATCATACTTCTTCTTTCCCCAGAATTGTGAAATTGTCCTCCGACAGAAAGCAAAGGAATGTCAACGGAGTCGGAGGTAAGACTCTTTTCTTCAAGTTAGCAACTTTAACCTAAAAAGGAAGAAGGTGAATACTGGATGTGATAAACTGTGCCAATTTATCACAGTTTGAGAAGATTAGTAAAATTAATGTGTCGGTATTGCATTGCTTGCTATATTATTATTGAATAATACAAGATGTGAGAATGTGTTTATGTTACTTGAACCCATCATTAAATGGAATTGGATAGTTAGTTATTAATCATATGTATAAAATGTGTGAAGACTCAGAGAGATGTTTTAGAAATGTCTTCTGCGAGATATAGATGGCAGCTTTTTTGTGTGAACATTTACGAAGAGGAAGTTCGAAAAACGTGTTTTGCATTGCCTGACAACTGTACTGTACGAACGGAGAAGTGTGGTTTCATGCACATCTGTTTTCTTTGTTTGCCTGCTTGTGTTTGTGTGTGTGCACTAGCAGGTGGCTATGAGGGCATCTCCTGGTTCCCTAGTTTGCTGCTGTCTGCTGATTATGTGGACCTTTGAGATTGGTAGATAATATTTGATCACTCACAAACACAGTCATATAATCACGCATGCACGGTCACACACGTAGACACACGTAGACACACACACACACATATGCACACACACTTCTGAACAACACACACACAGAATCAGCAACAACAGTATGAAGGGAGAGCAGTGTGACTGTACAAGGGGGTGTCCAATTTCAAATTTAAATGATACTGTACTGTATGTTCGGTCAAACTTGGAAAGCTATGCCCTCACATCAATACAGTAAATAAATCAAATGAAAGAGCAACATCAGCTTTGATTTCAGCTATTTACTTTAGGATCTGTTGAACAATTTGGGAGATAGCAGGGTTTTTAACAGAACACTGCATTTTTTGGTGAGCTAGGTTTAAAAGTACAGTAAGTACAGTACAGTAATTGCATCGAGTCTGAGTGCTACTGAGATCCCCAGTAGCTTGCAGTCTACTGTTGTGATGCTTTTCAAGGCCTTTTTTATCTGGCCATACACTCAAAAAACAACCATCAGTTGGATCAAAAGTAACCCAATTATGGCTCAAAGAAGGACCAAACCTATATTTTAGTCAATTTGACGCAATCGTCTGTGTTATTTTATAGAAAACAACCCAGTGTTTGAGGTTGTTCTGTACAAAACAGCTGATTTTTGGATCAAATATACCAAAACATTAGGTCAGTCCTTTTTGACCCATACTTGATTATTTTTTTGTATTTTTTGTTGTTGTTTTAGAGCGTAAGAAAAAATAGGCCTGGAACCATCACAGCCGCCCCTCGCTTTGACGCGCTATGTTTTGAAGTAAGTCCAGTTAAAAAGGGGCGGAGGCCCAGTAGAGTATAGTCGAAATAGGTTGAGGCATTTAAGGAAGCAATATCTAGGCTTTCTCTGATGTACTTTCCAGCAAATCCAACCAGCGCAAACTGGGCTTTGTCCATAGACCAGTATGTCCCCTCTGCCAGATCCTTGAGCAAATTTTGAGTTACTGCCTAAAATCTCTGTCGAATGGCTGATACCTGTTGACAAAATAAGCAAATGCTCAAGACAAACATATATAAGGCCAAACATAATTAGCCGCAGGAAGTATTTACCAACTAGTGATGTTGGAGGCAAATGAAATCACTGACTGGACCACTAGTATCAAACATTTCAAGAACCCCACACACACACACACACATATATATATATATATATATATATATATATATATATATATATATATATATATATATATATATATATATATATATATATATATATAGGTCTTAGTTTGATGCAGTACAATTTTATACCAGCAAATAGAAAAAAATAGAAAAAGGTTGAATCTTGCAATATTTGTATATTCAATAAATTCTGAATTGTTCCCCTTAGGTCCTTTTTACAGGAACTGTGAAATTTTGCATCGAAATACAAACAAACACAAACACCCAGAACAATTAGACTGTGATCTACACTACATAAATGATGTATAAAGAATGTTGTGGATGGGGGACTTCATCTAATATACTCTATATGTATTCCTGTTTCAACAGAGACCACCAGTGCATCCCTAGATGTTTGTGCAGATGAAAAATCCATTTGTAATGTATGAAACGTGTTTGAACTTCCAAGTTATTAATTTGTGCAAATACAAATTGCTTTAATTTGCTTTTTTTTCTTTCCAAGCTTCAAATGTTGAGTTCCCCAGGAGAAGAGTACGACTTATTGGATATTGACGAGCTTGAGAGATTTCACTGTTTCCTTTATCCAACTAATCTACTCAACTGCTCTTGGGCGTTCCCCACTTTACCCAGGGATGCTCACCTCTATGTTTATATCAGGTTTATATTTCTCTTATCGTCATTACTTACACAATGGTGCAAAATGAAAGTTTTCAAAATGTTGGAACTTTTACATGTTCCATCTGTTTCTCCTGTCCTTGCAGCATTTGTGATAACAACAGCACAGTTTACCCCTTAAGTCTAATCTCTGAAAAACATTCTGGATCAACATCGATTATTCTGAGGGAATTCGACATGTTGCATGTCGTCGTCCAATTCAACGTATCCCTGCAACATATATGGTCTTTCTACAGCTATACATATGACACAGAAATGATGGGTAATAAACAAAACAAAGTCTTAATCATCTTCATATTTCTCAGATTCTCCACTGTCCTTTTTGATACAATTTCAAAAGAATGGAATTTATGTATATTACGAGACATTATTTTAATTCTCAAAAATCTAAAAATGCTATATCTGTACGACTAATTATGGTGCTTCTTGTGCAAAATTTTTCTCAACATTTGTGAGAAGAGCCCTGTAATCCTGCAGACACTGCATTTAATTATTTGTGAGTCATGTCTGGACGCAACTGAATTTTGATTGTATTGTATTGATAGAGGTTTTTCCCCCACCTGGAAACGTTTCTGCTTCAATCAAAGATGTAGACCTTGTGGTGACCTGGGACATGCCCAGGGGACGTGTTAATTACATGCCCTCAACTTTTGAATACCAGGTGGATATTGGAAATCAGGTAAAATAGGAGTTCACTGTACTGTAGTGAGGGGACAATGAAGCCTCATGAACTACTTTTATATTTTTCATTCCTCTAGATTGTGTTTCTGGTTGGAAGATAACCATCAATGCAATTCAAATCTATTCAATTTCAACTTCTTTAAACCACGAGTGCTATAAAGAAAAGCAAACAAATATCCAAAGTGCTTTATGCAGCTACATTTTCTCATCACAGCTGTACAGTATATCCAAATGTTATTTGATAAAATTACGCAATAGACTGTATATGTATCAATTATCACGATTCATTGGTGAACAGGAAAAAGGACCGATCCTGTGCAAACCTCTGCTTTGTATAGTCCAAAATGTCAATCCTGCGTCCACCTATAGTGTGAGGGCCAGAATCTGGAAAAAGTCTGGTTGTTCGGGGTCAGAAATATGGAGCGACTGGAGTGACACCGTTAGTAAGTATGACATCATTAAATCCTAAAAGATATTTTAGATACATATTTGAAATAAGGAAAATAGGACCGAGCATGGTAACCCATATGTCTTCGGTTACCATATGATGTTAGTTCTGCATTTCTATATGCGTACAGTATATATTGGCTTGACTTATTTAGTTTCTCACTATCTTAGTCATTTCTGAAGACTTTTTGACCCTTTAAAACTTATCCTAACTGTGCCCAATGTACCTTCATCATAATAACCCAAGAATCAAGATTTACAGCACAATGTACATCCTCTGTTTTAAGCCTCGCTGAAATGAGTCTGTTGTGATGGAGCAACCCTATCCTGTAGCTCATATTTATGGCCACCTAACTAAAAATTAAACTAACTAAAAACATAGAGAATGGATTTCTGGATGGGTGTAGAGATGAATAACCCCCCATCTCTTGCAGTTTCCATTAAGAACTAGCACTTAGTAATCTTCAAACTGCTGAATTATGCTTGTGTCAATAAGTGTTTATAGCGTATGCAGTGAAGACATTACCAAAGACAATGCGTGGAAGCCGGATGTTTTCCACTTTGAACATTTGGGGAATTTTCCACATGGAGCAAACTTATTTTGAGATTCCGTTGTACTTCATACTTTCTAAAGTGTTGGTATTAAGTTACTAATGGAAATCAGCAGAATTCAGTGTACAGTATACCCTCACTTTACTGTATGCTTCTTCTTTAACAGCAGTACAAAAGTCATCTTATACATTCAACATCCTGGTGATCGTCGCAATAACACTTGGAATACCCATGATCCTCCTGACTCTGCTGCTGTTGTTCCGCAGTCAGAGGTACTGTCTCTTATGGTTCTTCATAGATACAGTGAAGAAAAATTTGCTTAAAATAAAATAAATAAAATAAATTACTTCTTGTGTACTGAATTCACACCACGGGGAAAAATTCAGTGCATTACTTAGTGGAAATCAGTCAAGGTGCTGTTCATTTTTTTTTCTCTCTTCTGGTTTGCTTCCTGCAAAAGAAATAAACGATGTCAGTCATGGGATGCTGTGCTGCAAAACCAAAACAATCGCACACGACTATGCTTACATCACTAATTTCACTACTTTTTAAAACACTGGCATCGGCAAAGAAGTTTTGGAAAAAAAACTATTTTGCCTGCTTATAACCGGCATCTCTTATATTTCATGATGAACATGTTCAAATGTTATTTGTTTCTGTTTATCCAACAATGAAGCACCAAATTAGAGTTGCATGATACATGAAGTCTGTATAATCAAGAAAATTCATCAGGACAATTTTGTCATCACACAAATGACAATATAAGTAAATAGATTTTTTTTTAATGAGGATTTCATTTATTTAGAATAAAAGGCAATTATCTGGTTGTAATATAAAATAAATCGTCCAATTGAACCATATGAAATACAATGGGAAAGAATGTAATCGGGATAGTTCCATGGCAAAAATCACTGCTGACAAAAAAAAAAAAAAAAGAGCACAAATGTTGTCTCACATTTGACCAAAGATTTTGATTGACCCTCAAGCCATTTTGTGGTTCAATGAGACAAAAGTATAAATTTTAGAAGCTGTATTCCCCATTACATTTGGCACAAGAAGAACACGGTACGGTATTTGATAAATAGAACATAATGTGGTGGCAGTAAAATGGTCTATAGCTGCTTTGGGACTTCGGGACCAGGACGACTTGCTGTTATCAATAGAACAATAGTGAATTCTGCCATCTACTGTATTAGAAAATCCTGCAGGTGAATCTTGTTCCCTCAAGCCCTCAGTGCTTGTGAGTTACCGTATTCAGCAGGACAATAAGGCCGTACCAGCAAATCCACATTTGAATAATCCTAAGTAAAAACAAAACCCACAATGGCTGGGGGCCTACTGATTAGCATTAGTTTTTAAAAATCCTCCACAGCAATGTGCAGGGCTCCTCGACAGTCATTGTAAATGCTTGATTTCAATTATTGAAACCAAGGGTGGCACAAGCCGTTAACAGTTATAGGAAGCAATTATTTTTTACCTAGGGCCATTTGGGATGTTTGGATGTTTTCCCCCTTAATAAATACAAACCTTTGGAAACTTCATTTTACAATTTCTTACTGTAGATTGCCTTACCCACAATTTATTCCATTGTATACCTTTTATTTTACTTTGGCCCTCGCTTGAAAATATTTTCCAAAACCGAAATGTTTCATTTTCATTCAAAGTAGTGCTTTGTTCTCTGTGTTTTAGGGTGGCACAAGTTTTGTACCCCACAATTCCTCATCCCCCATTAAAGTACAAATATTTCCTGGAGGACAGCAACTTCTTGAACGTAAGGGACATGAATACACTTTCACTCACACAAGTTATATCTCACACATAAAAAATATCTAATTTTCCTGATATATGCCTGCTTTATCAAAACATGTCAGATATTTAATTTAAAAAAAATATATATATATATCTACTTTTTACAGTTTTATCTTCCCAGTCCATCTGTGAAGTTGGAGGAGATCGCAGTGGTGGAGGACGCAGGGAAACAGCTTATAACTTCACAGTAATGGCAAGGATGAAAGAATAATTATGAGCTCGAAAGCCAGCCAGTGATCGTTAGTTGGCGAGTTAACTACAACCACAATTTATGCTGTTATTTAATTGACTTAAGATACCAGTAAGAATTGGCCTCGACTGGCTAAAGCAAAACAGTTAATGGCTAATGTGCAATAACATTTCAACAACTCTGAAGCCAACCTTTTGTATTGCAGTGATTAAAGTTGAAACGATTTAAAAATGAAACAAAAGACAATGCAAACACCTTGCAAATTCACAAGATCAACGCTTGTATCTTGCAAAAGTAACGCATAGTCCTGCTAAAAATATATTCAGTAACTGCAAATATTAAGTGAATGTTAATCACAAGTGATAGGTTTATGTTCATATTTAACTCACAAACGTGCACATAAGACATGATATTGTGATTGAAATGTATTGAATTGTTGGATGAAACATGTACTATGTTGCTATCTTTGGATGGGACATACTGTGACTTGTCGCGAGCTGTTGGAATGTGCAGGAACATGAGTCTGAGGTGTTCCATTGAATAGGGAAGGGACAGCTAAATGGCCATCTTTGTGACAACCAGGAGCTTGCAAAGATACACATTAAGACCACACGTCCCTATAAACAGTTAACGGGAGAACAGGAAACACCTGGCACGGCTCAGGAGTTGGCGTGCCTGCAACTTACTGTATTAATCAGAGTTCGTGCGCCACGGAATAACTGAGTGAAGACATCACCAACTAATGACAAGACGTCATGAGTTAAGTTTCATGGAACAGTATAAAAAGCCTGAGCACAAAGGCTTAAGGTTTCTCCTTCTTTTGATTCCCTGCCAGGCAATTTGGACCATGAATACGCTTTGGAGTGAGACGATTTCTCGAGGAGATTGTTCTCACTCTACTTATTGGATATTTTTACATTTTTGTGACATTATTAGCTTTCAGAGGATTTCTTAAATACTTGGTAAGAAGTCAATCTAAATTTAGCCTATCCAATTTCCAACCTAATAATTTAATTAATTAGGATAGTATAAAAATTGAACCCAATCACTTCAGTTTTTATTCCAAATTGCAAACTGATTGCTTGGAGACTTTCCACCCTCTTTATTCAACTCTTATATTCATTTGATTTACTTTAATTACATTTTATTATATTAACATTTTGTTTGTTTTTTAATCATTCATTGGAATTTAATCAAATGATTGTAACATTGACTTAATCTTTTAGTCACTGTGAATCTATATTTTTGCCCTTAATTTTAAGAGGTACCGTAATTAGATAGTTGTTAAGTGATTGTTTGAAATGAATTATAATCATTTGATAGTTTGGGTCGACACACCATGTAGTACTGCCCGGCCACTGTTTTTGACTGTACAACTGAATTTAATGCTTCACTTTGGCTAAATAAAACGTCATAAAATGCATTCTGCTCTCTATCATTGTCATTCTTAAAAATCCATCTTCCTGGTCTTCTATAACTGAACATATAACTTTATCCTTAACATCCGTAATGCCATTTCTGAATAAAGAATAGTTACTCACTATTGGTTGCGTCCAGCCAAACGTGTCTGAGTGGTCATATAAGACCGCTGAACAACATCCTGGTCATACAAAGTGCAAAAATCTTGGAGAAAAGGAGCAGCTTTGAAAAGGGTGCAGTTACATTCCGATCACATCATCAAAGGTTACTCGATGGAATGTATGGAATGGATGCATAGAACCATTCATTTTCTTGGCCTCATTAACTAAGCTGAAGCTGGACTTTGGATGGCAGTTCTTGGTGCACCCTACCTTGTCACCAGAGCCAATTATGGGACACGTTTTGACAAACAGCCGTTTTAAAACTCACTAAAACAGAAAAAAGCAATAAACAAACATATGTACGTTTTTCACCCGGTTGCTCTTTGAATTGATTCACGTTTTAAAAATAAATAGACAAATCCAGGGCATACTGTCTTTGGTTTTCTTTTCATATATTGCCAAATTTCCCGTGTGAAGCAGATCTATGGGGCCTTGGCTTCAGATGAGACTGAGCGAGAGACAATAAAAAAGTTGTAAAAAGCCGACTTATCGTGACACTCATCATTTGATATGCAAGTATTGTTATGCAGTTTGACCATGTTTGTACTTGTAAAAACAACAATGCTATAGCCCTTACTATAAATACATTAACAATCATTAATGCTAATGGAATACTTGGCTTTAAATAAGATAACATTTTTGAAATGTACAAGTAAAAGTATATAATATTTTTAAATAAAGTATATAATATTTTTTCCATAATGTTTGTAAAATTCCTACTGATCAGACGCGCATGCGACCTTGTGATAGACGGACGGACGGACACATGATCTGAGGGGTCAGCCAAGATGTATCTTCCACAAAATACCATAAAAGAATGGTGCAATGTTCTTTACAAATAATTAAAACGATCAAATGCCTAACTGCAAATATTGTTGCTTTAAAGCCAATGAGTGGAGCCAGTGACTTATTGATAACTTAAGATCGACACATATTGCAAATATGAAAGACAAACTGTAAGATGATTCATAAATTTGTTTGCCCATAGGCATAAACAATGGATCATATATAGTAAAACTGACATGATAGGAAGCAGTAGGTGCTCAGCAAAGACAATGCAGTCCACACAACTGACACTGTGACAGGTACTGTAAAGAGTGCCACAAAGGCATGTGGTGAAATTTGTAAGAATACATCAGGTATGAGAAACGGATGTCTGAAATTGATTTGATAGCATGGCATATTTGTAAAAATGGTACTTTGCTAAAACACTGGTTCCGTAATCAGACTAGACGTTTTCAAAACTTTTATTGCCAAGGTCAAAATGAGTAAAAGCAGTGATTTATTCATAATCCTGTCAAGTAGATCATCTCATGAGATTTTTTGGGGTCCTGATACTATTTTATAATTTGATATAAATGACAGAGAACATGAGTGATGGATGTCTTCGTACTCTGTTCTTCTTCTCATTTACTGTTTGTCTACTTGATGAATGTGTTGTTGGCCGCCAACAACACTACCTGAATACACATGGCAGATGAACTCCAAACGCACATAATCTCTGTACAAGAGATCGTTAAATTCCTTTGGACATAAATGTCAGAATTTACACACTCGGTGACGCAAATTGATTCTGATATGTCATGGTAAAGTACCGTCACTTTATTTTTCAATTAGCCATGAAAAAGGATTATCCATAATGAGCTATAAAAGGAATCTGAACTCCTCTCAAAGGGCCCTGAAAGTGAACAAGCCTCTCGGACGGCACTGAACGAGAAATAGAAGGAGGATGGTGTCATTAAATCAGGTGGACTGTGAAGAGTGTAAAATGTAGCAGGTGACAAAGTAAGAACAGAATCTATCCAGCAATCTCCTTTCTGTTCGTCACTCTATTAAAGGTAATGGATTGATGGAGTTGGCAAAGTCCTTTATTGTTTTTTCAAGCAATAAAGAACCCCTACTTGGCAGAAGAAAGGAACTACTTGTGGTGACAAGGAAGTGCAAGTTCTCAATAGTCAGTGGGGTGTTACCAGTGATCTTGTAAAAAATCCTAACCCCCTTTGCAGTCAAGCTTTGTCCTTTAGATCAAAATTCGACCTTCTTGTGTAAGTTTGCATGTTCTCCCCATGCCCATGTGAATCATCTCCGGGTACTCCAGATTCCTTCCACAGTCCCAAAAACATGCACGGTAGGTATAAATAACGCTCCAAATTGCCGTTGGGTGCGTTTGTAATTGTGAATGGGTGTTTGTCTTGATTGCGATTGGCTTGCAACCGGTTCAGGGCGTCGGCGACCCTAGTAAGGATAAGCAACTAGGAAACGGATGTATGCATGCAAAAAAAATGGCTTTATTGTGCATTTCCTGTGCAATACATGAGGCTGACATCGTGGAATGCGTAACGAGGAAACACAGTCAGAGACAGAATTTCCTGCACCAACTCAGACATTAAAACGGTCACTTAAGGAACACCAAAAGCATTTTTTTTCAAAGCAATTTTTGGTCTTTTTTTATTTTTGCACTGTGAATAAAAAAAAATCATTCTTTCTTTAATATCAATGTTCAACTTGTAATAATGCAGTGTAACTAAGGTTTCCTTGCATATCATTCTAAATGTAGCTAATGTGACTGTTTTTTTTTTCTCAGTTTCATGATAATTTTAATATTTTAAAAGATATTCAAAAATATCATTTTTCAAATGGTTTACATAAATGATTTTTTCAGGTTAAACTGAAAGCATTTTTAATAGTATGTAATGAATACAACTTTACAACAATATTCTAAAATAAGACTAGCAACAATAAAGAGTTTGTGCTTGCTTAATTAGTGACAATACTTGAAGGTAAAAATCTCAAATAACACAAATAGAGTGTTTTTTTTACCTAAGACTAAATATTCACTATTGAATTACTTCCAGATTTATTTTGTTTATCTCATGTTTTCTCCATTAAGTGCACAATCACAAATACAACAACTCTTGAAAAATTATCCCATTAAGGAAGTTAGTGCATTAAATATAAAAAGTGTTGACATGGCAGCTAAACAATCAGATAGCCCCTCATTTTGGCTCTTTACTGTTTGTAACTCTTCCTTTGTCCAGCCTTCAATGTGCTGATGGTTTGCAGCTCTTCATAAAACTTTTCACTCAGATCTTTGTTTTCCTGAAGGAAACCATCTATCATCTCCAGCTGCTCGTTGGCCTGGGAAAAAAAAGGGGGATGGTTGAAACCTTAAGAGTTACCCTTCAATTACTATTGGAGAGAAGACGAATATGAGTACAGTATACAGTATGTAGCACAGTATATCAGTATAACATGACTACCGCATAGCAAATACTGTTTTCGAGCGCCAACTGCAATTAAGTTGCTCCCAATGTTTGCAATATTTGAAAATAATGATCCCCATCCATCCCCACCACATAGAAACGGAACTTCAAACGGTTGAAATGCTGATCCCCAATTTCATTTTCTCACCAGTGTCTCATCTTCAGCCATAAACCGCAACTCTCGCAGCCTCTCTTTTAGTAAATCAGCCTCCCATTGGCTGACTAATCCAAGCTGTATATTGTGATTCAATGAATCAGCAGCGAGTGCCATGTCCGAATAGTCCACAGCATCGGAAGCACGTATTGACAAATCAACTGATAGCATCTACAAAAACAAAATAAAAAACGGTGTAAGATTGAAGTATAATGTGTGAGATAATTGCAAAAGTGATGCACAAGCTCACCTCGATGATTTTTTGTTCAGCTTCTACCATGCTGGGTACTTCACTGAACAGCTGCACGAAACGTTTCAGCGTGATCTTGAATTTTTTTATCCACGCATTATTCACACGCAGGTTTGAAGAGTGCATCAACTCATTTCTGAATCTGATCAGCTGCAACACACATACAAAACAGAAGCAAGTGTTTATAAAGTAGATAAACAACACATGAAAATGAAAATTGAACACTTCTAAATTTTAATTCTACACTTAACTCCCTTTTAAAAATATATATACCCGTGTATAATACATGGTGATACCTCGAAATTGACAAAGTTGCAGCAATTTGGATGTTGCTGGGTTGAGAAAAACAATTAAAAGTTTGGCACACAGTACATCAATCAAAGATCCATAGCAATCAACAACATAGGGAAAAGTCATTTTCAGGAAGACATCTGGAAAGTAAGGACAACGTGTGAGATTTTAAGACTTTAAAAGTCTAAGACTTTTGTCCTTTAGCAGTTGAAATCACGGCATGTGAATGGTTGTTTTGGCCTCGATGCAAAAACAACTTTGAGTTTACATTTGATCTCCTGAGGAATCTTCTGCCAAAATGTGGTTATTTTATTGCATTTGGATACATAAAGAAAATTACAATGTTTTGATGATTCAACTTTTTTTTTTTTTTGCATTCAAGGTGATACAAAGAGAACACCCAAACACTTTATACATACTGTCATTACAAGTCACTTAGACGGATGCAAATTCGATTTTCACTTAACACAGCATGATGTGGACTTGTCATTCTACCACATACGCAGGCAGTTCATTTGCCACTGACGTGCATGGTCATGTCATCATTAGCAAACATTGCATAAAGTAATGACTTTGAGAAATGATCAAAATATTGGAATATTTACATGACATTATTACATACAAGGCATTTCAAAACATTTCCACTATGTTGCAGGTTTTGTGCGATGCTCTGTTCACATGTAAAGAGAAGACCATTTAACGCCCTTGTGTTTGCTACACAAGTTCCTTGAGTGCATGACAATAATGAATTACTAGTAGAAATAGACTTGTTCAAAAACGTGATCCAGGAACATATGATTACACATTTTTCAAGAGGATATGCGGTTCTGATAATGGATGGATGATTAAAAAACATATTCCGGTGTCCGGATCTCTAGAAAATCATAAACAATACAGCTCTACATACACTGCCCTTATTACCTTGTTTCGATTTGTATTGCCTACTTTATTATTTGCTCTATTATGTGGAATGTAAGTCTGCTCAGGGAAGTGAACAGAATAAGAATTTCATTGTGCAGTGTTACTATGTATATGACAATTAAACTCTTTAATCTTGACTCTAGTTATTAAATATATAAAACTATTCCGTTTTACAGAATGGCACATTGTACTGCATTTAATGAATCTCAGGGGGAAAAAAGCGACGTGCTAATTATTTACATATATAGCACTGACCAGATGCTTACCTCTCCCACATAATGTGAATCTGCATTAACAGAGACAAAATGGTTACAGTTGTTGATGAGGTTGAATAGAGCCGAAGGATCACACTGGTGTGCTGCATTCATGTGGGCCTTGCCTCGGGGCATATATGCCTGCAGAAAAAAAAGCACCAAAGGAGTAAACAACTTCTGGGGAATAGTTTGGAACTTGCAGGGTGTTTTAAGATGGCTTTTGAGCAATTGAAGCATGAAGTTGAACACTTTACACACAAATTCTTGGAATTCCTGTTGAATGTATCAAACATGCCGGTGACTCTCAAACAGGCTGCCATTCAATTAAAGATCATCAGAGGGGCCACAGGAATCCAATCCAATTTCAATTTGTTCAGTCATAATTATGTTATGTCAGTAAACCTATACCAATAATAAAAGTTCACTAGATTGAGTATCAAAAATATTCATCTGTACCAGTTTATAGTAGAGAGAGATAGGACAAAACACAAATCTCATATGATGAGATGTCTCACGAGAGTCCATGAGAATGAGGAAATTGAGAATGAGAATGAAAGAAATTTGTTATATAAAATAATGTCCAATATAAATTCTGAAATTTTGGATTTTTAAAAAAAAATGAGCAGACTGCAGGAAATATTTTCTTTTTATTGAGCAGACTGCAGAAAAATTAACGCTCTAGTGAGCAAATGTAAACATAAACAGGAAATGCACATTTGTTACAAGTAGTAATGCTCCGTATTTTGTCATGGGAATAAAAACAAAAATATATTTCTTTTGTTACTAGATGAAAAACAAACATAAACAAAGAAGATCAAATAACACACTTTCACAGTGTACATGAGTCATTTTTGTCTATTACACTGCCTCTCAGTGGCTAGTGGCTAATTTATGCTGGTCGCTGCATTGAAAATGCCAGCTTAATTACGCCGTTTTTAACACCCAGAATTGGTGATTCAACGTGATTACAGAAAAAGGGTACGGTGTTCATCCCCCATATCAACTAACAACACACACCGGGAACAAGTTAGAACGAGTCAAGACAATTATTGCCACAATATGCTTCTGGAAAGAACTTCAAAATGAAAGTGTCCCAAGGCATTTGGGACCATACATTATTTTGTATCCTAAGGTTTAATTTGAAGCATTTTACTTTCATTCAGAGCATTAGCAAGCAGGGATTTTTGTCTGTGTATTCCAGTCCAATAATAATAATGATGAAATACAAGTCTAACGGCGTTCTATTCTCAGGAGATCTTGTTTTTTGTTTTTATTATGATTTTTCCACAATGTACCATCTTCATTGATATTCTAATCAAACCATCACGTAAAATTGCAAAGATTTTCTTTACCAATACAGCTCCTGCAATGTGCAGTCTTGTTCATTTGGATTGAATACCTTGGCCAACTCCCAATGATGTGTCCTCCATGCAGAAGGAGTGCAGTTATCCCAGTTGAGAGTAGAATTAGGTTGTCTGTGGTGGTTGAGGATGACAGATTTCCACTGTAAACACAGCCTGCATGCCCTGGAAAGCTGCAAACATGGCCACATTAAGACTTCTGAACACTTGAAGCTTTCTATTCGACTGCTTCACAAATGTGTTAAGCTTGTATGGATATATAGTATAGTTTCAAGACAAATTCAAACAAGATTTCTTTTTCAGCGTATGAGAAACACGAAGTTAGTTGCTACTTGTGACAACTTTTGCGACATTGAGATTTCTCGCGACTTTTTTCCCCACTATTAATAAATATTTGCGCAAGGAAATTAGCCTAGTTCGAATAGAACAAACCACGCAATAATTACAAACATTTTCTCTGCCTGTTCATTAGACGTGCCCAAACGGTAACTAGGGAGATTTTTTCAGGTATTTTACCTGAATAAGTAAAAGGTCGTCTTATTATTTAAGTTGATGAGATAATGAAAATAGGGGTAGAGCTGTTGAAAACAACTAACACAACAAACCGATGTTGATCGAGGAGAGTGGCATTGGTGCACTCTAAACTAATCACCAAAAACAGAAAGCGTTTCCACACCTTGACTTCCCGGGACCGACATGATCGTGGACACTGTTCACGGAGTTCAGGCTTGTTGCGGAGCAAAGCCGCGTGAAAATCTCGCATCTGCTCATCGGCGAAGGGATGGAGAGCGTCCTTCAAAATGTACAGACATTGTCCCGCTTTCAGCCAGTTTGCGTATCTTTTGTCGATAAGTCGCAACGCAAGATCTTCACACATGGTGTTGTTTCCTTCTTTCTTCCAAACTTGGACGAAGTCAGGTAAAACCTAATGGAGGAGAGCTCCGCCTCCTCAACACTACAGTACAGTACCCCATCTCGTCTTTAGATGGCGCTGTTGACTGAATCTGAATTGACAGCACAGGTAGACAATACAGCAATCTGCACCACTGGTATTTATTTTACAGCAGTGCTTCTCAACTGTTTCAGTGGTGTACCCCTTGTCAAAGTGAAAGATTGTGTAAAAAAACAAAACAAAAAAACATGGCATCAGTGTCTGATTTATTAAACTTCTGAACCTTTCAATCTTCATTCGTATTGGTCCACAAAAAATGATCAACATGAAATGTGCCCTTTTGGCTCATAGAAGCGATCTGTTATCATAAAGAAATGACTTATTACAGATGATTGTGATGATGATGATTATTATTATCATATATTAGATGTATCATTATATATTATTAATACATATTTGCCCCCCCCCCCCAAAAAAAAAATCAATAGCCTACAAAGTGCCAGACCTAAAAAATAAATAATAATAAATAAATATTTGTCCACAGAAAAATATTAAACATGAAGCGCCCTTTTTTGGCATTAAAGTAATATCTTTTCACAAAAATAAATCATAAACTTAATTATTACTATTTCTCCAAAAAGGTATAATCAACAGTGTCAGACTTGTTCTAAAAAAAATAATAATAATGAGAAATATGTTTGCCCACAGAAAAATATTCAACTTAAAAGTTCCTCTTTTGGGATCATCGTAGAGATCTGTTCACAACAGTAAATGATAAACTTGACAGCTCATGAGAGGTGGCACGTGACAACTTGGGTCAAACCATTCTAGTATGGGGGAGAATCTGTCTTTTCAAAATAATGAAATTGAATATAAATATAAAATGTGTTTTATGAACTTATAGTTTCCTGAAAAAAATGCTTCAATGATTATTTTTAAAGGACTTGCATGTTTATGCATGTTATGCATGTTTGTTTGTTTTATTCAAACTCTCAAGTACCCATTGGAGTTCCTTTAAGTACCCCCAGGGGTACCCGTACCCCCATTTGAGAACCACTGTGTTAGAGCAATTGCTAATATAATATGTGGAAAAAATATGCTTTTGTTTATGTTATGTTTATGTATCAATAAAGAGCTGGATAAGGCACTCAGCACAACCCAATGATCTGGAGACAAAAGTACTCACACTTTTAATTATACTAATTCTAATCAGAATAAAGGACGTAGATTCTCTTATTTTAAAAAAAATATACAAGTAAAAGGAAAAAGAGAAAGAGAAAAAAATTGTCAAACTAATGGTGACTCAAGTTTTTTAGGCTCAAAACACATTTCAAGAGCTTTCTTAACGTTGCAAATTGACAGACAAAATAAACAATAATACTGCAGTTTACAATAGTTAAAATACATCTTACTTGTCTGTTGTTAAGATTAGACATTTTTTTATGCTTTTAATTCAAGTCAAAGGATGGTGAATATCTTAGTTCTCCATCTGTTATGTTACTTATTATTATCTTTTTTACGTTGTCATAATCCACAGATGAAGTAAAGCATGCCAGTTATGATAAAGTAAGCGGTACAAAAAAAACATCTGCTTTATGTTTTCAAACACGGGGACTAAAGGCAAAAAGTTATCAAATGAAGACATACTCAACCAAAGTATGGCTGCCTGAAAAATTGATTGATCTTTTCAAATACAGAGAGTAAAAGCAAAAAGTTGTGAGATCAAGAGATACTCAGATGCCTGAACAATCTGCTCAACTACAACACTCCAGTATTTGTTTCCCACCTCCGCTAATGATACCTTGTACGATAGCTATATTTAAACTTCAGCCTTGAGAAGTGCTCCTCATCTTATTTGCGACATTGAAGTGGTGGGGCCCACGGTGATTTTTTTTTTTTCAAGGATCTCCAAATCCCTGGTGGCTTCCCTGTTCCCAAGTGCCTTCAGGCAGTTATATTTGGAGCTGAAGACAGCGGGCAATATTTAAAGGCAAATAAATGCTCTCTTAAGAGTACCGATACTGCGGGCTCCAGCCATCCATTTTCTGTAGCGCTTATCCTCATTAAGCTTGTGAGTAAATCTATCTCAGTAGACTTTGGGTGTAGGAGCTGTCTTACCTGGGCTACACCCTGGACATTAATAACATTAATCAAAATGATTACACATGATTCAAGACTTGATCTCATGCACTTTCCACGTTAAACTCGGTACCTGGAATCGAAGTGTAATGATCATTTGGGAGATGGGTTCGGGCTCGCAGTTAACCCAGCGGAGTTGTCACGGTGCCATCATGAAGCTTCCCCCTTATCAGAGGTGGCGGAACCAAGCTGCTATATCTGCTGTGAAAAGCGGGGATGAAAATGTGAGAAGGGCCAACAGCTGTATGCGCGGGTGTCCCTGACATCCCTGTTGGAAATTTATTCATCTGGGACGGAGATGTTAAAGTTACTGGCAGGTGCCACGCAGCATGGAGCTTGGTGCTTGTGGGCAAAGCAAAGCCACCAATGGTATTTGGAGTCTGAGCAGAACTGTAAAAGCACACTGCTGCATGAGAAGAAAGTGCTCCATCCAGGATGACAGCTATCTGTCTTGTCACAGCTTCCTTTTATGGTTTATTGTGGGTTTATTTGCTCCAATTCCTGCAGACAGAAGCTCAATAGTGAAGATATTGATGTCTGATGGCTACATCTTCACAGTAAAAAAAAAGTCTCAGCAATCTCAGCGTTTACAACAAATGATGCTGTCACCTGAATTAGATGAAGACAACCGTGGCTGTAGACATTTTAAATCAAAGTTTATTGTTTTTATTTTTGTGGGGCAGTTGAGAATCACATTGCCCTAATTTGAAGAGCAATTTTTTGATTTTGTGGACATTATTTTTGCAAGTTGATTGCAGGGTCTAGAAGCAACGTATTTTTTTAGAATAACAAAATAATTAAATGGCATTATTAACAATTATTACTGCAGTTACTTATGTTAAAATGCATGGGTGGCCATGTTTCTGTTCAATTTTAAAATGTCTGACTGCATTTGAATGCATCATACTTCTTGTCTACATTGGCAGCTAGCGGAAACTTGAGACAGGCAGTGTGACCTTTGCATCCTTAATCAGCAATTGCATCTTATTTGTTTCACTGCCAGTGTGGTGATATTTGTATCCATATAATGAGATGGTAATCATTTGCGATACATGTACGAGTCAAGTTGATTGGAACAAAACCACTAATCCATGGAAAAACTTCAAAATAAAAGCCTGCTAATTCTATTGCATTGACATCCTTGTATTTAATGGCGTGTCTATTTTGAAGTTCAATTAAACATTAATGTATGAATCCTTGCATACTTTCTTACTTGCATTACTGAAGCACTTGTTTCACCTCGATTTGCCAAAATCTTCCCACACATGTAGTTTACAGGATATCTTGACTAGACTACTCCTCTCGCTCCTTCTCCTCTGACAGTAAATGTATAATATGAATCGAACATGCAGCCTTCACATTTTTTACATTGAGCAATTCACGAATGATGTGTGGCCCGAAGCGTGGCATTAAGCGATTGACGGATTAAGTCTAACGGAACCTGGCAGCCTTGAGCCCTCTTGAGCAATTCCAAAATTAACGTCGCAAAAGGCGATGCAAAACCACTTATTTCAAGCCTTGTCAATCATATCAAAACATAACCGTTACTCTTAGGCTTTTAGTAAGTTTTAATGAATAGTTTAAAAAATACTGTTAAATTTGCCAACACAAAATGAGTTTCTCTGCCAAATTTAAATTGTGCTTCTATGTAGCAGCCTCCCTTGTATACATTTTGCAGTTTTGAATCAATAGACCCCACCAACTTAGTCACTCTTCTGTATACTGTGTGATGTTCATTAAACCCTTTAATAGATCTCTACCTTCCTACAACATTGCTGTTACGCAATACACTTCCATATGGAATCAATAAGGTTTTCTGATTCTGAACTAATGTGGGTGAAGAGCTAAAGGTTTTCCAAGGAATACGTCTACATGTCAGCATTGCCAATAGATACATGCTGTGCTGAAGTTAGAAATAGCCAAAAGCACCAAAAATGTTGTGGAGTCGATGAATTAATGAAAAAAACAAAACAAGAAATTGACAGGGGAGTGTTATTGTGTATGCCATTGCCAATGTGTTTATACATATGTATATTATGTATTTAGTGTTTTTATACACATAAGGCCACGCAATGACCTCAGCGCACTGCTAGCACTTGCTGCGATCTGCAGTTCGTTTTTTCAAGGTAAATGGCCAGTTATGCAAGGTAAAAATGGACTAGCAAAATGTCGATGGTCCTGGGGAAAAAATGGAATCTTTAGTCTTTGTGCTTTGTCGGCTCTTTGACAGATTTCTCTGCGTCTGTATTGCTTACTGCTAATAGCTGGAGCCATGACATGACTCTCACACAAACTCGAAAGGTAAGGGCTTTTGACAACTGTGTCTCATTTAAACAGCACCAATTAAACATATTCCCATTAAATCATGAAAATGAAAATACATTTGTGATGTGGCAAATAATTTTAGCTGTACATGAAAATTTAATGAGTCTTTTAGGAAGTACCGGGAAAAACAAATACCCCTCTATCTTTGTAATTGGATCTCTAAGGATTTGAAGATAGTTAAAGTAGATTAGATGCCTCAGAGTGTGTTTATGTGAGCCAATTGAGCGCTCATATGCATATGAGCCCTGTTCTGGGATCCTGAGCTCATAGGTAGGGTGTGCAACTTATATGTATTGTGTGCATATATAAGAGAGAGCCAGCGAGAGAGGAAATGTGCATGCGTATGTGTGCCCAGCAGTCCCATCGTCCCAGCAGGGTGTTTCTTAAGCAGAGGAGATCAAAGCCGCATTAGTATTCTGAAATAAATCACAATGTTCAGTCCTCACTGAGCGGGTCCCCAAACACACGCGCACACGCACACACATTACCATCCCTCCCTTCAAAAGAGAGCACCACCCCACCCTTTCCCTCCATCCAATGCTCCCCCCCCTTTCACTCCCCCCACCACACCTCACACCATACACCTCCCCCCGCCCGGCCCCAAGCGGCTGTCAGAGCTATCTGCTTGCTGAATCCTTTGTTACATCCTTTCACTTTTCACCTACCAACACGAGCCTCATCTCCCTCCTTCCGCAATCAAGCCTAAAACGCCTTGTCAGAGGATGCTGGTTCACTGGTAAAAAGTCGTAAATCTATGCTTTTTGGAAAGTATTTGCTTAGGAAGATACTACGCCTCTCACTGCACCTCTAGTTACCAAAATCGCTGATACTAGTTTTTCTGATTCCACACAAAGGTATCCTGAAATATAGCAGGACCAGGTTGCGTTTGCCAACGGCAGGAGGGGGTGGTGGGTGGGTGGGGGGGTTAGGAGAGGAAGGAGCACATCGAGGCCCCAGAATTAGAATGAGAAGAACACATGTGTCCCGTAAAGAATGCTGACAGTTGCCATATCTGTGACATTTCATGAGTCTTTCTGCTTACTTGTCCTTGCGCGGGCATTTGCATGTGTGTGTGCTTCTGGGCACGTGCATGGGATGGTTAGTTTGGGACAATGTGTCCATGCATGTAGTTATTTATGTGCGGGTATGTTTTGTGGGGGCCTGCTTGTGCTTGTGTGTGTGTGTGTGTGTGCGCGCGCGTGTGTGTCATTTTGATAGCCGCCCACATGAATATGTAGATCAGTTTTAGGGAGCGTATGTGCTCAGCATTAAAGCCCACTATCCAATGCTGACCCAATTTCACAGTGCACTTCGTGTGTGTGAGTGTGCGTGCATGTGTGTGTGTGGTTGTGTGTGCGTGCCCCTGGTTTTCTCTGCATGGTGGGGACCAAATTCTGGGTTTTACTGTTTTTGGAGGGGGGGACACATTTTGCCCCTATGGGGTCCATTTTTGGTGGACCCCACAAGTTTGAACCTCTTTTTGAGGGTCAATACTTGCATTTAGAGTATAGGTTTGAATTGGACTTTGGTTAAGATAAGGGTAAGGGCTGGGCAATCTGTTTTGATGGTTGAGGTTAAGGTTAGGGTCTAGGAAATGAATTATGTCCCCTTTATGATAGAAAACCTTCCGTGTGTGTGCATGCGTCTGCGTGTGTGTGCGCACTTATCACTGCAAGCTTGGAGAAATTGCACGGTTTAAGACGAAAGAGTGCGAGTGGGTGTTTATGTTAGTGAGGTAGCCTACGAGTGTTTGCAGTGTTGATGAAGCGAAAAACAAGAATGTGATATAAGGCTTACCCACCAAGCAGTTTCATACATTGTACAACCAAATTCATAATACAGGACCATGACTAAACCCTTGGAATAATTCCTCAGCATGGACCCAAACATTGTTTCTCCAAATTTACATGAGTATCTGTCATACCTTTTATGAAGCCAAGTGTGCCTCAATTTACTTTTCAATTAGTACAACGATTGTTGACCTTTTGGTAGATATGTTTAAAAATACAGCTGTCATGGCAATCAAAAAGTCACAAAAAAGTCTCACCAAAAGTTTGTTTAGTGAGGCTAATGCAGTGCTTCTCAAACAGTGGGGCGGGCCGACCTGAGGGGGTGCGAGGTGATGCCACGGGGGTTGCGAATGAGCCCAGGGAAAAGGCTATGTTATGTAAAGTGTAATTGCAAAGAAATAAGAATTTTCATCTTTTTTTTTTTTTAAGTTTCAGGCACATTATTTTTTTGATTCATATTGATTTTTTCGTTTTTAAAAAAGGATAAAGGTTTAGGTATGTTTATACAATTTTTGTAGATAATAATCATGTAAAAACATGTACAATGTTAGCCATATCACATGTTAGACAATTTTATGTTTGTTAGTTCTACAGTGTAAATTGTTGGTGGGAGGTGTGGATGAAACAAGTGGAAAGACCAATGCAACTACAATGCCAAAAACACTATTGTTTGTGGACAAGCCGGCATATTAATAAATTATAAAAACGCATCCAAAACTGTAACAAATATAGATCACGAAAAGTTCGTAATTAGAGTGGCCACTGTACGTTCAAACGTATTTGAAATGATCAAAGATGTTCAAATGCATTTAAATATATTCAAACGTATCTTAACTATGTTCAAACGAATTTGTCAACAACTTTACTCCACCACTGCTGCGCCATGATTCCATAGTTAAGTTTACTTTTTTTCTGGTTTCAGTTTGCAATGGCACATACGTACCTGTACTGCATGGTAATGAGATCTGTTCTAAATCAATTGCGGCAACCAAAATATTGGTTGTAATAAAACTATTTTGTAATGAGCTTGTATTCGATGTCGTATTTATCGTTGGCCATGAATTCGAGGTAAGTAGGTGTACAGTATATATCGTGGCAGTTTTGTTTTTGAAGTTGAAGGTAAAACAATTATCATTCTTATATCCTGATCCAATTATAGTAAACGTCTACATGGAATATTAATTTTCTTAAATGCAATATTAATTTTCTTACCCGGGAGTATATTAGTGTAGTGGCAATTATCCAATTAGCATTCCGTCCTTGATGTCAAGTCAGCACAAAGAGCTAAAGATCCTTGCAGTTTTTCAAACTACCGGTAGATGGGGACGTGGATTGGCAGGAGGTCTGGATTTGGCTGAGCTGAAGTAATAACTCAGCTCTATTGTTCCCAGTTTTCCTCCACACCTTCCAACCTCTCTTTGTGCTTTCTAGCCTAAACTCCCCCTCCCGGACTTCAAAGGGAAAGAAAGAGTAAGGTGAATTAATTTGTCTCCATATTTCACACAGACATGTTGCTGCGGAAATGCCTTTTAATTGCTTGGGCTCTACAGTACATACAAAACCTGTGACTGCACCCTTTACAAAAGGATGAAATATGCAAATGCAAGCAGCCCTCATAAAAGATTGAAATCAATTCCGTAGCCAAGCACCTTGAAAACAATTTGCGGAAAGGACACCACATGCTCGCTCAGTAGGGCTTTAACAAGCTCTGGCACTCAGTGCTGCAAACTCTGGCAGACGTTCCTCAGCATCTTTAACCCTCAACCCAGAAGGCCCGACGCACTGAACTCTGAGAAATAGATCAATGAGAGGATTATGGCAGGACCAAGATGCCAGAGCGGCTCTGCGCTGAGGGAAGAAGATTGAGACGCTTGCCTTTGATCATGTCCTGGTGCATCTGAGAGGAGCTGCTGCTGATGATAATAATGATGATGATGCTGAGGACCTTTGCAGAGCCCGGCTGGGACGGGGCCACGCTCTGGCTCTCCAATACTGCTCGGTTAAAAGGCTGCTCTTTGGAGGCTTGAACGGGACAAACGCATTTAGTCAGATGGATTAAATGTTCGTTTTTGTCTGAAATGCAATGCAGTGTGTGTGTGTGTGTGTGTGTGTGTGTGTGTGTGTGTGTGTGTGCGTGTGTGTGTGTGTGTGTGCTTCACTTGTTTCTTCCATCACATTAGATCCAGCTGAACACCTCTGTCCTCCTTCAAGGACAAACCCTCCCTGCTTTGGCTCCTCCATCCCTCAGTTTCCTTCTCTCTCTCTCTCTCTCTCTCTCTCTCTCTCTCTCTCTCTCTCTCTCTCTCTCTCTCTCTCACGTGCACGAACACACACACACAGACACACACACACACAGTTCAGATACATACTCTCATTCTGTGACAGGCCAAGGTGCTGGAAGATGACTGCTGACATTCTGGAAAGTAAAGCACTTTCGGTGCATTGTATGTGTGTGTGTGTGTGTGTGTGGGGGGGGGGGGGGGGTGCATGTGTGTATTTTAGAGTCCACACGTTATCCCTATTGTGCTAACTATCCATTCTTGACTTTGCAGTTCGACTTTTGATGAAGCTTGATGTTGATGATAATCGAACGAGAGGTCAATAATCTCTTAATTAGTGCTAAATGGGAATTAGATTAGGTTTTTGTTCATTTCACAAACAGCTCTCGTTAACCAGATTAGCGCTGCCTGGATTAGGTCTGGCATGAGGATGGAACACCAGAGGTCGCATTCAGGTCAAAGCCACGCTGACCGTGATTTGTACATATTTGTAAATGAGTGTACAAGTGCATTGACTAATTGAAAATGAATCATTACTCAAATTAATAAAACATATTTTGATAATCAATTAATTGTTTACATACTTTTTTTTTTCAAATTGCATAAATTCAAGAAATTTAAACAGCCCATGAAATAAGGCTGATTATACTAGTGTTGAATCAAAACAACATTTGATTTTATTTTTGGAAAGCTGTGCTCCACAATCTTTCCCATACACAGACATGTTATGGACATTATGAGTAACTGCATCATAATGTTTGTGCAAGAGATTTCCAAAAAAACAGTTCTTATGAGCTACCGTAAGTATCTAATGATCTAGTTCAAATATTTTTAATCTTACCTCAAACTATCTGAGAAAAACCCTCAACCTGAGTTTTGTTGTATTAAAGTGGCTTTAGTCATTTACTTTCTTGAACAGACTTGATCTAGTTCCGGGTGCTGGCTGCAAACTTAGTTTCAAGCATCAGGAGGAATGGCGCTTTTTTTTTTTTTTTTTTTTTGTCAAT
The DNA here is from genome assembly GCF_059441005.1 of Hippichthys cyanospilos. Classification (NCBI taxonomy): domain Eukaryota; kingdom Metazoa; phylum Chordata; class Actinopteri; order Syngnathiformes; family Syngnathidae; genus Hippichthys; species Hippichthys cyanospilos. The sequence continues at coordinate 12,981,604 of NC_142380.1, forward strand.
CACCAAAGCATTAGGAAATAGTGTCGTTCAAATAAAACATTGTCAATCCTGTCTATTGCAGACTTGCTTAAATATGATGTTTTCCCGAGTTCAACTCTATGCTTGCTAAATCAATGCCTATATTGCTGTTGTTGGCTCTGAGTGCAGCTGGATGCTTTGCATTTAGGTGGTAAGCAAAACTTGAGCTGATTCTCTATTAATTATTCTGTTAGTATTATCACGCTACCTTCATCAAAAATGCCGCCGGACCTTTTTTTTCCATATGCTCTTCCATTTCCACATCTTTTTTCTGACACAACACACACACGCCCACACACACACTACCCACAACATGAACCTATCAGGTTATGTCAACCACAATATGTTGTGCATGATAAATTATTTATCAAAATAATCAACAGATTATTAAGACAATTGTAAATTGCAGCCTGAAAAGAGTGACCGTTTCATCCATTCTACAGTCAGGACATTCAAAAGATCATGTTAATGTTATCGTTCCAGTTGAGGAAAGAGTATTCAAAGACTTAAGTGAATTGGTCATGGACAACCTCTGAAACACAATGAGGTTAGTCATGATTGGTCAGCAGTTGTCAAGCTATTTTTTTGACCTCAACGACTTATAGACTTCCACAAACCGTCCGCGTATGTTTCTCTGTAATGCGTTATAGCTGTAATTTAGACTTTTCCCTTTCCCTCATTTTCCTCTCTCCTCGCTGTCTTTGCCCTTTCTCTCATCATCATCATCATCATCATCATCATCCTCCCCGCCTTCCTTCCCTCTGTACCCCCCGTCTCTTGTGCAGCCCAGCGTGGGTGGCTGAGTTTAATGAATTCTCTTTTCTCTCTGCAGCCATCCACTGATTTCTGATTGTGAAGAGGTGTGCCGTGAGCATGTGTCTTGGAGTGAGACGCGCGCACACACACGCACCCGCGCAGACTACATGAACACACACTGCATTTAGTTTTTTAAGTCTAAATGGAGCTCCACCTTTGGGTTCCACTTTTCTCTCAGAAGAAAAAAGTCACTGATTGTCATCTTTAAAATAGCTCTGCCCCTGGATGTGTCTGTTGTTGTCAACAATGTTGCCTGCCTCCAGTCGTCAGTCAAGCAAGCACTTGTCCTTGGCGTCTAATGCTTTCCTAATGTGCAGAAAAATGTTCGAATTATTTAATCAGCGTTGAACCCATTATTCTATGTTTGTTACGAGCATCAAGTGCAATTATCATCTTCCTAAAAGAGGGATTGTTGCGGCTAATCACCATAATAAAACCTAAGAATAAAGTGAATCCATGTCCTTTTTAAATCAATGCATGAAAGAGGAGAGGTTGCTTCAAGCTGCTTGCACAAAGACTTCTGATTAGCAGAGTGCCAGTGGGGACACTTAGAGAAGACTCAAACACATAAAATGCGTTGACAATTACAGCATACAGGAATAGCCCTGGATAATGGGTCACAATCTACAAAGTCTAAAGACAAATAACAATCTCTGATCACATGCCGCTGTCTTTTCCGTTTCAGCTTTTATTTTATTTTTTTAAATATAAAGACCAGATTAACCTTTAGGTTTTCCTCAATCTTGATTCTGCAGCATAACGAGAAAATCCATTCAGGTTTACGAGGGATAATTCACACACACGCAAATTTGTTGTTGATATCAAAATATTTGATGCGCTCTGGTAAAAGGGTCCACATTTTGAAGGGATAAACCTTTGCGTAAAAGACAAATTTAGATCTCGTGGACAAAAAATATTGACTTTGAGGATTCTCCAAAAGTACCACTTAGGGTCTTTACTTTCATTTCCCAGCATGCAGTCAAATGTTGAAATTGTAATTCAAGTGTAGTAAATAATGTTTTTTTTTTTACTGACTTCCATACGGCTGTATTGTTTAAATCATTGTCATCTTGGGATCCTGACACCTACAAATGTAATCCATCAACTGAACCAAAATATAGTTAGTCATCAGTTCTGGCACCTCTTTCTATAATGAGTCTATTTCTAGTTTTAATTCAATGCGTTCAAAGCAACTTATGTCATAAACACGAGAAGACATAAACTCCATACAGGAAAGCTGGAGTCAGAAGCGAATCTGGGATCTGAGAGCTGTGAGGTGGACATGCAAACCACTGTCCGACTGGTCCGCCTTTGTTGTGACACAAACTTGTTAAGTCTAATTCCCCATGGGGGTAATATGATCGTTACAAAAACAAAAATCCTTGATCTTAATAGGATCTTCAAGTTGTTTTGAGATTGTAGCCAAATCACCATTTTTGCCCAATTTAATCTGTTCAGGGGCCAAATTTCCTTTAATGGCTTCAAATCTCTGACCATGCCCTTACCTTATATCGGAATGTATGTTTCAGTGATCTTAAATTCTTCCTGTAAGTTCATAATCAATATATTTTTTTTTCTAAGGAACCGGTTGCTATTGAACTTTGAAAGATGTATGTGCCAAAACTTAAAATAGTTTTTCTTAAAAGTAGGAACTTCACCCGAGCTACAGTCAAGCCGAAACTGCTGTTACTTTGTCAATTTTTGAGCTATCTCCATGTAATATATCACATTTCGAAGGACGTGAGTTCAGAAGTGAAATATGAATAAATCCATTTTCATTTTTTGACACGAGCGGTCATAAGTGGAATTATTTCAGCTATCACATGGCCAATTGATGCAAAGTTGAAGTCTTTTCAATTTAAAATCCAACCTTACATTTTGAGGTGAGCAAAAATGTTTAAAAAGATGGATTTAATTCATGAATCGATAATCTTAGTCTTGTCTTCAGTGAATAAATTGCTTGATCAATAAAATAGATCTTGAGATTAACTTTTCAGTGAAATCTTTTTCCTTCCTAGTAAACTCTTTTGTTGTTTTGTGTCAATATCTGGATGCATGACAAAGGATCCCTTTGGTTACATCTTTTTTTTAATTACTAGACAAACTATTTCGGCAGACTTCTGACTTCATTTTGCTTCCACTATCATGTGTTTACATCATCAAAAAGTTTCACAGCTCCATCTGAAAATCTTTCCATATCTTCATCATTGTTGTTGTTTATCTCCTCTGCCATCCGATGTTAGTTCCTTTAGTACATCTGTGTTTTATTCCTTCATCAGGACAGTTCACATAGTTATTTCTGCAGTATCAGCACAACTAATGTAATGCTTTTTAATGCTGTACATTTTTCTTTGCAAATTAAGCAAAAATTAATCGGAACAACGTATTGCTATGTTGGAAAGTGCAAAATGTTGAATGGCTTTATTTGTTAGGTTATATATGGAACGAGCATCGTCATTAGCGATGCAATTTTTCAGCAGACAAGCCACAAATAAAACAGATGATGCTACACAAGCTATCGTCTGGATTTGCTGAATAAGGTTCTCCTAGATACCACTACAAATGCATTTCCATCCAAAAATGCTCTGGACTGATTAGGATTTACTAAGATGGAAAATAAATAAATAAATAAATAAATAAATAAATAAATAAATAAATAAATAAATAAATCCCAGGAGGTACATCACCGGAGAAACCAGTTGAGACAAATTACAACTATCAGTCAAGTGTTACAATACAGTACTTTTGCTCGAATGAAAAAAGTTGGGTTCTAACAAAAACAAAACAAAAACAAAATGTTTTCTTTCAAGTTCTAAAAAAAACAAAATTGACTCTTGTCTCTTGTTCGCTAGCGAAAACGAGGACATTTGCCTCACTGTTATACTTATACTTTTGGAGTGGTCACACTCACATTGACGCCTCGTGGTACACGAACCTAAATGGTTTACCACCACTGACTTTTCATGAGCTGAATTTGTAATAGCCAAGTGTCCCAAAATTTCTGTTTATATAGTCTCCCATAAAGAGTGTCTGAGGTGATAAAGCCTACAGCATACTGTATAAACTAATTAGCGTAACCATTTTTCTCTTGACCTTGGCAACAGACTTTTCAACTGCTTATTTTTTCCGATGCGCTATTGACGTCCTAAGCAGCAGCAATTGCTCAAGTTTGCAGTAGAACTGCATATGAGATTTGACTTTTCATCATGCAAGGTCAATATTGCTGCGCTCTCTTGGGCCGTAAACTGATATTTCTGCAAGAGGAAATGGTGAGAAACTAACATTGTCAGTTGGATTCGGTGACTATTCTGCTCTTTAAATTGCTAAACTCTAATCCTATAGGGACATAACATCCAGGATGGGGGAGCCATACACTGAAAAAAGCGACAGATATTATTTACTGAAAGTTTGTAGAATTAAAGTTAATCATTTTCCTACTTCTCTTCATTCTGCACATGCATGCAAACTATTCACATCTCGTTTCCCTGAGTCAGCTGCTAGACTAAGTTTAACATCTCCCTCCAGACACATTCATTGATGCGAGTGTACATTTTCTTTAAATCCTACTTCGGCAGGTGGAGCTGGGAGCATGATTTGTGACACCAAAATGAGTTTGGTCAGCATTGTGTGCAAATCAGACGCATCCACCGCACAAATGCAAATAAAAAGCTTATTGTGAAGGAGGGGGAATCTACTAGCATGCAGTTAAACCTGTGAGGTGGAAAATTATTTCTAACATACAAATGAATGTTTTAATGACAAAGGGGGGAGTGGGTGGTGTTTTCAGGAATAATTACAATATTCTCTTATTATGTCACATTCATTTGTTATGGCTAAATACACTAAATCAATAGATTTCTGATCAATTTTGTGAAATTCTTCTGTGGTACACCTTTAGAGCTCTTATATCACACTGGCAATCAGAGTATTAGACGCAATAAAACGTGCGTGCCTTGATGAGTAAACGAGGGCAGTGTGAATCAATAAAATATTAATGTAGTCATGATTGTTTGGTTTGTAGCGTGAAACACATTCACTAAAGCATTAAACTCATTTGCTGTCGGCCATTTTCAGGAACCGCAAGATATTATGGTCAATCCCAGATTGAAATTGCGATATCAATGTAGCACACTTGTTTCTAAGGATAACATTTACAGTGACGTTGCATCAAGCTCTCCCCCAACCATCCCAATTCAAAAACGTAATTGACAAGTACACTCGGCAATGGCAGTGAATGAGCAAAGAGTGAGGGGTTCTGGCTGAGCTTGATCCGTCCTTGACACGGACTGACCTCTCTGAACTCAGTGTTAAAATGCATGCCACAACTGCGACATTACCAAGCATTACACGTCCATCCAAAATTGATGAAAAGACCAGAAAGAAACTGGTCCGAGTGGCCGCCAAGGGCAAAAATGAAGGAGCTGCCATAAATCTATGGTAAGTACAGGCTGTTTAGTGCATGATGTGACAACAATATCCTGTCTTTTTGTAAAGTACTGTCTGCCTGGGCTATGGGGTAGTTTACAAGACTAAAGCCTTAGCTTCCAAAAAAAACCCAAACTACCTAAAAAAAAAATTAAACCCGAGTTCTTTTTAGACATTGTTTTGACAGATGTATTGATAAACAACAACAAAGAAGGTGTCTTTGTCATCTAATTTCTTTAACGACTTTAACAGACACAGTTGTAACTATTTACCTTCAAATGCAATGGATACTAGTCCAAAATGTTGGCTACAACCTTGAATTTTTGAATGTTTTTTTTTTTTCCTGCCGCTTACCAAATTTTTAGAAACTACCATTAAGATATTTAGCGCAGACTTGCTTAGATGCGGTATGTTCTGGTGTTTAGTTGCCAAAGAGCTCTACTGTGGCTCACTACATTAGCATCTCTGTTGCTATTGGTTGTGGCTGGTGCTTTGCATTTATGTAGTCGGCTAAACTTGAGCTTCTGTGTAATCAAGCTCCTTCATATAAAAAAAATGCACATCACTCTACCTTTATCAAGGGTTCAATCTCAACTTTTTTTAAAGTGAAATTTACCATCCATCGGATCGACAACTGTCACATGCTTTTACATTTTCATTTCTTACTTCTGCGCCTGAACTTGCCCTTCCACCCACAACTGGAGCCAATCAGGTTATACTAAGCACAATGACAGCCAATCAGTGTCCACATCAGGGTCTGATTGACCTTTGTTTTCCAACCCTCAACAACTCAAGCACAAGAAGTCCAATGCAAAAAAAAAAACCCAGATCTAATTAGCATCAAGAAAACAGAAAGTTAGCGATCAAAAAGATCAACAAGATCAATTAAAACAAACAAAAACATGCTTTATATATGACTAATTATTTGATCGCAAGTAACCTATTATTTTTACCTCTCAAAACAAAACGTCCAAGTCTGGCTACGTATGGCAACACACTTGAAATTTCTCAAAAACCGTAAGAAAATGTATTACTTGTATATGGCAAAGAAACCAAGGTTGACCTCTTTGTCTATATTTTCAAAAATATGTTTGGAGCAGGGCGGCATGGTTGCAGAGTGGTTAGCATGTCTGCCTCACAGGTCAGAGTCCTGAGTTCAAATTATAGCTCACTCTGTGGAGTTTGCAAGTTCTTCCCGAGCCCATGTGGGTTCTCTCCGGGCATTCTGGCTTCTGCCCGCATTCCAAGCACATGCATGGTAGATGTATTGAACTGTGAATTGTAAATTGTCCTTAGGTGTGATTGGGTACATAAATAGCTGTTCATCTCTGTGTGCCCTGCAATTGGCTGGCTACCATCTCAGGATGTCCCCCGCCTACTGCCCGTAGACAGCTAGGATAAATACCAGCAAGCAAATGACCCTGGTGAGGATAAGCGGCATGGTGGATCAAAAGCTGTGGATGCCAAAAAAAAAACTGATTGACCATACATTAAAAAGACTTCATGAGTGTCGGCCCCCCAAAAAACTGGATCTGGTTTGAGGTTGAAAGATGAAAAGAAGTCATTCAAGACCTTTAAAACATATTTAAAAAGACATTCTCCACAGTTTAAATTTGGTTGATAACTCAAAGGTGAAAAGTTATCTTTTTCAAGAGATAGATATCTTTGACCATGAATGCCTCACATTCTTCAAGTCCCTGAAGGGTCTTGCCAAAGAAATTGTCTGGATATCACCATTCACCCCACACCGAGGATCGGTTCCCAGTCCATTGTGATGAGGGGTTGCATTCTTAACTACAGGACTATTAAGCTGCACGGATTTAATGTCGAGGGTAAATTCCTGGCAGGCAACGCAAGTATGAAGCTGCAATCCAGGAGACACTTTATTAACTCAAAACTATCCTTATTAATTTTGGTATCACATTTCTTGATGGCAATTATCGCTGGTATGAATGAGAAACACTAACCATTCTCTAAATCAGATCAATCATCAGCAAATTTGAGGAACATTTGGACCTGATAGGATCAGCTGAACATCACACAAATTTCAACTGCTTTTGAGCAAAATTTTGAGCACCTTTGATAGGCTAAACACACCCCAGTTTTAATGAACTATTTTATGACATTGGGCAAGCTAAACACAACCATATTGTGAATGACTACTTTTGGACTAAATTTGAACCGTTCTGGAGGGTCAAAACACAACTCAGGTTTTCAACAACTATTTCTGGACTAAATCAAGTCTGGACGGACCAGATTTAGGCCAAAATCCAATGTCCAGTAGACCTCTGTAATGGGTGGAGTGACCCATCCACCTCACAGTTCTAATGGTGGTTTGAACATATTTTTCTATTTCTTCAATCAAATACAAGACATTTTCTTAAAAAATAAAAATAAAAAATGACTGCATAAATTCCTCTATTTCCTGATGAGTGGGTGAAGTCCTGATGATTTTAAGCTAAATGATTAAATGATGATAAATAATTAAATGATCTTCATAAATTCCATTAATTTGATTGTCGATTAGTTGTTGGTTTATTGATTAATCACTGCACCTCGAATCTGCTGTGTTAAAACAAAGGAAAACTGTCTACTTTAAAACTTCAAAACCATTGTGCCCTAAATCCAAACAGCAAATTTGGATCATCTCTGCATCTGTCCATGGACACCACAGGTGTTGCCGCTCTCCTTGCTACTAATTTGCTGTAGACGCTTAACGAGGGAAATCAGATTAATCTGATCATTGTCTGCGTGATTAAAACATATCCAGTAATTCTCTGCGGTCTCCGATTTGCTGTCCCCCTGATTAGAGTCACGCTTATTCTGGCCCACACTGACAAATAATGGAACAGTTGTTGTTAGGACACATGCTCAAAATGCTCGGAGGTGCGGTGGCGCTCGTGTGCACACACGAACACTACCACATACAAATTCACACACACGCACACACACACATGCACACACACATGCACACACACACACACACACAGAAGAAAACACACAGACAGACAGAAACACGTAGGCCCTCGTGTACAGCCCCCCTGTGGTATGGTAATGAGCTGCTAATCTCTCTGGTTTACACAGCCAGAATGTGTGTAGGTGCGTGCGTGTGTCAGTGTCTGTGTGTGCACATTAAGGTGCAGTGTGCAAAAGCCTGAGGTATTCTCTTAGGCCGTCATCCTTCTGCTCTCACTTGTGCACAGGCTGTCAACACATTACGCTGCGGAAGCTGTGGGTGCGTGCGCCCGTATGTGTATGTGAGTAAGAGAGAGAGACGCACACACACACACACACAAACACACACAAAGCCAGTGGAAAGTGGAAACTCAGTAACATTGTAATGGCCAGAAATTGAGGACAGAAAGCAACAGTACTGTATGGATCAAGCCGCAGCTTTTTGGTTGTTTACTTCCCTTTTACATGAAAACTTTTTCCGTTGAATCTGAAAATCCACTGGCTTCTCTGTTCTTCTTTGCGTTTCTGGTGCCGCATTGATGCTCGTGTATGTGTTTATTTATTATGCTGGAGCCACATCACTAATTAGTCCCTGGGAGAAGCCTGAGGCCATTTGCAAAATCCCACTGATTAAAAACAAGACCGAATCCAACCTTGTGTCGCATGCGTGCGCGCGCACACGCACGCACCGGCGCACACACACACATATGATGAGGAAAGCTACTTACTGTCAAGGCCGGCACACATGTGGGCGAGTGTTTCTTGAACTGAGCTTGTGCATGCATGTTAAACGTGTGTTTGAGGGCTGTCAGTTATTAAGGGCAGCTTGAATATTTAAACTCTGTCTCCAGTTATCATGGGCACGGTGTGGTCCCTGTCACACAGGAAAGACACGCACACACTCAAGATGTCACAAATTGTATTTCAAGGGCATCATGCATCAGCAATACCAGAAAAAAAACATTGGTATTCATTATTTTAAGAATTACCTAGTTGGGTTGAGACAAACAATCTTGTTTGAACTTTTCACGATTACCTTTGTTTTATATAATCCAGATTGTTATTTTGATTGTGTTTTTGCTGCTAAGAGGGAAACAGGGCTAAACCTGAAGGGACATTTTAGATTGGAGCCAACCTCCAATTCATTCAATTCTTGTAAATTGGTTTTGAAACATAAATTCATGGTTGCATTACAGTTGTGTATGCTTGTTTATGTGTTTTGTTTATCCAGTTGTCAAAACAAAGGGATTAGTCTTCTCTTCTTTGAACCAGCTTCTGCCTTGTAAAACCTGACCTTGCTCTTTTTGATGTTCTTGGTTGTGTTCACCAGTGCAAAATCAGCACAGCTGACCACTGTTTGTTTTGAAAATTGACACGTTTGGGAAAATGACATGAAGAACAATCAGCAAATGTTTTGCATTTGCAATTGAAAAAAACAAAACAAAAAGTTGAATTTGTTGCACACTAGGCACATAGTTCACTTAGCAAGGTGCTTGTCTTAATTGGTCATATTCAAAAGCATTTTGTTAAAACCTGGTGGGGTATTGGCTCCAATGGTGGTGGTGGTGGTGGTGGTGGTGGTGGTGGTGGTGGGGGGGGGGGGGGTGTCGTCAGACTCGTCAGAACCAAATGTATTGTTACTGAATTCCACTGATGCATCTTCCTTGTAGGAAGTAGAATCTGGAAACTCTGAGGTGGGCTCTCCTCTCTCTTGAAGTCACCAAGCTCGTCAAAAAATCCTTGGTGGAAAGGCTTCTGGGATGGATGAGATGAACCCTGAGATCTTGAAGACTCTGGATGTAGTAGGACTCTCATAGTTGACGTGCTTCAACCTCGGTTCGTAACTGAGTGTGAAGTAGTTGGATGAAGTTCAGCACCCCCAAATCTAAGACCATGTTCCTCAGTTGGGAAAGGATAGAATGCCCTCTGCAGGTCAGGGAAGAGGCCCTACCCCAAGTGGAAGAGTTTAAGTGGAAAAAAAACAGTTTAAGTATCTTGGAGTCCTGTTCACAAGTGAGGGCAGGATGGAATGAGAGATCAACAGACTAATCAGATGCTTTACCGCTCTGTGAAGGAGCTAAGCCGAAAAGTCAAAGCTCTCGATTTACCTATCGATTTACATTCCTACACTCACCTATGGTCATGAGGTGTGGGTTGAGACTGAAAAAACGAGATACCAAAAACAGGCTGATGAAATATGTTTCGTCCGCAAAGTGAGTGAGGGAGAGCAATAATCGATATATGATTAACTTTAACTTTATAGTTATACAGTATTCCATATTTTATCTGACCGTCTGCTTGAGAGTTTCCTCCATGTAACCCGTGAGCTGAGATGAGTTTGACACCCCTGTCAGGTAGAACAATACACTGCCATTTCACAGGAAATGAGAGTACCAAAATATCTGAAAAACTGTTGCCAAAATGAAAAAGATTAATATTCCTCAGTATGATTATGACAAACAAGATATGAAAATAAACCTTTTCAAGTGAGCAGCTAAATTAAGAGTAGAGGGCATGAAATGTGTGCCAAGGATGTTAATCTCAGTACCTGCAAGCATATGGGGGAGCATTATCAGTAAAAATCACCAAACCCGTGACAGTCAACCCCCATTCATTAGCAACAGAGTGAAACGATACATTCGGATAAGCAGCCGTGTGCCTTTTGTGCATCAGACGAGTTTGCAAAACGCATGTTGTCAGAACAAAATTACTAATCTAATTTTTTCATTACATTTGCAAATAAACAATTTCTGCGATGTTGTTTTTGAAGTAGAACACTAAAACGTTGGAGTAGGTGAGTAGTGATTACCAATCAGTCAGTACTCGTCACGGAGGTAGATCCAGTATCAGCCATCCTCGTAACTGTTTTACAATCCAAAACTGGAAATAACTATTATGTCTGGTATTTGCGCTTGGAAGTGGGTTTGCAGTATTTACCACATGTATGGATCAGCACACTAATTTACAAGTGTAAATCAATGATTAGGTAATGAAGTATTGCCCAAATAAGTCAAAATGTCCGTCTCTATAGGTACTTTCTTTCGTCTTCAACTCTGGACTGTTTGTGACAAGCAGCTGTCAACACGCCATAGCTCCAACTTGACAGCCCTTAATGAGAAATGGTGCCCAAAAAACCCAGTCATCCTAAACACAAGTGGATCTTTAAGGTCCTCTAATTCTTGATTTGTTGTGTTGGTTGATACTTTCTAGATGTAGTCAATTACAGGAAAAATCTATAAATTTGAGTCTTTCAGACATTCAAGAAGCTACAGACCGGAGACAGGAATTAATTTAGAACAGCTATTCTGACCCCAAGAAGAGACAGAAAAAGAGTAAAATATGACATTACACGCGAAAGCGCAAGACATCTGCTGCTCCATCTTCACTATTGGTCTGACTAAAAGCTTTTACTGTTGCTGTATTCATGTTCTGTTTTCAATCCAATTCATGTTGTCCTTTTGACTGGGCTCAAGGCCGCTCATTGTTTGCACTTGCATTGAAGTGTTGCCAGCAACACCAATGCGTCACCTTTTTTGTTAGTATAGTCACTCTTTTTTGCATCGGTAGAAACTTCCAACAAATAGATAGAAAGGCTGGAAGAAAGACTGATTTTGCAGACAGTCTGATAAGGCAGAAAGTCAGATCAGGTAGATGGAAAAAGGCTTAACATCTTGGTAGTGTGGCAGAAGGGCAGGGGGGAAGAAAGACAGGCAGAAGGTGTGCCCGGCAGTCGGACAAATGGACAGCAAACATACAGGGAAGTGACAAAGGACATACGGGGACAGGAAGACTGGTAAACCGAGAGACAGCAAGACAGAGGGCTTGACGGAAAGGCAAGATGCAAGTAATCAGGGAGGAAGACATATGGGCAGAAAGAAACGCAGACATGATAATGCAGAAAGACAGGAGGACTGAATAATGGTGAGCAAAAAGACAGTTCAGGGACAAGAGCTATACTGATAGTCAGGGAGACAGGCAGCTTGACAGGAAGGCAAGCATGCATTTAGTCAGTAGTCGGGCAGGAAGACAAATCATTATGTGGGCAAACTGACATACCATCAGGTAGTTAAACACACTACAGACACGCAGAGGAATGCAAGGATGCAGGAGGATATGTCAGTTAGCAAACAGACAGGCAAACAGAAAGGATTGAAGATAGAGATGGGAATACAAGGTTGTCGGCCGATGGACAGACGTACAGCGAGACAGAACGTATCCCGTGAAAATAATTTAGTGCAGAAATATAACAATCGGTGTGAAGGGAATCACAAGCACAAAAATGACTAATTGCTTGGGCCTACTACACAGTGCAGCTTATGGAAGGGTGACCGGGCATTCCCTTTAAACGGGACAATCCCAAATTTGTGTCCCGAGTCCTGATGGGTTTCGTCAGCCCAATTCTGTTGTCCCAATTTTGTGTAGATCGTGTCTGCACAGTTCGTTGTTGTTGTTGTTGTTGTTGTTTTTTGTCCAGCAAGTCAACTGTTTCGGCTGTGCATATGGCAATCACACAGTTGTTGTAGTGATTTTTACAAAAAACAATTAAAAGGAATATAAAATGTTTAGTTACACATTCACATCCTCCCAGAACTAGAACTACTTCCTGCTTCCATGTCAACAAATAAGGAGAAAAGAAGCCAGACCATAGCAAGTTGAGTTGCACAATGTAGTACAGGGAGATATGTTGTGTTTAATGAGTTTTATGATCCAGTTTTATGAACAAGGTTTTTACATTCAACAATCGATAGCTTCATCGAGAAGAAAAAGAAAGCAAGCCAAGTACTGTCCTCGCTCACGCAGTGGACTGAAGGGGCGTTCGTTGACTACTCACACAGTGGGACATCTCAGACACCAAGACAACTAATAATTCATTGCACCAAACAAAAATGACTTATGACTAATCACGTAATCGCATATCCAGCCCAATCACATCATTTTGACATGTATTTTTTTTTTTGCTACCAAGCAACAAAACAAACCAGAGATACTCAGATTTTGCCAATACAAAAACAAAAAACTATATCGTAAACATGTTTTATTTTACAAAGCATCACAACATAGCCACAAATAATAAATGCAGCCAGTTGAGGAATGTTCTGGTCATGGTCAGAGGAAGCTAACCTGAGGCTAGTTTCATGTAATGATCATAATGTTTGTCATATGGGAATATTTTATCATGGTAAGGGTGACTTGCAGTGTTTGCAAACTGAGCCCAAAAAAGGAGCCTTAAGCCATATAAAACGTCTCATGTTTTGATATTTTGTAATATAATAAAATAAAATAATAATCATACATACAATTTGGATGTACAATACTATTTCACCTCCTCATTGCCGAGGTATCAAATCAAGACCTGAACCTGGATTCGGTGACTTAACTAAGCATTTACTGCCATTGTACACAAGTATGACTAGTGTCATTATTTATTACACATAAATCTATACCATAACTCTGTATCCTTGAACATATGCCAAAATATTCGTTTGTTTGTTTGTTTTCAAACAATGATTAGGTGAGCAATGTAAGGAAGGTGTGCAAAAACTTGAGCTGGATCTCACTAATACAGTTCAGCACAAATAAAAACATGTTTTAAATGAAGCTTGATTTCAACTATTGCTAACACAAACACATTATGCATTCATAAGTGTCCATATAATTTAATTAATTATTATAAATGCATTGCAACATTCACTGCATTTTCGAAACCAAAATGTACATTTATATTAAAGACAATGAATTTATTTGCTATTTACGCTAAATAGCTACCATACCAGTCCGCATATCGCAAAAATCCAAATTTAAGCAACACCCACTGAAATGTATTGGTGGCAAACAACTACCATTTTATTCATTTTAAAATTTTTAATTAACTATCTGATTAATCATAATCTGTATTTTTCATGCCAAAAATGAATTCTGTTTTGAAAAATCCATATTGGTTAGGCTCTACTGGGAAAAAATCATTGACCAAAGAATGAAGAAAATGGGTTGGGTGAACACTTGAATACACACATTCACACACACACACAAAACCTTCATCATCATTGAAAAATCATTGAAAATCTGGCAAAGTAGAGGGGCACAGATTGGGGGACAAACCCCTCATTCAAATCAAGACAAAGACTGGCCTGCACAGACACACTAACACACTCACACAGAGTCAGCCAAGTGGAAGGGAAGTGGGGCGGTCCCTTTGATACACTGCTGCATGTATGCATACACACACACACACGCACACACACACACACACACACACACACACACACACACACACACACACACACACACACACACACACACATTGCACAAACCTCACAAACAACCCTGAATACTTCTCACTCTTCCAGCCAAACCTTCATCTGCATTTATTGCTCCCTCCATGAATGTTGTTTCATTCAACCATTGAGTGTGTGTGTTTGTGTGTTTGTGTTTGTGTATGTGAGAGAGAGACTGACTTTGTTATTGTGAGTGAATGGACCATTAGTTATTCATTTGTGTGTAGTTAACCATTGTGAGGGCAAGGCAACATTTTACTTGTCTGAACCCAACCCTGACCATATGGCTGAAACTCCACCCATCTTCCTCCCCTCAACTCTCCGCCATTCAACCATTCAACCACCAGATTGTTCTTCTTCTTCACCCCCAAAATTGCTTTCTAGCTTTGGCTGACTTTAAGAGCACTCTTGCAACGTGTTTGCGTATCGCTGTGTAAAAGTGTGTGTGCGCGCGCGCGCGTGTGTTCTAGGTCGACGGGGACAGTCCGCTTTAGCTGTCAGCTACAATCAGGCCTCACGTGTGCCTGTAATGTTGTGTATTGTCCGGACACATCACTGGAGGAGCTTCTGAGACATCCATTAAAGTTCAAAGCAATTTATCACAACCCAACTCTACCTCACTGCATCTCCCTCCTCCTTCTCCCCACGCTGTCACAATCTCATCCTTCTCCTCGCCTCATTCCAATCTCACTCCTCTGTCTCCATCCATCACTTCTGCTCTCCAGTGTTTTGCCCTAACTTGAATTATAATTCGAGTAGGATTAGTTGCTATGACTGAGGGTAACATTGTGATGCAGAAAGGAGGCTAAGGTCATCACACAACTGTGATAAATTACACCCTTTGATTCATGTTCATATTTATGTTGAGGGGCAGCAAATAGTGATGGGCTAAGATTTTATATGATGCCTGTAAGGTCAAAAATTGATGCACTCTTCTCCACTATGATTGGCAACAATGTTGTAAAAGCATCACCAGGGGTAATATTTAGGTGTTTTACCTGACGTATTGTGAAAATTTGTGTAATTTCATTATTATCACTGAATGTTAGCTGTGTGTTCAATATACCTACCATGCATGGTTTTGGCACTTTGGGAGGAAGCCAGAGTAACCAAAGAAAACCCACAAGGGCACATGGAGAACATGCAAACTTCACACAGGAAGGCCAGAGCCGGAAGTGAATCAGAGCTCTCAAAACCGTGAGGCGGACGTGCCAACCAGTCTTCCTCCGTGCCACCTAGTAATATTTCAAAAATAATTAATAATATTCAAGCGTGAATCCCACAACATGGATGCAACACTGTTGGCGTAAACGTTTTACCATGGGAGAAGAAGAAAGCAGTGAATCGCATGATATGCTGCACTTAAAAATTGTCAACAATTCGGTAGAGCAAACATGTCTTCTCTTCTACTTTCCAAGAACCTGATACGGTTGGTTCACATCTGTAGAATGTCCCTGTGCTCGCCATGGGGATCTTGAAGTTGTTGGCCTCACTGATAGAAAGTCCAGCAACCGAGTATCCTGGCGCCTACAGGGTACTGTTCAAAAACGTTCCGAAATTGTCCATGATGTCCTGATGGTTTATGAGACAATTGCTTGGCTCAGAGAGATGAGGATGTCCGTAACAACATGCTGAAGAGCCTCAGCAAATTCCTGTCAAACATCGCCAGTCCAGCTGTCTTGCTGTTGTTGATTCTTGAGAAAATCTTCAAATCCCTTTTAGAGGGAGAAAAACTTATGACACTCCTTTGTTGCAAGTACTCACTGTAATATCATTGATAATGCTTCATAAAGTGGACATCTCTGAGGTCTTATTAATTGGGCCAAAATTATTGCCCTACGGGCAATAAGAAAGATTCAGAAAGGTACTTGCTGGGACAACGGCCACAGACCAAACCTCAAATTCCCTTATTATGTCCAAGTGAATGGAGGACTAGGAAAACCATGTATCAGTCTGAAGAAGAAACTGAATGTTTCATAGCAGAACATGAGCACATATGTGAGTGCGCCAACAAATGCACACACAAAAGGCCCTAGTTGAATGTTTCATGAAGCTTTGAGGTCTGAGGAAGGAGGTGTTGTGTAGTTTTTTAAGCCTCAGTGCATCCTAGTGGCATTTGTTCACAGGAGGGTGACCTGTGAGCTCCAACAAGAAGGCTGGTTTTTATTCATGTGTGTACATATCTGTGTGTTCAGGGGGCTTTTGTGGGGGGCCAAGGGAGCTATAAAAAATGCAACACCTCTGGCTGTATTGTTGTGGAAGTAACAAATGTTACCATTTAGTGATCATGCATGAGTTATAAGTCCAAAGATATTGCTTTTGCTCTTTTCAGGGTGCATTTTATGACACTCTAATTTAAGTTAGGGAAAATTCATGAGAGTGAACTTTTTTCATATCTATTTGTATGACAAGCAAGAGCCTTCTCCCACAAGACATTAGAAGGGATTTAAAAAAAAAATGAAATGTACTGCATTTACTATAAAGGAGATTTATCATTTGCTTATCCATTTGTTTATTTAGCTCCAAGTATTTAGTCAAGAACACACCAACCAAAACCAAGACATCAAGGAGACTGGAGAGTAACATGACCATGATAAGAACTAGATTTTTGGAGGTTGACAAGACCAATACTTTTAGTTTGAGACCAAGACGAGACCAAGACTGTAGTAATGTGTCTAGGGCTGTAATCTTCAAATATTTTTACAAGCAATGATTCTATCTATTATTTTATCGATTCCTCAAATAATCAGATTAAATGCCTCATTGAAGTGTACAGCAAAACCACATTTTCCCCCAAAAACTGTTTATCGAGCAATTACTGTGAGGAAAAGGAAACAAACAACAATTAAGCAATGCCTCATGGGATGGGTTGGTGATATACTCACCAAACATTATGAAAGTGAATCAGATAGTGGTTTGGTCATCGTTTTCCAAAGTAAGAGCATAAGTTTGAATACCTCCTATTTTGATTAAGCACAAAAGAGAATCAGTTTGCTTTCATCAAAGATGACAGAAATCAAAGAATAATTACTGCTGACAGGCTGCAATCAGAACATTTGAACAATTTTAAATTGAGTAATAACTCTAAATAATTACTCAAAAATAAATATTGATTAATTAGATAATCAATTACTTGTGGATTAAAGAGATAAAAGTGTTTTGAAGAGCATTTTTTTCAGAATGGTTCATGAATGAATGGCTCCCTCTAAAGAGTCAAAGATTCCATCATGACAAGTCTACATACTGTATATCAAGGAGAAATCACCACACGAAAATGCCATATGACAAGATTTTTTTTTTCATTTGCAACAACATCAAATTCTACTATGTTGTCTTTGAAATAGTACCATGAAACAAATCTCAAACCAAAGCAGATCTGTTTTTTCCCTTGTACAAATTTATGCAATTTCTCACTGATCACAGCAATAGGAATTATCTCGTCCAGTCTGCCCCGTTGAAGACCAATATATGATCAAGTGAAAATATATTTGATTCCGAGACAGAACCCTTAAAAAGTAACCTTGAGACCAGGTCTCAAGACTGAGAAACGAAACGAAAGAAAACAAAACGAAAGAAAACAAAACAAAACAAAACAAGACAAGCACAATTTTTGAAGCAAAACATGAGTACTGTATTTTGCAGAAAAGCAAATGCTATGCAGAAAGCCTTCCCTATTATATTTTTGAGTTTTTGCGATTGTTTTATATTGTTTGCACCCTGCATTTTCACTAAAAGCGCAACTTGAACACATAACAGAATGGAATATACAAAAAATTACAAACTAAAAGCGCATGAGTGTACGTGAAAGGAAACCTCACAAGGATGAGACAAATGTAAACACACACATGTAGATTGCTATGCCTACCACCACCTCCCCCTTCATCCAACTGATCACAGACATGAATTGAAGAACAGAAAGGAAATATTCTACCTCAAAGGGCAGATCATTTCTGACAGAATGCTTAAACACCTTGCACTGTCCTGATACTTCACAAGCCTTTGTAACACTGAATGACTTATGAAGGCCTGTTATATGTGTGTGCCCTTGGTTTTTGCTACATGATGGGGACTAAATCCAGGGTTTTACTGTTATTGTGGGGACCTCTCACTCTTGTGGAGCCCATTTCGGTGGACCCCACAAGTCCAGACCTCTTTTTGAGAGTCAAGACTTGCTTTTTGATTGTAGGTTTTGATTTTGTATGAAATTAGGCTAAGGATTAAGGTTAGACTATCTGTTGTGATTAAGGTTAGGGTTAAGGGCTAGGAAATGAAATCTGTCAATGGGATGTCCCCACTATGGCATTCAAACCCTCTGTGTGTGTGTGTTTGTGTGCATAAACGTGTGCGTGTGTGTGCGCTTGCGTGTGTGTGTGTGTGTGTGTGAGTGCACGCGCACATCCACTGTAGCACTTCAAACCAGGGGCCTAATCAGCATCCCATAGCCCACCCACACAACCTCTCCAAATATCTCTCCCTTCTATTCTCCTCATACTCCATCCTCCCATCCCGCTGACTCTTCTTCTCTTCAATGCCCTCCATTCTGTCTTCCCTCTCCTCAACCTCAATGATGCTTGTGATGGGAGAACAGAATCTCCTGGGATGTCTACGCACAATTGCAAGCTCAGCTCCGAGGTCAATTGAATGTTTTGCTTTTGGTCCTGGCGGTGATTTCATAGATTGCAAGGCTGGCTGATCTAGGATCTGCGTCTCTGGAGACAGGCGGTGACAGGGCCTCTGGCAAATGTTATGACGCTACTGAAATATTAAAACTAATGGGATTGCGCCGGTGTGTGCGTTCACATGTGAACATGCGTTACACAGAAGACTCATCTAGTGGAAATGAGGCGGAGCGGACAAAGTGGAACAGATATGGATAATGTATAATGCTCCTGAATGGCACGCAGCGTATGGGCTATGATGATGGAAAAAGCTTGACTTCTGAGTGTGAAAATTGTTAGAAGGAAGAATAAGATGTCGCATGAGAGGAGGACCAGAAGTAGAAGAAGAGAGGTGAGGGAGAGGAACAAAGAACGAGATGGGGATACACTTTGTTTACTAAGATCTCTTAGATACAGAGATGTTGATAGACACACACGTGCTCACGCACACACATTCGGCAGCTTCAAGCCATATCACACACTTTGCCTGGAGCACAATACAGCTCATTGTGAGGTGCGGTACATGCACAAAATGAGTCCTCTCTCAACCCACTCATCATTGAAGCAGTTGTCATTGTTATTATTTCCAAATGAATAGGCACAAGTGCTCTGTTGTATTGGAATTTGCTATAAATACCCTCTATGCGCGCTGCATGGCAAACACACTGACAAAGACAAGTGATCAGCTACCAATACTAAAGCCTATAACAGCATATGTTTGTGGGAGAGAGAACATGAGCAACAATTAAAAAAACAGCAGTAGGTTGACTTTGTTTGTGTGTGCGCGCATGCGTGTGCGCGCAAGTGCTGTGTTTGTGTGTTCAAACACCCACTGGAGCACTGGCTCATGTGAAACCCGAGAGAAGCGTGTTGAATCAGTGTTGCTCTGTGCAGCTCGTGGGCATTTGGTTAAATTATGGATTTCAGTTCTCTGTCACTCCCTCACACACAAGTGCGTGCACGCACAAACACAAAGGCGGCGGATGCGCAAAGTTGTTGCTGTGAGGTATAGACAGAGTGCTGTTTTATCACTGCAGTTGCAATGTTAATTAAAGTCAGACAAAGATTCACAAAGTAAGTCGGGCTCATTTCCATCCTGAGCAAAAGCAGCAAAGTAGGCCAGTGTTTGGAGGCGCGCCACCTATGTCCTACAGTTGAGAAATGAGTGACAGGCCAGGAGAGGAGGAGAGGACAGGACAGGAGAAAGCCCCACGCCCCCTTGTTTGTCATCCTGACAAGCTGCACAGACATCAGACTTGCGCCTCGTCCTCTCACACACCCTCGCTCTCACATAACCCTCTGAACTTGGGATCCCCGTGCATGTTTTTTGATCATTTGAACCAGTTGTGTTGGGGAAAGAAACCTGGAAAACATGCAGGATACTGGCCCTTGGGGACTATTTTTGGACACTGCTGACCTAGATACACCAACACGAACCCAAATTGGGACCGATGTATACCCCAAGTCCGCCTTGGCAAAGCGCTTTGTACTATGGAGTAAATAAAGCACTATAAAAGGTACACTTCATATACGGTTACGATCAATCTAAATCCTTTATATTTTATACAATCACATGTTCTATCAGTAACCCTTTCAAAATGATTAATGTGATAAACTCTTTCAGTGCCAAGCATTATGTGAAAAGTGAACCCTAGAGTGACAGTCGATTTCCAGCATTTTGTCACAAGGCTGACAGAATATTGTATTATACTGTATTTTATGACTATGCATTGGTGGTACCATGTGAAAGATTGGATCCCATTCTTTATAGAGAAAAACAAAGTAAGATTCTAGCATATTCCGTTTTCGAGTAATCACCGGTTGAAAATAGATCATTTGAGTTACAAAAGGAGAAAATCTTTTCTGCAGTGACTTTGACACACAAACACACACACACACACATATATATATATATATATATATATATATATATATATATATATATATATATATATATATATATATATATATATATATATATATATATATATATATATATATATATATATATATATATATATATATATATATATATATATATATATATATATATATTTGTAGTGCCCGAAACATCTCACAGAATTAGCCAAGCCTCCAGCCTATAGGTGACAGACAAGGCAACCTACGAAATAAGTCCAAAATTAGTGACTGTATGAACATATGCCCCAGTATAATGAGGAGACAGCGGAATGGCGTAAAATTGAATAGCACTCACTAATACTGTACTGTTCCTCCGACCTCATGTACATCTCTTGAAGTCATCTCATAAAGCCTATTGATTTGTCTAATGCTACTCAAACTAGATGATGCACAATGTGTGAAGCCCTGAAGCCTGAGAAAAGCATCAATGTAATCCCTCCAGCTGGTCACATGCACTTATTTGCATTTGCTGTTTTTCAGTTAAGACACTCGGATGTACCCACCTACAGCAAACACACATATGCATAGGGAAGCGCGTAAGAGCTCTACGGGCTCATACATAGTAGTTCCATCTAATTTCCCCAGACCCAGCCAATATCTTTGCCAGCTAAGATCTAAGATTTCAGGGAATTTACCAGCCAAAGGGAATGGAGCGTGATTTCATCATTCAAATGTTATTCCTCTGCCTCAGGACCTGTTTTCTTTGCCAAGAACATGATAGCTCACTTGTCTCCTTGCTGAATTGGTGAATTCATTAGATTAAGTGGATAAAAGGTCACTGTGGTGGTATTGTCACAGTGGGTGGGAATCAAAAAGGGGCAATAAACTTCTTTGTCATGTTGGTTTCCAACAGCTTTAAAGCACAGGTGGGAAAGAAGAGGCCTGCCAGGGAGCTATAGACTTTATACATTTTACCTTGAGTATCCAATGTTGTTGTCACATGAGCAAACAAAATGAAACTTTAAAGAAAACACAATCGGACCTGTTTGACATAAACACAGCGAAACAAAAAATAAGAAGACCCAAACATGAAGCCAAACAAATCTAGTAATTACAATAACCAATTTTTTCCTGATAGCTTATCTTGTTTTGGGAGAGGTGAGGTAATGCATATTACCTTCCCATTATTCTAATGAATACATTTTGTCTAGGTTTGAAATCTCTGAATGCAAATGCATTCAAATGCACTTCATAGCTTGTGCACTGACGATAACACTCCCATTATCTACTAGCTAGCAACAAGGTGGGTGCATGTGAAGTTCCGGTATGTTGCAAAAAGTTCTGATATGCTCAAGACTAAAATTGAGAAGTGCTGGTGTTGGTACCACCACTGTGTGACGGCTCTTTTAAAGCACTGATTAAAAGTGTTCAGAGTTTTGCCTACCTGCAGATTATATTTGTAACCTGTGGACTGTTCTTTGATTTGAAAACTCACCTAATTGCTGTCTCAGGCCAAAGCCCGTATTGATTGCTTCAGGGTCTTTTGGTTGCACCTAGGGGTATCAAAACCCCATGTTATTGTGAGGAACGAGGAGCTTCATTTAGCTATGCCATAGCTAAATATAATGCAAAAGTGCTGTTTTGTTGCCATCTCATAGCATCTATAGGCAATCCAATTTTTGGGGGGAAGTGGGGGGCTTGACATTGATTATTCATGGAGTTTTCCTTCATACACCATGGCTCGGTCCTTATCCACAGCAAACATGTATCATATGGATTGCCTATGAGTGTGCCTTAGTGTTTTGACATTCTTATGTGGCTAAAGGGGGTCACCAAAATATTAATAAAGTCACAGTGCAGTTATGGCTGTCAGCTACAAATACAATAGGCTAATTATTTCCTACTGCCTCCACGTTGTCAAATGTTCCGAAACGTTTCGTTTATGCTGATAATATTTTTAGAAATGATTGCGTTTGTCTAAAAACGGACTCGCATTTGACATCTTTGCGATAGTATCAGAAAGTAGGTGCTAAGCACTTTGCATGGGCACACTTGATGTCAAACTGTCTTCCAAAAATCAACTTTAAAATGTGTATTTTTATGATCCCTCCTACTTCTTTCTTTTAACTCCATCTCTTCCCCAATGGGCCCCGTTTCTCCAGAACATTCATCTGTCTCGTTAGAAGCGAAAGCTCGGCTGGTGAGCCTGGTGCAGCCCGCGGGGGTTTGCAGCTACAATAAAACTCCCGCAGCACGAACCCATTCTGCACCGTTTAGCGAGGAAAACTCTCTGATGGCTTTTGTCTCGTTCGGACTAATGGTCCAATGGCTCTGCACGACGCTCCTTTGATGCATCTGATGTGGCTCATTAAGAGCTGAAATTTACACCTGCCCCGCACATTCCTGTGGGTTCCCCCTCATGTGGGAGTGGGACTGTTTGTTGTGTGTAAAGAGCCTCCCATTTCTTCATAAATTCTAGTCGCAGCTTAATGCCTTTTAACACATTTTGCATATTAATGCACATGGGTGACTAAAATATTCAAACACTGTACTTACGGTAAGGCAGTGCAGCTTCATTTTATAGAGCCCCATTTCATACACGAGGCAACTCAGTGCCTGACACAAGCAAAGTCAAATCACCCAAATGGATTTGAAAAGAGATCAGATAACAGTCAGAAATATTGGCAATATCAAACACATTAAAAGAGGACTTTAAAACTTATAAAGGTACAGAAAGTAGGTTTTTATGTTTATAAACATAGCACTTAAAACTAGAATGATTAGTACAAGCAAATAAAAAATGATGATGATAAAAAGTGATGGTAAGTCTGGTCAGTGGTAGGTAAGTTTAAAAGCGTTAGTGGCGCTTTGTTCCCCCATTTAAACGTCTAACTGGCAAAGCACTTGTCTGGAAAGATGAAAAGTAAAAGTCTCAATTGTGGTGGAAAAAACATGCAGGATCGTAGCCCTCGAGGACCGAGTTTGGACACCTCTGGTGTGGGGATTTTAAGTAAAAAGTTATCAGAAAAACAAAGAGTCAAGTAAACTAAAGATACGATAACATATACCCCTGTACAGGCGAAAAGTATTTGCGCTAAGTTACTTGATTCCACCAGTTTGTGATGTTTAAAGGTGTAGAATAGAAGTCTGCCTTTTTTTACGCACACACATATACACGCTTGCATTTTAATAGTTCAGCTTTATGGATTCTGATGTTAATTAGACCTGACTAGACTTGAGTCAAATGATACAAAAACATTGAAATTCAGCCCAAAGGGTAAATTGCAGGCTGTGGGCTCACTGCGGGAAGCTGTTCTCCTTAGTTAATAAATGCAAACATTTGTTCCTGACGGCTCACTTAACCTCTTAATTTATGTATGACCAGCAGATCCCTATTCAGGGCAGAGACATCGGTCAAACGGGCTGTACAGAAAAGGGCGCCGCTTGGCCTCTCTCCCACTTCCAGCCTTGCGCCTTTCACACAGAAGCCCGGGCAGAAGTGGCGCTCAAATGCGCCTAATTGTCCCAAGTATTGACCGAGTCGGTTCCGGTGCGTTAGTGATTTTCCGCTGCTTCACGAAACTGAGCCCCGGCCGAGCTTGGGACATCTGTGGCAGGTCAGGGGTGAGAGCGGGCGGCCCCGAAGCTGCGTCCATCTGCTCAACAAATACCCAAGCTCGTATCCAGACACAAGGCCGCTAAACACCTCTAATAGCATGTCGAACATTCTCATTAGGATTCCTAATGAGCCTAATAGAGAATGATCCCCTCTGCTTTATCAATGATGAAAAAGCGTCAGTAATGAATAATAGCTAGAGAAATGAAAATAATGACACTGTGTGAATTCTCCCATTATCTCAGCCCAAAGCTCCACAGCCTGACTCGCCTTCTATGTACAATCAAAAGGATATCCAGAAGGATCTAGCACACACACATGAAAGTGACACTTTGAAGATGGTTTCCTAATCCCCTCTTTTTTTTCTGCACCCACACCCAGAGATGTGTACATGAAGTCGATGGGTTTTTATGAAAATTCAACGCTACCTTGTGGAAATCCTGAGTCTCTCTTAAGAATAGACTTGATACTGAATATTACAACGAGCTCAAAACATCTGCTAAAAAGCAACATTATTATAGAGAATGTAAAGTACCAGTAAAAGGTTTGTAAATGCTTTCAAACTCAAATGGTCTCTATATGGTCCCATTAAGAGAGAGTCTACAAAGTTAAGCTATTAACACTAGACATCACTTTTCCAAAAATGAAGCCTCCAAAGCGGCTTCACTTGCCTGTAAAGTTGACCCCATTGCCGGAGGTCCATATTTTTAAAATATTTCCGTTGCTACATTCGTTCTCACATGGGTTGCGCATGAAGTCAACCTTCGATCTTGTCACATAAGATTGACTCACTCAAAGGCGACAGCGATGGCACGCCAACTCCACAACGCGGATCTGTGCTCTATGTCGCACCTGCTCCCTTAAAGCTCCAATGAACGGCTGCTGTCCGTGCCCCGTATCTCCTAAGAAGACAATTCAGTCCTGTGAACAGCATCAGCATTTGAATGTTGCTGGGGTTCACCGGAACAGTTGCCAGTTGGCAAGTCAGCTGTGATAGCTACTTAGCTACAGAGAGTAGCATACTGGCTACTGAGAGCTGCTGGCTGTCTGTAGTAAAAACTTTAGCATCCCAAAGTATCTGAAAATTATGACCAATCATCATCAAAATTCAAATGCCTATTCCTACTCTAAAAATATAAAAATGATCATCGCAATATTTTAATATTTGTCACATGATGGACTGCAAATTAGTGTCGCAATCCCTTTTATATTAGTTGCAAGTTAAACTGGACAAGAGTTGGAATGTGTGTGTGAACTGTGGTGGGAAACAAAACCAGGAAAAATGATCATTTTTCTGGATTTACGCTGGTTCCTCCAAGTTTGAGGTATTCAAGAATTCATTGGAAGCTGACAAAAAAAGTAAACATCATTTGCACTTAACTGGCCTACTAAGTAAGCACCAATGTTTAACTCAGTCAAGTGTCCCTTTAAAATGGACTCTTAGCACTTTAAGTCATTAAATCACATTTACATGAAACATGAAAAATGCAAATTATCAATGGTTTTTTTCCTTCGGTGTTGTACGATTCGTTGTTGGGCTTGTTGGAGCTCGTTTGTAATCCACGGCGAACTGTGAAATCAATCCGTTCCAGGATGTCTTTCGTATCATAATTTCTTTCATATCTTGAGTCTGTATTCTTATATAAATGATCTAATTCATGCCAAGCAAAAACAAACAAACATCTGGAAAATGACCAAAGTCAACATCCAAAAGTAAAGAAGATGCTACTATACAGTATCTTAAAGCACAAAATCACTTGTTGAGAAAGGTAGGTGGTGAACCTTGATAAAAGAAAATTCTTCAAGGATATCATTCCCCGAGGCCAGGAAGGTGAGTGAAAGCTTTATCGAACAGCAGCAGACATTTTAGAAGGAATCGCTTGTCTAGCAGGTATTTCTTCACAACTAAACCGAAGCACAAATTGACCCACTCTTCAGACAACCGCCTTGTTACCCAAGCTTCCACGTTAACCCTCCACATTGCTGAAAGCTAACTAACCAACGGGAGAGCAAGACGACAGAAATGAGTCTACATTCGGCGGCAAGCTAATTTTTCAAATTTTTCTATCTCAAATTTTTAGTTACACTGAAGAACTTCACTGTAAGCATAAATGATCTTTGCATCTCGACTTGTAACTCTTATAATTCTGATTCCTGTGGATACCATCACTTCTTCTCTTGTTCTTTTAGATTCCACCCCATGAGTTATCCTGGTCGAAGATATTCATCACCCCACTTTCATAAAATTAACCAGTGGTGAGCCGTCAGGGCCAGCAAGGCCTTCTATATATATATATATATATATATATATATATATATATATATATATATATTTGCCACGCAGACTTCATTTGACATTGTCATAATGTCATCGGCTATTATGTGTATCATTTTTGTATAAGAGATTCATTTAATATAGTTTGGAATAAAGCTGTAAGATAGTAAAATGTGGAAAAGTGAAATGCGTGTCTTATTGTCTGTCTACAAGTTTTATGTTTCCCCATTTGCGTTCAAATGATTACAGATTGTAGTGTTAGACAACCACTACTTAAATGCTGGTGACTAGCATGCAAATGTCATTCTGCATTGTTATTAACTTAAGTGAGTAAGGTAGTTTTAGACACACAGCATATAATTCTTTTTTTTTTGTCTATTTCAAAGGTAATCTTCAACTTGGAGTGAAAAGTCTTTTTTACAATGCACCTGACTGCTGCTTGTTGTGACATGAATTGAGGTCACTGTTACCACCAGTCTCACTGTATATGTAATTTTGCTCTCAAATCAGAATTCAACAACTGATATTTCTTATATTGGGTCCAGCAGATGAACTGCATAAGTTGATTTCAGAACTAAACAAAGTAGTAGTTCATTAGTTTTCTTGGCTAAAATAAAAATTGTGTTTTTAAGGTCCGGCCTCGCCTTCTGGAGCGCAGCCAGCCCCACCCACCATGGCCCAAAACATAGAAGACCCTCAGTCTGGCGGAACAAACCAAATTTGGCCAACTCATTGCATTTGTTAGCCCCACAGAGACCCTGAATATAGAACAGCTATTCTATCTAATGAGGCAGAACTTCATGGTTGCCTTTATAAAACTTTGTCAGTTTTCTGTTCTCTGGCAGCAACAAAGCCCTGAATTTTAAAAGTTTCACTTTTTTTTTTTTTTTTTTTTTTACTCTCTCACTTTCTCTCAGTGACACACAAACCGATGAGGCAAAAGCAGGCTTTTCCCTTTCCACAACGCTACCACAAGTGCAGCAAACAAAGATGGCAGTGTTCGAGAAATAGGGCGCTTAGATGAGGGGAGCAATCAGGAAGAACGTCTCTGCAGGGATAGCTTTGATGACATGGCTTGTAGTTTTACAGACTACATTGGGCTTTGTGTCGAGGGGCTGTGAGGACTTGTACAAGAGGGGACTTTGCTTCGTTTAGGTTCAAGGCTCCTGTGAAGATGCTTGTAGGAGCTTAGAGGCCAAAACATTAGGGACACCTGTTCAGTATACGATAATGGATAAGTCGATAATACTGTCAGCATTACAACATTTTATTTCTAATACTGCTCAGTTTCATAAAGGTATAAGTTATAGCAAAGTGGCAATTTTCAGACATATTGAACTGAGCTGCACTGCAAAATACATAGTAAGTGATTTGTAATATTCAGTTACTTTATGATGTTACACTTTGGGAGAAATGGTTTGGTTTGAAAGAAATGGTGGACTGACAATGACAGAAGGGGGCCAGAATGCCAACAAATCATGAATGACGGTCCAGAAAAAATTTGTAGAATGCCCACACATTCGTCCAAGGTCAACCTCGGCCTAACATTTTTCTTCAAGCTGAACTAAATTGTAATCATCAGTTTGTTTTGTTTTACTCTTCCGTCGTCACCAGAATTAGACATTTTACTCGTTTTGGCTGGGGGGGGGGCTATCACCTCCTTTTTCACGCTACAATTAAAAGGGGAGGAGTCCAATTTGATGTTTACAGATCAAGGCTCCACTGCAGAGGATTTTAAAAACACAATAGTAAAAACAAATGGTGCTATAATAGGAAAGAATCCTTACATTGGAATATACAGTAACGTTAACATGACATAAGGCCGATTTTATCTGCAGATTCAGGTATTGTGTTTCAAAGTATACAGGAAGCAGATAGAATTCATCTTACAAGGTAGAAGCACAATGCTCATTGTGGGCAGGCAAAGCATTAGCCATGCACTGTGGTGAGGACAGAGAAATGTACCGTACCAGGATGTTTGTACAAAGGAGAAAGCGACTCCATAGTTGTATACATGTGCATGTTGTGTAGGCGTAATTTACTATTTTTTTTTCATAATGTATGATCACAAATAACAATTCAAAGAGTGATGACAAGTAATGATCCAAGGAGACTTTGACACCCCACATCAGAGGGGGAACACATCTGCGTTCTCTCGAGGCAGTCGTCCTTATTCATAACTGCCGCTCAGACAAGTATCAAGCGGTTCTCCGCAGACTCCTCCGGGGCTGATCCAGTGATCCACAGATCATGAAAGATTATTACGTCTCGTCACCTTCCTTTGTTGGGCGCATTGTCTCCAAGAGAATCGCCTCATTAGCCATTTCATGGCCTGAATGAACAAACCAGACTGAGCTGCTGAAATATTGATCAATCCAGTGGGCATGGAGATCTTTTTATTTTCGTTTTTGTGTGGTGTGAGGCATATTTGTCAAACGCTGCCTAGTTATTCGTCTTCAGTGGCTGTTTATTCCCAAGGGAATCCAACGCGCTCCCTTCAAAGTCCCGCTGGCACACACAGCGAGGATGCACAGAGCCCACAGTGCGGTGTACAGCCTGTTTATGCATGCGAGAAGCCTACGTGCATCACCGCAAAGTATTCAGGATGCCCGCTCATATTTTGCATTGTATTATACCAGGCGCTGGCTGTGACGTTCAAAGAGAATGATAAAGTGTTGCTTATGGAGGGTGAATCCATAAACGGTGGCTTTAGTGCCGTGAAAGGCAGGAAGCAGCCAGCTGGACTTGTGTTACCTGCACAAGCCTTTTTAGTCACATTAATATGGCTGTGTGCCATGCTCTAAATAGCACTGCAGGGACTGTTAAAGAGCAACAACAAAAATGTAGAAAAAGAGAGATATGGGAAAAGGTAAGATGGGAGAGGAGTGGGAAGAGATAAGAGAGAGGATTTACAAAGTAAGTGAGAGTGGGAGTTCTTATCAAATAGTTTGGGAAGTATCTCCACCTTGGCAGCCAATGCGCTCTGCGATTGTCTCATGTGACTCATAAACTCGATAAAGTAGGTTAGTGGGTTATTGTTTAACGTTAAAGAGCTAATAAGATTTTATCCGTGACGAGGATCATTAAGCAGTGAAGAATTTTGCCGTAACGTTTTTGTGTGCTGATTTGACGTGTCATTAAAAGTGAATTTTAACTAGCGCATGAAGCTAAGCATTGGGTCACCCTTGGAGAAGTCCAACTTTTATTGTGCTATCAAGCAGTATCATGGCATTCAGAGAACTGCAAAAACCACAACCAACTGCGACCCAATTTTGTGACCATTACGAATCTATTTCCAAAGACTTTCGAGGTACTAGTTGTCTTAAATACAGGCCAGTATGGGTGGAAATCTGTGATGGTCTTGCACTTTGATTTGATTCTGATTCTAGGGTGTGCAATTCAATTCAGAATCAAATTTTGATTTAAAATGACTGTCAACTCCTAAATATTTGACTGACAATGATTTTTGCTTCAATATATTGATGTGTAAAGAGTTGTTTTGAAATACTCTAGTCTGGTTTAAAAGACCAAATGACAAATGGAGGCATTAAAGTGCCTTTTTTGGACATTCATTCATTCCATTTTTTGACATTCATTAAGTTTTGAGTAGTAAGGAAGTGTCTTGTTCCACAAAACAGCAAATGGATCATTAAAGGAACTCTAGTTTTTATTTTGATTCATTGACATATCAACCACAGGAATGGAAGACAGAAGCCCTGGTTTTTGATTAGGTATCCTGAACCTAAGTTACTTGGCCGATCATTTTTTGTAATTATGCAAAACATTAAAGAAATTCCACCCCCATCATTCTTTTTGATATATATTTAGTACATTCAAATTTCCAATTATTGGCACTTGACCCATAGTTGGACCTTTTAAAAGCACCGCATAGTTAGCGGCAAGCAGTGTTAGGACCATTGCATTGCTGTCCA
Organism: Hippichthys cyanospilos; assembly: GCF_059441005.1. Lineage (NCBI taxonomy): Eukaryota > Metazoa > Chordata > Actinopteri > Syngnathiformes > Syngnathidae > Hippichthys > Hippichthys cyanospilos. The sequence continues at coordinate 13,012,434 of NC_142380.1, forward strand.
TAAATAATTTGGCTGTTATTTTGTTTTTTGGGTTATTTTGGAGTTGTCGTTTTGCAGCATGCCACTGGCATGCCTTGATCAGTGTAGTTAAACAGAAGCCAAATTAAATTTACCAATTCGATTTTGGGAATCGTACCAAATAATCTTTTGTGCATACATTTTTTGGCACACCAGATCACATTATTTTCATCGACCTTCTTACAATTCCTCGGTTTTCTCCTGCCGACTAGAAAGTAAGGTCAAAAAACGATTGACAACCTTTTGGGTCATCTTTTTTTACCCCCAAAAAGTTGCTTCAGATAAATACCCTCCAATTTTCAGTAGTTGTTTTGTGAGTTATTCGTTGTTCTTGAGTCAACAGGAACAACCCACAAAATGAAAAGATTTGGGTTTGTTTTAGGGTTGTCTAATTTATATACCTAAACTGTAAAAAAAAAAAAAATATAACCCAATATGTTATTCACATGACTTTTGAGTTGAACAAAACCCAAAATGTCGAATTGAACCGTTTTTGACCCAAATCTTTTTAGAGTGCACACTCTCAATAAATTCATCTGAGAACTCAAAAATATCCAAACTTAAACTGCTGTTGGACTGCCGAATGCAGAAATATCGTCAACATTGTTGAGTTTGTGTGTAAGACCGTTATGAAGTACTTTCTTTGAATTCTTTATTCCAATCCCGCATGTCTGTGTTGTTTTTCATCTTCAGCCAGCTTTCTGTCTTCACTCACTACAAACCTGCCTTGAACCTGACTTCCTGCCAACTTGAACACAGCACTTGGATACCCTCTTCTCAAGTTTGTGTTAATAAAAATCTCATCATCCCCTTACTCTGTTATTCTCCTTCGTATCTGCACCTGGCCAACTCCTCACCATCAGTCATAACATGTTTCACGTAATGATATATTTATATCGGCATAGAAACAAATGAGGACAAATGTTTAATAATACAACACATTATTTTGCTGAGTGTAACACACGTAACACGTAAGAGTGAGTGAACCCTAGAACACGTGGAGATAGGTAAGTTTATTGACGATTGAATGTGGGAAAATGACTCTGCTGGGCAACAGCGGTAGTCTTGCACACAGAGGATCAGGAGGCAGGGGACAGACAGACAAAGCTAAACCGGGGCAGAGAGTCTGATGAGGGGCAGGTAGAGCGGATCTTCTTACAGGGGCAGCAAGTGTTAGGGTAGTCAGGGTCAGAATCCTTGGCAAACACGAGTGACCTTTGCAAATGCAAATTTGGCAAATCTTCACTTTGACTTGAGGATTTAGGCACCCACTGTATGTTAATGTTTAATGGGAGAAAAAAAAAAAACATGGACGTGTGGAAGATTGGGCAGAATGCAGACATTTATCTTTTGTGTAGACTAGGCCAGAATGTAGCTGTTATTAGTGGGGCTCCTGCTCTTCTTTTGTTTCAGCAAGACAGTTCCATCTTAGGGTAATGTTTTTAGAAACTTAAATGACTTGTCTTTGATTGGCAGGTAGTCTCATACGCATGCCTTTTGGGACATATTCTGCATAGCGGAATGGGTGTTGAGCTTCAGCTAGTTGTCAAATAGTTTTAAGTTCTGTTTTTGGAAATACATTTTCCTTTCATTGTTTGCAATGCATCCAGGCGCGCAGCAATGCAATTATAAACCATGATGCTGTCCCCATCATACTTCAAAGTAAGAGTAAGGATTTTGTTGCTAGTGGGATGTCTTTTTTTCCCTCCATAAAATGTGTGCTCCATCCAAGCAGCACAGCTTTGGTTTCATCTGTCCACTTAATGGCTTGCATCGAGCACAGTTGAACATCCAGGGTTTCTTTCGTACGCTTCAAAAGTGCAGCAACAATAATGGCTCCTGCCTCTGTGTCCTCCCACGACGTCCGCTCTTATTTAATGTTTAACTTTATCATCAAAGAGTTGTCAACAGAAATGTGGGCTTGTGCCAGACATTTCTGTAGTTCTTAAGAAGACACTGGGTTTTTTCTTTACCTCGCTGTAAATCCTAGAATGTGAACATCTTTATCTATTTATAGGCAATCTGTATTACTATGGACTGGTGGACATCAAGCTTTTAACCATTATGCAGTATTTGGATTATTTTGGAGTCATTTTCATTCCACATTATTCACACTGTTTTTTAGTCAAGGGATGGTACACTCCTGGTTAGTGTGATAACTAAGTGCTGAACTTTAGCCTGTTGCCACCATCTGGGTGACGTTCCAGCTACCTCGTGTCATGTTTCAATGCTTTCCATTTTATGTGAAAACACCTTTGATGTAAGTGTCAAAGGATTGGACAAATGCCACACAAGGGTTAAAGATGCATGTCAACAATACTTACTCTTACTGGGTAACTGTAGGTCAACTGATAGGTGACCAAACAATGTAAAAATGCAAGTAATGTCAAAGGGGTGGCATTTTTTTCTCCAAACTGTTTGTGACCTGTGTTTGACTAGCGACCTAAGTCAAATGGCGTAGGTGGTAGCGAGGTGTACCAAGTTCATGTTTTCTGTGTTTCTTTGTTTACCTTACTGTCAGAAGGGAAAGTGGATAAACCTTTGCCGCAATAAAGCCTCCCAACAGTATGTGTTTCTTGCACCTCTATTATTATATTAGAAGCACCTTTTGTTGAAGAAAAAGAAAAACAAGCTCAAGGGCCAAGGTGTGTATATGTTTTGGTGCAGGGCTTTCTTTTGCGTGCTAACAGAAGAAGAAATACGAGAATTTGGGGAAAATTGTAAGTCACGGTCCTACTCTCTTTTAATCGTGCACATAATAGGTGTGTGTCATTTATACAGGAATGTCAATTGGTCTTGCAAAAAAACGTGTATTTTTTTGTATATTTTCATATGTTGTCAACAAAAGTGCTGCAAAGATGTCTAAATCCATTTGACAAATACTGATGTGTTGACTCAAAGATTTGCCTCTCAGGTACAGTGGCAAAATATGCCCTTTTATAAGAATTTTCTAGAACCCGTGATTATTTTATTTTTGGAGTAGATTACAACATGAGTTAACGTCCTTTGGGAGTTCATCATTGTAAAGTGAGCAAGTCATGGTCTAATTTCATGATAGTATATTCAGAAATGGCTGGAACAACGCTTTGTATGCTCTCCTCCCACATTCCAAAAAAATGCATGTAAGGTAATCTGAGCAGTCTAAATTGTCCAGTGGGTTTAAGTTGTTTATGTACCCTATAATAGACTGGCAACCATTTACTCCACTAGCTCACCTGCAGCCCTAGTGTAGAAAAGCAACATAAAAAATGGATGGCTGGATCATTAAATAGTGATTTTCGCTCAAATAAACAAGTGGGGGATGCCTGCCCACTTGAGCAAATAAGCACCTCACTGCAAAAACAGTGGTCTGTGTAACATATGCTGGATCAGTGCTTTGCAACCTTTTTTCAATGATGTACCTGTTAAATATTTTTTTAGATAAGTATCCCCCTCAACAGGGCAAAGCGTTTTTGGAAAAACATACTTAAAAAAGACTGCTGTGAAATTCAGATTTATTCAACTTTGGAACTACATTTGTAGAGCTATTGATAAGCGTATTTCATTCAGCAACTCCAGAGAATAGATTGTGTAACATCCTCTCTTTTATTCCTGGCTGTCTACAGTAAATTTGTATCAGTAATGACATGTGCCACTTGTCAATTCTACAAATTGACAAGTGCATCCTCATAAAATTTCACAAACTAAAGGTATTCAACTCTCATTTGAGAACCATTATGGTAGGTGGGAATTACCTTTACTCTAGACTTGTTTAAGCTATTTAAATTTATTATGGTGCACCACCATTTAATTTGATTTTTCCCTCCTGGTGTTATGGTGTTATATATGTAGCAAAGATTGCTCCATGAATTGCCCAAATAGTGGGATGCTACGGCAACAAATTCAACAAAAAAGAGAAGAATGTTCTTTGTTGTTACCCATTTTATCAAAAAAAAAAACAGTGCTTTTGTTGCCCTGCCGTTCAACAGGTTTTCCGAGGATCACAACAAATGACTTAGTTAATAAAAATAGAGCAAGCAAAATCTACATCAGCATGCTTTAAAATGCAAACTTGAACAGATGTTGGAACAGTGTGTGCCTCTTAGGAATTAACACCTGCTACAGCTTCAATTTAACAAATAAATAAAAAATAAAATAAAAAAAAACGTTTCCCTATTTGAGGTGGGGGGTTTCAGTTTTGTTTTGTTTTTTTCTATTTGTGCCCTACTTTGTCTCATACTTTGGCATAGACAGATCTTTGGCTTCATTTTCTTTATGAGTGCTTTGTGTGCTTTTTTTTTTTTTATCTGTGTAATGCAAGGACATTTATTCAGTCTGAAAAAAAAAATGTTCATGCCAGGGCATACATCAGTTTACATCACATTGGTTAAGAAATAAAAATAGACTGTCCTGTTTGTCCAGACTGTCAACTTGCACAGAAGATGAATGATGCATATTTGTCTCAAATACCTCATTAGCAGGGCAAATTGCAACATTAGTTTTTTTTTCAGAAATGAGAGATTGATCCATTAGTTCTCTCTTTCAGCGGTGGATACAATGGGTGCAATAAACCCCGAATAGTATAGTATCTGTAATGTGCATGGGCTGTAATGAATAATAAATCCGGCATGAAATGAATAGACCCACACGCATTCTCACAAATAAACCACTGGACTGACGCATATCAGCCAAAACACAAATTACTCCCAAACCTCTCTTATAAATACAATGCCCTCTTTTGATTGACTACTTAGCCCCATTAGTGTGTTGATATGTATTTTTTAAATGTACACAAAGGAGTGTCAAAGCGAGATTTGGACACATAACTTCACATGAGTAATATCCAAATGTCTGCCACCCTCCCTTTATGCTCTTCTTAAGTCAACCCCCCCATCTGTTCATCCAAATGCCTTACACAATCTGTCTCCCCCGCTACCATCAGGTGCACAACCACCAAGCCACGCACGCGCTCAACCCCCAGTCTCTATCATTTTTCTATCAGTAAACGCGCTCTGGTTTATCCTGAAATGAGCATGCAGACGTGCGAAGGGCGGAAAGTTGAATGCATGTATGACCAACACGAAGCCTTTATTCCAGCCTGATTTGTGAATCTTTCTGGCCTTCTCCTGACCTCCCGAGAATACAAGTGAGGGGAAACAGCCCCAAACAAAAGAAGGACAGATTCAAAAGCTTTGAAAGGAAACCAAGGGAGGAGGGGGGGGAGTTGTTTTTTTTTTTTTTTTGCGATGCGCTGGGACGGGGCCGCGCCAGCCTTTAAATCACCATCGAAAAGTCATTAGAAAGCTGGCGGGGCCGGGCGGCGACGGCCGCACAGATTGCGCGCTCCCGTGCACAATACCGGCAATGAAGTGGAAGCGAAGAGGGAGTGTCTGAGGGCAGATTTCTTTGCACTAGTTACTGCACCGGCCCTAAAGTTTCCCCGCAATCTGTGTGTGGGTGTAAAAGGCTGTATTCATGAGGTGTTAACCGTTTTGTTAATCGGGAGGAATGTATTCAAAAGTGTTGCAATCAGCGACAGATGGGCTCCAAGGTGATGGATAGGAGCCGGAGTTAACTAACAATAAAAGGGGGAATAAATGTTTAGGTAAATTGGACGTTATCAAGATGGTGGCATTCTGGTGCCAGTCCATGCTGTTGCTTTATTCACAGCAGGCATCTAAATGGTGCGTTTCACTACGCACGGGTCGTCATCAAAATTAAGGAAGTGTAAAGTTTATTGCAGACTTGAGAAGAAACTCTCCTCGACATCTGAGTTTAGGATGAGCTGAAACCTCTTTAAGATGATCGCTTAAACATCAGATGCCCACCACATTGTGGCAAAAGTTTGGAATTCACAAAATATTAATTTATAAAATAATATTAAAATGGTCAATGAATTTTTCACCAATCTTGGCTCTGTATTGGCATTTTGAAATTTCACCATTTTTTTTTTTAAAATGAGAACATTTCAACAGAAGATAGTGCCACATAAAACAATATTTGTTGCAGTAGTGATGTGCATTTCATTCTCATTCTCAAAAAACTTGTTTACTAACTTGTGATTCGCCTTTACAAATTCATCAAAAATTGATATAACATTTAATTTGTCACAGTAATCATTTTTCGTTATTCAAGCCCTCAGATGAGTCAAATATGCGGAAACGCCCCGTATAAACTCTCTGAAAAGTATTTACACTAATATTCTAATGACAGATGAGCCAAAGTGTGTTCGCTGAAATCTTTGTACTTCTTTCCTTGGTCGAATGACCGAGCTAATGATTTGACCAATGTCAGACAAAAACACCCCAAGTAAACGAAAAACCAACGTTTTTAAATGGTATGGTATTTTTTGATCACACAAAAAATTTCAACACCACCTGGATCTTGTGAGAAAAGGTAACTACTGTATTTTTAACTGCGCGCTTAACCTAACAACTGGATGTGCAAATATCAGCATCAAGCTTTTTCTTTAACTGCCGACGAGTCTTTCACATCTATGTGGAGATTTTTAAGCAAAATATTCCGTGCAGTTTAATTCAGAGATACTGGAGCATTTTCTGACATAAACAGTCTATTTGAGGTCATGGCTCGAGATTTCAATTGGATTCAAGCTTGAGAGACTCCAAAACTTTCAATTTTTTTTTTAGCCATTCTGAATGTGATTTGCTGATGTGTTTTGTCCTGCTGCAGCTCCCGAGTATACGCTTCAGCTTGAGGTCACAACCTAATGGCCAAATATTCTCCTTCAGGATTTAATGTTGAAGAGCAGAATTTATGATGCCCCCAGTCACAGTAAGTCAGCCAGGTCTTGACGGAGCGAAACAGCCTCAGGCAATCACACTTCCACGTTGCTTGAATGTTGGTAGGACATTCTTTTTCTGAAATGCTGTTACGGTTACACTAGATGTAATGAGACACACAGCTTACAAAAAGTTCAACCTTCATTTTGTCAGTTCACACAATATTCTCTCAAAAAAAGTCTAGGAACCCAATCAGATTTAGTTTTTTTTTTTGTTCTTTTTTGTAAAAAGGAAGACACGTCTGGTTGTTGGAGTCACTTTTGTAGGCCAGTCACTCCTGGGTAGTCTCAACACTGTTCAGTTCCATCCATCCATCCATCCATCCATCCATTTTCAATAGCTGCTTATCCTTACAAGGGTCGCTGGATTTTCTGGTGCCTAATCCTGCCATATTCAGGCAGTAGGTGGGGAACACCCTGAACTGGTTGCCAGCCAATTGCAGGGCTTCCAGAGACAAACAAACATTCACCCACCCAATCACACTAAAGAAAATTTAGTATGTCCAATACACCTGTCATGCATGTTTTTGGAGTGTGGGAGGAAGCCGAAGTGCCCGGAGAGAACCCAAGCACGCTCAGGAAGAACTTGCAATCTCCACACAGGATGGTCAGAACAAGGTGGATTTGAACTCAACTCCCTGAACTGAGAGGAGGATGTTCTAAACACTGCTCCATCGAGCCAGTGGGTAAACCCCACTTAAAAACATCATCTTATATTTACCTTGTATCTGTAATCATAGGATTAGTTTAAAAATTGGAGTTGGGATCCTGTGCTAATAAGTATGAATTTGAGAAGTGGGCAAATAATTTTTCAAACACAGATATCTACTTTCAAACATCAGGAGTAACAGTTAATGCTATTTATGTTCAATAACAAAATATTTGTACTTTATTATTTCCCACCCTTGCCTAATGTGCCTGATTTCCATCAGCAAATCACACAAGCACAGATGAGAGAACATGCAAAATCTATATAAAGAGATAGAATATAGAATCTAATCACAGGCAGACACAGTATTTTATTTATTTATTTGTTTTAGATGAGTGATATTTAGTGAATACATACCTTTGCCCGCTCTTGATTTTCCTTAGAAGGTTTCTTCTGTCACTTTGGATTTATCATTCCAAACTCTTGTGACATCACTTCCGTAAGCATTTAGCCACAATTGCAAGGGACCACACATAGAGATCTCTGATTGATCTGCAGAGCACTTTATCACGTTTTCAATTTCCCTAAGAGTTTAAAACCATCCCAAGTGCTTCGGTCCCGCTAAGTGAAGTGTTGTCCTCTCTTTAAAGACTTCTCTCTGTTCAGGTCAGCGACACTTAGAGCTGCATTCACTACTAATCAATTTCATCTCTACTTGAGGATGAGCCCATTATATCTCCGCCACTCACACACAAGCCCTGGAGTGCGCTTCTCTGGTGGAGGGGTGATAATTGGATAATTAGTGCCTGGAACCAATTAAGAGTGAGCTGCTTGTGATGGCACGCGAGTTAAGCAAAGGTTAGCCGAGAGAGAGTGCGTGATTGTGTGCGTGCGTGTGCCTGTGTGTGTGTGGAGGGGTGATCGATGATTTCATCCCCATCCATGAGGGTGCCCGGTCAGACTCCCCTTTCTCCACTCTCACTTTTTGTGCTGTGTATGTGGTGGACAAAAGAGGCCAAATCGTCCATTTCCATCTCAAAGAGTTAAGCCCCGACAAGAAGCAGGGGTCGACCGAGCAGCCTCGCATCCCCAAAATACCCTCCAATCACTAGAGCAAATGGGAGCACAATGGTGGAGAAAAGGGAGAGATGAGGAGAAGGGGGATTCTCCAAAGATGTATTTATTTATGTTAAAGAAATGCTAATACATCCCATGAAGAATGGATGGGATTTGAAAACGCTTTCTAATTCTACTATTGTGCAACTCGCGTGCAGACGGGCCAGCGCGACACGGCAATCACGTGACAGGGTTTTCTTTCCAAGCTGGGTGTCCTTCAAATGACTGCTTTTTTTTTGTTGCATTTTTAAGGGATGCACATGCACCCGCACATGCACAGAGTATAATCCCCAATGCAACATGGTGCTAATTTGCATCTGATTGCTCCTTGGCTCTTTGCTGAGTATGAGAGTTAGAATGCGCGGGCTTCCATGCGCGCCTCCGTGCATACAAAAATAAGTAAGGGGAAGCATGTGAAATACAAAGCTGATGTGGGATCAACGCAAGGAGACTTGTCAAGCTCCTGAGAAAAACTGTCAGTCTACCTCAGTGACTCTTATAAATGTATTTAAGCATCCGTGTAGATGGTGCGTTTTTGTCATCTTTCACTCACAATAGCTATAGACAGTACAGTGAAAGGGTGTAGGTTTTTAAATAAACTTTTCCAGCAGTTTTTCTCTGGACAAAGTTCAAATGGAATGCGACGGAGCCTTAAAGGGGAAGTCAAGACAAACCATTTCTTTGCAACCCTACTAGTCTAAACATGGCATTCTGCTTAATATTGTGCTTGTGGAATATGAATTAGGCCACTTGTTTATATATGTCTTTGGGGGTAGTGGCCATTTTGCCACTTGCCGTGTCAACCGAAAATAAAATCACAGTTGATCAGGTAATGACTAATCAAGGCTCAGCATGTGATCTCAGAAAACGGGATTTGTCATTATCTGTGCTTTGAGCAACTTGATGTTGTTTTCAGGTGACGGCAAGTTGCAAAATGGCCACCCCTTAAGATGGATGAAAACAAGTGGACTTGCTGTTTGATAAATTATCTACAAATGCAATTCTATCCAAAACACTGTGTTTAGACTAAAAGTAGCTGCGTGTAACATATTATTGGAAAGAAAATTTTGGAGTCGGTTTCCTTTAAGCAATCTGTCTGTGCGCATAGCGTGTTGCAGCTGGAAAACTATATGCAAGAGGCATGTTTATGTCCATTCAGGTGTCTCCTATTTGACTTTGTGTGGCAGATGGGATCTTTATAGAACATGCCAAGTGATATTAGCTTCTACCGCAGGGCAAGTGTTGCTCCTGCATAAGAGGGTTGTGTGAGTGAGATGGGAGGAGGGAGAGAAACGGAGGAGAAGGCGGGCAGGGGGGGGCAGAGAATGAGAAAATCTCCTAAAGAGCCGTGACGGGGCCCCAGTCGCTCTCTAAATATATTTTAATAGGTGGGAGCCTCACGTCCAGAGCAATTCATCTCCCATCTCGGTGTAATGAAAGGAGTCGTGGCTGAGGCTGTGGGGACGGAGGGAAGGGGAACAAAGGATGCATGTGGCTTTGCCTCATTATGCTGCAGTTAGGCTGAGGTCTGCGAGGAGGCAGCGGGGGTTAGGGTCCCCCCAGACCGGCTCAGGGGCCACAATGGCTGAGTGGACGGCTGCAAAGGGAGCCCCTGCCATGCCATTATAGCCCAACTACTAACGAGGGCTTTATACGCCTTTGATATAATCTCACCATTGAAATCCTGATGAATCCCCCCCTGCGTTGACGGCCGAATCCCATTTGTAACGCACATAGTAAAAACCGCGGCCGTGTGCGCTTATATGTGCGTATTTTCACCTGCTCCTGTGTGCATGTTCCTGCAGACGAGGCCAAGTATAGAGTCACGTTTGACAGCGGCTTTAATGAAAAAAAAAAAAACCTTGCCTGACACTCGAGAAATCTGGTGAGTTGATCTCAAATTAAAATGAGATCAACGTTTAAGTGGCTGTTCTTTTTGGCGCGCTTCAGATTGAAACAGATATGTAGGCAAACAATTAATGGATTACAACATGCTGGGGCGGGGGCGAGGGTGATAGACGGCGGAAAACATTTATGGAATTTATTAATAGGAGTAAAACAAGCCACCAGTTACACCACATTCCTGTAGATATCTGGTTTGCACAGTTCTGCGTAAGAGCATCCATCAAGAATGCTTTTCGGATTAAGCATTGAAAGAGGCAAACCATTTTATCTTGCCACTTCAGAAGGGTGCCACTGCCCAGTTCGAGACACGTGCGTGTGGATACAACAATGTAAAAACATAAATCTATGGATGGATGGCATCCTCCTTAGTCAAATGTTTTGTCCTCTAGCTCAGGGACACTGCGCCTTTCTGCACCCCAGACTCATTTAACAGCCTGGGGAGCATAAACAAGAGATGGAAACTATAGCACGTACTAAATCACGTCGTGAATTTAGCCCACATATTGGATGCCAAGCTTTTCGACAGTCTAGGAATCTCTTTATAAGGTTTAGAGGTCTTTCAGAAGTTACCCTCATCCCTCCCTCCTGCCTTTCCCTCCCCAACTCCCCCGTTCCCGTCGTAGCCCGGATTGGCCACAGTGAGGCTCATTTGCATGCCTGCCCGTATAAACCCTTTTGCAGAGACTGCAGCTCTCTTTGCGCTGAGAGCTGCACACCTACGGGGGTGAGAAAAAGAGAGAGCAAGACAGAGGAGCGCACAGACAGACACATGGAACATTTGTTACTCTTATTTTAAGTGAAACGGTGATTTGCAGGACTTTTTGAAAAATCTCAACACTTAATTGGACTCTGTTACATTGCTGACATTGGAGTGCAAAAATGAGGGAAACAAGGTGGGTGTTGTTGTTTGTCTCTTTGACAAGCCTCGCAGTTGTCACAACGGCAAAGACAGTGAAGTATCAGACCTTCGAGGAAGACGCCCCGGGCACAGTCATCGGTAACTTGGCCAAGGACATCTCTTCCGCCTCCTCGTATTCTTCCGCGGGGTCCCGGTCCAGTTTCAGGATGATGAAACAGTTCAACTCATCTTTCATCCGTCTGAGGGAGAGCGACGGGCAGCTGAGCATCGGGGAGAGGATAGACAGGGAGCGCATCTGCAAACACACCCTGCAATGCCTCATTTCTTTCGACGTGATAAGTTTCTCCAAGGAGCAGTTCAAGCTCATCCACGTCGAGGTGGAGGTCAAGGACATCAACGACAATTCCCCCGCGTTCCCTCGCAAAGAGTCAACTATGGACATCTCTGAAAATACTGCCGTGGGGACTCGCATCCCTCTGGACTTTGCCGTGGATGATGATGTTGGCGTGAACTACATTCAAAGCTATCAAATCTCAGTTAACAGCCACTTTTCAATCGACGTGCTTAGCAGGGCCGACGGGGTTAAATATGCAGAGCTGGTGCTCATGAAGGAGTTGGACCGGGAGACTCAGGCTTCCTACGCGCTGGAACTGGTCGCTATGGATGGCGGGAACCCGTCCCGCTCTGGCACCACCCGCGTCAACATCAAGGTGAAAGATTACAATGACAATAGCCCCGTCTTTGATCGGAACAGCGTCTCTGTGGACTTGCCGGAAGACGCCCCAGTGGGCACCTTGCTGCTGGACTTGAATGCAGAAGACCCAGACGAAGGGCTGAATGGCGAGGTGGTGTATGGCTTCGGGAACCAGGTGCCCCTAGAGATCCGCCAACTCTTCAGAGTGGACAGAAAAAGCGGCAGGCTCACCTTGGAAAGCCCAATCGACTTTGAAAGTAAGAACACGTACGAGTTTGATGTCCAGGCCGCTGACTTAGGTCCAAATCCCAGTCCGGCCATATGTAAAATCGTTGTTCAGGTGCAAGATGTTAATGACAATGCGCCAGAGATTTCCATCACACCCATGACATCAATCACTGCGGGAATAGCCTATATAACAGAGGCGGCGGCCAGGGAGAGTTTTGTGGCTCTGGTCAGTACCTCGGACAGAGATTCCGGAGCCAATGGGCAAGTGCACTGCACCCTCTATGGACACGATCACTTCAGACTGCAGCAAGCCTATGAGGACAGCTTCATGATCGTGAGCACCAGCCCGTTAGACCGGGAGAAAATTCCTGAATATAATCTGACGGTGGTGGCTGAGGACCTGGGTTCTCCTCCCTTCAGAACCATCACCCAGTACACCATCCGCCTAACGGATGAGAACGACAACGCTCCGGTGTTCAGCAAGCCTGTGTACGAGGTGGCCGTGGTAGAGAACAACGCGCCTGGCGCCTACATCATCACAGTGGTGGCCCGGGACATGGACTTGGGGCCAAACGGAAAGGTCACCTACAAACTGGCAGACACCTACTTCATGGGCTCTCCTATTTCCACATTCGTCTCGCTGGACCCCGCCAGTGGGTCTCTCTACGCACTGCGAAGCTTCAACTACGAGGTGATGAAGCAACTGGAGCTCCGAATCACAGCTAGCGATGGCGGCTCCCCTCCCCTCTCTGGGAGCGCGACTGTTTTCCTGAGGGTCGTGGACCAGAATGACAACGCACCGGCCATCACCCACCCGGTGCTCAACAACGGCTCTGCCGAGGTCCTCCTGCCTCGGGACGCGCCGAGCGGCTACGTCGTCACGCGGGTGGAGGCGCAGGACGCAGATGAGGGCGTCAACTCAGAGTTTTCCTTCGGGTTGGCTACCAGTGAACCCTCCGTCTTCTCTGTCAACAAAGTCACGGGGGACATCTACCTGAACCGGGTGCTCAGCCACGACGTGGACGATACCTTGAGCGTCACCGTGACGGTGAGCGACAATGGCAGGCCCGCCCTCACCTCCACCGCCACGCTGCACTTCCTCATCATCGCCGGCTCCCCGCCGAGCGACCGTACCGTGTACCAGGCAGGCGGCGGGGGTGTGGTGTCCGCCCAGTGGGACCTGTCCGTGGTCATCATCGTCGTCTTGGCAGGGAGCTGCACCCTCCTGCTGCTCGCCATCATCCTCATCGCCACCACCTGCAACCGCCACAGAGCGGACAAGAGCGGTGAGGACAGCGACTCTTATGGGGAGAAAGGCACGCTGGAGCGGGGCAGGAACCACGTGGCCGGAAACCCGCTCCTACCTTTGCACGGGGCTGCGGGGGCGCCGGGCTTTGAGGGACACTCGTACAGCAGCCAGGCCCACGCCGGAGGAAACGACATGTGCTCGGCCTCGGAGGACGGTAGCGAAGTCCCCTGCGTTTACGACTCTGACACAAACAACAAACCAAGGGGGAATAAACTTGAGGTGAGTGCAGCTTTTGGGACATGTAGTGTAGGAGAATCACAATTGATGCTTCCTGGGTTATTGAACCCTAAATTGCCCTTTGAATGCAAATGTTTGATTGTCTGTTCATGTGAGTCTATTCCAATGAAGAAGGATAGGTGACAGGACTGTCACAAAACTAAAATGACTTTGTTGAGTTTGCCGTATTAGAAATGAATTAAAGGATTGCTCTCTCAAAATTTTTAAATAATAATTAAATGGTGCAGCTAAGTCCCATAAGACTGTGGCCCACCGTGTATTGCCCTCTTTGCCAGATTGCCAGTCCAGCCCTGACACCAGCTCACCTGCAATCCTAGTGAGATTAAAAAATTGATGCATGATTGCATAATTGAACACTCTTTTCTGTTTCATTTGCAGGGTTATTCGACATTGCCAGGCTACGGGAATGGAAAAGAGGCTGTGAGGCCAATCACCATCTGGAAGGGCAACTCTTACACCACCATCTCTGCCAGGGACCCTGCGTTCAGTGGCAAAGACAGTGGCAAGGGGGACAGTGACTTCAATGACAGTGACAGTGATATGAGCGGAGATACTGGCTTGAAGAAAGATGGCACATCTGTTCCCCCAATGGGTGGCCAAAATGGTAAGGCTCTGAAAGGAAAGGGGTCAACTCAACCTCAAGGTTTCTCTTTATTTGTCTTCCTAAGGAGAAATGTGTCTCAGTTGCAACTATGAATTACAAATAAATAAATAAAGATCAGCAACACATATAAATACCATGTACAAAGTATCAGTAGTTCATTTTTACAGTTCACTTGGGCCCCTATAAGATTTTAAGCTTCATGTTGTGTGGCTTGATGGCATTATAAGAATTTGCATTTTAATTATTTATGTATTTATTTATTTATTTTAGCATTGTGGGCTTGCACCAGTGAGTGTAAGGTTCTGGGTCATTCGGATCGCTGCTGGAGCCCCTCAGCTGTGAGAGCCAATGCTGCCCCTTCACCCGCCCCGACTGTCTCCTCCTTCAGCAGCCACTCCAAGACAGCCTCCTTGCCTCGGGACCCCCACCGCAGGGACAACTATTACCAAGCGCACATCCCCAAAACTGTGGGCCTGCAGAGCGTGTACGAGAAGGTGCTGGACAGGGAGTACGATTATGTGATGATCACCCCCCCAAGGCCTGCTAGGGTCCAGGAGGTCTGCAGTGATGTAACTATTCCTGTGTACACCCCCAGTCCGACAAACTGCGACAAAAACGATGCCTGAAGAGACTGTGCACATTTGCTCTCACAGAAATATATTATATTCCAAAAATATTTAATTTATGTTCCCCTGAAATGAGAATTGTAAATAGATATGTGTGAGCATATATACTCCCCACGTTTGTGCATCTTTGTCTAATGTAATGAAAAAGCAGAGTCAATCACTTTCAAATTTTCTTCTTTGACATGAACTGTATTATATGCAAGTTTTGTACATTCAGAGGATTTATTTTTGATAAAAGCCATAATTAAAGGTAAATACAGATCTTTAAGCATGCTTCTATTTAAATTGTTTGCATACTGTTTGGCTGGAGGGCTCAAACATGAATCAAATTGATATTGACGTTTGAAATGTTCTGAATGTAATATTATGTAATTGTACAGATTTTGTATGATCACACTTTTTGGAGAGAAAATAAACTTTCAAATAAAGCACTAAAACGTGTTTCTTGGAGTGTTGTTTTTTTAGAAAGTGAAGAATGGTAAACAAAGACCGACAGGTGTCGCTGTTATAGCAGTAGAAGACGTCCTTGCATCACACCGAAGGTCACTGCTTGTGTGTTAATATAATAATAGGTTGGTGTCAACAAATCATTGTCACGAGTAACGACCACAACCCGTGATTGATTTGCCATTCGGATTCACCTCGTAAATTAAATTAAATACCCGTTGTGGTCATATGAATGAATCATAAACCAATGAAGTACAATGAAGCCATCTACTCTGTCAAATTCTGTACTTCAAATGTGACCAAATATTTTAATCTGTTTCTAAATAATCCACTATTAAAATCTCCCTACTTGCTGCTAATAGAAAAACATCGCATTAGTTACCGACCAATCTTTTTACAGATTTAAAAAAAAAAGTTTTATACAAACGTTTTGACTGATATTGCATCTATATTGCATCTATGTTTTATTGTTGCGATAGAAAATGGCTTATATTTGGAAATCACTTTGTCCACATTGCACAACAGAAGCATCGTAAGAGCCTCTTGTGTAAGTACCATCGAGGGTGGAATCAGAATCGCGAAATACTTGTCATTTCAATTCGTTATTCAATTAGGCTGATCATTGACGTTGCAAATAAAACTAAAATAAATGTTAACATATAAACATATCGAATATATGCCGATTTTGAAGACGATCCAACTGCGCGTTTTTTTTGGGGGCGGGTGGACTCCCCTCCACCTCCTCCCCCTCAGAGAGAGCGATAGAAACATAGTGAGAGGGGGCCATTGAGCAAGTGTTCCGGGGATCCTCAGGTGTTTGGCTCCAGTCATGGCCGGGAACACCGAGAAAATACCGATCGCCTCGGCAGGACCGGAGGACCTGCAGCAGTTCATGCCTCCAGTAAGAGTTTCAGACTAAAATATTTACAATTCGGCATCATGGAGACACTTTCAAATGTATCCCCGTCATGACTGAGTTGTTTGGCGCATTTTGGCTGGTTTTGCAGGCGTACTCCACCGTGGCGGTGAAACCTGCAGCCACCGGACGCTTGCTCAAGGCTGGGATCGCGGTGCTCATCGCCGGGGCCCTGTTGCTCCTCCTTGGGGCCGTTGGAGCGTTCTTCTTCTGGAACAACAATGAAAAACACGTAAGACTGTTGTTCATTTGGATTCAGGCGTGTGCAGTGATGAGGCACTTAAATGGTACATTAAGTCTGTTAATGTCCCAAGTCTGGTCTTCCAGACAAATCCATTCGTTTTCTGTAGCAGAAGTAGAAGTTTCGTTTTAAACGTTTCTAGGCACACGCAACAAAAATTTGCAAAAATAGCCATTTGAACTGGGCCCAAACTGAAGGCTTTTGGGGGTCGACTTCAAACCTAAGGCTGTTTTTTGCTGCGTAAAAAAAAAATAAAAAAAACAACACTTGGATCTAAGTTAAACAAGACATGTTCCACCAGTGACTGCATGAATAGAACCCTTGTTTATATGTGGAGGATTTTGGAAGGGGGGTGGAGTGGGGGGCTTCTCTGGTCCGGCTGATGCTCCAGGGGCAAGAGGTGTGCGAGAGAAGCGCGTCGAAGTGCAGTTTTCTACCTGTTTTGATGGTCCAAACCTTAATTACATGGAAAAAAAGTGCCGTATGATGGAAATCAATTGATTCTGTCTGACCTGAGCTGAAAAACAAAAAACAAATAAACAACTGTGTTTGGAGTTTGGACACTTGATATATTCCAAAATATTGATTTTTTTTTCCCACTTTACTTGAAGGAAAATATATGAAAATGAATCCAGCGGTACCTGTGGGTAAGGAGTAGAAATCGAGTATACCCAATGGCTACTCTAATTTAATTGTCATGCCATTATGTGCCCCCAATCAACCCAGTAGTTTTTCAAACTGGGGTTGTGGGTACAACCCTTGGGCACCGGGACGCAGGGCTCCAATAAACACTTATTGATAATACATGATAGAATAATAAGTTAAGTGTTGATTCCATTAGTAAACGGTGGGTCCATTTAAATGTATATTTAAATTTACAATTCAACTTTCAGTAGACACACACACATCACAGCCATTTTTCGAAATGGCATTTTCCTCTTACTTTATAGATTCATATAAACCAAAAAACTAGAGAGTAAAGCTTTTTGCAATTGTTGATTGTAAAGCAACAACTCTTTTTTTTTTTTTTTAACAGTCAATGCAAGAACATATACATTTAGTCAGGACACTCCCAGTCACTTTATAAAAACAAGCTAACATTAGCTCCTCCCCCAAATACAGGGATCTACAAACAAGAACTGTGCCACAGTTCTTGTCACAAAGCAAATTCCCCATACAAATATAAATAATTTACACATGTAATGCCAGTGGAAAATAGTTTCACTTGATTTTCTTGCAGAGTGCGTGAAATTGCCCTAACCATCTACTTGGGATAGTAAAATGAAGCTTCATGAAGCATCCTTTCAATGGAGAGCTAACACAAAGGCTAGTGCATTGGAACTTTATTAAAATTTTAATTAGACTTTAAACCAAGAGAGCCATAGCGAGGAGTATTCACAAGTGCTTTGTGACACTCCACCCCCCCGCCCCCCCCCCCCCAAAAAAAAAAATGTGAAAGAGGATTAGGGATATCACTTTCATACCTCACATGCCAGTGTGTGTGTGTGTATGTAGGTCTACAATGTCCACTACAGCATGAGCATCAACGGCAAAGTGGAAGAGGGCACGATGGAGATCGACACAGAGAACAACATGGAAAAGTTCAGCACAGGCAGCGGGGCGGATGAGGCCGTGGAGGTCCACGATTTTGAGATCGTAAGTGAGCAAACACCCCGGGGCGACAGTGTGTTGAAATAACACCAAAACACTGTTTTATCGAACATGAACTGATTTTCAGTACCAGCAACCAAGCATCACGTGTCCGGACCTTTTTCCGTAAATTTGTCTTTATTTAGCTCCTGAGGACATTACATGCACTTATAAATTCTCTAATCATCATTTATCTTGGACTGGTGCTTGATTTAATGCTGATGATGTACAGTGTGGCTGTAGTCATCCACGGGGAACACACGAAGGAGTCCAACCATCATTTTGGTTTTTTTTTTAACCACAGGGAATCACTGGGATCCGGTTTTCAGGGGGTGAGAAGTGCTTTATCAAGACCCAAGTGAAAGCCCGCTTGCCTGACGTGGCGGATCTCGACAAGGACTCGATGACCTTTGACCTGGTGGGTTTGGTCTTTCCGTGAATGCTTCTGAGTTAAGTGTTCTATTCAGGTAGTTGAACAAGTTTCGTGGACATTTTAGAAGAGGATTTTGACAATGCTTTGTCTGCCAGTCTGCTGGAAAGCAATACAGAGAAAACAAATTATGCAGGATATTTTTGCAACATATGTGCATGCAAGCGCGTTATAGTGAAATTTAATTCCTAGCGAGGCCTGGGGGATTTAGAAAAATAATTCAAACTGGAAGTAAATAAAAGACATGAAGACTTATACAATGTTTTAAGCCACCAAGAAAAATTGTGTCTGCATGTTATTGATAAGTTAAATTAATAATGATTCTAGGCAAAGTCAATCAATGTCTTCTTTGAGCTACAATCACACCTTAATATCTCCCACTAGTAAATTTGAATTGATGCTGAAATTCCGCCCCACATCTATAGTTTGAAAAGTTTAGCCTTGATGAATTGGGCAAGATTAATCTTATCCCATACTTAGGGTGATTGTTAAGCAATTGCTGAAATACAACAGAAGGTCGTTCAGTTTCCATCTGCAGGGGAACAAAATGCAGCGGATTTAGTGGTAACGAACAAAGATTTCCTGTCAGTATATTGTATGCGAGCACACACACGCACACACACAAATGTGTCACTGTGATTGTTCAACTGAAGCTGTCTGATAATTAAAATCATTTAATTCCCCATAAGCTTCACATCCACATAAATCCACATCACCGCAATTGCCTTCATAAACACACACACACTGACACACGCATGCGCTCCTACACACACAAGTCATTACCACGCAAGACTGTTCTTATTGCCTTTCTCTGCGTCATAAACGATCATTTATTTCACATTTGCGCTTTTGTGCTTGATTGTGTTACCGTCTCTCTTTGCCTTCAAAATGATCATTGTGCTTCGTGTGTGTGTGTGTGTGTGTGTGTGTGTAAACAGGGAGATGTTCTAATGGTTGCTGCAGGCTTGTCATTTACTGTAATTTAGAGTGATGGCATAGTGCATATGGGTTAGACACACACGCACAAAGCCCTGCCAGAGAGAATGGGTCAAACAAACTCTTATTAGTTGTGCAGTGGAGAAGGGCCCCCGCCTTTTATTTTCCCCTCTGGCAAGTCATTTGTGCTGGACAAAATAAAAGACAGAAGTAGGTCTGCCAGGTTCGATCCCCAGCAACAAATGCCTCAGAGTAAGAACCACTTCCACCTTCGGGGATGTAAATACAGTATGAATGTTTGCGGTCTACAAACCTCATTAATTTATCAATCAGTTCAATCTTTTCCCTCCCTGCAGATGTTGATGAGTTCCGACATCATGTATTCCGCTAAATATGGTGCAAATAGGATCGGCAGACTCGAGCCCCAGGGGCCCCCCCGCTTGATTTCTTGTTCCGATGGGCTGGGACGCTCGTCGAAAAGGCTAACACGATAAATCACGCGAGCTATATTTCTGTTTTCGCTAGGAGGACGAGGTGATGCCGGCCAAGTTTGAGGATGACCTCGTATGGGTGGCGGCCGGTGCGCCTCTCTCCGACTCCGCCTTCCTCAGTGACAAGATTAAAGATTTGTGTGGAGATCTGCCCATCTTCTGGCTCCGTCCAACTTATTCTACCAGTAAGCAATCGCACAGCTCAATACATTAAAGATTAGCATAAAAAGTAGATGAATTTGATTATCCAATGCTACTGTGTATAGACAAACAACTTGAGACATCGAACCATGAAACCTAAGGCAATTTGCATCAGCTGTCTGTTAGAACAGAAGTAATGTGCCAAGCACTGTTACATTAATGTAGACACGCAATGGTCCAAACAATTATATATTTATTCCGCATAATCGCTTGTTCATCAGTCTATGCCACCAACATATAGTGACAGGTAGGACATTGAAATGCTCTTTCACTGTAAAAGGTACAATAACTTGTGTATCCATATTTAAATTAAAGATAGATTTTGTGTTGCAGGTTTTTGTAAAGCTTGCATGTGCCTTGGCGCCAAACATATAGCTGGCAGATTGCTCTGTGTTCGTTACAAAACAAACAATTTGATGTGTTTTTTATCAAGGCCCAGTGGTACGCTAACTTACACGTGCCAAAACATATGCGTGGCGAGCAAAGCCTTAGGTTATGAAAGATTTAAGGATACTGCTCAGGTGAAGTGAAAAAACACGCAAGCTGCATGGAGCAGATGCTAAAATTTCAGTGTTCACTGTCTGTCTGTCTGTCTGTCTGTCTGTCTGTCTGTCTGTCTGTCTGTCTGTCTGTCTGTCTCCCTAGCTAGCTACACCTAACATCTGTAAGCTAGCTAGTTAGCTAGCTCATTTAAACCATGTGTCCCAAGTAAGCAAGCCAGTTCCATTGTTTTGCCTTGTTTTTACGTAGATTGTGTTCTAATGTGCATCTTTTTTTTTCCTACAGTCAGCAAACCAATTGTGAAGCTGTCATTGTTATGATATCTGGCTTCGACGTATAAGTGTAGTCAGTCAAACCAAAAACAAACAAACAAACTAAAAATCATGAACAAAAGTGCTTGCTTTCAATGATCGATAGCTGTGTGGATAGTAACATTTAGCTAAAAACACAACCACTGGTCACCAAAGCGTTTCAATTTGTTATAGTTTCTGTTGAGAATTTATTGCATATATTATATTCAGCAAAAGTTTAGTGGACGCCTCTGTCCTAAGCTAAATATCTTCTCGCAATCTCGCTATATATAAAATTACCTATTACATATCTACACACTGTAGTTATAAAGCACCTAACAGTCTAAAATGTAGTTCCAAAAAAATAGCGCCTCCGAGCCTTAGTTTTAAAGTGTTGAAAGACAACTTTGTTCTCCCCATGATTTCAAAACTTCCACAAGTTTGCGACCAGACAGCGTCCTGCAGCATCGCCATTTTGTTCTGTAAAGTTTGTGATGTCGTACAGGCGGACAAAGTAAGACGGGGGCCGCCCCCCGCCGCCGCCGTCAGGCACCCTTGGATGAGGAAGAAGAGGACGTGGAGGCAGAGTTCAACCCGGAGAACCCCTATCAGGTGAATCACACAAACGGAGGTGCAAATTCTTCCCCTTTTGCCTCGCCACAACTGTCCGCTCGGATCTACATTGTACCTGAGGAGGCTTTGTAGGAGGAGAGTTTCTCACAGCAGCAGATGCCGAGGTCACGGCGGAGGGCCGCGGATTGTCGCTGCAAATCTGAGCGTGTCCATTTGTTTCCCTATGTGAGGGGCTCTTTAGGACAACTTTCCTTTCAGCGGCAAGGCTCTATGAATAATTCCAGACACTCCCCTCCTCTGGCCTCACACAGATTCCATACACACACACGGTCACCCCTGCCCTTCCTTGATCCATACACGCATCTTTGTCCCTTCCACGCACAGCTCTCTCTCTCTCTCTCTCTCTCTTCTTAATCCTCTTTCTTACCCAGCAGAGTAAACCGCCTCCTCATTCCTTTGAACCTGGGGTAAACAGAAAGCGGTTTGAACCCTACGTGCTAAGAAAAAGGAAATATTTCACAACAAAGAGAGCAAGATAGCGAGTAGGTGAATGATTAAAATCAGGGGTGCGCATAATTTTTTTGGTGGGTTACTCACATGAGTATCAGAACGTAGTGTTTGGTACGCACCCTTTCTTTCATGAAAACGTCTTCCTCAGTGTCATTCTCAGTGTCGCTCCCACATTAGGCGCACTGTCTGCGCACACAGCAACGGCATATTATTCAAGTTTGCGTTCTCGAAAGGTTTCACAAATCCATCAGTTTGTGCAGTTCTTCCACGACTCAGTTTAATGATTCCAAGGAAGTCTGAGGTAAATGCTCTAAAGTCGCTGTAGAGCAGGGGTAGGGAACTCCGGTTCCTCAAGAGCCATATCCTGAACTGTTTTTGATGTGTCTCACTTTCGACACACCTGGTTGAGATGATTATGATTATTTGAACCAGGTGTCAAAGACGAGGGAGACATGGAAAATAGGCAGGATATGACTCTTGAGGAACCGGCGTTCCCTACCCCAGCTGTAGAGTGACAACGTAAATGATCTCATTCACTCCTCCACAGAATTGAAAGGCAGTCCTGATAACCAGTCCAAGATGCTATAGTAAATTAATAAATGTCCTCAGAATAGGAAGAAATGGGACACGGATGCTTAGCTTTATGAATAGCGAGGAGAGAACTGTTACACAGAATCTGCGTTGTTTCTGCAGATTGTCTCGAAGAGGGCGATTAGCTATTGCTTCTCGACTAGCTTGTTTGTTAGCAATAGCGGACCACTGAAAAAATTCCACTTTGTATCAAGCACACCTGTTTTGTCTGCTAGCTGAGGACACGAGCGGTAAAACTTGCACCACATTTATGTGTGTTTGAAGCCACGGCGCATCTTGGAGACACTTTTCAAAAGAAAAAAGAAAAACATTTGTTCAGCTCAGGCTCGGTTGTCATGGATGAAAGTTAGGTAGGCACGCAGATGCGCAAAGTGAAGCAAGCGTCGATGCGCATCAGTGATTTCTGTCTCGCATCTGCGTACCACAATTGTGAGAAACTGAACAATGGGAGCAATATTTTTCCTACGTATACTGCATAACTATCGATCTCTCCGTGTGTTTTGTATGCACAGCAGCCAATGAACCACCCACTGATATCAGTCCTCCGCCTCTTCTCAGAATAACCTTGAGGGGGAGGATACCATGAGCATTGACCCCAGGTTGGACCACGAGGGCGTTTGCTGCAGAGAGTGCCGTCGCAGTTACACCCATTGCCAGAGGATCTGCGAGCCGCTGGGGGGCTACCACCCCTGGCCGTACCATTACAGAGGCTGCAGAGTGGCCTGTAGGGTGATCATGCCTTGTAACTGGTGGGTGGCACGTATTCTGGGTATTGTGTAAATGCACCCACCCGCAACATGGCATAGAGATGGCAGGTGGGAGGGACTGGGGCTTGATTTGGGGAACGGGAAGGCGATAACCAACAAAATGATGGCCGTTTTTTGGGTTTGCATGTAGGTACTATAGGTAGCATTCCGTCTAAGCAGATATTCGGGCGTAAGTAGGCATATGATAGGTCCATGAGTAAAGGTGCAAATATTTAAAAGGTAAAAATAAGAAACATTTTAGGATTCAATATATAACCATAAGGGTTGATTCTAGATAATATTTTAAAATGTCATTTATTTAGCTATAGTCAAAGCATATATTCCTTCCAAATGAATGTAAATAAATGTAAAGGGTGCAACATTCTACTATCTGCTGTCAGCATGCTTTTTAAAATTCTCATCAGTCCTGTGAGAAATAGTTCTGACCTCCGTGTTTTTCCCCCAAGATACCGTAAGCTGAGGGACTCAGCTTCTTAGGTTGAGGGATTCAAATGTCTTTTGGCTGCATTGGGAGGCAATTTCAAAGTGCAATATCACAGAATAAACATTTTTGGTGTTTATTAAGAATTAGCTAATTATTTCATCATGCATATTGGTCTCCTGGGATGGATGATATACGCCCAGTGCTGCGTCACAATAAAAGCACATTGTGGTTTTGTGAGCTGCTCCGAAAGGACACACTGTGACAAGTTTCCCCAGTTATTTAATGCCACAGTTGCATCTCCTGGAACTCTTTAATGAGACTAAAGAGACTGTAGCCGTCATGCTAGCAGATCTTACGATGCAAAATTCTTAGCTCCTTTTGATGTCACAGCGACGCCTCAAGCTGGGGTCGAGGGTAAGGATGAGGGCGGCGAGTCCGCGTAGGCGTCGACTACCCTGAATGAATATGCTTTGTGTGTGTGTATTAAGTCTAAGACTCGAGCCACAAATAAGCATTTGATCGTCTCTGGAGATGAAAGATGTGTGAAGCATTTACCGCGTGGCTGAGTATGAGTGGCTCGGTGAGACGGTTTGGTGGCTGATCCATATTTATGCTCTTGTGACACAAGACACCCGCTAAAGGTTGCAGCTCTTGAGTGTGTGCGCTCGAGGAACTGAGGCCTTTGCTCCCTCATCCCGGTGTGGAAGTCACCCTTTCTCCTCAAGGCTGAACAAACAAGGCAACTGGCATTTCAAGATGATACCAACCTAAGCGGGATATAGAAACTAAATCCTCCAGCTTCAGGACATATCTGAAGCATCCTTTCCTCATATCAGTAATGCCACATTTCATCCCTACCAGCATATAAACACAACTTGGCTCCCTGCCGTCCTATATTGCTGTTCTTTGGGCTGACAAACCCCCTCGCCCCCACGAGGCTTTCAACCTGTCCGAAACAATTGTCAAGAGACAAAAAAGATGTGACAGCGTTAGTGAGACAAACAAGAAACCTTTAATTTAGACCTTGTATTGAATCACATTGATGCACCAAGTGGCGTAGGCCCACTTACTGCTGCTGTGATAGCTTACTGAGCACGGGTGCAAACGCAATGAAAACACTTCCTAAGTTATCTTTTAAAACATCTTAATACCGCTTTTTAACTTTACATTTTCATACAAATGTTGATTACAAGTAGTGATTAAGGCCTTTATTACAGAAGCCCACTGATTGTAAAGCTAAATTAGATGTTTTATGTAAATTTCCTTCTCAGGCCTTAATTAGGACTGAACGATTAATTGAATTTGCACTATAATAGCAATTTGATGAAACACTTTGCTTAATGGGGCATAAAACACACGTTTCAGTGAAAACTGAACAAAGGCTTTGTAACCTTGGCAACGCAAGATGGCTGCTTTGACCAGTATTGAGAGGCAGTCTGATGTCCAGGATTTTATTTTTTTGACGTGTTGAGAGTGTGCTTTCAAGACATTCATATTTACATTATGGTTCATTTGTCCATCTCTTGGTATCCTATAAAGTACAATACAACTGATATTGCATTGTAAAAGATTAGTCACTTGGGCATTGACAAATACTCAAAAAAATCAAAAAGAAAAAAAAAATGAGGGGAAAAAGACAGCAATTATATTCCAAAAGTTCAGCTTCATTCATAATAATATGCCATAGTTCAAATCCTTCTAAAGTTTGTGACCATGAGTGGTTTGGAGGATGAGGAGGATGAGGATGATGAGGATGAAAAACCCTACAGATACCTACACAAGCCAGTTTGGTACATTTTAGTAAAGCAAAGCATATTTCGTTACAGGCTGGATTATGACAGTTGCCCAAACTGTTACTGCCTTTAATGACATATAATGTAATAATGAACCAATATAAAGGAAAGAAGAATGCAGTTTTGTTTTTTTTGTAATGGACATGCCACATGACAAGCAGAAGAAACAAATGCTGGTTGTTCAGTATGAAGCAATGTCCACAAGTATTTTTGACAAGTGCAAGTTAAAAAGTTTCGCCTCTACACTTGTACAAATGATCTAGAATGATTGGAACCACCTTTTGTCTTCACCAGGAAGAAAGCCTGCTCTGCCATTGACTATACATCCAATGATTTGTCTTCCAAAATGCCTACTATTGCTTACATTAAATCATAGGTCTTAAAATACTTGTGGATCTAACTGTGTATATCTTAAACAACCATCTCAATCAATATCACCATAAGGTGCATTTGAGAATATTTTAGCTGCCAAACTTAGAACAAAAAAAAAGAAGGATTCTGTTATAGGATGGACTTCTTTGGTATATGTTTAATGAACAAATGATGCAGTCACTGAGCAAGATTCATGTCTCGAGCTGTATGTTAAATTCAGCTGTGCTTTGAGATGCGAGGGACTCGCTTTAAGTGTCTGTCATTCAGAGTATTTTCTTTGCTATGACTTCTGAGTATATTCTTCAAATACCGCACGGTATAGTGGCAATGAACGATAGTCCCTTCAGAATAAGCAGCACCTTGGAAAATAAAGCAACTCTCAACAAAAGTTAACTGTCAAACCCAAGATAAATGAAGATTAAAATGTGTATTTAAAATGAGCCAAAAATCACATTGCTTAGCCTTTAGTCTATTATCAAATTGTTAATGCTAAAATGCAATGAGAAAAATAATGTAAAACCTCTTCCAAAACTATATACTTCAAAATTTGCAATATTTTTTTATTTGGAAAGCTCAACCTAATTAAAATAAGATTAAAAATTAAGTTTTAACTGCTCTGGCCGTAAAATTGTTAATGTCGTTTCCAATCATTTCAGTGAGCAACGATGATTTGAGATATGAGTGACTTGTGTTACATCATGATCACGGAATAAAATAAACTCACCAAAAGCAACATTATTAACTTCTGAAAAGATTTTATATCAATTGATGTTACACTATTGCAGAAATATTCAGCTGATATGACACCAATGGTGTATTTTAGAACTAGCTAATATGATCATGAACGATGTTAATATTTATTGTCATCGATCCACTGTTTAGGCCTCTATTTATGACAAAATACTGTAGATGTCACAAAAAAGGAGTTTCACCAAAATGACAGGCTAGCCAGCAATTTTCAGGAGCATGCAAAATGTTCAATATGAAAATAGAACAAACATGATTTTTTTTTTAATCAAAAGAACTTATTGGAGACACTGAAACCATTAAAAAAAAAAAAAAAGAAGTAATAATTGACGCGCAATTTTACCAAAACATGATAGTCGTCAACAGAGCGGTGTGTGGGGACACGGCAATATATTAAAAAAAAAAAGAAAAAAAGATTCAGATTATTACCTTTATATTGGTATTTTTTTTAACCCAAAGGCACTTTATAGTGATATTGATTTGCCTTTTCCCAACCGCATAGTGGTGAGCTGAGCTGAAATGAACTGTACTAGTGCTGAAAAGAGTTGCTTGAGTGAATACGGCACAGCTCCGAAAGACCGTGCAAGGCAGAAAGCGTGAAGTTTCGAAACCCCCTGCTGAACTTCGACAGGGTTAGGTAGAGAACGATCAGGTCAAACTGAGAGGGAGGAAAATGAAAGGAGGCGGCGGGGGTGGGGGGTGGGGTGGGAGGGAGCCATTCAATTCTTCCTCAGCTCAACATCATCGGGTGGGCTTGCTTCCACTTTTCTCTTGCCCACATCTTTCCAGTTGGTGCTCAGGACTGTGCCGTTTGACTCTGTCTGCGCAGGCAAATGGGGAAAAAAAAAAAAACATCACTCCATGCATTGAAATGGAGCCACTATTTCATTAGCAGTCCAGTTATGCAACACCTCTCCGCTTCAAAATGCTTACATACTAAATTAGTTGACGACAGCAGTACTAGCTTTATTCATTAAAAAAAACACACACACACACACACACACACACTTTTGCAGGCTTAACCCGACTCACAAGATTCAGATGACTGACAGTCAGCACTTTACGCTGACGATCTGACTTAAGGGAGAAAAGTTTGTGCACCTCGTGCACAAGAAAATACTTTTTCCACCCCACTACTTGAAAACCACTAATACCAAATTCCTGTTTTAGCTGTCATTACAACATTGGTATATCTTTCACCATCTCGCAAGGGTTTATTAAAGAAACACAATCATCTGTGTTATGAGCAAGTGCAAAGTCCTGCAGCAAATCAGAGTAGTCAAGCAAAAACAAGCCATTAAAAAAAAAAAAAAAAAACAGTGCTAAGGCAAATGCTGCACTGTAACAAGAACTGTCTGCAACAAGGAGCAGTTAGCATCACATGTCAATTGTTTTATATAATCCTAAGACATTGGAAAAAAAAAACCGGCAGTTGAAAAAAAGCCAATTAAAACAAACAACTGTGCTTTTTGCAATGGGAGCTGCTCACTCTCTGGGAGGAATACCTTATCACCTTGTCGTGACCATACTTCTGGAGGAACTTCAAAATAAAAAGTTGTTTGTGTCATACATTACCTGTTATGTTACTTTCTTTTGAAACATCCGACTGGTCAGATGACAACATTTGGCTGTTGACCTGCCGGTCTTACGCTTCCACCGGGTGAAAGGCAGCACAGTGTTCCCATCTATTTCATTGCACTTCTGGCCCAAATCTCATCCAATCACTATAACCTTCTGCCAATAAATGTGTCTGTTCTGCCTGGAACGTTTTAATCTTTCCATTGTGAAATCATTGCCAAATTCAAAATCATTAGGTATCATAGGTCATTATAACCCATATTATGAACATTTATTTTTCAATATATTCGCTATCTAGGGCTAAACATTTGCTTCAGTGTAGAAGAAAAATTGATGCTTAAAAGATGCTTAGAACTTTTCAAATATCCCTCAAAGAACACATGAAATTTTGATGGAAACACGAGGGTGGACTTTGCAACATGTCATTCGTGTGCGATGTGACGTCGCAGTTTTCTAGGTAGGTCATTAATTTGTGCTGTCCATCCATCATACAATGAATATTGTCACATCCATGTATGTACTAATCAAAATACTCGTGCCGTTTGACGAGATTAAATCTTCACCATTTAGTGTTTTCACTACCCTTACTTTGTATCACATGACCTTGATGGTTCTCTTTGGCGGTTCCACTGTATTTTGCCTTGATGTAATTTTACAATACATTTTCATGATTCAGTTTTGTGCTCTTGTAACAGTGCATTACTTTATACTAAAGCCTAAAACATTCTGATGAGACCAGACTCCATTCAAGGAATCATGTTACACTGCAAATTCTCTACTGGCATGGACTAAAAATTATTAATATTTGCGTAAATGAGAAAGGAGCTAACATTATTGGGGATGGGTTGATTTATTTATTTATTTTTCCAACTACTAGTTTGCTACTTGTGGCTCAAGTACCTCCAAAGCACTTGAAGGCCCGCAAGGGCCACGGAATCATACTCACAAAAGACTTATTCATGGCGCGCTTGATTTCGTCCGAGCCATCGGCATAGATTTGCTGGAAGAGCTGGTTAAGCGCCGCGTCACCCTCCAACTTCTCGTTCTTTTCCTCCTCGTTAATGTCCACCACCATCTTGTCCCATTTGCAGCTGTTGTGAGCTGAAGTCGGGTACTGATCTGTTAACAACAGCCGGTTAAGGTGATGTACAATGTTCATCAATTACTGATTTAAAAAAATAAAAATAAACAGTGGTTCTCAACCTCTTTTCAATGATGTACAAAACATCTGTACAAAACATAACAAAAATAGCATACAAGTAGGGCTGAACGATTCATTGCATTTGCAACACACTGTAATCACAATGTGACAAAAGGCAATATCCTAATCGCAAAAGAGCGGTTTAGATGTCTTGATGCTAGCGGAAAAAAGTGGAGGGGAGCGAAGGGGAGGAGAGGGGCAGACAAGGGCGGCAGGCAGACGATATCATTGCTATAACTAACGCTTGCGCTGTAGCTGCATGTATTTTTTTGCCGAGTTTTGTAGAACAAAGTTTTAGCTTTTTTTGCTTCGCAAGGTAAAAAGAAAAAAAAAAAACATAAACAGCAGCAACTTCACTCGCTAAGTTTTGTTTTATAACGTTGATGTAATAAAGTTTGGTGTTTAAGAATGGTGACGGCAAACGGCGACTCTGTAGCTACATGCGGCTCTTTCATCCTTTTATGCTGAGGCTCTGCGAAAACAAACAATGCTTGGCGTAACAAGTGATGCATTTGAATTGCAGTCAGTACAGTTTGCGCGACTGGGCAATTGGACCACACCTAGGACGTGTTTGGAGCGACGAGACACGAGACGCAACGTAGCCAATCAGCTTCAGAAGTAAAACAGAAAATGTAAATATAGTGCGGCCTTTCAGATTAAAAGCGCACATTTCAAAAGGGGACATAACTAAAAATCCATCCATCACCAATTAAAACGCTTGAAGAATAACTTAGTAGAATATCTAGTATTGACTGATTATGGCAATGAAGATATTCCTAAACTAATCAGCTGTACAAGGTTTTGCCAAGGAGTCATTATAACACAATTTAGCAATAAGTTGTTTCATGTTCAATTAAATGTCTTATTTATTTTTCTTTGCTTTCCATTCAGTTGACAGTAATGGAGTAGTTCGCAGAGTACTATGTTTTTTTACGTTTTTATTCCAGGTGCCCTTTCATCGCATATTCACCAAAGTAGTCATTGCAATATTATTTGTACTTGTACTGTTTATTAAAAAAGCTATCAAGTTATGAGTGTCTTTATCTGGTGTTCTCAAACTTTAAAAACCATTGATTCAGATTTGCTGATATTTGCAGAAAATCTCATGCACCCCCCCTTGAAGTGCCTTCACATTACCCCCTTTGAAAAACGCTGCCTCGAGAAATCAGTCAGTTCCGTGCTTTTTAATGCTTGTTTATATGTTAAACTAGGTATGGTCAATGTTTCATTGCAGAGGGATCACATCATTGGATTTCTACAAGCCTGTATTAACAGATGAATTGAAAGGGTGATGCATGTAATCCAGACTCAGATTTGCATAAATAAAGCACTAAATAAGTAGTAGACATATTGGGGGCAAGTGTGTACCCAAAGCAGTGCGATCTCATAATAAGAGATGTCAGCTCTGGCGTAAAAATGTGACAGTAGTAAACACGAGACAATTTTGAGCCGGTTGAAGGCAATGGATAGTCTGATTGCACCCTTCCGACTTTTCCATCTGTGCACATGCTTGCATAAGCGATTAATCCTTTGGGCAATAAAACGTGGGATAAAATACCAAGTCATATTAAGTCATCAGAACTCTCCTTTTTGTCCACGTTTTAGCCGTCATACTAAGAAAAGACTGTAGGAGAGCTGGACTGCCCACTTTCATTTTAGTTCAGAAAAAGACTTTTGGAGAGAAGGAGGGCGCGGGAGCAAGAGAGAGAAAATGAAGAGGAGGGTTAAGTTAGGAGAAGCTGCCAAGAAAGAAAAGTCAGTAGAGGTGGCACAAATGCAAAAACTATGGACTGACTTGGATTGAAGTGTTTGATGTTGGATTCCTGTCCCTCTCCCTCGAGCTTCTCCCATCTGATGGCATCTGTCTTCTTCATCTTCATCTCCACCTGACAGATGAGGGGCGGTGAGGGGAGGGGTTTGACAAGGGAATGGGAGGGGGGACGAAGAAGGGAGATAACAATGTGTAACAAAATGTTTTTCTTTGGTGCGTGGGGACCAAAATAACACTTCTATTAGAGCGACGTCTCGAAGATACATGACATCTGATCATTATTGAGGCCAGAGAGTGTCTCTGTTCTGAGCCACCGTCGACGCGGGCTTAGTGTGGGTATGCATTTGTGCGTGCGTGTGTGAGAGAGAAAGAGAAAGAGTGAGCGAGGGGGAGAATGAGAGCGAGAACGACACATCGGGGATATGCGGGGGCACAGCTCAATCTCGTACCACACTGACAGACATACTGCACTAACGAGATGCCTGTCAGCCAGAGGGCTAGTGTGAGAGATGGAATGAGCAGTATGTGTGTGTGTGTGTGTGTGTATGGGGGCATTATAGAGCATCTGATCCAAATCATTACACCAGGAAAACATAAGAGAGGAAGAAAACAATGCAGCAAGCCCTTGCATGGACATGCATTTAATGTTAAGCTGCTCTGACAGGACACGTACCAGTGAACACGCAAGCAAGCTAAAGTCCATTGTAACCCCCTCACCCCACACTCCTCGCCACACCATTGCCACCACCCATTAATGACGTGTGTGTCTAATTTGTGCATCTCTGTGCTTGTGCAAAGCAGCGTTGGTTAAGTCAGTGCAATTAGGGAACATTTCTGCTCTGCTGGGCAATGTGCTGTTTCATTTATGAGGGTGCCAGGATTTCAGATGGAACCGGAGGTGAACAAGTAGTGAAGAGGAGGCAGAGTGGCAGAGTGCACAGAAAAAAAAAAAACGACTGCTGCTACCTGACTAATTACCTTGGAGTGTGGCTTTGGTTTGGGTCCATCTAAGGCTCTCAATTTAATATATCAATAAGCAAAACATAACACTTGGGTTCACCAAGTATCACCAGGGCTGTCGGAAGCTGTAGCCTATTTCAGCTTCATTTTTTGAGAGGTCCAGTGAACCCTGAACTGGACTTATATATGGGTTAGCTGAATTAATAAAAGTTTTATGGTCATTTTGATTTTCAGCGTATCTGTTTAAACGAAAAAAAATGTCATATGTGAAAGTCCCGATGTTGGCTTGAACAGAACGCATGTGTCTTTCTGCTCTCCCCGAGTGTGTTTAAAGATGTTTGATTCATTGTACTGTAAAAGTAAAAAAGGAAAAAAAAAATCACATTAAATACATACTTCATTTTAAAAACATAGCTAACACTAAAGGCAAAGTCAAATCCTGATGACATACTGCGAATGTGCTCACCACTGGACACACTTATTACCGGTAGTCATACAAATAGAATCTTGTGGAATTCTGGTGTGCATGCCTTTAGGTCCGTAGTGTGTTATAGGTAGAATCTATTGACGTTAAAAAATTAGACGATCAAAAAAGACAGTTGTAGTTACTTGTTGCTTATTGTTTGGGCTCTCACAGTGGTTGGTTGAAGGTTTTAAAAGACCTACAAAAATAGCTCTACTAATCCTTTTCACTCTGTAATGCTGTTCTCCATTGTAATGTCTAATCTTACAAATATATTAATAACATAACCTTCATGGCTCGGCAAAAATCATCACGTGGTTGAGAGCCGATTTGTGCCTTAACAGGTTGGTCAACGGCCATAAATCACAACAAGTAACAACAAGTGTATAAGAGCATGTTTATATCAGATTTATTTATTTATTTATTTATTTTTTAAAAAGCCTGTTGCCCATTCGAGAAAACTAGCCCATCTGAATATGACACAACTAAAATGAATAACAATTAATATGGAAAAGGCCAGCAAAGGTTACCGGTGACACCAGGGCCTTAAATATTTCTGTAGTGCTAAATGTGGTGGACTTAATGTGTGTGCGTGTCCGAGTGCGTGCTCCTGGGCCATACAACATTAATCTGCTGCCACATCTGCGTTTCCTGGCTTTTAACGACATGGCAGGCCTGGCGCTGTGCGCGTTTCCGTGTGTGCGACAGGCAAAGCGACGGAATGTAAAGCGATGTGACAGCAGAACCAAAGGAGGGCCACCACCATCAGGACCTCAGGGGCCACACACACCCCACAACCAACCATAGACACACACACACAAACACACATAGACACAAAGACACATGGACACACACACGCTATTTACAGAGCTGCACGGGGGTCTCATGTCACTTGTCAAATGCCCCCCTCCCCAAGCATTTTTTTTTTTTTTAATTTGGATCCCTGCGTACTTCAAAAGCTATGGCTAGAACGACATTTTAATAAAATTATTTGATATTTTTGTCACAGATGGGCAAGAATATTAAAGGTGAAAGACAAAACATCAGCTATTAGTTATTTACGGAAACGTTTGGAAACAAATTGACAAATAAAACAGTCAACGTTGTTTGTGTGTCTGTGTGCGCGCATATCAGCCGTCTGTTCTGATCAAATACTCTGGGGTGTAATTGGCTCCCTGTTGTAGCGGTGACCCCTGCGGTTGGAATGTCTGTCGTGGTGGTGGACAGGAAGAGGTCACACTGACAATAATGTGCGACCAATGGCACACACTTGCAATGGGAAAGCTGTCAAAAGATTACTGTTTAGCATCTAAATTTTCAAGCCTGCAAGTAACCCCCCCCCCCCCACACACACACACACACACACACATTCCAATGATCTCTCCGCCAGTAAAATAAATGCATAGAATAGCTGCAGAATATTAAAATGAGACTTTGAGTGTACCCTAAGTTGAGGGGCTTTCTCACATTTTCGTGCAAGTGCCCACACATCATCTATTGACTTTAAGTCATTTGGGGATTTGTTTACCAATGAGAGCTGTGTGTGCATACCTGAGGTCCATGTCTACTACAGGAGCCCATAGGACCAAGCACACAACCAGGTCTTTGTGGGAAAGCGGCAGAGTGTGTGTTTGTAGCTGTGACCGACAGCAGTTAAGACAAGCCAGTGTGTGCATGTCGTAAGGAACCTCGGAGACTAACGGAAGAAAACGTCAAAAGATGGCACAGAAGGAATTACAAAAAGAAGCACAAGTGAAGATGTATAAGAGGCTGCCTAAAATCACTGTAGTGTTTCATAGACTGGCCCTTATTTAAGTTGCAGCGGACGTGCAGTGTCCACTGTTGCCATGGAAAAGCCAGGGTGCTTTTCATGTGCAGGTTAGCCTCGACTCAGCACTCTGTAGCACGTAGAGACAATGTGCACAAAGGAAGAGAAAGTTCTGTGCGGCTAATTATTGAATTCTTGAGGAGAGTCTCACAATTCTACGCTTCGCTCACTTTCTTCTCTTCGAACTTTGTGAGAAGTAGCTTTAAAAAAATTCCGGGCTCATATTTTTCCCCACTTTTTCAAAAAGCTAGTGTGGCACAAAAATAGAACTGTGCATCACAGGTTAAAAAAAACAAAACAAAAAACAAAAACAAAACACAACCATTGTCAGTTGGCCTGAAGATTCATTGAAAAAAGAAAAAGTTAAATCACACAGGCTTTATTCCTATAGCTGTATATTCAGCAGGGAGGCACAATAATGTTCATTGTGACAATATTGTTTTGTATGTACAAGTACAGAACACCGGCCTGGACCAAGGCCAATCGAGCTCAATGGCCATTAAGAGACAAGTCCTCCAATCTATCGTATGCCCACAAGTACAGTGCATGTAGCATGCAGTGAAACAGCTGTGAATCACATGCACATGATGCTATGGCTATCTTAATTAGGAGAATTTTGAACCACAATGGCTAAAAGTTTCATGACCCAGTGCCAACTCTGAAAATACACCTACAAAATGCCACAAAAAGAACCTCGAGTCCTTACACTCAGGATAAATCTGACAGTGGGCAAAAGTCTGAATCTGCACAGTCATTAGCACACATCAAACTGTAATACCCACTAATTAGTTGATAGTTTTAAAACTGTGCCCTTCGCCCTCATTAGGCCTGTAATCACTTTTTAAGTGCTGAGGAACTGAGGAAATGAATATAGCCTGAATGACTGCATGAACAGGACAGAGGATTTGGGTGTATACGAGTGAATCCCCGACCTCATTGTGTACAGTCAGAGAGGATTTGCCCAGTTCTTCTTCTTCAGAGAGCTTTACTGGCATTAAGGAACTACGGGCAGCGGCAGTGTTAATGTATTGGTTTTTTTTTTTCAAATACAGTTTTAAATAAACATGTTTCAAGAGATGTTCTGATCAATCAGTCATATTGATATAAACGTTGATATCGTGAAAAAAAAAAAAAAACATTGGTGAAAACAGCCCTTGATGGTACAGCACAGGCCAAACAATAGCATACCTTAGAGGTGAGGATTCGGAAGCTGCTTTGTTGTGGGACAATAGGATGCAAAAGATGGAGGTTGAGGTTGTAGTTTTCCCCGGATGCAAGCCTTATTGAGGCTGAGAGCTGCAGAAACCACATGGATGTCAGGTTATTAGTCCTCAAAGGTCTGACAGTAAGCAAATAGTTAAAACATACACCAATCTATAATAATCAGAACAACTTTTAGCATACGGTACAGAAAAGAAAAATGTAATGTTTTATGGATGGTGTTAAATTCTTCAAAATGCTAAACACACTGGAGACGTTTGTATGTTCCCAAGAACAAACATCGGATTTGGTTAGCACGAGGGTCAGAAATCTGCTGCTGTCCCCTTTAGCTACAGTAGGATTGGAGACGATGGAGGGTCAGACAGCTCCTAACAGCCTGTCACTCATTGGGAGTGGATGGGTAGCTTGTTTGCTTGCAGCGATACAACCTCGGCACTGTCCCAAATACCCATACTTATCACAAGCCAAACGGTTGCCTGCATTTAGAACATATTACTAGAAACTTGACAAGTATGAAATTCTGGCTGTAGTGTGGCTCAACAAACAATGCTGAAAACACAGCGGATCGCTAAGAGCTGAAAACACAGTAGCCATGATTCAATCAGGTCTAAATAAATCCAACAAAGAATTCATCTGGGACAAAAGCTTAGACAGTAAGCTGGTCGCTTTTGGCAATTCTTAAAACAAATCAGAGCCTTAATATTCATTGCATCAAGAATTCTTGTGCTGTCTGTAGGTATATTGGCTGCGGCACACTCATCCACCAGGGAAAAGAATTGGAACTCTTGCCTTTCATCTTTAATTTCCTTTGTACATAGTGACCCAATAAAACCGCAAATGTATCTGCCTTCACACAAGAGGGAGCTTATACAGATGTGACTCATATGATATGGAAGAAGCATTTCTTGGGGGTAAACTCCATTTGTTATTCTCAAATTGTACGAAAAAAAGAAAGTTGTTCCCCGGGGTGCCCTGCAGTCAGCCCGCTGAGAGACAGGAAGAGTAGAAATACAGGGGAAAGAAAGCCTGTTGTCCCTGGAGGCAGGGGCGCAGCGGGACTGTTCAGAGATCAGTTGCACCTTCTATCTTCAGGCAATTAGGAGGTTGCGCAATGTGGAGAGGGCACGTAAATTGTTCTTAGATCTATACTTTGGGGGCAGCGTTAACAAGACGTATCGAGAAGCACAGTTGGCATGTGAGGAATATGTAGTAGTGTTTGAGTCACGGACAGGGCAAAGTCATAATTTCTGACAGTTCAGCCTGAACGACAACAGCATTAGATGCAGCAATTAAAAGAGATCAAATGCCCAAGATATTTAATGAAGGCAAGCATACCTCTTTTTCCATGAAGTTGACACACACCCCTTCTTTGGGTACATTTTTTGCCATAACAGAGATAATGACATGAGATTCTGTTTGGTACCAGTCATGTCTGCAAAAGACACATAAGAATATTCACAAAAACATTCAAACCGGCTCTATTAGGGGAAAAAAAAAAGGTTGGGGGGGATCAATCTTGCAATATATTGTTGGACTCTCAAGGGTACGGTAGGAGACTGGTTAGTAAGGGTGGGAATCTTTGACTTTCATGATTCAATTCTTAATTAGGGGTATTCGATTCGGAATCTATTTTTGATTCAAAACAATTCGATCCAATTTAATCAAAAATAATTTCTGCTTTAATCTACATATTTGCAAAGAATCATCATACTACCTGAGTAGTATCAGAGGGAGACTGTGTATATATATTTTTTTGCATTTCGTAAGT
This sequence comes from Hippichthys cyanospilos, assembly GCF_059441005.1. Classification (NCBI taxonomy): domain Eukaryota; kingdom Metazoa; phylum Chordata; class Actinopteri; order Syngnathiformes; family Syngnathidae; genus Hippichthys; species Hippichthys cyanospilos. The sequence continues at coordinate 13,050,127 of NC_142380.1, forward strand.
TTTGATTTGTAAGGAACATGCCTTTTTGCACAAAAATAGCATTTGGACAGTTACTCATTTTTCTTGAAAGATGAAAAAATAGAACAAGAAACATTGCCATTTTACAGGAAATTGCAGTTTTAAAATACGTGAAAAAGTGTTGCCCAAATGAAAAATATTCATATCTTGTTAGTCATAAATGCACTGAGAAATATTAAAATGTTTTTCAAGCAGCTAAAGGGAGAGTATGAGCAAAGCATAAAACGTGTGCCAGTTTATTCTTCTGAGCATATTGGGAGCATTATCAGTTGAAATTCAAACATATTATTTAGTACAGTATAGAGTATTTCCTGGGTGGCTCGGTGGCAGTGGTTAGCACGCCCGCCTCACAGTTACCACAGTTTAATTCTAGCTGCCTTTCTGTGTTCATCTAGCAAATAGAAGTCTTCCTACTAAAACAGACTGTATTTTAGTATAAAGGTGGCAGAAATATTTATCATAGCTTCAACTGAAATCAATAATTGATAAACTGACAGTAAATATTGATATTTTATGACAAAACACCAACGCAATGCAATTAATTCACCTTGTTGTCATCATCCATAAAGAAGAACAAATTCAAGAACGGCGGAACATAGGAAGACAAATGACTGAAATAAGAAATGAAAGGCGACTGGCTTTTATGAGACAGATGACAGAAGAACATTAGACAAAAACATACAATCTGCAAGATCTCGTTTAAAAAAGTGAAATATAACAGTGAAACTAGGAATCTGCAAAGCCTCCTTGTTCGCTATGACAGTGAACTTCTCTTCTCGCAGGTATTGCTTTTAAAGCTAAGTTCCTTTGGGCTGCCAATATTATAAACCATCATAAGTCTGATGCCAAATTAAAACCGTCTTCTTTCTAATTTAAAGCATGGCAGCAAAACTGGAACTGCCACCGTAACTTTGACAAAACAATTGTTCACTGTGCAAGAGGAGTGAACACTTTGAATAATTGCAATGTAGTTTTGTCATCTGTTAGAAGTTCAAGTTTTATTGTTCATTTAATATTTTCCATTTTGAAAAACAAAAGAGTGTATCCCTTCAAAAGTGAAAACTATTTTGTGAATATTTGTAATTGACTTCAAATTGAGCCATTAATGTATCAAGTTATGTAGAGATGTATTGAGAAATTATACTGTTTTAATCTAATGTGATTTATTTTTTTTTTAAAACACCAGATTTTCACAGGCAATATAACACAATGGCATTCCCTAAAAATGCAATTTTTCACCACACAAAATGCGGCCTGTCTGCAGCGTTTTAGCCACTTTTCATAATCCTTGCTAAATGGTACTAAAGTTGAAGTGGGCTTTCCAATCAGACTTTGTATTTTGACAGAACTTATTTCTTGGAAAAACTGCCATGTTGCTGCATTTATATACAAAGTATTCTGATCAATATTACATTTGCAGAGTAAAAAATAAGGGGGATTAAGGTGCTTTACGGTTATGGCTAATTTGTTTACTGGGTTTGGTCACATAACGTTTGCAATGCGCACTCCAGGGTATTTTGACGTAAATTTCAGTCGACAGCACGGTGCTGCATAAAATGTCAGCATCATTGGATGCCTGAAAACGGGAGGATTAACTACCTTGATTCCTATTTCATGACCGCAATATTAATCAGAATACCGTGTTGAGACTAGAGATGGCACAAAGACCATCACAATGAAAAATTCCGACTTGACTTCTGCTTTACAGGTACAGCAACAATATAAGATGTTTAAAATGACATGATTGTGTTTTGGCAACATAGGATTGGGGCTGTATTTACAGATTCAACTGTTAATATGGGCAGCTCTTTATGGTTATTCTATTTGTAAATCTCGTTCGACAAATTGAAATGGCACAGGGGCTTATTAAAACACAATGTGATGATCAACACACAAAATGAAACCAAATCCAAAAAAGTGGTACTTACTTCACGTGTGGCACTGCTGATATTTGCTGCATCACGTACCCCCAAAGATGAAATTATATTGAAAGAGAACAACAGAGTGATGAGCAAAAAACAAAGTGCAATGTTAAAAGAAAAAACATATGATAACGAGCTTTGAGGGGCTGCTGTACAGACAGCAATTGTTATTGATGCAGTGGACAACTACTCCCCCAGGTGGCCATGCACAGAGACTCACCGTGTTAACGCTGCTGTAGTGCATCTTTTCTGCAAGACCAAAAAAAAAAAGAGCAAGGTTTAAATCTTTGAAGCCTGATTTTGCACATTGACTTTTTCCAGTAGGAAGACGATGACAGGTTAAAAATGCAGAACAGAGACATTTGTCCCCAGTCTGTTAACTGGACCAACCATGCACAATAAACTGCTCGTGAGCATTAGCACGGCTGATCCCATCTCATTCATTCAAACATTCACTGAAATGAACATACAGAAAGAATACTGTGTGAATACTGACTTTAAAGAGGAATGAGACGATAAGAAAAATGTTATATTGTATTAATCAGGTGATCATAGATGAAGGTGGGTTAGTTATCTTGGCTGGCTTATGAAGGGGATCAGTCTATTTGAGGATGATGAATCACACACTCAACTGGGTAATTTGTCAAAAACTGTTTACCCGAGAATGGTCCTGAAAACATGATACATGCCTGTAATGATGCTATCCCATAATGGTGTTAAAGATGGAGAGGAAAAAGGGAACTTTCTTCCACTGCGTTTAGGATTGCAACAAAGGCCAACAATTCTGGCAGGAGGCCGAACATGCTTTAGAAACCATATTGAATGTAAAACAAGCTCTGTAACCTAGAATGTTCATTAAGCTGCCTTGCTGTCAAGTCCTTACAGTAACCATTTCACCGGCTATAGTGTAATGGCCATCTAACTCTAAAACAAATTATTGATTGAATTTGTCCACAACTTTTCCCAAGGAGATAACTTACATCATATGAGGGAGATTGTCACTCAAAACAGTGTGGGGTGCATTTATGTTATATGGAGGGTGTGTGTGTGTGTGTGTGTGTGTGTGTGTGTGTGTGAGCTAATCTCAGCATAAGGTATTTTGTGCTCTAAATAACCTAATACCTTAAATCATAAACTTTAACATACTGTAGATAATACTCACCACTCAACATTTCCTCACATCGCTTGATCCAAATATCAAATGATTTGTTGGAAACTGTCAAACACAAAAACAAAAGACTCAATTTTCTTAAAGAAACTTACACCAGGCAAGCCATACAAGCTTGTATGTTTGACTTATACGGCATACAATAATAATAAATAATCTACTACAAAAATAAACTTCATTTATTAGTAATTATATATATATATATATATATATATATATATATATATATATATATATATATATATATATATATATAAGGTTGAATGAGTGCAAACAATACCCACCATCCAGTTGGTGTCCCTGACTGAATGCTGCATAGGCCGACTCATAGTGCTTCAGATGGTACTCTGCTATTCTGAATGTATAGAAAAATGAAAAAGAAAAGGCTGGTATTTTCTTTCTAATTCAAAGAGTTCAAATGATCCACGCGAATAAAGGGTTTACACGGAATAAGGTCCTTAAAACTACATTTACAATGAACAATGCAAGAGGATTACCATAATTTCACAACTACAAAGCGCAGCAGATTTACAGCTGCAGCAACTAAATTTAGCCATTAAAAAAAAAACAAAAAAAACACACATATTGGCTGCTTCACTTTATTGGCCGCGGGCCTTCACATTGTAACATGGTAAATTTGCAAACAAAGGTGTCACACTGATGGGATTAAAAAATTTTTTTTATTACATTAATCGCCGGTAAACATTTTTCCCCCTCAATACAGGCAGCTAGTTAAAAAGCAGTCTTCCAGAAAAGTAATTGATTACTGTGTCCAACCTGCACATGTTCAGTCTTCCACTAATTTTGGACTATTATCTGGACCCATCCAATCTTAACATACCTAACCCTAACATACGGGAAATCCTAAAGGACAATCTTACAAGAAATAAGATGGTCAGGCAATTGACATGCTTGGTCAGGAAGAAGCAAAGTGGAGACAATAACATCACGATTGTCTTAGTGTGAATCCAGCCTTAATTAAACTGTTAAGACAATTACAACTACAGATCATGCTAAATTGATGAATGAATGCCATTGGTTATGAACAAAGTAGCATTCTGTCATTTGGAAACAATGATAGTATTATTGAATAAAGCAGAAAACCGGCTGCAAAATGTACATGTGCCATATGGGAGATGCAATGATTATTTAAATACTGGCTGAGGTCACTATGATGCAGTGATTACTTGATAATTCTACACTGGCTAAAGCCAGTCTATATATTTATGATTAATATAGCAATACATTTTCAACAATTCTATTTTTAATATTAAACACCACACTGTACACACCCTGCTCGAATGTAGGCAAGGGAAAGAGTTGGATTCAGCTGCTGCACTCTCTTTGCATCATTAACAGCACCTGTAAAAACATGATTCAAGTTATGCTGCTTTGATAGTTTTTTTTTCTTTTCTTAAATAAATGTAGTACTACCCAAAGGAAAATGACAAGAAATATGACAACTGCTCAGCAAAAACTCACATCAAAGTATACTTAATATGGAAAGGACGAGATAGCTTACGCCAAGATCTTAGCAAGAATAATTTGCCACAAAATGTCTCGTCCCTGTACAGCATGAGAGCAATTTTAATATACATGTTTTCCCCTTGTTAGGCAAGTGGTATAATAGAATACACAGGGGACTATTGCACAGGGCAGTTAAAACACACCACCAAATGTGGTAAGAAGGCCAGTCAACGCTTCAAAATGAGCCTTAGCATACTAAATAATATATGGACACAGACACATATGCACGCTATTATTTTGAAGATTTTCTCTGAAGCGTGTGGTGATAATGATTAGCCTGAGTCTTTCTAGGGCAAAAACTTGCTCCTCCTGTTTATATTTTAAATTTGCATACTAGATTGTTAATTTTCCAGCATTCCAAACTCCAAAAAATAAATTGTTTTGAAAATATTATGAAAACTAGAACATTTAGAGCAGGCGACAGTTTATATTACAAATTTTGCAAAAATCTCGTCTGATCTCATAAGACATCTAATCTTGTAGGATTTTGTGTCATTTCCGTTCCCCAATACATTGGTTTTATTGTTAATGTTATTATTACTACATTAATTATTTATTTATTGTTGTAGGAAGCCAATATTCTCACTATTCTACGATGTCTAAATTCCTGAAAGAAACATTCAGACTTACAGCTGTAGTTTTTGAGAAGAATGTAAGCATAGGCACGCTGACAGAGCCACTCCGTGTTGTCAGACTCTCCTTGCAAGGCCTCGTTCAGTGCCTTCAAAGACAAATTAATCAAATTAGCGATGCTCAAAGAGAATAGAGTTTATTTCTAAAATGCTGGATGACTTCAAGTAAGGTGATATATCAATGCCACAAGTATAATTACTATGAATAAATAATCTTCAAACTTTATGTTTGGCATGTTTGAGAAGAACCCGTGATTTTTGTTTCTTTTGTTTCTGTTTTAAATCAATTTGTCTTGTGTTGTACCAGCCCAATGCCAGTTAGCGTTACGAAACTACCTGAAGTGGATTTGCCCTGTTGTGCCAGTGATGGCTTCTCAACAACTGCCACATTTAAACAGCCCTTTGCTGCAGAATCTGACTGAGCTAAAGCTATCACAAACTATAAACCATAATTTAGGTCAGGCTGATATGACACTAAAACCAAAATCTCATTATTTTTCTAGTAATTCCGCACCATAACAAATTGAATCGATTTTAATACTCCTCAACCAAACAAACATTTATTTAAAGAAGGTTTAACCAATTAAAAAAGTAAAATCTGTGCAAAATGGTCAAATAACAATAATGTACACCAATGTTCATTCAGTTTTTTAAGTAAAGTCAACATTCATAGATTGTGCATGAACATGACTCTTAAGAGCTTGTGCATAGTTTGCTTAAATGCCACAATTAACCAGTAACTATTGTAAATATGTCCAGTACTTTGACACTTCTGCAAAACCTCAATTTCATGTTGTAGCTCATATTCAAAATGACAAATTCATTGAATTGATTACATTTGATTAGATTTAGGGCAGCTTAGTGTATGAATTAGCCTGCTGCTAAATAGTTGAACGATGCACTGTGACCCCATATGCAGCAAGATCATGTTGTAGCTCTTTGGAGCTGGTTTGTGGGTTGAGTTTGATTGTTCTCACCATCTTTTGCCTCTGCTTATCTGACATTTTTCTTGGCCTGCCACACATTTCTACACTGTCTTCCTCACAGTGGAAACTGATAGCTGAAATCTTTGAGCAAGCTTTATGTACCCTTCCCCTTAAACATGTTGAACAAACTGTGTTTTCAAGTCATTTGACAATTGTTTAGAGGCTCCCATTTTGCCACCCATCAGAGAAGATGCAAAGAGGAGAACAACTTCCAACTGGGCACTTTAAACCTACTGTATATGGCACAATGTTGTTTTCAGGAAAAAAAAAAAAAAACTGAAGAAACTCTAAAGGCTTAGTGTGTATTTGAGCAAACTAAAAAACAAAGAGTTCTTCCGAGATCGTGGGATTTACAGTAGGCCAGATCGCTAATGCACCCATTCACACAAATTCAGTATAGAACAAGCACTGGAAAGTAGAGGTTGCATTACACTGTTGCTCCAGCCTACCCGCTCAATAGCAGATGTTCCACTTTGTATGTGGTTCACTATAGTTGAAGTAAGTGTGAAAGAAAATGATTCAGGAAATAGATATTGTTCTAAAGACTGTGTGAATTAGAATTGATGCTAACAAAAACAAGTCTAAGGGTCCGAATTTAAGTATGTTACGTAAAAGCAATTTGTTTTATTATACCAAAAATATGTAATCTTATTGATACAATTCCTGCACTCAACAATTTTTTTTAGCAAAAAATATGTTTTTCTCATTAAAAAAAAAACAACAACACTATTAATACCCCAGTTACAAAACAGGCATGCTTTGCATTTTTCTTTTTCAGTGATGAGGACACAGACTAGAGTTTAAATAACCCTCCATGATTTAAAAGAAGGTAACATGCTTTATATTGTACTTTAAATGTATGCTCAAATTATAAAAGCAGACATATTTAGATTGAGTTGAATGTTTTATATATATATATATATTTAAACTTGCAAGTGTTTTATATAAACTAAAGGAAAACAGTAATTGATCGGATGCACTCCTAGTTTGCGTTTGAAAGTTTTGGATTGTTTTTTTACAAGAATTGAGTCTATATTTGATTTTGATTTGCTAAGATTTTATATACTGCATACGTTTTTTAATCTGGTATTGTGTTAACCATTAGGCTCTTGAATTTTATAGAGAAATTACTTAACCGGAAACCTTCTTGAAATACCTACGTTTAAACTATGTGCCATGTAAAAAAAATGTACAAACTTAAAACTTTTCTTTTGGTTTTACACGCTTAGTATAACAATTTGCGCATCACATGTTACCATGGCGATGTGACGTAACCCACTTGAAGCAAATCTCACTGTAGCTATAATTACCCCCACGAAATCTTAAAATTAACACAGAAAGGATCCTTAACAGATGAAGGTCGATTAATCACGCAAAATAATTAATGGACAAAACAACACTGGAAGGGTGCAAGGTAACCTTCCCTAACTAAGCTAGCTCGTGACAATCAAAGCCAAAGCTAATACTAGCCTCCACGCAACCACGTTTTCTCAAGCTAGAAGCGCCTAATAATAAACCCCTTAGTCTTACAACGAACAAATGCATATCAAAGATATGATACAAGTGTTTAAAATTAGTTCAGGACGAGCAAATGTTTACCTCGAGAGCTTTCTGTGGGTCTTCGTCAATGAGGCTGTCAGGGAAACGGCTAAACCAGAGAGAAATAAAATAATTTTATGAAATAAATAGTGTGACGCGCAAAAAAACTGTAAGCAGATAAATGTTAAATCATAATTGTTCAAATTAAAATTCAACTTACTGTTCAGTCGCCATTGCTTTGCTGCTAGCTGTACAGATACAGCAATATTGTTGCCAGCAGGAGCTTTAGTGACACAGTACTTCCGCTGAAATTGCTAGAAGCCGGAAGTGAGTTATTTTCCCCTTCGAGAACGGCTGGCATGATTCCTTTAAACATGGATGTACACAGTATTGCGAAAGTTATGGGTCATTCCAGAATAAGAGGACATTTTGGTTTTAAAATTCTTGAAACGTAAACGTTCACTTTTCTGATTGTCTGCTTCATATTCATTGGTAGTAGGTAATCAACTATCATAGGCTTCATTTGTGCTGCTTTACAGATCGTTGATACGCGTTTTTATTGCATGATTTTTTAAATAAAAAATGTACTCTTAATCACTGTAACAGGGTTGCAGGTAACAGGATTGAAAATATACGCTAATGTTAGTTTATTTCTCAGGAGGAGAAACTATCCAACAAACTTACTTATGTAAAAAAGAAAGAAAAATATTTTAAAATCATTGTCTTATTATGAGTATATGCATAATAGGGTTGAGTGATATAGTTTGACACATTTAAGTATAAAAATTCATAAAAATATGAAAATAAAAGAGAGGACATATCTACACATCTCTAGCTATTCTTTTGGAAAACTTTGATGATGTAAAGTCCAGTGTATTCATTCGATTCACTGTTATTACCTTCCTCTACCGTGCCAAAAAAGTTTTGGTTATAGGGTTGTACTATTATAGGGTGTCCTTTTTATCAAATTGTGTAAAGCGAAAAAAATACATTTCACACTAAAAACGGAAAAACATGTATTTATTTGATACATGTGGAGCAACATCTTTAACCACAATTGGGACTGCATCAAAGCAACAAAAAATGTCACACTTTCTCTATGGCAATTTCTTCCAAATCCAGATCTGTAAAAATCATAGTATACAGACACCTCAAGATAACGCAAAAAGAGAGATTTCTAAATTACTTCATAAAGTAGAAAACATTTTGCATAGGGTGCAAAGAAGAGCATAGGTGACATTATAAATCATAAATGATATCACAGACATTGGTCTAAAATGTTTTGCGCTCAGTTTTTGTTGAGTGATGTCAAACTTGTGGGGTGGCTTCATCAGTTTCTAACAAACATTGTAAATAATATAAAAATGAATAAACCTGGACAACAAAACCTCATTACTTCATTATGAAAAGCCAAACATTGTATTTTTCTTTGCATAGAGTAAAGGCAAACAAAACCTGAGAGGAAAAAAAATGGCAACAAGGCACAAGTCAAGCATGTTCGGACATACAGTAAATACACGACATATATATATATATATATATATATATATATATATATATATATATATATATATAAAGGCTTTCGAGTTCCATATAAGCAAATCTATAGGGTTTAATAAACAAACGCGCATTGCAGGAAAGCTCAATAGTTGCAGTGTAACTATAGGCGACACAGTAGCTAAATAAAAGACAGAGATCACTAGTGATTGTCATAAACAAAAGGCATCTGCTGTAGACCCAGTACCTCAAATCTTAACAGCAGCAGTGCTAAATAACTACTGACAGTGATCCCTTATTTTTATCAACTCGTAACAAAAACATAATTCAATAATAATAATAAAAAGTGGAATGTTTCCCAGACAGCTGACAAGAGTAAGGTGGGATAATATGTACTGAGATTATCAGGCACTTATAGAAGAAACATACAGCAGGGATAAACATTAGTGCAAAGTCATTGTCAAGGCAGAGGAATGCTTCAGCATGTGAGGGGTTACAGAAGGCCAGAAGAATGGCGGAGGAGCACTATGTACTCCTCAGAAGTGCAAGTGGAGGGTGCGTGCAGAAATGCTGCAGGTTCCAGTGCATGTCTTTGGTTTCTTGTGTATTTACCAGGTACAAGTGAGTGAGACGACAATTAAGGACATTGGCTTTTTAGAGGGGCGGGGGGGGGGGGGGGGGGGGGCTTCGATCAAACCCAAACGCTTGCTTGCTGACAGCTCGGCAGCTAAGTGGTGTGCATGTTGTGCTGTTGTGTGTTTTGGGTGTGTTTGTGGGATGCTCATTAAGCTACTGGTCAGAGCCAATAAGCGGCACCAGTTTGGGGGTCTCCACTTGAGAAGATTTGCCTCCAGACGGTGACTTTCTATCACATGCATCCAGTACACCCTGACTATCAGCAGAAGCCTGTTGCTCACACAGACTCCCCAGCAGCTGAGCTGTTTTGAAGACGGACGCATGACCTCCAGGCTGGAGGGACTGGACCTTCTGCAGGTTCTGGAGTGTGCGCAACATCTCGGCAGAGACAATGGGCAAATGCTGCTCCTGGATGAGGCTGGAGCTGGCAGGTCGAAGTACAGTGTCACGCATTGGCCTGGTCCGCTGGACAGAGCTAACTGATGTCTTCTTTGGTGGGATGGAATCTTCTTCCTCCACCGATTGGTCACTTGAAGATAGTGTGCTGTCATCAGAATCGTCACTCACTTCATTAGCGTCATCGTGTTCTTCTTCCTGTTTGACGCCATCACCATCTGTGATGTAGATCATGTCTTTGGGAAGTGAGCTGAACTGATAGACGAGGCGCTGGCCCTCAACCTTATTCAGGATACCTCTTTGGTAATAGTACCTACAGAGCATTACACAAGAGCGTCAGAATAAACACAACAAAAAGTATCTGCCCCGTCCTAATTTCTTGTTTTGTTTTTTTGCATATTTATCACACACAAACGTTTGACTTTATCACATCATTATTAGTACCACCCAAGCACATACAAACTGTTGTTTGTAAAAGACAATTTTGTTTACCAAGGAGGGGGAAAATACAAACCCAACTGACCCTATGTGAAAAAGTAATTGCCCCCTGAACTTAATAGCAGTTTTTAAACTGAATTTAAATTTGACTTGGCCACTCTAAAACCGTCATTTTGTTCTCCAAGGCGGACTTTCTGGTGTGTTTCGAATTATTGTCCGGCTGCATGATCCACAGCACTTGAGTTTGAGGGCACAGACTGATATGCCAGGCATTTTTCTTCAGGAACTTCTGGTAAGAAGTGAATTCGATTCGAAAATCGATCTTCTTGGTTCTTTTGTGACCTCCTTGATGAGTTTTCACAGAGTAATCTTTGTTGGTTGACAGCTTCTGGGAAGGTTTGACGCTGTTCTCAGTTCTTTCATTTGTGAATAATGGCTCTGACAGTTGTTTGCTGGAGCCCCATAGCTTTGGAAACGGCGTTGGAACATTTTTCGGACTGATAGACTTTCTATGTTCTTTTGGAATTTCTTTGACTTGCGGCCAAATGTGTTTGTTCTTGTCGCCAAAATTGACTTAACAGATTCAATTTATGTGATTGTTTTTCTTTTTCAACAAAGGTGGTGGCAATCATGTTTGGGTGTATCCTGTGAAATGTAATTAAGCTTTTCCAAAACTATAGCTAGGCATAGATGATTTATGATTTAACAAGGGGCAATTGCTATCACACATAGTCAGATAGGTTTGCATCCCCGGTAAATAAAATGATTATTTGTATAATATATTGATTTGGTGAAAAGAAAATTTTGCCAGTTATAAATATGAGAAAAAAAAAATAGAAATCAGGAAGAGAGCAAATATCTATTCACAACACTGTATTATAAAGGGTTGCATCTTGGTTTTGCTTTTAGGGCTGTACCTGAGTGCTCGGCCCATGGTCTCATAATTCATATCTGGCTTGTTCTTGTGTTTTCCCCAAAGTCTCGCCACTGCCTTTGAGTTGACCAATTTGAAGATTCCGGCATTGGGGTTAGTCCATTTAATGTAACGTGGGCAAACTTGTCGGTCCTGCAGCAACTCCATGAGAAACTGCCACAGGTAGAGTGTGTTCCCACCTGAGGAGACCAAAACAAGCCCAATAAGAATGGGATTAGCATACTGTATGACATAATTCCAGCGAGAGAGAGAGAAACAGAAAGACAGCTAACGTGTTTGTCTTGTCAACATTGACAGAATCCACATTGTACTATTAATTGATACACAGAGAAATTGAATGGTTGATTTGAAATAAATTACCATAGAGTGATGGTATTTTATTTCACATCACTTTTAAAAATATTTTTGTGCAGTAGGTTTATAGTCATTTTATACTAAGTGCCCATATTTCAGATTGAATTGAATGTGATCAATCAGAAATGATTAATGTTAACAGTAATTATTAATGTTTATTGGTAATCAAAACCCATTTTGCTCGCTGAAGGTTTGTTTTAATTTTATTTACACACTTATTTTAATTTGGCCTTGTAAATGTTTGTTATTGTAACAAATGTTATAATTTACATTTGTGCTTTTAATAATGTAGAAAAATATCTATTTGGCAACAGAGATCAGAACAGAACGGTGATGTGACCAATCATGCAAGGAGACCCACCTATTGGATTTTTTTTCATGAACAATTATAGTTCTATCTCAGCTGGACAACAGAAAAATAGAAAAAAAAAAAAAGCACTTCACTTGTAGTTCACCATGATCTCCTGAGGAGATACTCAAGAATAAAGTGAGAGGTGGCTATGTACTGTGTAAAAACCAAGCCTTGTGCACGTATCATTTTCAGTCAACAGCAAGTAGCAAATTGTTTTTAACTCTTTCAGTGCCAAGCGTTATCAGAACAAGCGACTCCTAAAGTGTGAGCCAATTTTTAGCATTTTTGCTCATCGTTCAAGGCCAACAGAATATTTTGTGCTATGTCTATGTAAACAAGGGTGGTACCATATAAAAGATTGATTTCCATTCCTTAATTTGAATTACAGGTATGTAATGTATGTGTACTATGCATTGCTTTCTTCCCCAACGTGAGCAACACTGTCATCCAATGGTCACAGTTCATCACTACAGTGCTCAATTGGCTTAATAGTAAAATAAGCACTAATCGGTGTCGGCATTTAAAAAAAAACAAAAAAATACATATTTGATGAGAATTCTCATCATTGGCACAAAACCTAATTATTTTAAAAGGCGAAAATTTTCGTCCATGGCACTGAAAGAGTTAAAGGTATTACATGTACATGAAAATATTAATGTTTTCCAGGTTAAATGACTTCAAATGTAGAGGTTCACTTTACCTTTATTGTATTTATCCCGTTTCACTTTTATGTCAGGAGTAGGAGACTCAGCCCTTTGATGGCGTTTTCTATCTGCAAGGTTAAGGGGAAATAAATATCATTTACATGATACTTTACATGATCACACAGACATTGCTCATTTACATAAGCAGGCGATTCATGATGAGTAAAGTGACTGACTTCTTTGTTTGGACTGCAGATGTGTCGCAGGCTCATCTGTGTGCCATTCCGGCTCTTCAACAGCTCCCACAATCCCTTCTGCAGACACAGTCACCTGAGTGACAGGAGCTGTGATGACATCACCCAATGATGGCAGGAAAGTCTGGGCTAGAGAAGGTCGTACAGATTTATTGAAAGCGCTGCACAAGAATAATTCCAACACCATCCTACATTGAGAAGCAGAGCAGGTGCATATGGGCAACTTCCCCTTTTACCGGGTTTTCAAAATGTCAACATTCAATTCCTTTATTTGATTTCATTTTCATGTATTACTTAAACAGATGTCAGGCCATCAATATTTGACGGCCTTTGGGTTTACGATTACAATCAGAATTAGTCAAATGAGGCTTTGATATGGCTACAGTAAATATACAGTTTCTAGTGCTGCATAACATATAAATATATACATGACCTGTACACATAATCTTAAGGATCATTTGAGAGCCACTTTCACTCAAAATGCCAACGTGCATGTGATTAACTTTTTATAATAATCTGAATAACCTTTAAAGGCTCCGTGAAATGGCATTCATGCGTCCTTGAATTTATGAGTCATTGAGAACTGGCGTGGTCAGTGAGTTGATCTATAATTCTGCCCAACTTCAAATTGTGTTTATAGCACAAAATGCAATTCACAATGAGCAATGTGGCATTCTAAAATGTGGCACTAAAAATAAAAGTAATACAAGTACTACTCAAGCAATAAGCATTATAAAGTACCGGTAATAGTGTTTTAATCTAACAGAAAATATGATCTTTAGAAGTGTGCATCAAGGTTGAAAATGCCAACTGAGACACTATGAAATACCTTTTGCTTGGAAACCACTCGTTTTGGCAGTATTCTAATTAATGCGACAAAATATTTGAAAATAGATTCTCTCACTACTGATCAAAAAAAAAAAAAAAACCCTAATATATTGAACAAGAATGTTTTTGGGAGGTTAAATGGCCTCATTTTAATACCAATTAACATGTTGTGTAAAACCTTATTGGTGGATTTCATAAAGTTGGGTGTTGACAGCGCACACTTACAATAGTGTTCCAACGACAGGGTGTCAGGACAGTCCAAGTCAAGAAGTGAGTCTGCAGCAACAAGCGTTTCCATGGTCTGTTCGTCTCCAATTCCACATGGTTCCACTTTAGACGGCAGAGTTAATACCAAATAAATATATTGTAAGATAGTAGAAGAGAATGGGATTCAGAACAATTGCTTCAAGCACAACGTTCAGGTTGATTTACTCAAGAGGCAAGCATCTCCTAAGATTTGTATTTCCCCCCCAAATCCATAGGTTACAATACTTCCATGAACATGACATTCACGCTGCAATGATTTCTTCAGTAAGACCTGGTTGAACTAATTTCTACTCATTCTTCAAAATAAGATCCTGATATACTGTATTTTAAGATGATTTATACTACGGGATTAAACAAAACTAATTAATATCTTTGATTATTAGGGCTGTGTGTATTGGCACCCTTACAACAGAGAACATTCTAGAATCTGGTATTGGAATGATCACATTTAGTCATTGAATGTATGACTTGCGGTGCCGAGCAAAGAACCACCAAATGCACGATATCGAATGTGGATTTTTCATAGTGGGTACAGAATGCTATATTGCCTTGAGTTCTCTTAGAGTGCTGGCAGGCAATATATTATGAATGACTGTTTATCAATGAGCAAGACTGCTTCATGGGCTGTTTTATGCAGTGGTGCCATCAATGTGATGGAGTACCTTGTTACCGTGTATATTTAATTATCAGGGATAGCCAAGAGACAGTGATGTCCAGTTACTGTGACCGGTGACAATTCATCATCTGACCCTCCGCCAAGGACCACCATCAATCTCACAAATACAGTACTGTACATTATAGTCTAGTCCGAGGTGCCAAAATCTCCCTCTCTGTGGGCTGCATAGAGACGAACAGAAAGCTGTTAGGGCCACTTTTTTTTTTTAAATTAGTTTAGTAAACATGATCAAAAATAATTGATCTAGCAATTATACACACACACAAACCCAAGAATAATCAGTAGTAAGATAAAAAAAAACAATCCGATACAATACCATTAACCCTTCAGCAGTGTTTTGTCCAATCCTTTGATCTATACATCAAACACATTTTACATCAAAGCGAAAGCATTGAAAGAAACATCAAGGAACTGAAACTTCACCCAGATGGTGAGATGTCAAAGTTCAACATGGCACGACCCGTTATTGCTCTACCCGAAGCGTGTGCCATCCCTTGGCTAAAATACTGTGAAAATTATGTGGAAGAAATGACCCAAAAATGTTCAAAATCCTGCACAACGGTTAATGCGATTAAATATATTCACAAATTATATCTTGACATTAAGCGAAACTTAATTCTTTTTGTTCGCCACAGTTCAATGAGAAACCTTTTGTTACTATTTTACCTGTTAATTTATGTCTGTCTTTACATTGCTACAAAAGTTTATAATTTGGAGTACTGCTAGTTTTGTGCCCATTATTCACACAGCCTGGGGACTTTTTTTTTTTTAAACAATTGCATATTATTGCCAAACACGTCAAACGTTATTAGTATGATGATGAAAGGGAAAAAAGGCCGGCGGGGGAGGTTTAGTCACCAGTATCAAATTGGCCAAGACAAGTGTAGTATTTGATGCGTAAATGCATAGTTGATCAGCACTGATTGATACTGATCAACCAAGAGCTGAACTGCGTTTTTCATATAAAGTTTATTATACTATAGCTTGGCAAAACGCTGCCATCAGCAGTCTGTTATAATAAAACTAACATTTGATTACATCAAGTTTAAAAAGTTAAAATTGGCAATAAAACATAACTGACTGACGATAGATCATAAAGCAGAGTTCATTAAAGTCATCACGGCGGGATCGACGCATGCATGTCTTTGTGACGTAAATTGAAGGATGGAAAACATCTGCAGGCTAACGATGCTGTCAAACGTGGATGGACAATTTCTACGCCTTACAAAAGCCGATGACGAATTGATCAACGAGATCCAAGCAGTGAAGCAGGGAAACTACAATCGTGAAGTTTTTAAATAACTTCATAGAGACGTGTCTTTACTGTAGTTCTGCTAGCAACGTTAACTTAGCCTAGCCAAACACCACTACAGCTGCAACTTGAAGATCAAAGTAAAAACGACCCAAAACTACGACACACTTACTTTTAACATTCAGCACTGACGACAAGTGAGCTAGAGCATGCTTTAGCTGGATTCCTCCTAGCCTACATTCTAAGGCGATGTATGTGCTGTCTTTTGCAGACAAGCGAGAAATGTTTTGTTGAACTTCCTGAATGTTTTACGGAGGGTGGTCCTTGACTTGGAATAAAGAGCGCGTGCGCAGAGCAGCCCAGGCATCTTTTTCAACCCGAGCCACTGAAAAGAATAACAATGTAAAGCTGCGCAGGCCGCAATTTGTAGATAACTACCCACATATTTGGTACACAAGAATATTGAAGTCAAGAGGGCTGTGTGCCCCGTCAATTATGCACTAACCTTTAGGCAATTCGCAGTCTTCTACCTGTGTCTCCTCGCACAAAAAACCTGAATATGCCAACAGGTGTGGATGCTGCTCTACTAGAACAGCAGGAAAATCAGAGCGAACGCCCAGCTGTGCAAATGACAAAAGTATACAAGTTTTAAAATGTTAAATCTATGGAATCACACTCAAATTTGCAAACCCCTAAACGTTTTAGTAGATGTATTAGTCGTATCTTTTCATGGTACAGCAATAAATAATGCAATCAGTGTACAACAACATTATAAATTTAGCAGTGTAAACTGCCGGCAATAAGTTACATTTTTAAGGGAAATTGTCCAAATTGTGCCCATAATTTGTCAAAATTGTGTGTGTGTGTGTGTGGGGGGGGGGGGGGGGGGGGGTTAAACAAACCCCGCGTTCTCACCATTCAACACCTATGGATGCATCTATTTATAATACGGTATTAAAAATGTTTGGGGTGATTGATTTGGCAAAAATACCCTTTTTTAATGGCAAAATGTAAGCACATAGCCTACTTGGCCCATATTTAAAATGGAATAGCTGTCATATATCTATTTAAAACTCCAAGCCGCACTTTTAAAAAAGTGATGTACTGAGACCAAAACTCGACCCAAGAATTTTCAAATAAAGGCCATCACAAGGTGTTGAGAGGGAAAGGTTTGTGAAGCAAAGGGGAGTGGGGTGGAAGATGTCCCCAACTGGCCTTCAGGAAAGTCCATGCATTTTTCTAAAATTCCCAATTGCCAGCACACTCCTGGTGCCCTCCCCCCCATCACTGAAGTTTCCCATCCCTGGCCGAGGCCATCTTTCTGTTGTGTAACAATTATCCATCCATCCATCCATCCATCCATCCATCATTATTTTGACTGGTTGCCAACCAGTTGCAAGCACAGAAAGACAAACAACCATTCATACACATGCAAACACACCTATGGACAATTTAGTGTGGCCAATATACCTACTGCATCCTACACATTATTTGAATGTGGGGGGACCAAAGTAGAAAAACCACACATTCACGGGGGGAAAACTCTGCAAGATGGATGTGCTAACCACTCCACCTTGCCACTCGCGTAACAATCAGTGATGAGATAAAATACATTTTTTTGTTTTAATGCGAGGCTTGAATGCCTTTTTATGAGATTCTGTCAGCTGCAACATTCATGGAGCCTGCAAAATGTGACTTTCAGTACAAATTTTTGTAAGTGCAGAACAGCTACACTTGCCTTATATGATCAACTGTTTACACCAGTGCAGCGCAATTGAAAAGTATGCCCACACAAACAAAAATGTAAAAATATTTACACATTTTCACTTTGTTAATAGGAACTGATTATTATTACATTTTCATCACAATTTATAAAGCAGAACATTTTATAAACAGGTTGCTTTGTATTGTGCAAGTTTTCGTAATGTTTTGCTCAGTTAGTGTACTTCAGCTCCAATGTTACACACCACAATCTACTGAGCTCTTGGGTAGCAACTTTATGAAAATTGTTATAATGGTCATTTTTCTCAGGCATTGACAAGTTTAACAGTCATTTGTTGCTGTTGTAACTTGCAAACTTAGAACTTATACAGAGAGCAATACATTGACCTTCTAGTGTGGCTGAGGTGTTGTTGTTTTTTTTTAAACATTCTCGAATCACTTTATCCATATTAACTGCGATAATTACATGATTATATTTTACCAATGAATCAACAGATAAAGGCAATAATATTGCCAATAGTCTTTTCTAATGTTAATTAATTGAATGTTGCTAGCTGGTGAAGGTCTTCCTTATTTTTTATTCTTTTTTTTTTATTTTAGCTCAAGACAACTCGCAAAAATGAAAATTGCTTCCAAATGATAGATTGCTCAAATTTTTACTTACCCCTGACAGGTTAACATGGTCACTGGCAAAGTCGAAAATAAGCTCTGATTGCTGTAGCATGGCGGAAACACAGCATCACAAGTATCCTCCGAAATCTGTATTGTCTTCTTGTCTCTAGGCAGAAGCTGTTGGGCCGATGAAAAACAGTGGGCAGTTGCAGTCACCTTTAGTTGATCTGAAGAGCGCACATCACAGGATATGACGATGCTGGCATCTCAAAAGTGAACGTGAGTATACTACTGTACATTAGCATGAGACAAAGTTGACACAGGAAATAACCTTTGCCTCTTATGCTTTGACTTTCAATAGGGATCTGGCTGCTATGAAATATGTCCTGTTGTCGCACTGGAACCTGAGGGGGAAAAAAAAAAGAGAATTTAGTAACATACAGAGGTTCAAGACTCAAGCCAAAGATACGGAACACTTAGACACCAATTGCATACTTATTTGTTCAAGAGTCGGTCTCTGAAATACAGGAACAGTACAGTCTGCTTCTGACTATCACACATCTCACTTGCATCTTCTAAAAAGAGGCCAAACCACCAACAGGAAGGAAGCGTTTGTACTGCAATGTGTGTGTATGTGTGCGTGCAATACTGGGGGAGCAGCTGCCGCTGAACTCGAAACATTATGTCTTTGCGCAACTTTCAAGGTCTCACAGCCGTTGCATTCACATTCCTTAAGACATGTTGGGGACATTTTGTATCAAAGCACATGTTTTTTTTTTAATATATATATATATATCCCCCCTGGTTTTAATCATTTAATTATTTGATCCTTCCTCTTATACGCCTTGCTGAGTCCTCTGATCATTTTTGCTCCTCACTCTACCATGTTTGAATTATTCAAAGGTTAAAGTGAAACGCGTTGGGGATTTAAGTATTTGCCGCTGTTGTACGTGTGCTTCTTATTTACTAGTTTAAAAAGAAATTCATCAACATGATGGCACACCTGCACCTTACCTTTAGCTCTGTTCTGTAGATCACAGCAGTAATCGGGCTTTGCAGTGTACACAGTAGCTTTCATTCCTAGAAAAATAGCTTCAAGGAATTAATTCTAGTCATATTTTAATCCTGTTAATCCTCCAACCTTAGCAGCTTCACAGTTATTGATGTTTTTCCACCAAAGCTTCCAAAGGGAGAACATGAATGAGCGTCTTAGCGCTTGCGATGGAGCCACAATATGTTTGGGTCAGTTATCACACAGGAAGCACAGCTCAGTTAGGAGGCACCACTTCCTGAGTTCGTGTGCCAAACCGCTGCCATCATTTTAGCCAGAAATGGCCTTCTCAGTTTCAACTTCCTCTGATGTTTACTTTTTTTTTGACTGCAGTACTTTCAAAGTCAAATGAAGTTTTCTCTTCAGATACTTTAAAAGTAAGCCACATTACAATTAGGAGTGTCAGATTATCAGATTAATTGCACATTCCTTGCAATTCATTACAGTTATAGTTGAAGCGCAATTGTTTTGTAGCGTTAATCTAATTTTTAAATACCAGGAATTTGGAAAACGAAGGACAATCACACCTTGATGTGGACAGTGATTGGCTGTCATTGTGTTTAGCATAACCAGATAGGCTTCTCATGTGGGTGGAAAGGCAAGGTCAGAAGCATGACTAAGACCTGGAAATGATAAAACAAGTGGAAAATGGTGAGGAATGATGAATTTAACTAAAAAAAATGCCTGTGCAACAACTTTAAAAAGTAGAGTGAGATGCATTCTTTGTAAGGAGTTTGCTTACTACAGAAGCAGAGCCTACCACATAAATGTGAAGCACCCAGCTGCAACTGCAGCCATAGTTAACAATGATGCAATGACAACCAAGATGCTAATGTAGTGAGCCACAGCAAAGCTCTTTACCAAACTAAACACAAGTACACCCCGAATTTCAGCGAAACTGTGACGGACAGGATGGGCAATTTCTTATTTTAACTTTTTTTTTCCTATTATTTAGTGATTGACGAAACAAAACAGCACCATTTCCCCTAAGGGTTCCAACCACCACTTGAGGCTAGTTTCATATACTGCAGAAGGTAATTGGTTACAAGTGCATCTATTCAAGAAAATAAATGACTGAACCCACTTTTTGTGTTATACGTATATCATGCTTTTCATCTGCTACAATTAAACAATGTATCCAAATAATTAATAAATATTTTTAACCTAGTTTTTTAATCTCTTGAGAGCGCTTATTGCAATAGAATGTTTCAGTTGAATTTGACTTTTTCTTGTCATCAAATAAAATAATACTTTATGTTGTGAATTGGATCTTCTATGGTTCTCTGTGGGTGCCGCATGTTGGGTATAAAGTAAGTGAATTGAATTAACAGCTTATTTTCCTCCAGCTTATTTTTTTCTAACTGGCAAGGCGCCACACTTATCTTGGTGGCAATGAATGTGTTACTAAACATAATCAGTGCAGGCTGTATTTTTATTTTGCAGAAAAAAAGGATTATACTTTTTTTTTGGGGCCAAATTGCTAATTCCCACATTGTTCTTTTACTGCGCGGCAGTTGCTTTCAATCACCATTGTACGAGATGTATATTCATCATTAGCCGGCCCGGCCCTGCAGTCTGTCAGAGGACTCAGAAGCTTTTGTACATTAGTACTCTGGTCACATACTGGAGGTTTGTCTCTGTGGCCTTTGCACAGGGCTTTGCGACGGTGAAGTGGCTGCCAGGCCCCTCAGGACACTGATAAGGCCCGGTGACGTTCATTCCTCATTTTGCCTGCGTGCGGGTAAGAGAGCGAGATAGAAGAATTGCGGGTTTGTCGGACAGAGCCAGGTTATGTGTGTTCGATGTGTGTGTGAACTAGGCCACGGTGATAACAGGATGGCAAGTGAGGGGAGCAGCTGATAAGGTCCTCTGGTTGCCTGCTCTAACACGGCCTTGTTAAATGAACATTGAAATATGGTGTAAGGGGAGATTGGCTATCAGAAAAGTAGCGGTGGTCACAGCCAATAACTGCTGTACAACATTCCTGATGGTCATACAGAATGTGTTTATGTGTGCACATGTTTTTATGGGCTTATCTTTTAATAAACCTTTTAAAAATGTGAATTTCCATGCTCAGAACCTCATGCTGCGAAAACTGGTTTCACTTTCCTTTTTGCACGTGGCATCCAACATAGAGCTATTCTAAAACTTAGTAGGTCTTTCTTTGGTACTTTTCAAAACAAACACAATAATATCACCTATTACCTAACCCTGTCAACATCATTATTGTATATTAAATCATAAGCAGAGGGGTTACCTTATGTTGTCACTTGGTATCTATGCATGCGGACAGCAGCCGGCTGGAATATCCAAATAGGAAACAGAAACTGTTTTCACCTGGTAAAAACGGATCAGTCATCTGATTGTATACCAGAAATCAAGTTTCCTTATTGTGAAATGTCCAAAGAAAGTGACCCTCGACTGTAGATCAGTGTAGATCTTAAATCCCTGTCAGATGTTGTGCCTGCTTTTTTTCTCCCCTTTAACTGCCCCCCAAGTGAGTTCTGATTGGTTACCTGTGTTGTGAGTCAAGGTAACCCTTAGTAACGATTGTCAGTGTGGAGCAAATGTAAACACGGGTGTATTTGCAATGTAAAGCAGAGCCAAGCAACAGACTTGCAAACGGAGATATAATCCAAGGGGAACTGTGTGGTGTATGCTGTTTGTTTGCTTCAGACGCAGATTTTTTTTTTTTTTGAGAATCTGCTTTTTACTTACATTCACTTACATATGGTAATATTTGACTGAGGCATATACTAGCTTCCATCGCGTTACGTTACAAAATGACAAAAAAGGTGTTTTGACTGAAGATCATTACAATGCCGATACAGTCCCTGGCGCTTCCTAGTGGCAAAACGTGGAATTAACACACTAATTATTTCCCATCCTTTCTTCTTTGTTTTTTTTTTTAATGATACGCTCACGGATGACAAATGCTCTTCTACACACAGTACAGTTGTCCACTTGACATAGAATCAAGTGGACGCTAGAAGCTGCCTTGTGAAGCCCTTCAACACTTTTTCCTATATAATTTCATACTAACTTTTAGCAGCCAGATATACTGTGTTGTCATATTATCATTTGGATTGTCTTAAATGGGTTGAATAAATCTCTACTCTGTGAACCCTTATACGAAGCCAATTTCCCTCCAAAAATCTGTTGAGAATGTGGGCTGTGGATTGTGTAAATAATATGTAAATGTCTTTTGCGCCATACAAAGAAGAATGCAATACCGTAGTGTTGCAGCTATCTAGTATTTCTGGTATTCAGATATAATACAGAAAATTTGAATCAAATATCGAGTAAAAAAGATTTTTGTTTGGTGAAAAACAATTATAAACATAGCCGACCAAATAACACATTACCACTTACTGTAAATATGGATCGTCAACTTCTGTAAATTTTTAATGAAAACCTTTTTTCTTTCTTTTACTTAAACTGTGCTTAGCAACACACCTTCATCCTCCTCGTCCTCCTCCAAATCTCTCCCTTTAAAGTTTGGTCTTCGAGACGATGAATTTGCCAGCTGAAACAGCACATTTAAGTCAGCATGTTGTTTTTAAAATGTGATCAGTAGGAACAACAACTGTTCTCAGACTGTGTGTAGTTTGCCTGATCTCCCTGTGCCGACGTGTGTTTTCTCTGTGTACTCTGGTTTCCTCCCACAATCCCAAGAATATGCATGGTAGGTATATTGGACACCCCAAATTGTCCTTAGATGTGTTTGTGAGTGTGAATGATTGTTTGTCTCTGTGTGCTCTTGGATTGGCTGGCATCCAGTTCCTGGTGTATCCAGCCTGCAGTTCAAAGACAGCTGGGATAGACACCAGAAAGCCTGTGACCCTTGTGAGGATTAGCAGTTAAAGTAATGCATGAATGGAGGGTATTTTATTGATGTTCCTGGGCCATGGTATTTTTTGCTTTCTTTCCTTTTTAAAATCTATTTTCAATTCCATGAACAGACTGAGTTTTTATTTTATCAGCTATTCAAGTTATATCACTGTATTCACTATCATTATGCACAATCAGTAAATCTGCCCATGAGGTGGAGATGGTGAGTTGCTGCTGTGCCGAGCAGTGTCCCACATTGTGTCTGAGAAACATACCCCTTCTCCCTCCTTGGGCTTATTACCAGGTGGTCACCCCACTCATTGCTTGCCAACAACTGAGCTTTTTGGCGATGCATCAGCTTCTATTTAACCTGTTTATTTGTGGAATGTACCAAACAGGTGTTTTTGAGTTTTCTTAAGCCAGCCTATTTTTGCTCCAGGCCATTTTTTTTAACATGTTCCAGGTGTAAGATTCAATATAAGAGAATATTTCCCAGGAGGAGGAAAAAAAGAAAAACCTCAATTCAAACATAAGATATATTGTTTTTGTAGTTCAATAAAGCTTACATAGAATTTTAAAATTAAAATTATTTACATTTTATGAACTGCGCCAACTTCATTTTGATTAGTGTTTGCACATACTGCCCTGTTCTTCACCCGGTTGACCTGCGCTTCTCCTTTCCTGCTGAACAAGGATTCTCATTTCCTGTCATTACTGGCTCTTGTGATGAACTCCTATTGAAACAACTTCACCTGCTTGCTTCCTGAGTCTTCATTTGGTTACAAAGCTTAAGAGCATAACTCTGAGAACATCTCCTGATGTAGAAATCGGAGGAGGAGATAAAGGAAGGAAATGCTCAGGAATGTCAGCCAGATAAATTCCTTTTGCCTCATTTTGCTGCTCGTCTGAATGTGTGCGTGCGTGTGCGTGTTTGTGTGCGTACATATGTTTTGAACTCAACTTGCTTGAGAAAATATGTCAGTTATTGAATGCGGGAAGTCTGGACCACAAATGATTTGAAAAGTAGCTATTAATAAAATATGTGTAAAAACATCTTACGGTGTTGTTGCTTCTTTACTAGTGTTTTCTTCTTGTAGGCAGTGTGAGATTCTTATATGAGCATGGTTCAACATTATTTTCCTTGAAGTATCTCCAAATAGCTGAACAGCTTCCAGGCAGGACACTGACATGCGTTTGTGTGTACACGCACATGCACGAAACCTGCTGGAAGTGTTCCCTCTAAATATTGATGCCAGACTTCTTGTGCCATCAATTCAAGACATAAAATATTCCACAATGCATTGTTGTAAACTATACAAGTTGTAAATCATTGCCTTTCAGTCAGGTGAGTGTCTTTTGAGGTCAAACTGACTTCTAGAGCCGGTGAAGACTTTTTTTTTTTTTTTCTGAGACAGCTGTATACCTTATGTCTATTACCTTAAAGGTTTCGGCGTTTAAATGTCACTCCGGCTCAGTTTCTCATGGACAATAAACCATCTTTCAGGACAAGGTTAACAGAAGGACACTGACTTGTCCAAACACTAAAGCGCAAAGTCAAATTCATGAAAATAAGCTAGAACGTTTTCACCAGATCAGGTTGTGTAAATAAGCAAATGTTAGCTTGTCCGGGAAGAAAATGTGAAAAATGTTTGGAGTTGGGTAGACTCGTCTGGAGTCAAATCATGTGTGTGTGTGAGCGTGCATGTGTGAATGAGCGAAATGAAGGAATTATAGCGAGGGAAAGTATACTTTGTTTCATTCCTAGCATTTGTTTATCTGTGTTTCACCCAGTTTGCAATAGCAATGCATGTGACTTTAGCAATACTGTATACCGTAGATCAGGAGTTCTCAAACTTTTTCAGAGACACCTTTTTAGAAAGCACATTTTCCAAGGACCCAATTGCAAATGTTTGCGAAAAGAAAAACAAAAAAATTAAGCCAAATATAAGTGCCCTTTTTATTGACCAACAGATTCAATTTGACCACAAGCATATTTGTTACCTTTCAGCGAAACTGTAGTTATATAAAAATAGTCTGGAAAATCTGTTTTGCCAAAATTCCTGATTACCTGCATGTTTTTCCTTAAAGGGATAGTGTGTAAGATTTAGACCGTTTTTTTCATTACGGACAGCAGGAGGTGCTGCAGTTGCTGCATTTACCATTGCCTGTAGCTATAACAAACATGGCCGCCTCCAGAGAAGTGCCACCCCCCATGTAATATAATTTAAGGATACCTAGACCTATGATTGTGTTTAAAACATAGTATTGGTTATTAAGAACACAGTCATTTGCAAGTTTTTGAAATTTACAATCATTTAATTTATTCCTTGTTAATGAAAAACGGTCTAAATCTTACACTGCCCCTTTAAAAAAAACTGATTTGATTCTTTATTTCTAAAACCATAGTTAATTAAGCATATTTGTATTGCTTTGCTATAAATCGAACAGAAAAACACCAACATACCAATAATTTTAACTATAGATAATATTCAGTGACTTCACAGAATGACGTGATCATGTGAGTCAGCTTGGGCTAAAATACAGTCTTACTCATTGTGTTTACAACTTTACATCGAATGTTATGTTGTTGTGGAAAATGTTATGCACATCTTTCTTAAGCAATATGTTTGTAGAGAAGACGTATGTGGATGGCTTGGAGATCGATAGTCCGAGGAGTGGTACACGTTTAATTTTTTTTGATTAATGGAATCGATTGAATTACAAGCATTTACCAATGTCTGTTTTTTTGTGATGTCAATTAGTGTACGTACTGTGTGATCTGACTTAAAATGGGTTAACCATTATCATCACTGGTAGGTAGCCCTGTATTCACATCTTTACTTCTTTTTCTAGTACAAGTCAGCTAAAATCATGTTGATTAAAACATCTTCAAAAATCACCTTTATTCACACGCTTTGAGTACAATTTCAATTTTTGGACTACCAGCAGAAAAAAATAGAAACCTTAAGGCAGGTCACTTACTTTCCACAAAACACACTTTGGTGCTTTATTTATCCTTGCGTTCCATGTGTTTCTTCTCTGGTGGGGCACTCAATTCATGTGACCGTTCACATTCGTATGTACTTCAAAGAACCTTCTGTTTACATCCTAGTTCGCCCTATTGCCTCATGCTTGAACTGCATGTGTGTGGTCTATTGTGAAGTGATAAGTGAAAAAAAAAATGTTATAGAAATATGTACAAACTTTTCTCAGTTTTTGCTCACTGATCCGCAAATGCTTGTTAGATCCATAGAGTGGTCACTGGGTCGATTGGCGGGCTTCCATGTCGTCATGTGAATCCTATCAATTGTATGATTTTCCTGGTACACTCCAATTTAAATTATGTATTTATTTGGAGCAATCCACTAGAGAAAGTGCCTAACTTGACATCAAATCAGACTGTGGTCTCTGACCTATAATGAGTTTGATAGACCGGCCATAAAATAAGAATATACTTTATCTTACATCAAGAGTACTCCTAAGTGAAACCATTTAACAAAGTGAAGGTTTATTTTGTATCATGTACTGCATCTAGAGGCTTTGACCTAATGTCAAAATGTTGAGAAACCCTACTAAAAGTGGAAGCCTAATAAAGAGAAGTTGAGAAAGGAATCCCAAGAGTTTGAAGATGTAAAATTGGTAGAGGACCTGGGAGAAGTAAAAGACACAAAGAGGGAAATAGACAGCAATAAAAAGATGAAAGAAGAATTACTGCAAATGAAGAGGGGTGCTAAGCGATCAGACAGACAGAAAGACAGAGACAGAGAGCTTCTTTAGTTCTCTGGCTGCTAATGTGACATGCGTGACATTGGATTAGCCTGCAGGAAGATTCCCAGGTCAAAGCTGCGTGTGTGTGTGTGTTTGTGTGTAATTGAGAAGTGAGAAAATAGTTCACAATAAAGTTCTGTGTTAGCCTAGTCATCATATGATTCTCCCTGCCTCCACACTTAAGCTAATCACACACAAAACGGTTTGGTCACAATAACAGGCAAAACTAAAACATTCATGTACAGTCATCAGTGATTATGACCGAGAAAAAACGTATAATGTACACAAACAGACTGCTTATTTACATAAACATCTATACACATATTTGTTTATTGCAGAAATATACTCTTTCCACATCCTACAAGGTACATTAGATACATTAAGATGGGGAGATGAAACAAGAATGAAACGTGAAATCCTGAAGAATAGGCTTAATCTCGAAGACAATAATAAACCAACTGAATGGTCGTAACACTGTAATCAGTAGTGCAGTCAGAAACTAATGGGTGGGTGTCCCTGTTCTATTTAGTTAAGTTATTCCTGCAAAATGTGGGCAAACGTGAAAATTTGACATGCAAAGCTGCCACATTTGTTGATTTGTAAATAAAATAAAGCAAATAAAAGATTTTATTAGATTTGAAATTTTTGACACATTTTTCAAGCCATTTTTTTGAAAATTCTCAGAATTAATGCATTGAATAAAAATGATAAAGAATCCACATTTTTTTCTTTAAATTAGATCATACAGCTACATAAAAAAAAATCTGAATCCAGATGAGTTCATTTTGAGCAAAAAACGTTGGCGAAATTAAGTTGAATGTATTCAAACAACACTTTTTTTGTATGTGAATTTAATTACATTTGCTTATCCAAAAATGTGGGTGACATTGCTGTCATGGCACAAAATGCCATAGCCAAATACCTTTCCACCTTAAATACAACAAATTAAAAATACTGTGGCTGCGGTATGATAGCCATTGGGCCAGCCTTTGTAGTACTTCCGTAAACAGGAACATGTGAGCATCACTGTGTCCTCTGCGCATGTGGGCCATTTGGCATTCACACACTGGTCACACAGAGCTTGCA
This sequence comes from Hippichthys cyanospilos, assembly GCF_059441005.1. Taxonomy (NCBI): domain Eukaryota; kingdom Metazoa; phylum Chordata; class Actinopteri; order Syngnathiformes; family Syngnathidae; genus Hippichthys; species Hippichthys cyanospilos. Next base: position 13,078,517 of record NC_142380.1, read on the forward strand.
TTTTTTTGGGAATGTGAACGACCTCAGGAAAAAAATTGGACTTCACAAAAAAATCGGAATTGAGCAGTAAGCCCTGTAGTGTGAACCTAGCTTTAGTGTGTGTTACTTTTCTAGTACGTTTTTCAGCACCCAGGAGTAAAACGGGTGATTCAAAGATACTGAAAGTGCACTGTCGGCAACATTCGGATTAAAATCCCTGTCTTTCAGTATTTGCCCATACAAGGTCAAGTCACTGTATTTTTTCAAATTTGGGACAACGGCATGACTTCTTGATGAAGCGAGATCATCTTTTGTTTTTTTAGATTTGCATTTTAATTAGGATTTAAACTATTGGTAGTCAGGTTTATTGAAGCCTATTTGAACAATATAGGAAGTTTCACCTGATTTAAGTGTATTAAATCATATAGTAGAATACATTTCTGAGTTTGACGCATTTGGCAACCTTCTAAGTTTAAATTTCAAAGAACAGTGGCCCACCGAAACATGATTAAAATGAATTAATGTATTTCAGGTATTGTTGCTTTACCTTTTAGACTAACCACTAAGCCTGGGCAAAAAAATGATTTAATTTAATTATACAGAACCCAGAAAAATCTGATTTGAAAATGAGCTAAATTGCGAAATCAAGGCTTCGCAAATGTGGCAGAATGCTGCTTAAAATACAAAAGTTTACAAAAGTTACTAACTATTTAAATGTGGGATTTAAGCAAGTTTTGCACAGGCTATGAATTGTTATTTTTGCACAACCTTTTATCACTAAGTTCGCAATAATATTGGTTTATCATAATACACATTTTGTTGCGTTTGCATTTTGCACGATTTTTTTAACACATCAAACCTTTGAATAAATATTTGTCATATTTCTTACTTTGATTAAAATCGATTAAGACACCTATAGTCATGAAAGACAGAAAAAGTAATAAGATTTTAGTTTATGGCCATATCACCCAGTCCTACAAGGGACCAGACAAAATAAATGATGAATGGGGAATTTGATGCACCACAATAATGGCCAAAATGTCACAGGCGATTAACATTAATTGTGAACACAATAGATCAAAGTGCAGTCTAATTGTGTGCAAGGGTTGAATTTTCTTTCTTTTGTCTTTTTCCTAGACGTGCGCTGTAAGAAAAAGGCGTTTGCACCATTATGGGAGTGCACATAGCTAATTTGCTTCCCGGTAGAAGGACACGTCTTTTCTTACTGTATTCCCTTTAATTTCAGCATAGGAGAGCTTTCATCAAGCCTAATCTTTAGTCGAATGTCTGCCAACAAATTGTCACATGCGGTCCCTCGGTACATTGAAACACCCATCACGAGGCCGTTCAGCCTGTCAAATTCCCAAACACACTAGAGGAGTCTTTCATACGGAAATAAAGATGCACCAGGTTTTACGCCTAAGTATACATGCTCTGTCTATAGAATTGAGCCCTTAGAATCCTGAAATGCTGAGCAATATTTCAAAATCATTGACATCTTCCAGATTAAAAGCCAGGTCAAATTCACCTCCACAAATCAATCTAAAACAATAATTGTGTATATATTTACACAAACTCTCCACATATATCTGTTTTCATTTCTTAGTAAGTGCCATGCAATTTCCTTCTTATTTCATACTTGCATTTTCTTTGTTTTGAGCCTAACTGCACCATGCACGTCTCAGTTCCCACCATTTTTTAAATCATACAACACCTTGTTTTCCTCATTACACACATGAAGCATTAAATAGACTTGATGATTTGTAAATCATCACAGCTGATGACGTTTCTGCTTTCATGCCTTCAAAACCTCCAAATGATGTCAAAGATGAACCTCAATCGTCTTTGGTTGTACAAGTCTTATCATTCTTACGACCTCACGTTTCGTTCCTTTTTTGGAGTAGCTTACAGCATTCAGGCTGTCGTAGACTTGTTGGTTATTCGAGAATTGCTCTGGTCAGATGCTCTTTCGGTGACTTTCAGCTTCATGCACGACTGCTTTTCGTCCATCATCAGCATCTCCGCTGGTAGACACCAGCAGCACAGGCAGGACTAACAGCAAGTCAAATAATAGGATATTTTTGAGAAAGAATGTAAATGAAAACAAACAGCAAAATAAGCTATTTTCTCATTTGTTTTCATTTATTGTCTTAGTGCACAGTGTATATCAAAAGTCTACACACCCTTCTTCAAATTCAACTATGCACACCCTCTTGATGTGGCTGTGCTCAGAATCAACCAGATTCATGTTAACACTTTGAGCGCTGAATCATCAATTGACTTCAACTATCTATTTTCTATTGTGAATGGGAATGAAAATAACAAATACGATCAGTCAGAATGCTCAAACCTGATTGTTGTTTTTGAAGACCTTTATCAATTTTTTTTTAACTTCACATTAAAATATATGCATATAAATGATCAAATGTTACTTTTTTTTTTAAATCATTTCATGATTTAATTACTCATGAAATATGAGGTTTGCAGCAACTTTTCCAACCCAGAGCGAAACGTCTTGTTGAAATAAATTGTGTGGCTGCCGCACCACCTTCATGATGTCATTTAAAGGCAATCGGCCGTGAAACAATAAGAAAAAAACTTACATAACCCTGGGGGATACTTATGTGTGCAACTGTGAATTTGCAACGCCAAGAAACTCAAAAGTAGTTATGAATAGTACTTCACATGGAGAAGTGTAACAATTCTGTACTTGTAGCAGAAAAAAAAACGCTGTCAAAGCCGTCTTTATGTCGCATGAATATACTGTATAAATTAATCCAATGCGCATGGTTCATTTCTGAACAATGGAGCTAACATGTACTTAGAGCTATGGCCTTTCTATCTAGTGCAATTGTGGGAAATTCCCAGCTTTCATTTGTAATTTTACAGCAATTCCACTCTTGTATTGGCGAAGGTTAACTATGCAGTCTTCTATGAAATGATGACGTTCACAAATGCCTGGCGGTTGGTTCCCAAACACACATTTTCGCCACCTCGACATTTTCTACATAAAACTTTCTAACTGTTAAATGAAAAGTTGTTGTTTACTTGACCAACTCGGTGCAAAATCTCTTCTCCCCAACTCCGGTGTAATACCGGAAGTAAACATAGGCATGACTGCTTGGATAATGTGGGTGTGTATTTGCACTGCACAGGCGGTTCAGGGGCAGTTTAGGCTACATGAGAGCCTTGCTCCTCCCACTGACGCCATTGTGCATCTCGCAAGCGTTTTCTTTAGAGCTGAGAGCACAGAACAAGCCAAGAATTCTCAGAAATGGCTCAAGAGAGGAAAATAACAGATTGGGGTGTTCCATAAAAGGAGCCCTTTAATAGTTGGCATTAACTCTCCAGACAGGAGTTGCAGATTTGCAAGAACGAACTGAGAATCCCCTAACTATTTCACATTAATATTTTATTATCCGTTAATATTTTATTATTTTATTTACCATTTTTTTACCCGGATGTAAAAAAAACCCTAAACCTTAATTGGAGCCTGAGAGGGTTAAAAGAGTTAAATGGTAATTAGCGCACATCTTCAATCCTTTGAAGATTCTCCTCTAATTAAACCCTTTTTTTTTCTTTCTAGGCAAAGCCTGAAGGTTTTGTGCAACCAATGATTGTCATTTGGTCCTTTTCATTTTGTTTGAGGCTCAGGTTCCACTAGAAAAAGCCCTAAAGCATGATGCAGCCACCACCATACTATACTGGAGTATTGTGTTACTTTTGTGATGGTCGGTGTTGTTTCTGCGCCAAACATACCTTTTGGATTTAAGGCTGAAAAATCTAGCCTTTGTTTTGACATACAACATTTTTCCACATATGTTTAGGAGAGATTGTAGTGGACAATGGTTTTAATTATCGCAAAAAGCGTAGCATTTTTATCAGGGGTGTGTAGACTTGTTGTACCCACGGCCTTTCATTGTATTCAGCAAATCCTAGTATTAAACTTTTGCTTACCCTGAAGCAATTTTTAAATCGCTTGCTGACCATGTAGAGGGCAATTGGGTTGATGCAGGAGTTGACAGATGCCATATTGATGCCAATATAGCCTAATACTAAAAAGAAACTGGAAAATGCATAGATGTACAGTAAATCATTCATGCTACGGTTCAGTTTTATTTGCAATGTCGCATACCTGAGCAGTTCACAGCGGTTTGGATCATTCTCATCATAGAGGGTGAGTTTTAGAATTCGGCTAAGGTGGAGAGGGAGCCAGCACAGAGCAAAGACCAGAACCAGACAGAATACGGTCTTTGCAACCTCCCGTCGCTGCAAACAATAACAACAAAAATCTCAGTTGTGTATGCTGACTTTTTGACACAAAGACACAGTTCCTGTGATGAACTCTTGCTCACAAAAATCATATTTTGTTTTCTTTGATCAAAAAAGATAAGTTTATGATAAGCGGAAGTCTCGTGTTGGGCTGGACTGAAGTGTAACGGAATAATTATATTTGTTAACTAGGCACATTTGGTATGGTTTCCGCTCGTGAGTAAAGAAAATGTTATTTGGGTCAGTTTGTGTTTTTCCCCATTGAATAAACAAAAGACGCTTTGATGGCAAACCAGCTTAATATACTCGATCGACTATGACAAAAACAAACTCATTCTATCCCATTTTACTTTTTTTAAATGTATTTATTTTTTTAGTTCAGACATTAAATAAGTATATTTTTAGAGGGTCTAAAAACGGCTGGTACGCAATGAAGTAGTAAAGTAGTCGGTTACTTTAAGTAATTATGTATTAAAGTAATTGATTATCTTAGGTAATAAAGTTTGAAACCAATTTGCTACCCTAACCCTAACCCTTAGGAAATCAAGCAATAAAGTAATTTATTATGTTAGGTAATCAATTGCCAAAGTAATTAACCTTAGGTAATCAAGCACTAAAGGAATTGATAATTTTAGCTCATTAAGTACTACAGTGATGATGTACTGACATATTTATTTACTGTGGGGTTCGTAATGTATGTGGTGAAGTGCTCAAAGTAATTAATTAATGTTTGTGCTAAAGTACTAATTAATTGCTTTAGCACTTAATTTGTAGTAATAGATTACTCTCGAACTTGATTGCCTACAATATTTGATTACTTTAGCACTCGATTAACTCATGTAACTTCATAAAATAGACAATTATATGAATTACTTAATAACTAAAGAAAATGATTACTTTAATGCTTAATCCTTTTGCCACACAATTGAAAAAAAAAGACAAAATATATTTTTAAACAGGCATCTGGGTTTTGAATGTCTGGAATCTTAAAAAACATATCTTGGGATAGAATGAGGAATTAACTTTTAAAAAATCTATTTTTTAAATGAATTTGGTTGGATATTGATTATTTTGATCCCGTTATAATGATTGCAATATTGCCGCTAGGAAGAATTTATATTGTATCCAAACAGTGCACTCCATTACATTAACAATAAACTCCTGCCAATTCCTAACAATGAATGTTTTCTTCGCAAAAAGTCACCCTCCATTTAAGAGCCAGTTGAAAAGAATACATTGTGAAAGAACAAACCTGTTTGAGATGGTCACTGAGGGCAATTTGAACTCCGTTCTTCTTCCTCAGCATCTCACAGGTCATCAGGGTGTAAAATATGGCAGTGCAGACCAACGGCAGACAGAAATACACACTAAACAGCCACCAGTCCTTCACCGATTTATAAAACTAGACAGAAATCAAATGGACAGTCAGGAATGAATTCCAGAAAGACGAGTTCTGCCGGGAATAAGGATCGACCTGGGTCTCAAATTCACCATTCACATAAAAATATTTGTATATTGCGTGCGATAGAACACACGATCTGCACAGTGCAGTATTTTGTTCCAGAACGCAAAGTAATTGCTCCTCTGACACACAGTTTTTATGACGATTCAATCTGGAAACTTTTAAACCTCGGCCTGACCTGGAAGCTGTCACAGTGCGCTTAACTTAGGTGACATCATGACATACAATACCTGCACATCTTTATCTGCACCGTGTCTCACAATGATCAGCAGTACTTGCATCTGTGTCAACATACTCTGGCTCTCTTTCAGGCTGCGTTATATGACTATGAAGCTCTGTGTAACAGCTTACCTTCATAAAGTCTGTTTTCTGCTTGGGATTCAATAAACAGATCCTCAGCCATTCTCCTTTGTAGTTAATCGCGGTCATGTCAAAAGCGATAGCTTCGGGTACAGCAAGGATGATGGATAGTATCCAGATGAGTGCAATTTCGATAGCCATCCACATCGGAACACCGATCCCTTTGATCCGTCTCCATGAGGTCACGGCGCGATATCTGAAGTATCAATCACATGAGCTCACAATAACAACTTGTATAAGTGGTGTTTGGCTCAACTCTTTGGACCGCCAATGTATACAGTTTTAATTGAGCATCGAACCAGGGGTCTGCAACCCAGAACTACATGCGGCTCTTTCATCTTGAGACTCCTGTGACTTTGGAAAATAATCATTACTTGAAGGCATTGTGTTTTTTCATGTTAGATGTGAGTAAGGTCGTGATGGGAATTTTAGCTCTTTATAGGGAGCCGTTTGCTAAAAGAGTTATTGATAGACTGACTCTTTTATGTGTGCTTTTTGTTGTTGTTGTTGCTTTTTAAGACATCAATGTTTATGAACTCTGGGATTAGTGATACGTCACATTTCATGTCCTACTTTAAGTATTTAAGAGTTAGTATTATTAAAATACCATCCTCTAAAGTATTGTAAGTACCGTATTTTCCGTACTGTAAGGCACACCTAAAAGTCTTCTTTTTTTTTTTAAAAGCTGATGGGGTGCCTTATAATCATGTGTGCCTTATATATGGATCAATATTGAGATTGGGATTGGTAGATGGAGAATGAAGTGATAAAGTAAGCTTTACCTCTTTCTTTTGCGTGTTTACAGTTGAACAAGGTTGCTCATATTGACATTGAGTTATTATGCTATTGAGAGTTAAGAGTTATTTGAGTTATTGTTATGAATTTGAGTATTACTATATTGTGATTGAAACGGTTTTAAAATATGTCATTTATTGAGGGTGCACCTTATAATCAGGTGCGCCTTATATATGGAAAAAGTTTTAAGATATGTCAATAACTGAGAGGTGCGCCTTATAGTCCGGTGCGCCTTATAGTGCGGAAAATACGGTAGTCAGTACATTAGGCATGTTGGGAATCGTGCCAAATATTGCTTTAAAAAAATAAACTCTCCATAACTTCTTAATAAATTTCAGCCATGAATAAATACAAATGTAAAGAACACCTTACACACATTGGTGAACATGTGTGTCCACTCCATCTTAAATAGTTTAACTGAACCAATCATATCTATGAAATCAAGCCTGTAGTCACTCACGTCTACTCAGTCGCAAGCTCTCTCCTCCACTTCGTCCCTCCATGTATTTTTATTTCTTTTTAGCTTGCCCCAGAGTTTAAAAACTTCCGACTGTATGACGCTTATACTGTGCTAAAATGACATGATCTCCAGAGCTCTCCTTTACAAAGAACCGACTCCAATCATTAACAGTGAAGAGTCCTTCAAAAGGCTCGGTTTGTTTGTGAACATCACATCACCAGTAAACAGTCAAAAGTTTTGAAACACCTTCACATCTTTTACAACCCTCTCTACATTTTTAGTTAATCCGGACATCAACCTGACTATGCAGCGACATGCAAGGAATCATTTAATGAATTAAAAATGTGACTCAGAACAAAATATGTTTCAGATTTTAGTTTTTGTAAGCAAGCAATATTTTTGTCAAGATGAAAACTTTGCACATTTTGTATGACTTTCTCTTCAAACCTGAGTATTTTCACAAATTAAAAGCTTGAGGTTCTTGACTTCCTAAGGTGTTAGAGGAGAGCATTTGAATTTGAAATTATGTCTTTTATATTGACGTACCTAATTTAACTGAATAGCTGACAGCATAATCCACATGTGAGAAAATGCCAGCAAAAGGGTGGCATTGTGGCCTTTGCATTTTTTGGGGTGGCTGCAGGAGGATCATTTAAGTTTGGCTTTGATTTAATTGACACAAAAGTTACTTGAAAAGACATTTTTTTTCTTTATATGCTATTATCCTCACTTAACTAAGATATCAAAAAGATTTTGTGGCTCTCAGTGTGTCCCCCACCCCCATGGGAGACAGCCATGTTTTTTTTACTATTAAGGGTTGCCAACCCCTGAGCTAGACCTCAAGATTTTTTCCTTTTCAGCATCTTTGCTAAGCTCAACATGTTCAATGGAAAGTTAACCTGGTGTAGTCACGGTGTACTACTTTCTACTACTACTAAAATTACTACTGGTACTGTTTGACCTTTGAGTGCAGTATTACTTCTGTGATACTGAGTATCGTTTTACATATTTCTTCCCAACTTATTTACCGTATTTTTTAGACTAAAAATCAACACTTTTTTCTCATGATTTGGACCCTGCGGTTTATAGTATATTGATACTTGTGCACATTAAGACATTAATTTCCAGATACTTAAGTATCTGGGAGTGAATGTTTCAGTCGACCACGGGGTCAGTTTCTAATGGTATGTTTTTAGAAGTAAAGGGAAAAGAAGATAGATAGATAGATAGATAGATAGATAGATAGATAGATAGATAGATAGATAGATAGATAGATAGATAGATAGATAGATAGATAGATAGATAGATAGATAGATGGATAGATAGATAGATAGATAGATAGATAGATAGATAGATAGATACTTAGAAGTAAAGAAAAAAAATGTTAAAATACATCTTCGGCGTTGAATGAGTTAAAAAGCTAATGTAAAATTGCACCTTTTACTTCTATATATATATGTATATATATATATATATATATATATATATATGTATATATATATATATATATATATATATATATATATATATATATATATATATATATATATATATATATATATATATATATATATATATATATACAAATATTTATAGTATACCCGTGTGTCTTTTAGTCCGAAAAATATGGTATATAGAAGTAAAAGGTGCAATTTTACAGTTCTCTACCTGGATAATGTTCCGGTGACAGTCGATATTACTGATGCATAAAGTACGAGGAAAGAAAAATACTGGCTTATGTGGGTAATGGGCCTAAGGGGGTAACATATGCTTGAAAGATGGGCTTGCCTGTCAATACTGAGTGCGCACAGACTCAGCACAGTGATCCCCACAGAGGCTTTCTGGACAAATGGCACCAGCTTGCACAGAGCCACCCCAAAAGGCCAATCTTCTGCTAGGAGCTGGAGAGAGTGAAAGTTCAAGAGTCAGAGTTCAACCATGAGAGGTAGTATAACAAATTCCCAGGCTCCTTGTTGATTTTCTCAGCTTTAGGCACACAGTTCAGAATAAACATGCATGAAGCCGAACTTATTGGTTTCAGCCGACAGAAACCAATTATCTCTTCACTCTGGTCAGGGTTAAAAGCTTTTGAAAAATCAGTGGTGTTTTTAGCAGACATCAAAGCCCCAAGGCTGTAAAGGTACAGTAACCCTGTGACGCCACCATGTGACTGGAGCGTGATCTTTATTGGAATCATATGGACACCTGACGTTGTTTGGACAACCTTTTCTCCCCAGTTAAATAAACAGTTTCCCCCATGAAGATTCTCATATTTTCATGCATGCATTCACACACAGTCTCACACAAAATATTCAAAATATCTGCATAATAACATGCCAGACACAAAAAGGGAAATCAAGGGGCTCAGGAATCGGTGGATAAAATAACATTGAGGAAAGGTATGCAGAATTCCCTCCTTCAGGTTCGGGTATGGGTGGGCTTGTCAAATCAGTCCAAGATGCGGCCAAAGCATTTGTGTCGACTATTTACAAAGTCAACATAATATGGGAGTAATATTCAAGTAGTTGTAACTGTAGTTGACATTTAGACTCACCTTGTAAACATTTATGGGAATGGCAATGATGATGTGTAGCAGGTCTCCGAGAGCCAGGCTGGCTATGAGGATGTTTGGCCCATTCCGCATGCATTTATTCTTATAGATGATCCTTAAAAGTGTGGAGTTTCCAATGATCCCCACAACAAAAACCAGGCAGGACACAACCGTATTGATATACTTGAATGTGTCATGAATTTCTGTGGGCGCGCTGCACATGGGGGGCATTCGTCGGCGTGGCATGGTGATGTTGGGTCTCACGGGACCCTGCCCGTCCCGTTCAACTAGCCCATGTCTTTGTGTAGCAGTGAGAGTAGCAGGAGGCGTTTGTTTTTTTGGTTCCAGCTGCCCGCTGGCTGAAAGGAAATGAAGGCCCAGCAGGAGTAAACCCAAATAGTAAAACGTCTTCCTCATCCTGGCGTTTGATTGGAAACTTGTCTTGATCCTCTTTGAGAATGCCTGAAACTGAGAAAATGAATAGGACAGATTCACACTTTAGTTCCTGTGTTTTATATGTCAGAATCCAACCAAAATGTCATTATTTATCCTGTATAAACACACTCAAGAGCTGCAGTGGTAGACTGATTCTTTATAGACTTTGTAAAAAGTGCAGTGATGCTTTATTCCCAAACAATTAAGAGATAGCTAAACACTGGACCTGAAAGACTATAGCTATTGGGCATGCACACTGTCAACCAACCAAACACAAATTATACCAATGCCAAATGTAATCCTAAATCCACAGTTTAGTAATGTCAAGAGAGTAAACATTTTTAGATTATTTAATTAAGATTTTTAAAAGATTTGTTTCATTTAGATACATGGTGTCATCATTGCAGATCAAAGGATTGATGTACAACAATGTAGAAGTGGCTTATTATTTTGAGTTATTTACAGTATTTGCTTTAACAGACTTTACAAGATGCAGTTGTAGCCATTTACCCTTTGCTGTATTTGAGACTAGACTCAATCGCTGGCTATGCCCTTCAGTTTCCATGATCAGGAGGAATTGTGCTGTTTTCATTTGTCAATGACCATACAGTTAAAAAAAAATTGTCACTCAGATGTGGGTGTTCTCAAGTTAGGTTTGGCAAAAGAGCCTTGCTATATTAACACCTTTGTTGGGTGCTTTGCATTTATGTGGTAGGCTAAACTAGGCTAATATTCTTACAAATATTACATACCACTCTGTCAAAGGTGCAACTGAGCTATTTTGTAAAAGTTAAAGTGACCATTCATTGACCAAAAAAAGGCACATGCTTTTCAATGTTTACATCTTCCTTCTGCTCCTGAACTTGCCCTCACATTTTAAACACACTGATAGCAGTGTGTTGGCATTGTTAACAGCAGTATTGAAGCTATTTAACCAAACTATTTGGAATGTTGAAGTACATTTTAGATCGACAGCTGTGAATTTTCAAATACCCAGTTTTATGAAAAAATGTATATCTGAAAAATAATGAGAAAAACATATTCTTTTTTTTCTGATCACAAGATAGTTATTTGATTGCATATTTAAACAGAAATAAAAACATACATTAAACAGTAGGTCAATTGTAGCTGTAAGTTAGTTGTTGTTTTTTTTTACAAGGCAGTCACAAGACATCCGAAACCCCACCACAAACCCCTTAAGTAATCATTTTAGCCTCACGCTCTCCAACAGAGGTGGAGTTTTTGGCTGGTGGAGTTGCTCATTGGGCCACATGTCCTCTTCCTGGAGCATGCTTGAGGGGCAGACTGTTCTAGGTCTGGGCAAGGGCAATGTCCTCTCAACCCAGTTTCCATGAAGAGGGTAGGAATGGCGGTGGTGGTGGGGGGGGCACCCTAACCCTAGAGCACCCTGACCTGTGTTTAACCTCTTGTACACCAGAAGTCACACATGTGTGACAATGTTAATACATGGTATACTGTATCTTCATCGACATCCCTATGGGAACTACTGCGGTTGCATGTGGTAAGCTCAACTGACAGCCACACAGCATTTTTGGTTATGTTAGCAGATCAGACTGTTCTCTCGTTTGTGCTCAAAAGTCCACCACTGGCAGCCTAACTCACTATACTGTCCCTGTCCTGTCCCGTCCTGTAATGTTTGGTACTAGTTGTGTTCTTTTGTCACAGGGTGTGGCACTGCCTTTCCTCCACAGTTCGGAACTGGACCATGTAGCGCTACAGTAGTCTTATAAGGTCATAATCTACTGCTGCTCCATTGTTGTTGTTTTTTTTCTATGTTACAAGATTTCTCTCAGTCTGCTCACAAATATTGTAATGGCCCACTGTATTTCAAATATTTCTATATACAATATGCAAACTACAACAATAGTCCTCAAATGGGGGTACATGAAAGTATTTCAGGAGTGGTGTGAGATTTTAACAGGGTTTCTTTAGGTATCTGCCATGACAGAAAATGTATGCATTTTTTTAATACAGCCTAATGATAAATTGAGTTATGGTGACTCCCTTACAAAATGGTTATATACCATTATTAAGTTTTATAGGGATGAGCGTTCTCCGGCAGACAAGCCAGAAGAAAAGGAGTGATGCTAGACAATCTGTTCTCTGGATCTGATTGACAAAATACACCACAAGTATAGTACTTAAATTTTACTTACTTAAGTTTTACTTTTTTTTAATGATCAAAAAATGCATAGCACTAGACTTAACTGAAGTATTTAACAGGGGTTCACATATATCAGAAAAGACTAGAATTTAGGTTGCGCAAAATTAGATCTGGTAGGCTACTTCAAAATGTATTTAGATTCAAATGTTTTGGTGTAACAACTTGATGAAATAAGAGTGACTTCAACACACCATTTTGTTTTTTCAATGGATACACAATACGGCGTGGAAGTATATCAAACTCCTCGGTTGCACAAAAAAAAAAAAAAAAAAACAACTCTGAATAACATTGCATACAGATACACCATTCTGCATGGGCACCAGACAAACAGAACAGGTTCCTTTTTTTTTGTTCTTCAAGTAAGTAGTGATACCCATGCCAAATACCTGAGCTCTGACTTACTTTGCCTCTTGCTGAAGTAGAAATGATCCACAATATATACTTCTGAGCTGTCCAATTACAAGGTAATTGTGAGCGTTTCACAATGGAGATAGGTTCCCAAATTGGAGGGAGGCTGTTCCTGAAATGACAGGCCAGTCATCTCCAAAAGCCCCCTTGTCTCTTTGGGACTACAGTCCAAGTTAAGCTCCAGATCTGTTTCCCATAAGCAGTCTCATCCTCTTCGCTCCAACACTGGCTGAGTCTCTGTGTGTGTTCAGTCAGCTGGCTGGATCTCTGCCCCTCAAAACCACTCCTTGTTTTATCTACGGGAGGCGTGGAGGAAGACAGAGGAAGGCCAGCAGGATGTTCACAAAGTTATTCTTCTCAAAGGAAAACAGTACCATCAAAATTCAAACAGGGATATGCTTTTTTGTATTGAAATCTTTAAATATTTTGTTACCTCCACCTAGTTTGTGAGCTCACATCTGAGAGATGTTGTTTTGATAGTTGAGTGTTAGGTTTCTTTATCACATAACACATTTTGGACAGGGTCTGTACTTCGACATAGCAAACATGTATTTCCCCCTAAATTTGGGCATGGGTCATTGTTATGTAAAGAGAAACAACTCACCATGAAATCAAATTTCCTCAAACTGATTAAAAACATAATCTTAATCAGATATCAACCAGTGCGATTAAGTAGATAAATTGATTCTACCCTATCTCTCGGAGCCAGCTGTTATTGAAAAATGCCGTTGGTTATGTGTGCTATATGCTCAAACAACAAAACAAAGTCTCAACAGCAGCAAAATTATAATCCGTTTGATATGATAGCCTATAAATCTGGTAGATTACAGAAAACAAAGAACAGCATTTGCGCACCTCAGCCAGTTGTCAGAGTAATTGCTTGTGATGCTCAACCCTAATATAAGAGTTACACAACAAGATACATCCTTGTGTCAAATTTGGTTACAAATTAGCCCTATAATTCATCAAACAGATATTCAAAGGGTAAAGTACAAAAATCTAAAAAATAATAATATAACATTCTATTTGAGTAGGGACCTGTCAGTAAGGTACTGCTTGAATTAATTTGCAAGCGGATTTCTTTCCAATTGGGAGGGCTTCTTATGTAACATTTTTTTAATTAGATCTCAGGTTTGACTGGAAAGCTATTCTTTTATTTGAGTGGTTGTCATACTGAAAAGAGGTGCTGAAATCCGAAAATGTCTTTTTTTTCAACTTTATAGCAACTTTCAACTTTATAACAAAAGGGTTTGTGCCATAATTGACTGGTATGTGGAATAATTCATAAATCACACGACTTTGACAAAATAACTAGTTCCAGCTGAGGATGAAAAGCATGATGCTGCCAACAGCACCATGTTTCATGGACAATACCTGACATTTCAAGGTGCGAAAACTCGGATTTTAGTTTAAAAATGTATGAAATGCAGCAAATCATTTAAGCAAGTGTATTTTCTATTTATTGGAAATTTGCCTCCTTCATATAAGGTGTAAAAACTTGAATTTTTTTCTCGGGATACAAGATCATGATGATAATAAAAGAAACAGATGTTGTGAGATGTGATGAAGCAAATTGCCAAATTTTGTACCAGTGAGTATCTATATAAATAGATGCAAGAAATATATTAAAAGATGCTGAGTAAGGGGATGTGATATAAAAGAGGTAATTGGTTGCACTTGACATATCCACTATGAATCACATCTATTATGAAGAAAGTAGTAAAATCAGAAGGTATACACAATGAGGAGTACCTATGTAAATTGATGCAAGAAATATATTGGAATGTTCTGAATGAGGGGATGTTATGTAAAAGAGGTAATTGGTTGCACTTGACATATCCACCATGTATCCCATTTATTATGAAGAAAGTAGTATATCACAAGGTATACACAATTAGAAGAACATTGAGAAATTGTGAATTAAATGACAGTTCATCTGGATTGTCACAATTTGAGAGAAGAGGAGAGCGGACAGAAACCTGCACCTTCTCAGATGTTCTTCCGGTCTACCTGCACATCTCGTCCGCTCCTCATTTATTCATTTGGGTTGGCCATAGTTACAAAGCAATTGTTGCCCTTAAGGGTTGGGGGAGACATATGGCAGCAATGCAAACAATCACTTTGTAATCGTGGGGAGGGGGGTGTAGATGTGCATAATGTGATCTTCTTTCTCAGGGACACAAAGACCGATCCATTGCTGTGCTGTCCTTGGGTCAGGTTGTAGCGCCTGTGGTTGTTCCCAGAGCCGTAGGAGACGTGTCTCCTCACACCTTCTTCACAGGCATCCATCCATACTAATCTACCGATATACTGATTGCAAAAAACAAATAGACTTATACCCTATAACATATATACAATTATTCTAACAATAGCTATCACTTTCAACCTCAGGAGTAAATTTCTCTAATCGTTGCCACAATATGTAAAATATATACCAAAAAGAATGATTTCATGAGGACAAAAAAAGCAAGCGAGGAATTGGGCATACACAAAGCAAAATTAAACAAAGTAAAAAAAATAAATAAATAAAAATAAAAAATAACAATCCAAGATAGGAATAACCTAAAACAAGGCAGGACTTGAGAAAAACAGGACTTACAGTGCAGGACTATGACAGATGCCAACAAATAATAACCATAAACTAAAAGAAAGTAGGGAACTAAACCTGGTGGACAAGACACACGTGACTGAGGGAACTGACTGATTGACACAAGGGACGGGGTTGACGAGCATAGAGAGACACAATCAAACTAAACAAGACAAGGACAAAAGTACATGACCAAATTTAGACAAAGCCAATTTGAACTAGGACCATGACTCAACCAAAAGAACAAGAGAACCCAAAAGTACAACATGACGTAGCACGTAACATACATTACAAAAGCGTTCAATGAAGCCAAGGAGCGACCACAATCTTAGCAAAACATCTGGGAAGCAAGAAGTGCTGGTCAGAAACTACAACAACAAGCGATTTCCCATCCAAGCCCAACCCAGTTTAACTTCTGGCCTCAGGAGTTGTGAGGGTAGCGTGGCACTAAGCCAAATTCCATTCATCCAAAATATTCACTCGGTGACTTGATGGTAATATAAAATCTTCGTTGCATCTGCTGAGTGTCAGAACCACAGCAGATGATTCACATTACCTGTAAAACCTTTCAGTGAAACATCACTATTTTCAGCATATGCTCTATTTGAGTTGATGAGCCTTTTGAGCTGTTGAGCTGGCCTTTGGCCCGGCAACCATTAAAGAGGTTCGTTTAAAAAGCCAGTTCGTTCATGGGCTTTTATTATACAAAGAAGTCCACCACAAAGGCACACATATGCACTCACTCACACACTAAAAATTGAGACTAATACTGTATTCTTGTGCAAACTCTTCATCGGACTCTTTTTACATGTGTAGCATTTTCTGAGGGTTACCTTGAGTCACCCAAACATCTCACACTCATTTCGAATTAAATGTAAGGACGGAAAACTATGACTCATATTTTGATCATATTCCTTCGTGATCTAAGAGTAAAGATTGATTGATCAGCACATACTTTGCTGTATTCTCCCAGCGCTAATATGCAATACATCGAAAATGTAAGTGTCCATGTTTCCAAGGGTCACAAGAGGTCAAATGGCCTTACCCTGCAGGAATAATGACTTGATGTTTTATTAGAGCCATAAAAGTTCCTTTTGAAATTCATGACTGTACACACATTCAAAGCATACTCTTTTTCTCTTTTTATATTGAGTAAATAATGAAATGCTTCTTTGTTACTTGCTTGTAAGGCAAATATGATGGAAAATACCTATTTGGTATATTCTGTGCTAAAATGATATTGTGTAATGAAAAGCATGGATTTTAAATGTGAGTTTTATTATTTTTATTCTACATAACAGTTGTTCAACAACAATCAATTCAAGGAATACATTTTAATGTGGTTACATCCAATTTATATCTATAACTAATATCAGTCATTTACAATACATATACAGTGTTTGGACAGTTAACTTTTTGTGTTAACTAGTGGACAGTGCTAAATATTTTTTGACATTCTTTGACATTTTTAGAATTCATTGCAAAAAACTACAAACCCCAAAGCCAATGTAGTCACAAGCAAATAATATTACCAAGAGTCCAAGAACATCATTGAATGAATGTCGTGTACGTAACTGAATACAGGTTAAAAAACTATTTGTATGCTTTTTTCAATTTCCATTTTACACAATGTTACAACATGTGGGTTCCAATTGGGGTTTTTAACACCCTTTAGAGGCTGAGACTTGTTAAGCATGTTAGATATAAAAACAGCAGAGCACTTAAAAGCTCTTGAAAACACATATCACTCACCGTCCGAAATGTTTAACTAAATGTATTCCTAAATATATTGCAAACAGAGTGGATGCCATCCCCTGTCTTTCAAAATGACACAATATTTGCCTCAAAGGTTCTGATGCCCTAATGACAAGGTTGCGCAATGATAGGTTCCAACTTCCAAGCACATGTAAGTTGTCATTATCTGCTCATTACTGGTGGGAACTATGTGTGTGAGACAGAACCTGAATTCAAGGATTCCTGTTTAAAAAAGTAATAACAAATTGCGATGAAAGAGTGGCTCTGATCTCCTCCTCCAAATGCTTGTTTGTTTCTGTGTGCCCTGCGATTGGCTGGCAACCAGTCCAGGTTGTCCCCTGCCTACTGATTTTCATAAACTCAGTGCTAGTGTTCTCATTTATATATCTTTTCTTTTTTGGTCTACACAGTGGTTTGGGATTATTTAGAGTTTTGAGAACACACAAAAATGATTTGAGAGACAAATTTTTTATGTCAACAGATGGAACGTCAACCGCTTTAGAGATAACCAGGTCGACAACATGATCTTGAGAGAGTAGACGTTTTTCTTATGTTGTGTGAGACTAAAAGTATCACAAACTCTAGCTGGCCATAAAAAGTAGTAGTTTATTGCACAAACTACTTGTTAAAGTATGCCATAGTTTATATATTAGTTAACGCATAACATTTCTTCCTCTTATAAATTTGCCATATTGTCTTCGACTACAAATGCTTATACCAATAAAAAAATATTAGATACAAATAATTTGGATAATCTTTTTATTAATACCTGATATACTCTAAGGAGTTAATAACCCAATAAAATGTTTTTGCACTGAAAAAAAGGCAGCTATTCCCTCTTTTTTTTCTTATGCACCATTTGTTCAATAAACTCAAATTTGTTGGGGCTGCCTCATTCATTAGCGTTTTTATATACAGAAATGTTCTCATTTCTAAAGTTTGGTGGGATAAATTTGTCAGACAACATTTTATTACAAATTTTAGGTATTCAAAAAAACTTTGAATTTATGGCATTTATGCTTTGTTGCTTGAAAACTGGACTATTCGCCAAAATGTGAGCCCTGAAGGGTGTTCTACTTGAAAAGTTCAACTTAATTTTGCCCTTTAATAAACACTAAGAAAAGAAATTTAAAATAAAAACACTTTTCATCAGAATTCCATGTGCTTGATCTCGTGGGGAAAAGTGCCACCAGTTGTCTCTAAAAAAATCGACAAACCTTATACTATTAGCTTTATTTTGTTTGTTTTTTCCCAACATGGTAACAATTTGTATGGTGATTTGCTTTAACTGTTCAAGGACACATTGGCCAAGATTTCAACAAAAGGGACACATTTAAAAATTGCGGTCAAACAGACTTGTTCGTCCCAGATTTCTAATGTTTAATTTTTAATCTGAGTATATGTAGTGTAAATCTAAAAGAGATGAGTATGTTGGATGGCTAATTTGCTTTCTATTTGGACAAATTTGCTTTCTATTTGGACACATCTGTTTCTATTTGTCTCATGGTGGATAATAATCAAATATACTATACTAATAATATTTTAAACTCCATACTCTATACATACATACCGGTATTCTGTACATCGACACACACACATGCACACACACACACACACGCAAGCGTACACACACATACACATTGTACGTATATCCTTGCATCATCCTTTCACCTGTTAACAATTGATCAGCCGTTTGCCCATTTCACAGCATAATCAGCCAGTGTATGACGTATGCTTTAAACCGATTTTCACATCACTGCATTCTGGTTTCTATTTAGGTGTTCCACAGCATCTGAACCTTTACACAATCAGGGTTGCATGTGACGCATATTTTCTCCCACCCCAAGTTTTGTCTGGCCTCTATTATCCCCTTTCCGCCTCTTAACCATCTCCATGTTTCTTTTGTCTCATCTGTTGTGAGACAATGACACGATTTTCCCCCACAGATTTCAGGCTAGAAACTCTTATGTACAATAAAACAATCTCTGGTAGGCCTGTAGCAATATTAACAAAGACACAGGAATGGTTGACGTATGAAACATTACTTGGGTGATGCCTCTGAGAGTGATTTTGGCTGTCCCAGATGCTCCTACGCTATTAAATCATTTGTCACAATTACTGTTAAATACACAAAGCTGTTGCTGCAGTGACTAAAACCATAAAATTTAAAGAAGCAACAAAAACAAAACTTGGACAAGTAGGCAACAGCTAAACTAATGCCACAATAGCACTGTTCTCTAATGCGTGAAAAAGCTTACAGTGACTTGGCACCACTGAACTAATACGAATAATATCCATAATGTACATAGTCTATTTTTTTAAAATACTTTTATGCAGAGGTGGCAAACTTACTTGTTTTGCTGGTCTGTCAGTCGTCGGCATCGTCTCATTCGTCATTTTTTCATGATGAATATTGTGATCGTCGGTCCGTCCGTCCGTCGTACAGCTGCCGGTTGTTTTAAACTCTGTTGATCTACTAACATATAAAATTAATCTATCAGCTGTAAATATACCATTGCACAGCACGGTCATTTGGCCTTCAACAAAGATAAAAGATGCAATAATAATGAAAACCCGAGAAATTTGGTACATTCATCTAAAAGTTAGGGAATTTTAAAACTTCTATCTTGCATTTTCCGGCTAAGCGTCAATCAGAGTGAGCCTTTCACTTTGGGATGCGCCCTTTGGTTATTGGAGTGACATCACCTATTTACCAAAGAAAGACATCTCAGAATGCTTTGCCCAACTTAACAAGCAATTTCTTTATATAAATCATTTAAAAAGCAAAATAACTAACCCTAAATGTTAATTCTAAACATTCGTTTTACATTAAGTCTGTTCAATAATCCCACTGAGCAAAATTAGATACAGTATGCAGTTTGGTTTAAAAAAAAAAAAAACATGACTCAGAAAGGCAGCACAAACTCTGACAAGTATTGAACAGAACCACGGCAGTTTGTGCACTTCACTTGATATACTTGTCTGCTTCTTTGAAGTGGAAGCAAGCAGCACAGCAAAAAACAGGCAAAGCAGTTGACTTGCATTTTTATTGATGAAAGAGGGCGTCAGATTGATGGACATCTGACAGAATGTCCATCTCGACAATTACAATGACAGATGAAAACAAACTCTCAAAAAATGTCTTTATTCTGTTGTCATTCTGTTGTCACTTGTTGGCCTGCGCCAGTTGGCCACAGGCAAATGGTGAGTCCATGTGTGCTGACATACTGCCCACCTCTGATTTT
Organism: Hippichthys cyanospilos; assembly: GCF_059441005.1. Lineage (NCBI taxonomy): Eukaryota > Metazoa > Chordata > Actinopteri > Syngnathiformes > Syngnathidae > Hippichthys > Hippichthys cyanospilos. Next base: position 13,099,011 of record NC_142380.1, read on the forward strand.
ATGTTAAATCTATGGTGGACTACAGACAAACTCTCTGCAGATGTGCGAAACACACAAATGAGGCAAACAAACAACTGCAAAAAAATGCAAACGCATGAAAAAAAAAACAGCAAAAATGGTGCCGTCCTTTAAAACTAACTAGGGTTATTTGTTAGTCAGTTAAAGGACTAGAGACACACATTGGAACACCAGATAATTATCAATCTTTACAATAATTCTTCCTTTACCTCAATTTGGGATCTCAAGAGGTACGATCTGAAAGAGAGTGTGCGAGAGAGCAAGAGAGAGAGAGAGAGAGATAAACAGAGAAAAAAAACGAGAATGAGTTTGACTTTTTCCTTCTTTATCTTTACATTTCTCACATGTCACTAGCATTTTTCATTACACCAATGCTAGCACTGAGCTCTGTAAATTAGGAATTACTGAAACTAGTGGTAGAAACAGCAAACAGCATTTATACTTTATGGTATAAAAGTAAAGAGTGCAAATTTAAGTTCATAATTTTTTTTTGCATTTGTTTTGTTGTATGTTCACATCTATGTCCTTTTTGTGAGCGCATATTTCCTTTTGGTTTGTTTGCATTTTTTAAAAGCTGTTTTATTTTCGTACTTGCTTTATTTTTGTACTTGCTTGTGTGTTAGTTTGCTTTCATTTTTCGTCATTGCATGTTTCTTTCTGGGTTTTCTTTAATGTGATTGCATTTTTTGTTCGCAGGATCTTTTGAAATCTATTCTTTTTTATTGATTCTTTCGTTGGTAGTGTACTGCCAGTTGCAGCGTTTTTATTACCCCCCTTGGCTACTGTGTCACTCACATCCACAAAATATAAACAATGGATACCAGGCAGCATTTTACCCTTTTTTAAACCCATGACTTTTATGCAGTAGGTGACATATTTTGATTTATGCAGAAGCTAGTGCATGCAAGGGTAACAAACAACCCCTTTTCAAACACTGACTTGAACTTTTTTTTTCAGCATCAGAAATTAAAATAACATATTTGAGCGTGACATTGGCGAGAGATCTGTGAGTCTCACACTCAATGCGTCAGTGTTGACAGCTCTGCAGTGCAGTATTTTTAAACAGATCATAAAAGTGACATGATTCGGTCTTTAATGGTCAAGTGAAATAGTAACAAACATGAACAATGTTTAAAAAATGCACCCGATTGATTAATATCATTCAAGAAGAGTTGCAAATATTGCGAATTGCAATCCTTTGCTTCATTCATTTTCTTCTCCTTCCGCAAGTTGACATAGAGTTATGGTGCCAACCATTTTTCACACACAGCCACACACGCATGGGTTCAGGCTTGGTCTCGAAAAGAAACTGCTGGAAAAATTTGTTTCTGTGCTATTACTTTTACCACATGCAGTCTGTACTGTTCCTGTGTGTGTTGAGTGACATTTTACAGCTATTTTATGGCAATGCGACCCAAACAGATTCTGTCTGCATGGTTTCATAAATCTTTTTTCACAACTAGACGTCTCGCTCCCCACTGTATGGGTTTTTATCATCCATGACAAAAAAAAAAAAAAAAAAAAAAAAACCTTGCCTCACTTCCCTGCATTACAGTCATATAGTGCTGAGGTCATTTTGAACTGTTGAAAGAAAAATGCACGTTTTAGGTCATGAAATGTATGCGATATCTAAAATTGACCTTGTATGAGACATTATGATATCGGAAAGGTCAGTACTGTGAAAAAAGAAAGTATGAGAAAGCTTCATGTTTAAGCAAAGCACAATTCCAGCAATGTTTTTCAATTGACATACTTTGTTATCAATTTCCCAAAGCTTGAATTTCCTCAAAAATGTACACACACATTTGCTTAACTGTTTAAGCCAATTTCAACAGTCAAAATATCATTTCATTGCAAACCGTTCACCATGATCAAAATCATAAAATTAACTTAGTGTTTGCAACACCTTGTTAAAACTTAAACTAATTTTACTCAGAATTGGCTTTTGCAATTAGATAATGTCATTTTTTTAAAAGCAAACCTTCACGGTAACTGAACTTGAACTCTGAATCTATTGATCAGGGAAAATAAATGGTTATCCTTTCGCTTTGTTAAAAAGGTTGAAGGTAGAGCAAACATTTTGAGATCTCAAGAACTCCTGCTATTATACACCCAGTAATACACATCAATTTGAATATGACAAAAATAAAACGGTAAGCTGTGTTTTGCGCACAAAAAAACCCTGTGGCAGTGAATAGATGACTTTAAATCCAACATATTCCCTAAGTTACCTTAAAGGGGCATAAAAAAAAAAGAACAAATGACTTCATTTCACATTTCCCACATGAATGCACGACTGTCTTTAAAACCTCTTCAGGTTAAAAAGCTATGGTTTGCTTTCAACACGCAGCTGCTGCTGAAATCCAGCACAGATGACAAGCAATTTTATCACCTGTCATGTGAGCAGACAAAGTACAACAGTGAGGATGTACCAAGAAAGCACGTGTGCGCCTGCAATGGTCCCTGCGGCTATGGCTGTTTGTTCCACTTAAAATTCGTCATGGCTGGGCAAGACGTCTCACAAATAAGCTCGACTATACTATGGCTATGAGCTCAAATCTGTGGCAATGCTGGAATTTTTGTGTTGCTTAACTCACTTTAGCAGGATCAGGTCGCCGAATCTGACTTTTGTTTGGAGGGATGAGTGTTTGTTAATTTTCAATTATTTTCGTGTCTGTTGAGCGTGCTACACATGTAAGTGGATGGATGACGATCGCAACCAGCGTTGTTTCAAAAGTGCTATTGGAAATCCCCAATACAGCATTAAAAAGGTAGTATCGGTATTTGCAAATACAGACAAATAGCTGGCCAATGATTTTTTCAGTTACTAAAAATGGTACATGATTGCAGCTTCTTGGCCACGAAGACTATAAATAAGATCATCAGCTATAGAAATTATATGAATATACAGTACTTCAAATTGGATCATTTCAGAACATTAACAAAAGAAGAACGCAACAAAAATCAACTTTTTATCAGCTAAACCATTTGATGCTGAAAAAATGATTCAATCAATAAATAATAATAAATGTAATTTCAATATAATGGAGACCCAAGATATCCTATTAGCCGGAGTGGAACCCTCTTTACATTTTTTCGTGTGTTTCGGGCTTTGGGCTGTGTCTCTCATACTAATCGTTTTCACATCCCTCCAGAGATGTTCCAGCATGTTCTCTCATATGTCGCATTGGCTGTGTGCTCGCTACTGCTGTGCCGCAACCGTGGGCCCCGTTGGTGTGCTTTGCCAAAGCAAATCGCCAATATGGGATATGTCGTGTAAAGTGTTGAGTCGGGAAAATTCTTCAACTAAACTGGTGCTTCGATGCTCAGTTTGTATTTTATTAGAATTGTGATTTACTACATTATTTTAAGATATTTTCACTGGATTTCCTGGATAAGCACCGTGTTGACAATAGATGAGCCTGGCTACGGCTGCATTAAATGCAAACCAAATGTGGCTTCATGTTTCCCACTTAAAATACCAGATTCCTGGAGGAGCAGAAACTTCTTCCAACAGTTTCCTCTGGGCACGACATTTTCACGTCAGCTTTTTACGAAAGGAGTCTTCCCCTTTGGAAGTGGTCTGGTTTTGGATACGGCAATTCGAAAAGAAATGCTGTTTCTCTAATGTTGCTATAATCAAGTTTTTGTGTGGCTCCGAGAATATTTGGTTAACCAGGAAAAAAAAAAGAAGCATCCGACATTTCACAGCTGCAATGCGATGCTAACTCCATTTTGTACAGTGTATTTCAGAATATAAAAGTGTGCTTGTTTTTAGCACCTGTCATAACGTTTGCAAGTACAGCACAGAATTTATGATCATGCTGATGATTTGAGAGCAGATGGCAGGAGACATGGAAAAGGAGCATTGAAAGCACAGTAAATTAAACACGAATTGAGCCTTAAAATTTAAGATTGGAGATGCATGCTTCTCATTACAGAGCCACTCCTTAGTGCATCCAATCCAAAAGACATCATTATATTTCTTGCTTTTCAAAGTTGAGCCGTTTGTTCCGAGATATATTTAAAAAAAAAAAAATCCAAGTTTTGGGGTAAAAAGTTTGAAAATGGCTGGTATTGAATGAGTTAAGGATAGGAGCCCTTAATGGGAAAAAGTCAATACATATGTGTGAATTATCATAATCAAACGGAAATTAAAACCAAAATGGGCTAAAGAGGGATGTACGTACATGTGTTTACGCCACATGTGTTTTTTTTTGTTTGGTAGACTCCTCTTTGAAGAAACACCAATAATACAGATATGATGATTCAAATATCAAAAGCTTGTCACCATATGCTGCCGCATGTGTTTTAACAGAGGCATCAAACAGCGAGGCCCTCTGGATATAATTGTTTGACTCTTGTTGTGATCTCTTTTGAAACGTAAACAAGTCCATCACTCTCGGATTTCGTTTGCATCTGTGTGTCAATGAAAAGCCTTTCAAGAGCAAGATGAAGAGGACGTTTTTCTGCGTATGTCTCTGATCTCCTAAAGGCATTTATTCATTTATTTAATTATTGGAAGATGATACAGAGTAAAAATGTATAACGTTCTTATTGTTGCATACTTTCACATGACTTCTTTTGTGGTGTGCTACACATAAAAATGCCAATTTAGCAATATGAGCTTGGATAGTTTTTGGATTTTACTTCAGTTGCCTTTTCTGAGGCTTTTTTTCACTGTCAGATTGCCATCTGTGAGGTAATAGAATACGGTTACAAAAAACATCCTCTCACCTCTGCAGCAAAAAGGAAAGATTGTTCCTTCAGCAGATCACTGTGACAATTTGAAGTCATGCTTTCAGAAGACATGTGACTCTTGTTTGCCTGAGGAAGAAGAGTTATATTGTAGGCTACTCTAATGTGTGTCTTTAATTCCCACTTGTTACACACACGTGTACTAAATTGTTGTTAGTGTAAGAAAATCCCCCGGTGGTCACGTAAATCACTTACATCTGCCTTAAGTAATAATTAAAAACAATATGAAAGTTAACCAAGGAAAATTAGACATTGCTTTTGAGTTGTATTTCTAGACAGAATTAGTTTCCAGCTTGTTATGCAGCTACAATGCTTCGCATTTCAAAATGTTTCAATAGTTTGTAGAACTCAAATTATATCATACACTGGGGGGTTTGAATAACGGAACCAAGCTGCTCCGAAAATTAAAGTATCTATGGGGAAATGCATTTTTTGGGGGGTAGCTAATTGCATGTTGTAGTGTGAGAAGTCAGCTAGGTAATTGCATACTAACAGCAGCCACTTATAGTTGGGCACACATCTGAGTTTGTTTAGCCACACCCCCCAAAAAAGAAAAAAAAAAAGCTGACTTGATGAAAAGTTTAAATCTGGATTCCCAACAATTATCACATCTACAGAGTTTTTGTTCTTCGAACGTTGACCCATTACTTTTACATGTAAAATAAACTTTGGAATTTATTTTACAGGGTCTTCAACTTCGACTCAGATCCAAATACACTAACCTGAAAAACACACAAAAAGTTGCTACAAGTTGATCCAAATGAGGTCATAGTGCATACAGGTGAATAGCTAGTATGCAAACATTCCCCTTTGTAATTAGTTTGTGGGTTCGTGATATTGAAAGTGAATTAATAATATTAAAACATATCATATACATACATATTGGATAAATGACAAAATGAATAGAGTAAATTGTAAAGAACAAAAGAATAAAATGCCATGTATTTTGACTAGAAAAAAAAAACATTTGAAAATAAATATACATGGTCTCTTCAGAATAACTCTCAGAACCGCATTAATAGAAAATGAAGTAAGTTTATGTACTGTTTGTTAAAGAAAAGTCTATTGATAGTTTCTTTTCATATTTTGTTTGAGAATGCAATAATTGCAATGCAGAGCTGCTGTTTGGAGGTGGTTTGGTGTCTTGCACAAGAATTATTCATAGCCACTGTTCTTCATTCTGTCACATGAATGCAGAGTGAGACAAGTGACTTGCTTTATATAAAGTGGAACATCAGGAATTAACTTTTAATCTGACTCAGTTGGTAAACAAATGCAAATATTTATGTACATTATGCATTTTAATTTGGAGCACAGTCTATTGGCGTAACTAATTTCAACAGCTTGTTACCGAAATAACATAGCTGTAGTTCGTTTCTGATACAGTACTTGTGTCCATGGTCAGCTATGAAACTCCAGATCGGTAAGCTAATGTCTGACACACTTTTGCATGGTGACAAAGAATCATGTTATGTAGTTGTAGGATTGTTGTTTTGTTTTTTACCACCATCTCCTTGAAATCATTAAAGAGGCTGTATTATAGTGTTTGTCACCCTAAACACCTCAAATTGTTATTTCCTTTCATTGATGCATTTCGAAGCATTTCTTGCTTATCCTGCACTCTCAGCAGCGGCCCCGCCCTTTCAGATAAACATGATTGTTATCCTGGTGGCACATGCATATACATGACATGCTGACCTTATTCACAAATTTTAGTTTTGTTTTGGTTCCGGAGTTGAAGAGATTTTACACCGAGCTGGCCAAGGGAACTGCAACGTGTCATTTATTAGTTACAAAGTTTTACTGTAGAAAATGCAGAAGAAGCAAAAATGTGTATTCGGAAGGACAATCAAGGTCAGTGGTAAATAATTTACCTGCGGGCGGAACTATTGTTATACTGGCTTCTCACAGGACTGATTTAATAAGAGGAGGGGTGTTAGTGATAGCATTGCACTGACACTGATTTACATTTTAATGACGGTAAAATACCTGTTTTGGCCCCTTTATTCACTCTGCTGGGATAGGCTCCAGCACCCGAGTCTCTCATGAGGATGAACTGTCACGATGATGGATGCGAAGGAATAAGCCGGCGTCATTCTCCTGCGCCGACGGCACTAAAAAGCCCTTGATGACAAATTGTCGTTAATTGCGGCCAGTGACTCCGCCTCCTCGTGGAGGAAGTAGAACCCAGCCTGAAAGGCAAAACACAGCGAGCAGGGAAAGTGACTGTCACAGAGCTATTATGGAAAAAAAGAGAAAATGAGCTTTTTCTGACACAATTTTTGGTAGCATGTGAAAACATCTCAACAGTCCTTCCCTTTGATAAAACATGAACAAAAACAATGAAAATATGTTTTTGATACCAAAATAACAGCTCGTATTTAACTACATTACAACAGCGCTCGATTAGCATAATATTAAGGGACGTGCCATCTATCCTTTCATTCAAAAAAAAAAAAAACAGGTGATGAGAATTCTTGTCACTTGCAAATAACCGTAGTATTTTACAAGACGGAAATTCTCGGCCGAGGCACTGAAAGAGTTCAAAGTAATCATGAGTGACAGTTCTTTTCTTCACCTCTGTATTGATGACCTACTGCTTGCTTTCCCCCACCAGAGTCACAAGACACTGCCAATCAAGAGATGCACTGTTCAAAGCAATAAAAAAATAATGACTCTAACCAGTAATAAAGGGAGTTCTTGTCAGTGGTCTCTACTTGAAATAACAAACAATTCCTGACCACACACACAAAAATATCATCCATAATGAAAACAGAAAAGTATACTGTCTATCGTGATGCTCTATTAGCACTTTAACAAGGCTCAAGGCTAAAAATAAGAAATTGGTTTTCCAAGCAATAGGACCTTTAACTTCCTATCAGAGGCAGGGTGGCTAATTAGGGAGCTATTATTGAATGTTTAATATGGAGACAGACATGAGGGTGATTTGATAGTCTGGGACAAACAGATGGTCTGTTGTCAGCATCTGAACGAAGGAGAAAGAAAGGGGGGCACTTGTACTGAGCGTGTTTATCCATGAGTTACATAAAATGGAACTCATCTCACTCGAATGGGCAGATGTTGCGAAGAAAACATTTCTAGCCTTAATTGTACTGGAAAACAACGTTGTTGTTCATCACAAATGTAATACAAATTGTTGATACATAATCTGAGAATTGTAACACTACTTCGAAGTTATTTGAAAGCTCCAGTAACTATGAATTAAGAGGATTAAGTTTCACATTACGTTCTCAAAAAATAAGTTGAATAAATACACGATTATGTTTTGAAAGCATCGAATAGTCATTTTATTCATTCAGATTTTTTGGTCTCAGTCTAAATAATCATGATTATTATACATTCAGCCCTAATGTTCTGATTCGTTTATCTCATTTTACTGGGCATTCAGAACATGATGTAGATTGGAACTGCCTTTGTTGGTGCCTCTACATCAGTGCTTCTCAATGATTATTTTTATATATTTCTTTGCAAAGCCCCTCCCCGGAGACCCACCCCCACTTGCCACAGTGACTATAAATAAGATCTATATTTATTTGAAAAAAAAAGGATAATGTATTCCTGAAATTGCTTTCTTTGTTACAAAGGGAAAAAAAGCATTATGAATAAACTTTCAGCAAATTTTAACTTAGCAGCCTGTTCCTTGGGGGTCATTTGGGGGGGCCCGCCCCATTATTTGAGAAGGACTGTCCTATATACAGATGTGGCTTAAAGGCTTGATGTGGACCACTAAAGCAAATGTTTTCAGCTCAAATCTGTAATAATGTTGAACTATTGCAAGCATCGTTTTTTAAAAATAAATGATTCAATTGGATGACAGACAAACTGGCTATTTTGCTTGACATTCAATTTCAAAACTCAATTTGTTACATAATAATATGATGAGGCGATAATACTGTTATATGGTTTTACAAACTTATCACTCTGGCATTACCGGTGGTATTACACAACCCAAATCTAAAAGTCTGCTTTAATATAGCTAAAACAAAATTAAGGGGTTTCAAATGTGATAGTATAACTGGCACAACTTCACAATCCTTTTGTGCTTTCACTGACGCAGTATTTTCTCTACCTTGTAACCAACTCCGATAAATCAACTTTCACCAGTGAAAGTACAAAGCGCAAACGTGACCCATCTTCCAAGTGATTCTCGGAGCCACAGGATGAAAGAAAGCAACATGTGGCTTAACTCTCCTCTCACATTATCTCATTTAACATTCACTACTTGGCCTGTTTCCGTCTTAATAGAACAATCGGAGCAGCATTACCGACGGCTCATCCTTGTGATCCCGTCTCCCTGGGGGTCCACCTCTTCTTGCAGTGCTGTGTAAATGTAGGTCGACCACGAGTTAGTGGGCCAGTTTGTTGGGATTTTTTTTTTTTTTCTTCATCAAGACAAAGTGTCAAACCCAAACAGGCACTAACGTAAGATAAACCCTTCAGACCGGGCCGTATTAAGGAGAATAAACTTTTAAAAGAACTACTGTCAACCCATATAACACCAAATTAATGCATTTTAGAATGGCATAATAATGATGGACCTGCCTGGGCACCTCTCCTTCAGGGATATTGTTGCTCCACATGAAGAAGTAGCATACAAATTATGACAATTCCTCTTTTCAAGCTTCTTCAAGAATTTTGTTTTGGCTTCATAGCATCATTTGATTTTGGGGAGGTTAGAGGAGCATTGCCTTTAAAGAAAGACAATGTACTGGACTTCTATAAACTGTCAAATGTCTTTTGACAACACAACAGCAAATATAAATCTGTGTACAGTATTTTACTGATGTCTCAGTATGGCATAGTGCACCATTGTCCGATGTCTCCATTGTTTTAGAGCTACATTAAATGGATGCAATGCTGCATTTAAGAATGTGGTAGTAATAAAACTGCCGTAACTTCAACTAGGATATGGTCAAATTATCATTACAGAATTGTAGTACTGTATTTTATTCTGTACTATACTATAATATACTATTTTATAGGACGATCTTACTCACACAGTCATCCAGATGGGAAAAAGTTGCAAAGTTATTGCTCTGTAAGTCGTTTCCATAATGGAAGCTTCTTTTGAAAAGCCTTCAAGTTTTCTTCCGCTTTAATGTTGTTGACTCCACCACTCTGCATGTGCTGATCGAGATGATTGAGAGCTGCGAATATATAAGTCATGTTTCCTAAAATGAGAATAAACTCAGAATTCTTGAAGCAATCTGCATGACAATGTTGGTGCTCTTTTGCAAAAGACGATTCGGCACTTGTCTGGATAACCAGTGGATAACCACTGAACATCAGAATGGTACAGAAGCACCTCGAAAGACAACTTTATTATACAGCTCACTGAAAATGCGGTGCCTAAGTGTGTGCCTATTTCGCACATAGTTCACACATTCCACTACAGTTTTCAATGTTCATTGTAATTGATTACAAAAGTAATGTAATTACTGCAATGCATTACTTTTTCCTGTAACGCAGTAGTGTAATGCATTACACAAAAAAATAGTAATATTCTACTTGGTACAAATGAGAGAAACGCAATGCATGACAATGCATTTTTAAGATAAAAGTGGTGGGGGGTTTCTCCTCAAATTTGCCAAAACATTGTCAGATCGGAGGAGAAAAGTCTGGGGCAAAATGTTTACTTTCTGTTATTAGTATCCACTAACAGCAAAGATGAGTGCAACAGCAACAGACGACAGGTTGTATATTGACAATCTTATACAAGATAGACAAACGCCCATTACTTTCAGTTCGTCAGAGATAAAGACAAGAAGAATATACTGTAATAGATAAGTTTTGTGCGCGACACCTAAACAGCTGTCCGCCAAATAGCACCAGTAATTTGACAAACCATTTAGCGCGGAGCCTTAGTAACATGAAGTTAGCAGGGAAAAAAAACCGCAAAGGATTGACAAGGGAATCAAACAAAGCAGACAAAATTATCGCCGTCTCGCTCAGGGATGCCACTTTGACCTTAAGAGGTTAGGAGACCCGTGGCGGAATATGTCATGAGTAGAAAATGTGCTGCTGCTTTCCACAGTGGATTCGCCAGCATTTCCAAACTAGCAATACCAAAACCAGGATGACTAGAGCTCCATTCGTACAAACTGCAGAAACCACATCCCACGAAAGATGCAAGAATTAATCCTCAAGTTTATTCACATCAGCTGCTTTAGTTGTTGTTGGAAGTGACTTACAAATTAAAAAATCTTCCAAGCAAGCTGGCTTAAGTTAGAAACGCCTTTGGTCTGGTTGAGTTGAAGGCATTTGAAGGAATTTTGATGTGCTTGAAAGCAGATCTGCGACTACTTGAGCCAAAATGTCTTTACTCATGCCAGCTAAACAGTCGCTGGTGGTGCACTTTGAAAGAGGAATTTGGGTAAATGTACCTTCGGTCATCGTTCGAGTATCAGATTCACCATCTTTAACGCAGCTGTTTTTTATGAGCATTTCAACATTACTGTGTGGCATGCCCTGCATTGCAATCAGGTAAGCAACTTCATACCATGCTGTTAGGATTGGTTTGTTATAATGGGTACAAATCCAAGAGCAGGAAGAGTGGCTTCAAATCTGGCTCTCTTAAACTTGAATTCAGCTAGCGTTGTGTTCTTGTATTCCGCATCTCTATCGCTGCTTCAAGAATTGTTCCTTTAGTTGCGAGAGACTAAGGTTGCTCAACTTCGCATTGCAAATCATGCAGACAGGACACTGACATGTCCACACGTTCGTCCGACAAATTTCTTATTATACTCGACATAGTTCCAATAGATGGATTAATAAGATAATAAATCACACATCTAGATAGCATGTCAATAAAACATTGTTTACTGGGCGCTCTGAATTCTCTGCAGCGCTAATTGGTCAAGCAATGTTACGTGATCACTTGACACGATGAGTCAGGTGTATCTTGACTTCCGCAGCCGAGGCTCCGCAGAACGCCAGAGACCGACTTGCCACATCCATAGTGTTTGATCAAAACCCGGTTTCTGAACCACTGTACCAGACAAAACAAACCATACTATAATATTTTATAGTATACATATTGATGCTATACTATACTATGACACAGCAATGACAAGGGGCTCATGAAAAAAGCTGTACTGCCCTGATAGTCTTCAGATTTTACTTCACTCTGCACAGACTAAAGACACCCTGTATCAGATGCAGAAAATGACAAGATTCTGGCAAAGTTGTTACTTGTGTTAGCGATACTTAATTATATATGACTTCATGGCATCAGGTAATTAAGCATTTTAAATAGTTGGTTTTATGAGTTCAGTCTCGAGTGTGGCCATCTATCAGCTCCAAAATATATGTTCTGTTGAGGATAATGCGACATTGAACAGTACAGAGAACAAGAAAGTATTTTTCAACATTGCGCCACCGAGAAAGACTGCAGTCGTTCCAAATGCGGCGACAGAACCCGATCTGTTCCGCTGTCTAAATTCCCATTTGTTTAGCCATATATATTCCTCTTTGTGTGGAGTGCGCAGTGTTTTCATGCGAGCAACGGCTGTGAAAACAAAAACAAAAAGGGAGTAAAGGGGTTGGGGGCTGGGAGCAGAGCACTAGCCCTGCGCCTCTGACAAAAGCTCACTCTGATCCTTGGAACACAATAGCGCCAACCCCCTGCACCCTTGGGCCAGGCAGCAAATAACACCCCTAATGCAGCATGTCTTTGACTGCCGGAATCCCTCTCGGCCAAACTTGTCCAGCTTGTCGAAGACCTTGTCTGCGTCTTGATGCCAAGCAATCGCGCCAAAGCGTTGAGGGTTCCAAATCCTGGCCACCACACCGTACTGCTGCGCACTTGTTTTCTACCAGCCTTTCGGGCATGTGCTGATTTTGTCCCCTGCCTGAAAAAAGACGCGAGTTTGTTTTGTGGGCTGCAAAGGCTCGAATTGTTCTGTAGAGAAACCTGGCTCTTTGGTGAGGCAATGAATCCAGAAGCAATGCAGAAATGCAACTTGTGATGGCTTACTTGAAGTTTTCACAATAAGTCCCTTGGTGATTTCCCCAAAAATAAAGAAGCAAGGCACACAAACACAACACATTGTTCACTCGCTGCAATGTTTCCCACTGCGCTCTCTTGAGCTGTCAGCATCTAAACAGCCCTGATGAGTGGAAAACTGGGAATTACCCAGTGAAACAAGAACAATTACATGTTAGACTGTCCTGAATAATTCATAGGCTGATGTTTTGTGGTACGCCGCGTGTTCGATAGAAGCCGGGAAATCCCTCAGAAACGGCTGTGCTATATCTGAGGACTAGTGTTTTATCAAGGGTCCACAGCGACGGCAGTCATCTGGGTCAGAAGCTCCAAGTAGCTACACAGCGCCACACCGTGGTCAAAGCATGACAAAAAAACAGCTTGGTCTATTTTCCGTTTTATTTCACATTTACAGCAATATTAAAAAGATACATCTTCCTGTTCAGCGAGAACGCAAGGAAGTATAAAATACTCAATGGAAGCATCGTGCACAGAAAGTTTGACTTGACTGTAACAGGCATCATGTGCAGCAGTAGTGCAAATAAGCAGTAAACCAACGACAGAATCCGAGCCGGTATTTAAAAACATACAAGACCCTCTTAGCTGCCTGATTATCAACTCGTTCACGTCTGTGTGAACACGGTGACTTTTACAGCTTCAGCTAGCGTTTAAATAACTTAGCGCACTACTTACAAATGTCTTCTTGGCTTGGATTTTTTTTTGTTAAGTACAAACAAGTGCTGACGTTTATGAAGTCTGTTGACAAACTGCAACATATTCTCTATTTGAGAAGGGAATGACTGCAGTGATTGTCAGCTGCTCTCCAACTTGTGAATCATTCCCCATAGGCAAACTTGAAGGCACTCAATTTAGAGACCACTTTGAAGTGGTGAGGCCTATAAAACAAGCCTCATACAACAATGAGTGAACGAATGAACAGAGAGGCCACTGTGGCATTCCGGGGTGGACATGAATCTTCTCAGTCGATTCACAAATGAAATGTTTGGCTTGACGAAAGCATTTGGATGAGCTAAAACTGGGGATTCAAGTACAGTACGTGCAAAAGTCCCAGCTGCCTCCACAGCAGCAGGCTTGAAACCCGTGTCCCACGCAAACACACACAAACGCACGCGACTCTTTGCCACAACAAGGAGGATCTCCATCAAGCCCTGTTCACCCATCAGTGGTTCTATCATGGATCCGTTCCGATCCTGACGGTCAAGACTCCCTCATCCCTCAAGAAGTAATCATCTTCAGTCTGGTTCTGTTTCTCAGATGTTGATCTTCTTAAGCTGCTCGTACGTGAGAAAGAACTGGAAGTAGAGTAAAGGAACATTTTTTTTTTCTTATTTCAGCACAAAGCCTCCCTTTTGCCGCTGCTTTTGTAATTTCCTTAGTTTTAGACCTGTTAAACCTCTGTCTTTTGCTGTGGCTACCAAACCGTGTCTTTGAATAAAACTTGACATTTGCACAGAGGACTTTGAAGAGCTTATCAACTTTTTCACTTTGCTTCAGGTAGTGAGGTTCTGAAGTAGTAGTCCAACAGGGTTTATGTAACAGCATAAGAATTCAATGTAACCGCGTGGCAGAGAATTAGTGTGGTGTGCCACTAGATATGGTGGAACATTGAAGTGAAAAAAAAAAAAAATGCATGAGTCCAATCTGTGTGACAAGGAGGTTGAAGTGAAGACAAGACTGCTGTTATGCTAGACTAGACTGCCTCCCGGTGGCCAAAGTGGGCACACCAAAAGGAGCCTTACAAGGGAATGAATTGCAGAATTCGGTAGAAGAGTTGGCTCAAACTGAAGAATGAGTGAATTTAAAAAAAAAAAAAGAGCGGACTTTTTTGATGATTTATTTAAAATTGGGAGTCAAATGAATAACCGACAAAAGACAAACACTGGGTTAACTCTCCCAGACTTGGGTTGTTTTGTACTAAACATGCTTGCGTATCTGTTAAATTAAAAAAATTCTTATGTTATAAAAAAAGTTGGGTCAAACATAACTCAAATTCGGTCAAAAATGGATTGACCCGACCTTTGAGTGAAATGAATAAATTAATATCATTTGGTGTGGCCCTATTTTGACATGATCAGGGTTATTTTTGACCAAGGTAAGTTAAATTAATAATCCCCAAAATTGGCTGAAATGAAACACCCCAAAAGTTGTAGCCTAAAATCATGATGCAAAAGCTTTTCAATTCTTACCATGCTATGTAATTGTTACTACCCTTTTAATTTTTAAATACAAAGTGCAGCAGTATGTAGTACAATTTTTCCTTAGTGTTTTGACTATTTTTATCTCAAGGCACCGGTGTGCTTTTATGGCAATTTACTACCAGTACAGCTAATGAAGAAGTAATGATGCTTACAGTTTGATTCCAGATATAGAACTTAATGCAAAATGTACTTTTAGAACAAAAACATATGACTATGGTCAAACTTCGAATTTCTATTGCACATAAAAGCTTTTTCCAGACAATTTCTCCAGCTCCAAAAGACATTGCATCATATACAGAGCATACAAGCGCAGCGCTAATGAGATATTTAAAGGATACAATGATGTTCCACGGGCCCAGACGGAGCCAGTTGGGGAAGAAGCCCTTGTAGAGAGCCATGAAACCCTCCGAGCGCCACGTCTGAAAAACAGGTTCAATACACACTTGGGCTTGTTATCTCTTCAGCATTATTCAACAGTCCTCTGGGTGCTTTTAGCAGGCAAATTGGTGCCACAAAGGTTTGAGCTAAATATTTAACATCACTGCAAGATATTTATCCTCTATCGCCACTGGAGTGAAATAAAGTTGGGCTCAAAAGACACATAAGACAGAGTATACTATACTATACTGTTGTTCTTATCACAAGTATTGATTTAACTAAATGTGCTGCAGCCCGATTTCAAGTAGTTGCATTTTTTTGTCACATATAGCCCGTCTGTCTCATGGCAAGGCTCTGGTGGGAACCACGGTTGTTTTGCTGTGCTTAGTACTGGACACACAAGTGGTTGGATGACTTGCTCTTAATTTCTTTTTAAACTGGGTGATGCAATGGTATGTGGTAAACACGCCTGCCTCACAGTTGAGAGTGTTTGGGTTTGAATCTTGGCTATCCTGTGTAAAGTTTTCCAAATTCTTCCTTCCACAATATAAAACATGCATTTCAGGTTTTATATAACTCTAATGGTGACAAATGCTATAAGGAAAAAATAGATTGATAGCTTTGTGAGTCAGATATCTTTGGAGAAAACAGAGTACAAGCTTCCTGTTGCTCTTGACTTTAATCCGTCTAGCTTTCACTTCACGTACAGGTAGTTGCAGCCCTCACGTTCTGTAAACACACTCAGACAGCATAATTCTCTGAGAATGTCACACTGAGGAGGGGATTTGCAGCAAATGCCAAAAGGTTTATAAGTCATTCGGCTTATGTGCAGTCTAAGATGCTTTGGATTCAGGAATATTTTAGTTACAATTGTGTGTCTAGATCGGAGCTGTTCAACTGTTCGCAAACATGTAAGAACCCCGTTAGAAAACAATTGCAAAATGCCATATTTCTTCCAAACTTAATTTCTTGGCTTTTTGATTTGGAAAAAAAAGCATAGATTTGTACCATCCGGATTTGTATTCAATTGCCTCTGTGTAGTCCATTAATTTCAAACAACTGCACACCTTGGACAACTATTAAACGTTTATATCATGGCCACTTGCCTGCAAAAATAATTAAATAACATTCAGTTTTGTGTTTGTAGTCAATACAGTACACAAACCTTGCCTAAAAAAAATCTCTGTTCTCTTGCAATGCCTGAGGGCTTGAGCATGAGAAGCCATTCTAATGCCAGAACATTCTTAGGGAAAGGAAACTTCATTCAATACTGTAGCAAATAGAATTTTTAGTTTGAAAATGTTAACAACATCAGGTTTGATGCAAGTTTAATGCAAGTTTTAGGCTAGCAATGCTGCTTTGGTGTCATGACCTGGACAGTGCCATAAAACCCACAGAATCATTCAAAATATCAACAATGAAGTGTTCAGTGTGTATTTGTCAGTTTGTGTGTCAAGAAGTGTCTCTAAGTTTTCATTTGCAACTTCTTTGTTTTTGGTTTGATTTCATCCTTCACATTTGTGAGTTGATAGAAATCTTAAGGAGTTAACTGTGTGCTGCTTCAGCCTCTTCATTTTCCCTTCAATTTCTCATCAGCATCCTAGTCATCAAAACTGCTGCAATCACCAAATGATTAAAATCAATCATTGTTTTAAATGAGCTCATTTTTGTCCTCAGAGTACTTCATGAAATCCGACCGTCGGTTAACAGCTGAGGGTGTTGAACATTCACTTGAAATAATGCAATGATTTTTTTTTGTTTTGTTTTGTTTATTTGACAGTAACTACTTGAGATGTTCAAAGAGTGTACAGTACCGTGCATTGTAATGTATACTGGTGCAACGTTCTGACTCAATTAGAATTGTGTATACATCAAGAAGATGCAGTAATACTGTGCACTCACAATCATTTTTTTTTTGCTTCTGAGCACCTATATTTATAAAAATGTGAGAAGCTAGGAACGTTCTAATTGAGACAATTGTGCTGAATCTTGAATCACGGCGCTACTGCCATCTAGTGGGGGTAAGCAAAATTGCATTAAGCATGTCTTTTATATGCTGGTCAACAGGTAGACAGCCCAGACATGATTCATTTTACAACAGAGGCCGTGGGAGGGATAAAATTTGACCGTGGGATGGACATTGGGCATGTCTGTCTTAACATTAAGGTCGAAGACTTTTTCTACGTACACAAATACTCGCAATTATGTGTAAGCCTGCGTTACCAAGCAATTTTTTTCCAGTGTATTTATACTGACCTGCAGTATGCAGTCGAGTGTTCCTTGGTACAAAGCTCCTCCTTTCTGATTCATCATACGCGTCCGGACTACGTCCACCGGGTTGGAGGCAATTGCTCCAGCCAGGCCACATACGATGCTGGACCTGCAGGCCACAAAATCCAAAATGTCAAAGCTCTAATTTTTTTTTAGATGAGTGCTTCATTTGTATTTCAGCAATCTGTACTTAATTGACTTGGTCTCCCTCTATGTTTCAGAATAGTTGGACAAGGCATTGAATCGCTTTGTCAGTTCTCGTCCATCTCAAATACGTTTGAGGGGGGGTGGGGGCTTTTGCTTTCTTACATACCAAACACATCCAAGCACACCTTCATATACTTTGCCTTATGAATCGAGAACTGACAGCTTGACGCAAATTATTTCCACCAAACAGAAACATTGAACTGTCTGAAATTCACATTAAAATTCAGGATCAAACAAGTAAACTCATTAAACACTGACATATGTCCACAAAAATAAAGCAGCAAACCATTTAAAAAAAAACAAACAAAAAAATGGCGTTTTCTACTATTGTTGCGAAATGGCAAGTAATTTATGCCCCATACACCAAAGAAATCTTATCATTGCCTAAACATACCACAAAAGCCACTTGTCTAAAATGTGCATCAAATCAAAAGAATTGCAATGGATCAAATATTGAGAAAAAAAAGTTTGCTTAAAACGGAAATACACAGAAGCCAAGTAAAACATTGTCCTTTGTCAAATGGCTCCTCTAACCTTTCATTTGTAAATCTTGGCTGCGCCCACTGGTCTTACTAGAATGTTAGGCAAAGAAAGGCGCCTAGAGTGGAATTGCTGCTCTGCTGAGTAAGACCATCAAATAAGAAGCAGAAGGTTAGGTTACAGCACTTTAAGCAGGCGTAACAGCCTGGAGACAAACGTCTGCTCTTTTATCTCGTTTCCCTTTTAAAGAACGCAAGTGGTAGGTAGCAGTAGCTGTGCTGCTGCTTTCCAATTTCCTTTTAGCGATACGATCCCAAGTGAGGCAGAGGCATACTTTTGTTTTGGCTCGATTTCAAATCTCACTCACAGCAAATGCGTGTACACGTTGTCGCCCATGTGACCAGACAGGATCAGGTGCTTCTTGGTGATGTCATAGACAGGCAGCTCCACCCCGACAACTATGGCAGCTCGCTGAGCAGTTAGAGAGACACCCTGACAGGCAAGAAGCAGTAATGCTGAATATCCAAGTGTAAAGGTGATGATTTCAAAAAAATCTATTACATTTTTAGACTTTTTCACCTTAGGCATAATTATGTGGCAAATATCATAAAGTACTGTTCTAATAGGAACAAAATGCAAAAATAGCAAGTACACTTTAGATGAAGCAAAAATTACAAACAACGCAAATTCAAGTATGTTTTACCTTCCAAAGTCCCCTGGTCCCCTCCTGCTGATATATGTTGATGAAGTTGCCCATCATACTTCCTTGGATCACCCTTCCTTGGGCTTGCATGCGGATCTGAGGGAACATGCAAAAACATTGGAGTAAGACAGCAAAGATTTTTGCGAGTAGTACAAAAAAAAAAAAACAGTAGTATACTGTAAAGTCTCTCCTTTTTTATCCAATACACTGTACTGACTGAGATGTTTGAAAGAGGAAACATAAAAAAATAAATAAATAAATAAAATAAAAATCAGCCACAGAGTTGAAGGCTGTTCTTTCTAGCTGTATTGCATATCCTCAAATCTTACCTTGGAAAACTAAAAGAGAGCAGCAATATATTCAATGATTGTCATTATGTTTCAGCTTTCAGCTGGCAGACTTCATTCGAGGAAATTACAATTAATTTATTGCTTAAACATTTTCTTGTTTAAATATATTACATCTAATTGTCTTTGGTTAGTGGTTTTAGAATAAACCTCAACACTTGCAGGGTCATTTATTTGACCAAGCCAGGAGCATGCAGGTGTGATCAAGTTTTAGCATGGGAGAAACAATAAAAATTGTACGCCCACGTTTTTGTTTTGTTTTTTCCCCCTGCCTTAAGCTTTTTCGAAGAAAACAATCTTTAGCCTAAGCTTGACTTGCTTTCTCTGGCTGCTGTTAGCTGTAAATTCTTGTCTCGTCTGCCTCATGACCAGTTGGCTCGATGTGCTGCGAAGCAGTTCTCATGAGTATTGCCGTACGGTACCGGTCAAATGTTTGGAAACACCCTCTATTCCGTGTCATTTTTTCTTTATACAGATCCTTAATAGTAGATCCAAACTGAAGTCACCAACATTTTGGAAAAAATATTGATGGTATTATTTGGTTAAATAAAACAATGTTAATCCAATCAGAATAGGTTTTATCATTTTGATTACTCCAAGTAAACGTGTTGTTCAGATTACATTTGATCATATCTTGGTATTTTGTTAGTCAGCTTTATGATGAGGATTACGCTTTACGACCTGGAATGGGTTTCAGTTCACAACTGTTTCCAAGTTATAGCTTGAATTTGATTTCTTTTTGTGTTTCTAAACCATTAGATTTGGTTTTTACAAACTTTTGATAAGTATTCTATCTTTTAGCTCATTAAAAGTATTCTGTGGTGGTTTAGCAAGTGCACACGAGTAATATTCATGAACCCATATCGTTTACAAAACACTAAATTAAGCCTTGGAGGCCACAGGCTAATAATAAGACAGCAGTGAGAGCTTGGTGGGGCCATGATACACATTACAGCATCGGTTATGTCATACGCAGGATACTTTGTGAGACATGCTTCTCCAATCAAACCCAGGGGTTTCCATACTTGGTCCTCCAGGGCCAGAATCGTCCATGTTTCTTTTCCCAATGCACCTGATTCAAATGATCAGCTCATCAACAAAGTTCAGCAGAAGCCTGATAATGATCCCAATCATTGGCATCAGGTGTGTAGCGGAGCGAAACCTATAAAACCTGCAGGGCACCGACACTTGAGGACCGAGTTTGGACACCCCTGATCTAACCGGATTCTACAGGTGTATGGCATTGATTAGATGAACTGGACCATGATACAAAACTTTAGTCATGCCTGTTTCATAACTTATTTCACTGAAAGCATTGCTAGGTAGCAGCTAGTTAGCATTTTGCAACTTAAATGCAGAGGAACCTGAACTGTAACTCTCCACTTGTAAAACCCGAGTTCAAACAGGAGCTGTGACAACAAAATGTGTCATTTGAGCCTTTAGCTACCTTCAGCACATCAGTGGGGTTGGCGATAGATGAAGAGATGACTCCAGCAAGAATTCCACACAGCACATTAGTCAGCATTGTTTCATCTAAATGGAAGCGAAAACAAAGATTGACTTCATGTCTGGAGCAAACTGTGACAGTTGACAGTTGACACTCCCTTCTTTTAACACATACCTTCTACCTATAACCTTCAACATTACAGTATGCTTGTATGTACAGTTGATCAAGTAAGTACATGACAGACAAGAGTGCCTCACCCTCTGGCCTTTCCACAAGTAATCTCTTGAAACTCTGGTATGTGCCGATCTTAATGGTCCCATAGGATGCCTGGCGAAGCATGGCAGGAGCTATTCTGTAAAAGTCACAATTACATAAAGGACATTATCTGGTACTCACGTGGATCTCTCAGTGACACAGAAAGGGCACGCATGACGGATTTGACAAATAGATACAAAAAAGGGAGTGGAGGCAAAGGAGATGTGCTTGGGGAAGTGCGCGTTAGGAGGAAGTGATTACATTTACAAGAAACATACCAAAAGGCGCTGCTAAAAGATGGAACAAGGAGTGGGTTAAAAACAAAAAAGACAATAAATAATAAATAAATAAATTCTATTCACCCCGAGTAGAGTGCCCGGATCCCCTCCTCTCGTGCTATCCTGACAATAGCGTGCAACATGCCGCGGTACCGGATCTCTCGGTATTTACTGTCACCCACTTGACCCTGGACCTGAAGACGCGTCTTGGCAAGATCGATGGGGAATGTGCCTGAAACACAGACCGAGTGGTGGATTCTTGTTAGTCTGTCCAAACATCACTGAAGCGGCGGCGAGCCTCGCAGCCGGGCCTCCGCGCGGCTTCTTCCCACGTCACTCACTCACCACATTCCGCCGTCACGGAAGCGAGTCCTCCAAACACAAAAGGTTTCCAATTGACGCTGGACATCTTATCCGACTCGCGGTTAAAACTTCGCCGAGTTCAGGGAAGAAAACGTGGAGCTACACGCTAAAAGGTGCGTTTGAACGTTCGCTGGATTCGGTGGCGTGCTGCGCCTCTCCCCCGGCGTGAAACGGTGCTCGCTTATTGCCTCCTACTGGCTATTTACGGTACTACAATTCCCCACCTACTGGCGTTGCTAGGCAACCGAACCTTTTAGGTCGCGTGTCGACCGATAAGACCTGTCTGGCGAAAGTGTCAGTACTCACACACTGACTGCACATAAAGATAGTTGTTTCAAAAAATACTCGTAAAAGTATTGATTTGAGTTCGTATTTTGCGTGACTTAAATATTTTTTTCTTATTCTCAAACAAATACAAAAATATCTATATGTTATTTATTATAAAATTGGGTGGACATTTAAACAAAAAAAATGACTACAATTTATGCTGAGAAACATTGTCTTATTACCAGTAACAGTACACAACGTCCCTTGTGTGAACGAAAGTACATTGACGGGGACTAGGACCATGTCTCTCACCCAGTAGGCACGTAGCAATGAACCTTTGATGCTTTGAACCTGTTGGCTTTGTTATTGCTGATTTGGTCAGTGCCATCACAAAACTTGTACACCACTGTACAAATCAGGAAAGACAAAGCCAACGGGTTTGAAGCATCAAAGGTTCATTGCTAAGTGGCTACTGGGTGAGAGACATGGTCCTATAGTGACCGCCACAATGTCCTAATTTTCGGAACGATCAATCACGCCATTGACTGACACTCAAATTATGACATTATAACCAACCAACAATTTTCCATAACATGAAAAAACATCTCCCGATTCAAGCCAGCCTATCTAGTTTGTAGAGTCAAATAAATCTCAATGCTTGAGACCTCTTCTTTCTTAAACGCCCGTCTTTCTTCTGTGCAAAGATTATAATGAATTGTGCATGTTACTTTGTCTTTTTTCAGATATTTTCTGCTTCTAATCCAAAAAAAGAAAGAAACGTTAAGCTTTTCTCCAGTTTTCAGTTGCCGTTTCGTAATATATTCTATGGGAAGCAGTGATTGTAATGGTCACTTTAGGACGCTAGAGGGCAATATCAGACAACTATACATTTGACCGACGACATTTTACGGCCTTTATCGAAATGCCTTTGATGGTGACCTTGTCGGAAAGACACCTACTTCTTAACTGTATTCTTAATGAGTCTTAATCTGTATGTCTTAAAAACAGACATACATATAAATGAGGGATATGTCAATGTAATTAGTAGTTGTGTATGTGTTTGTCATATGTCACCTTTGTAGATTTGGAATTTGTGTTTGTCTGCATAGAATTCCACAGATAATACTGTATAATGGCCCTGTTAATGCCACACTTCCATCTTATTTGTTTTCTATCACATTTGACCTCCCACTTTCACCCTCTGTGTAGAGAAGTTTTCATTTTCATAACTAGGAGGTGTTTATCTTCAGCATATTTATTAATATCATATGCTTGTTGTATTGTTTGATTAATAGGTCTGCAATGGGTCAGTAAACTCAGCATTGCCATCAGTATATTATTAATGACCAAGGAGAAACAGGATGTTTGTGTAGCATTGCAAACATCAATGAGATTGTGTGTGTGTGTGTGTGCTACAAGAATGAACGACTGCATCACACCACATCGACAAAACGGAAAGAGATGGATGGAAATATAGTAGATTTATCTGAAACAATAAGCAGGGGGAGGGAAAGTGCTCTTGAAATTGCCCTCATTTAATGTGACGATTTGTCAGCAGCAGCCTGAGAACACCTGTGATCAGGCGGGGATATATCTGTGTTTGCAGCAAAATAAAGAAAAGATTCAGTTGTTTTTTAGCCACTGGAACAGCGGCCTGCTGCGCTTTCCTGTGGCCTAGTTTTGAGACACAAAGCACTTCAGGACAATTCATTTTTTTTACTGTAACACAAAAAGACACATTCATTAAACAAGCATTTCCACTGTTGTATGCATATTTCTACATGCATGTACTATTATAATTTTTGTTTGCTAAAAACACTGCTTGACAGTTGTGTTTGTTACAAGTCACTGCATATTGAGTGTCTGTACACTCTGCGTTCTATTCATGTACAGTGAATATGAAAAAATCTTCACACCCTTGTTCACTGCATGTTTTTGTGATATAAAAAATTGAGACCAAAAACAAACAAAAAAAAGAATGCCAAAACCTTGATTGCAACTTGTAACCTGTACAATTCAACTGAGTTAAAACTATTTTTTCACAAGGGGAAATAATGTGGTTGCCAAAGTACACTATAAATACGCATTGGTGTGAAAAAAAAAAAAAAAAGAAACCACTATCGAATTAGGGTGCTTTTTAATGACGTGAATTAAGGGATTGGTCAGAATTTGACCATTCCATTTGGTAACAAATAACCATTGAAATTGTTTATACCTCACTACCCTTTGTAACTAGCTGTAAAATTACAAATATTATGTGATCAAATCACAGTCTAGTTAGTCTAGTTATTGTGTCTGTCTCACAATATAAAGCTCCAGGGTTCAAATCTGGGGTACAGCAGTATCCTGTGAGAGTACTCTCTTTTCTCCTCCCACTTTTCAATAAAATGCGGTAGGTAAAGTGATCGTTCTAAATTGTCGTAGGTATAAATGGCTGCTAATCTACAGTTTAGCTTTTTTGGGTGGTGGGGAGCAAATTAATCAATATTTTGGTCATATCGACCAATCTGTCTCAGTTGGCCCTAACAGCAATATATACACCAATATATATCCAAGTCATCTCACCTGCGCATGATTTCTTGCTAAGTAAAACATCACGGTGACAGATGGATTATTAATGTGACGAAAATGCATACCAATTTCTTTAAGCTTCCCGAGTGGGACTACATAGTGCGACGTCTTAAAGAAGTCATGCAGGGATGTATATATTAATGCAGGCAGTAGCTTTTCACGCTGAAGGGTTTAAACACCCACTCACGTCCTAGTTAGGGTACATCACGACTTGTTCTTTGATCCCGTGCCTCATTCTCCTGCATGAACATACTGTACTGTAGATTATTTTTTTGAAGGGAATCTTAATTGCAAACGACTAATGATACATTGTAAAGGAATGACGTAAATAAATCAGTTATATGAAGTTCATTCTACTATTATTTTCCTCCCTTTATTGTAGTCATACACACCGATGTTGTGTTTGCCCCTCTCTTCACGGTGGAGTATTTTTACCCCATCCTCAGGGCAACAGTGAACTTAATGGAAAGTGAAGGCTTGTCCACAATTGTTAATGTGTGTCTTGGTGTGTGCCTGTCCTAGTTGTTTACCATGCCCCCTCTCACTCTGCTCTGCTCCCCCTCAACCCTCCCACAGCTCTCAGAACATGGACTCATTGCTGTTGATGCTCCTTGCGGCATCCTGATTGGCTGCATGTAAGAGGTCTCCTGCCAGTTTTGTCTGTATTCAGACTGGATGACGATGGTGACGTTGGTCAGGCACGGTTACACAAACACTCGTATGCTGCCTTTTTTTTTTTTTTTGCTGGGTGCGAAAGAATCAGTACTGTCCTGAAAAAGTCATTTGCGTAAGCCACGGACTCATGCGTCACCAACATACTCCTGCATTGTAGTGCACTTGTGCAGATTATTAATTGTCCTTTTCTCTGTGGGGGAAGGGTACTCTGAGAGGTCGTCTTGTCCACTTAGTATCCAGACCCTCAAGGTACCTTTCCTGTCAGCAACATTTTAAAATCAAGGAATGGACTCTGCCAAGGTTTGAGGAAATGGTCAACATGAAAAAAATGTACTGTAAGGCACAAACAGCATAAGGCCTTGTTTTTAGCAGAAGTTGAAATGCTATATTTCATCTGTTTTCAACTCCTGAAAATAGTTTGTTATTCTCACACTGATTTCCCCAGATGAATTATTAGCATGTGTGACAAGACATCTCATAAAAGTTTCAGCAAAATGGTAATTGGCATTTTTATGTTTTACTCTTCACGATTATGACTTTTTTTTTTTTTTAATGTATATACAGGTTGTATTTACGGAGCCCCTTACGGAGCCCCTAAAGGGACATGGGAAAATAAAAGTGAAATGGTTCGTCCTCACCAGAAAGTATCGCGTGCTCACCAGAAACTATCGCGTGCTCACCAGATAAAATCGCCTGGTCACTAGAAACGATTGCGTGCTCTCCAAAAAGTATCTCGTGCTCTTCTGCGTGCTTCCTATGCGTATGCTTCTTAGTTCAGATCTTCAGAAGAATGGCAGCAGAAATGGACTTATTCTCTTTCCTGAAAACACGGAATATACCTGATAGTGTCATCGGTCAATAAAAGATGATAAGGGTTGAGATGAATGTTAACCTTAGTGACATAAAGTAAGCAATACATGTCTAACCTAACAATCCAAGCTTTCTCTACCTGCTATGGTAATGTAACTCTTCAAACATTTTTGACGTGTGCGTTGGTTATTACAGATCAACATCGATGTCATAGATGTGATGACGGATGAGGAGTTAGGACAATACATCAAACAATATGGGGACAGATTTGCTCTCAGAGCATTTTGTTGTCAAAAAACTATGGCAAATGAAAAGTCAGGTAGAGTGGAGACAGTGAAGTCCGCTCTCATGCAGAGTAAGACACAGGCTGGGGAAACATTGGAAAACACCTGTCAACCCAGACACAGAGGGCTCTGGTAATTTTGGCAATAAACATGCGCTCAAAGCCACCCGGCTGGTTGATATGGAATGGCTCCACTTTGATAACGACATTTATCACCAGATTAAAACAGGAAAAAGAGGTGGAACACGGCACCTCTCAGTCGAGAAATCAGTAACTATGGGTGAACTGCGGGAAACGGGCAAGGGCTTGTTTTTTGCAAATGGAAATTCATCCAAAGGACCGGTGGAAGACTTCGAGTTTGATATTCGTGATTTCTGTCACGATGCAATATCCCTTGAAATCACAGTGAGCCAGCTGTACGAGCAGACTAAGCTTCGAATGCTGCGCATCTACACAACCTCCAAGGCTAAAGACATCATGCTTCTCTCTGATGCATCTGACATTGAGCGGACAGATGAGAGGCCAATATAGGTAATTTATTCTCTGCCACATTTATGTAGACATTTGAGAGAGGGTGTCGTGTTGCACCTCCATTTCTTTTTTTAATCTGATGTTAACTGGTGATAACCCTAATCTCATCACATCTATGACGTCGAAGTCAATGGCATGTTTATGGCATATTTTTATTCACTTTGAAATTCACATGATTTTATGAAAACTGTAAAACTTTTATGAAATCCATTTTTGTTAGGTTAAGAGGTGAATGTGGACCTGAGTGCAGGGAAGTAATTTTACAAAGAAGAAATGCAAACAAGGTTCAGGGAATAAGCAACGCAAAGATAAATGAAAACGGTCAAAAAACAAGATTTAAAATAACAAACCAAAACTGAGAATAAACTTATTATGAAGTAAAACCAGACAGAACTGATGCATAGGACAAAAATACAGGCCACAACTAAAATCTTAAAAAAAAATCCCCAACTAACAACAGGAATATTACCATTTTAGACTAAGAATGACATTTTTATCATAATATCAAAAATCAGTGTT
Organism: Hippichthys cyanospilos; assembly: GCF_059441005.1. Taxonomy (NCBI): domain Eukaryota; kingdom Metazoa; phylum Chordata; class Actinopteri; order Syngnathiformes; family Syngnathidae; genus Hippichthys; species Hippichthys cyanospilos. The sequence continues at coordinate 13,126,396 of NC_142380.1, forward strand.
AGAGAATAACATTTGGATTACTATAATTATTGCTGTAAAATGAGGTCAAAAGAGCACTCTGTATGCCTAAACTATAAAAGAAAAGGTATATAAGTGGCTAATTTGAGTGCCCTAGTGGGACTGGTAGACTGGTTGTGGAAAGAGATACAGGAAAGTGTCATCTGCTGGTGCTTGTACACAATGATGCCAAGGCGATGTGTGAAAATGTGTTTCGATCTTTAAGGTGTGATATTAGGTCAATAGATGTGTTCCTGTAACAGGAAGGCCCAAATTTAGGCAACACTCTAAAATAACTCCCCTTATAAGGGCATCCTTTTTTCCTCATAAGATGTGGACTGCTAATATGGAACATTTTTGATGGGAAAAATTGTTAGAATGCGCTTGTAAAAACGTGACACTTTTTTGTCACAGGGTACAGACTTGGGCATGTAAAAAATGCAACATTTTCTGCAATTAGCCTACAATATTGCAAAACAACTAAAAGATACGTGAGTAAACAATGTATAGTAGTGATTTTTATGCTTTTTTTAAATGACAATAATAGAGAGAAATGATTTGATTTAGCCTACAAGTACAATCAAATGTCTGCAACAATGCTGAAATGAGTGTACAAATGAAAAATATTTACTCCATATTGGCAGTTCCATGCTTCTGTGATTTTTTTTGGGTTCTTTAGAAAAAAATGTTACCTCGGGAATGGTGTGAAAGCAATTATGGTATGCAAGTACACTAATGACAAACATTTTTGAAAGATTCTGAAGCTCGAAAAGACAGTCATTGTTGGTCCAACTACTCAGAAACTGTTTGTTTATTTGTTTGTTTTTCCTGGAAGCAGATACGCTTTTAATTAACACAAGTTCCAATCTCTTAGCTGTTACTTGGGATCAAATGGTTGTTTTTGTTGTTATTTGTTAACTGTGTGCTGTAAGTGCAAAGTCTAATTTGTTTGCTTGTAGCAAATGAGTTTCCTCCGATGAAGATGAAGCTTTTGGTTTTAAAAATGTTGTTGCCATGTATATCTCTAATACAGGAAGGGAAATCTCTTTGGAGCTGCGCACACTATTTTACGGCGTATCAACTGGCTATAATGTCTCATCGACTTGCATGTTTTTCTTTCCAACGACGTGCCCTGTTGTACATGTACATCTCTAACAACGCTTTCTGTCTTTACAACATTTATTATAACAATTAACCCCTAGACATGTACAGTATGAGTTCTCTCTTCTGCCCTTCACTTTACTCTTTAATGTTAATGGATCCATCCATCCTCTGTTTATGAATTTGTTTTTTTCTCTCGCTCTCTCTTAGTACACACTTTCTCTTTCTCCTTCCATCTGTCTTGCTCATGGGCAATTACACAGACAAATGTAGTTTGTTTTCCACTCTGAATGAAAGGAAATGAATAGATTTATCAGGCCATTACATTTTTAGTTTGAGGTCACTTGCTGTATTATATTATCCATGAGAAAAGGGGGAAGTCACAGTGTCACTCCTTCAATTTGCACAGTACATTAGCCATGCAGATGTATGTAAATTCCCTCCATCCCTATGTTTGGCAATGGAGGACTGGAGCTTTACGCTCCCCTAAAAGCAGATTCAAAGCTTATAGGGAAATTCGCGAAGCTTGACAGAAAAAGAAGCAGGACGGGGGACGAGAGAAGAGCAGATTTCTGTCGTCGGCTGACGTAGCCAACATGATGGTCGTCAGACGTACGTAAGACGCCCACGCACTTTTCAGGCGGGGGCATGTTAAAGCAGCTAGAACAAGGAGTCCCTGATTTCGGCTTCCGGAAGGGCAAGCCAAGGACAAGCCCATCATTACTAGTCATCAAAATTATAGTTCTGTTGTACTTAAGACCACTGCACGTTTTTGTATACGCTATTATTAGTCATTATGTGTCCTTTGTTTGAAAATCAATTTACAATACAACAAAACATTCAACTTATTCATATTTTAGTTTTTTTTCAATTACAAATGCTTTTCATTTTCAATGATCATCTTCAATGTCTATGTATGTGTGTGTGCACACATCTGTGAACATGCTGTTTATTGATTAGCTGCCATTTTCCCAAATCGGCCTGCAGCATCACACACACTGTATGGAATACACAATCCCGTGAGGTTTTCGGATGTGCCAGGTCTGCTGTCAATGGCAATGACGTGGCTTTCACACACACCCCTCAAATTTAAACTCTCGCCCCTCCCTAAACAAATATCCTCTCCTCCCCCAAACAGACCCTGATTCCACGTTGCCTTCCATTGTGTTTTACTTTAACCCGATTCCCTGTGGGGAGAAACTCTTATCAGCCCCAACCACATGCACCATCGTGTATGCATGTGTGTGTGCATGCGTGTGTGTGTGTGTGTCCATCCAAGTTAATCCTCTCTTATTGGCTCAGCAGTAGTGCATTTTAGTGTAGGTGATGACTTGTGATTTTGGTTCCTCAAAATATCTAAATTTCATACAGCATTTGAACATGTTTTTTATTAAATGCCACATTTCTAATGAGGCAAATCCCCACCTTGCACTAAATTCCATAATCATATGCTTGAAGTGGTGCGCATCAATGTGTTTGGGATGTTACGCAGAGCTTCTCAAAGATTGATTATGTCGGCTCGGCTCAAATAACAAACCAGAAGTTGCTATTCATTAAATCTGCTTATGTTATTCAACCATTCAATTGATTCTGTTTATTCCAGGAGTGAATCTATGTATGTCCGTGTGCTGATGCGTTAAACAAAAAATGGCTACCTGTTTTTCATAACGATTTCACGTGACCATTGAGGGTTTCTCTTGCCGACATAAGTGAACAACCATTGGCTGCAGATCACGACCATTGGAACCTTTCGTCGTTCTGTGTGTGCGCCTGTGTGTGTGTGTCTATGCAGCCATATGCCAAAATTGAGCAAAACGAAAAACTCTCCTCTCTCTAGTTGCCATAGTAACTGGCAATTCACAGCATCTGGCAAATTATAGGGCTGTGTTGAAGGGCGAGAGAGTGCTTATACGCGTGTGTGTGAAGTTGTGTGTGTGTGTATGAAGGAGACTGCAAACCCCTCCCGCATACAAAACCTGTTCTTCAGGTGCACGAGAAACAGAAACGAATTATCATTATTTTCCAGCCAATCGACCTCAGGTACAACAGACAAACGCATGCACGCACACACCTGAAGAATTTGCCTTGTTGTTATGCTAAAACAAGGGGAAAAACAGTAGTGATAAAATCCTCCCAAGGGCAAGCTCGCTATGCTTTTTTTTTTTAACCTGCGTTGCGCCAAATGGCGCAACAGATATCTTGAGTGACCTTGAAAAAAACTCTGATCTTCTCAGATGTAGTTCATATATTTTCTCAAGGGATGTGATTTGAATGAATAAAAATGCATTTATTAGGATTAATTCATTAATTGTGCTGATAATAGTGCCAATCACCCAGATGCAGTTACTTGGTGATTATAACATGCTGCACGTTTCTTAGCTAAAAGAGAAAAAAAATAAACAACACTGGGTGATATACATACTCTCGTTTAGATTTTAGTCTCAAGCTTTACCAGTTAGTGTTTGCACCTCAAATTTTGTGTGCTGTTCTGCACTGGTCAAGTGGTTGTTGAGCCTTTGTTCTATGAGCCTGATGAGTGAATCTTTTGAGAGATTAACGTTGGCAGCAAAACCGGCTGTTTGCTACAGGCAGTCAACACTCGCTACCTTTCAATTTCAAACAAATGTTATTATCATATTTAACCAAATGTTGATGACATATATTTTATTTTCCTACTTTATAAACAATATTTTTTAATACTGTATATCGTGAGGTTGTACATTAAGTAGTAGAATTGGTCAGTGCTCAGCAGATTTATATCACCACCTGCAATAAATTTGGATTATAATTTTAGAAAACACTTGTAATAATGATGAACAATATTTAATTTCACTATTTTTCATTTAATCATTTTTCATTCCTGTGAGCTCTCTAACACTTGAAATTGAATTAAGCTATTTTGCAATCAAATTTCAGTTGTCATAGTGGAATTTTCTACATTGGAAATGGTCATTGCTTTGCCATTCAAACGCTGATACATTTTTTTTGTTTGGTAGAGTAAATACAGAACCATTTCATATATGTCGTTGTCATGAATTTCAGCTATTAATTTCAGGGGGGGGGGGGGGGGGGGGGGCACAGTCACAGTGAGTCACTTGTTTGAATTGTTTGGAAAGGTTTTCCTTCAAATGCTCTTCAGAACATCATCCGTTCTTTTTTTCTGGGCTTTGGACCAGAAGTAGTTGGTTAAAAGTGTCCTGGCCAGGACTGAGACCTATGTATTATGTATTTTTGAAAGTGTATGGCGAATAACAAACTTATGTTGTCATCAAAACATAATGGATTAAATGCTTAATCGGTTAACTAGCATACCTACATTAATATAACGTTGTAAATACTAGCTTTTGCCCAGGTGACATTAAGTGATTCACATTAATGGTAAGTGTTTAATTCACCTGACATTGTGGATATGCAAAAATGTTTTTTTTTTCCAACCCACTTGCTGGGTTGTTGCGGATTTTGTGCAACTTCATTCTTCATTGTTAATTATTTTGGTGCAGGAGCACATGAAGTAAATGTTTGTCGATGATCAGATCTGGGCAAGTTATGCGTTAGTTTGTCAGTCTCCAATGCTGTTTAAAAGAAAGTCTGGATCCTCTTTGAACTGATTGCACTGCTCTGTGATTGGTTGACTCGCCGTCACATAAATATAATGGAATCCATCAGGTTAGTCATTTTCATTTTTGCCATGTTTATAGTGTAGGTCTGGGGTAGCCTCAAAAGGTTTTGGCCTTATATAAGTGGATTTTTTGCTGGCTTGTTGTGCTGTAGGCTGTGCCAGTCATCCTGCAGAGTATGTGCAGATGTATAATTTCTTAATTATAGCCTATTTTCATATTGCTCACTAATTGGCCATGATGATAACTCACATTAATATATTCTATAAATATAGGATTCAGTCAAAGTTTGGCGGATTTTGAAATCATAAACACCATTGCATAGTGATAGTAAAGCTGGGTAAATCTACTGTCCAGTCTTTCATATCGTATATGGCTTGGACTGTCTCTTATGTGCCCTGCAAATGGTGACCAGATCTGTGTGTGGAAGAACCTTTTGCTGCAGTAAGATCGGATAAACAGTGTAGGATTAGATTCTTCACAGATTAAGTGTGAGCAATAACAATAAGTCTTGGTTAAAGCATTTTTAATCACATTGATCTCATTTTTAATCTCTAACTTTATGCTTTCTGTATGTTGACTTGACCTGTTTTCATGCATCAGGCTTCTTATGCTTGAGTTGTTGAAGGTTAGAAAAAAGGTCAATGGACACGGAATGGCTGTTATTGTGTTTGGCATAACCTTGCTCCTGTTGTGGGTGTGTGGGAGCGAACCTGAAGAAAGACAATATATGGGTCAGCGTGTAAAGATGAATGAAGATGAAGATGAATGTGTGTCGAACTTTAAAAAACACCCCAATGGCTGTTTGATATAGATAGAATGATATGCATTCTTTGTAAGGAGTGTGCCTACCACAGAAGCAGCACAAGTTTAGCCCACTGCATAAATGCAAAGCACCCAGCTACAACTACAGCCACAGCTAAAGGTAGTAACAATGATGCTGAAGTGAGCCAAACTACCAGTAATCTGGAGAACAACAACATACGGTAAATGTTTAATGATTGATGACCAAAAAAAAACCCAGCACCATTCACCCTGATGGTCAAAACTGAAGATTGCAGCCAGCATTTGAGACTAGTCCCAAATACAGAAGAAGGTAAACCACATCACATATAAATGATTTAAGCCGCTGTTTTGAGTTGTATCTCAATTCTTTGATCTGCGACAATGAAACAACTTCTAAATGTAAAAAAAAAATAAAATATGGTTGGGGGTTTTTCTCAGAAATTTTTACATAGAAATAAAGACATATTCAATTAGGTCAATAATTTACAGATCTTAATGAACTACTCATCTAATTTTTAATTTCTTGATAAGCGCTATAGAAAATAAGAAGTTGGAGGTCCACTTGTATCTCTGATTGGATCGTGTCCAACCGAGATTAAACTGTACTGCTCATTCAACCTAAATCTCATTTTTAGTATGATTAATGTTGTCACTTATCTGCTTTTTGCACCATCCACCTTATTCCCCTCCTTATTCCTGAAAAATCAACCCTGACCAGGCAGTTGGCTTAACTGGACAAATCTCTAACAAAAACACAACGTGGAGAATTGCTCGCGCTTTTCCATAAGAGAATAACAAGAGTTGAGCCTTGCCGATCATGGTATAAATGGTGTAAATCATGGTTAAATGGTTTGTGCTTGGGCTTTAACCACTCCCCATTAAAGAGTCTTGTATGGCTGTCAGCAAGTTTTTTGTCCAGGCACTTTTCATATACGGTAAGTGTACAGTACATGCACATGACAGCATATAATGTCTCTCACGGTTTAAAATGAGGCTCTTGCATACTAATTTGCCCCCATCGAGCAGCATGAGACTTTGACGTATCTGTTATTGTACTTTTAATTAAGCAAGAGGAGGAAACAACAGGAGCTGTCTTAAAAGGAGACAAAAAGAGAGTTAGTTGCTTATTGGAGAAAGCGGATGTAGACAGGAGGATGAGGAAGTGAAGTTGCACAGAGAGGAAAGCAAAAGATGTATGGATGTGTTTGCGTGTGAGAGAGGTTTGTGCTATTCTGAAAGCGAGAGAGGGCTGTGTGTGAGGGCACTATTAAATTCCTGTACTATAAATCTCTGACAGTGCGTGTGTGTGTGGAGATAACAGAGGGATGTCTCTCTCCATTCAGCCTCTGTCACAATGATGCATGCACCCCTTTTTTCTTCCCGGTGAAATATTAAAAGGCGTCTGCCTGTGTGTGTGATCCCGACCAATGTGTTTGGTTATTCCTCACCTCTTATCAGTGCTCACATTTTCTAAGCGCTGACTTGTGGCCACCCAGGAAAAGAGACAAAATGGCAACGGGGCAATCACACAAATTCAGATGACGAAGCCAGTAGACGACATCGGACGTGAAGTCGCAGATGAGGGAGAAAGCGTCAGGGGCTGCCATCTTCCATGATGGATGGCTACCTGCTTGACGGATTTGATTGATTGCATAATGGCCAGCGTGTTTCCACACTGTGTTCTTCATTCAGCTGACAGCATTTTCTTTATGGCATCTTGTGTTATGGTATCATAATCATGGCCATGCGCCTGGGGAATAAATCTTTATAATTTGCTCCCCACGCAGCATGTGACGCGCCGGAGAAGCAGCTGTACAGTTGTGGCTCTCTCTGCCTTTTTGTATCCTTCAAGCTTCAGCTGTCACTCAAATGGCATCATTGTTGTTTCCATCAAGGAAAAATCAGTAAGAGAGTGGAGTGTAAGTGAAAGTAGTATTGTTTCCAATTTCATTATTAAAATTTAGAGTCTCGAATTTTATGTTTCATAACTGCTGATTATGTATGTATAGTGCTTGCTGTGCTTGAGTTGTTGTGGGTTGGAAAACAAAGGTCAATCACACTCTGTGGGCAGTGATTGGCTGTCATTGTGTTTAGCATAACCTGATAGGCTCCTGTTGTGGATGGGAGGGCCAGTTCAAGAGCAGAAGGAAGACATGACAATGGAGGAGCATGTGCGAGTTGTCAGTGTAAAGTAAAGTTGACTTTAAAAAACACCCCGAAGGCACCTTTGAAAAAGGTAGGGTGATATGCATTCTTGGTAAGAAGAAGTTTGCTAACCACAAACGCAGCTTAAGTTTAGCCTACCACATTAATCCAAAGCACACAAAACTAATGTTAGCAAAAAGATGCTAATACAGTAATTCATAGAAATTTTCTTTGCCAAACTTAACTTGAGAAAACATCGCATTTGATCAAGTCTCCAACAGACAGGATGGATAAGATTTTATTTTAATGTTATTTTCTAATTATTTAGCGATTGACAAAAGAAAACAGCACCAGACGCACCTGACGGTCAAAACTAAATGTTTCAGCCAGCAATTGGGACTCGTCTTAAAAACAGCAGAAAATAAAAAATGGTTACAACTGCTTCTGGTAAAAAAAAAAAATCAATTCCTGAAACCACTCCTTTGTTTGTACTGTATATCAATCTTGCCACAATTGCATCATGTACTGTATATAAATGAAAATAGTTGTAGAGGGCTTTTCTCCAAAATCTTTTAGTGAGATTAAAATGATAATTAATGTTATCATTTTTTAAATTAATATGAATTAATCTCTGTTTTAAAACCTTTTGACAGCAGTAATTATGATTCAATGTGGGTTTAATAGCTTGTTTAGGGCCCAAATGTATTCATAGACTTAGTGCTCGTAGTATTGTAAATATTCTTCCAGACCACAGCAAGATTTTCAGTGTTGCTCAAAGGTAAGATAAAAACTATTTATGTGTGAAAAAGGTAAAACAATGGGCCACAAAAATGCTGTCAGAATCCCTTTTACTTTGAATAAAATCATTATAACCCTACATATTACTTTAGGCAGGATTTGTGTTTGTTATTAACAATGATATGATTATTGGATCTTAAATTAACTTTTACAAAAACATTTTTTGTTAAGATATTTGATGGAAATACAGTGAATCCACGCCATATTGATAACTGGGGACAGTCAACAACTTCTATGTGAAAGTAATTAAACAAATAATTGGATCAGATTTTAGCACATAGAAGCTGTGAGTATGGCAATAAAAAGATGCTCTTCTTCTATTTGAAGGTAATGGGATAATTATATACAATTACTGAGCTAATAAGCCTAATAACCAATCACAATAACCTCCTAGAAATGTTCTCTTCTCATGGGGGGAGACCGGCTGAGAAGACGCAGGCAAAAAGAGCAGCAACCAAAAGCCCAGCTGCAGGCAAGGATGTTGAGGCAGATGGATGGGATGAAAGGAAGGAATTAAATGAAAAAGCGTCAAAGAAGGATGATTGTAGGGCAGGACAAGGGTGGCGAGAGGACAGATGAAGAATGAAGAAATTCACAGATGACGAGTGAGGAAATGAGGAATGTGCTAAGGGAAAGACAGATGGACTAGCTCCATTATTTTCAAAGTTATATGATAGAGTAATAGAACAGTTAAGTAAAATGGGACTTATAAGGTCAAACCTAATGTTTACAAAGAGTCTGGTGGATGACATCTTCCTGTCAACCAGATTTTGATTCAAAGTAGCCATAAACACTGACCCAGAAAAAGAATAAATATATTTTCCCCAAATTCAAAACGGACATCATGCCTCTGCTCTGATGTCATCATCCTCATCGGTAAGTCTATTTCTTTCTCTCTTTTCTTTCTTCATTGTCATCCTCCTCTTCTCCCTTTTGCTTTTTCACCTCCATGTTTTCTTTATCAACCTCCTCTAATTCTCACTCTGCTCACTCTTCCTCCTCCCTCCGCTTTACTCAACATCAACACTTACAGAAAGTCTGTAATAATTACTTAAATTAGGCATGTGCATAAATTCGGGCATGCTTGTTTTGATTGATTTAAATACTTTAAGCACTTTGGAACATATCATTTGTTTGGTAAGGTCATTTTGACTAAATCTACATTCACAGGAGAAGCCATTCTCAGTAAAGAGTAATTAAGGTTGCTAATTGTAAGTTTTTCTCCCCTTTGCTTCCTTTCTTAAGAGTGACAATACGGGTGCCTGTGAACAACTCCCATTCGACCCCATTTTTTTTTTTATTATATTTTTAAATACTATATTGTTTTAACTCTTTTTGAGCACAGCCATTGATTCACATCTTTTCAGTTCTATTTGATTGTCGTTCCACAAATTGACACTTCGAACAGATACAAACATTTGCTTGTTGGTGGCTAGCAAAAAAAAAAAAAATATCAACAACAAAAACACACACACAAATAAGCCACACTGCACTATAAGCCACAGGGCTCAAAACACGAGGAAAAAGTCACAGTTTATCATTTGAAAAATACAGTATATTTTTATGTCTTTTTTTTTTTGAGTTGTCCAAATTTTTGTACATGCCTACTTCTAATGAAATAATTCTTGCGCACTTTCTGTGAATTCCCTAAATTCCCGTCCTCTTCTCAAATATGAAGGATATAAAAATATATGAAGTAAAAAAAACCTTGACATTTTTCAGAAGTGCCCAGCCTTTTTTTTAAAAATAAAGGAATGGCATTTTCCCAGTTTTGCAGTCCAGCCCAGTTTGTGTTCCAGATTATATCGATTTGTGAATAGTAGTTACATCATATGCTTTAATTAACCTTACTTGGCAATCATATTGGAAATTTGGAACAGTGTCCAACAAAGGATCCATACTTGTTAAATCTCACTTGTCCTGTTATGTTGCCTGAAAGTGATGTAAGCGGCTGACATTTGCCAACACCCTATTATTCCTTTCTCTACCCCCCCCCCCACACACACACACACACACACACACACAACACATGCACGCACGCACACACACGCATGAGACATAATTGAGCAATTATGCTCTCCAGGCTGCTCTGATTGTAATTTGCATTTATTATTATGAGCATGAGGATACATTTTCATATACTGCCTCACACCAAGATACTTGTATAGGTTGTTTCATAATGGACTCTTGAGAGCATCTGTATATTTATTTACCACACATAATAATGAATCTGCAGTGTAAACAATATTTTCATTGGTCAGAGAAATACATGTTTCTCATATCATGGGAAGGTCATGCATGTCAACAAGCCTTTGTTTTTGTGTTCGCTTGCTGTCAAGATGGTCTCTGGGTTCATCATAAGAAAATATGTGCGAAACAGTCTCTCAAGCCACATGCAGTACACAATATACCACTGGCACACTAATAGACTTTCATGATGGAACGCGCGTGCACAAACACACAATCACACACACACGAATTTGTGGGGGATCACTGAAGTGTGAAATGATTCTGTTACAGCGTCATCTGGGTGGAATATATTTCCCGTCCAACTTCGATGGCAGGTGGGTCTGTGTGGCTCTGATGGAAATATGTGCCTGTGTGTGTACTATATGCGTTTGTATGCAGTATTTAACCAGCTGTTGTTTGGGCCTATTAAAACGGATGACAATATTAAAGCGACTAAATTGTTTTTTGCCTTTTTTGGGGAGAACAGTTTAGGTCTGCAGTGGAAGTTTAATGTTTGCTCTCTTGTCTTTTTTTTTTTAGATTTATTTGAGTAAGATGAAGGTACATGTCTAACCTTTTTGTGAATTAACAGCACCACACAAGACCCCCGCATTATTTTAATAGTCAATTGTACCTATCAGATGTACTCCATGTGCTATAAGAATCCATAACGTTCCCATTTTTGGAGGATAAATAATTATGATAACAAATACATTTTGCATTTGGAGAGTTTCTGATTTTTTTATAAGATGGCAGAATATAGCCTCTCGGTTTTGCTGTTTGGAAGCGAACTGCTTCAAAAAACTCATTGACATTCTCCTTGAGGATGCTCCCAAGCAGTAAATTTCAACCTTTTTTCAATGATATACACCTATAAAATATTTTTTCGGCCAAATACCCACCAATCAAAGCAAAGCATTTCTGTATGCAATGAAAAAGAATGACCTTAGACGTATCTGATTCATTAAACTTTGGAACTACAATTGGAGTGGTATTTTTAAGTGTATTTTATTCAGGAATGCCAGAATATTGATTGTATTTAATCTTTTTTATTTTTCTTGCTGGTTTTCCAGAAAAGTGCATCAATTATGACAATGGCCATTTGTATAAAACTTAACAAAATAAAGGCATTAATTTTTTTTGAGGGAGTCAATAAAAACAGTTTAGCAAAAATTGGAGTCATGTTCCAATTTATTTACTCTTAGTTTGAAAAAAAACTGAAATGTTCTTGTCATGGCATTAACATGAATTTAATTAGTTTTGCTGATACCTGCGGAAACCTGGTCAGAACTTCACATAGCTCTTAAGTACCTTCACGTACCCCCCCAGGGGTAACCATAATGCCTTTTGAGGACCGCTGTTCCAGAGGTTCTCAATTATTTTTCAAGAAAAAATAAAAATAAAAACACATTTTCCTACTTACTGTTGACTGAAAATGACCTCATCTGTGCTCAAAGTTTGGGTAATGACCAATCACAGTTCACCTGTTGGTCATGTGACATTCATAAACTGAGCTTAAACAGTCATTACTTGAATCCTTCAGTACTTGTATTGTCATTTTCAGTCGGTTATTAATTGTACATGAATTTATTTTATATGAAGCATAATCTGATAATCAAATTAATTATAGAAAAATAATAACTTTTTACTTCTGAAAATAGCTTGATAATTATCTTTAAGAAAAAGACGTTCTAATGTTGCAATTAAAGAAAAAAAACTACTTTCAATTATTTTCAAATATATGTTTGCTATTTTAGATGTTTGTATAAAGACATTGATATAACGCTTTGCTGGCTGATGACTTTTGATGAATAACGGTAACTCTCATCTGCATCTGTTAAGAAAATCTAAAAAAAATCATTTAATACTGTATATTAATATGCATAATAATTTGGAACACATTGTACAGAACATAGCTCACTGGCATGCCAGAGGACATATGAGTAAATGTGTGTGTGTGTGTGTGTCTAAGTATGTGTGTGTGTGTACATGCGTTTCTGTGTTTGGAATGAGTAGGTAAGGAGAGGTCATGCATTTTTAGCAGTGCCGCAGTGTTTTTATTCTCATCTAGTACAGGAAAACTCCTCCACAACAAAATCTGCATCTGCAAAAAATGTGAAAAGAAAATCCATGCTTTGAAGCCTTTCGCTCTTTCTTATTTCGTCATAAAAGGACAAACCCTCCTGTTGCATAATACGAAATGTTGTTTTTTTTTCTGCCTTTGCATTGCACTGAAATTCACTTACAGCGAAAACAAGCCTGCAGGAAAAGTCTAGCTTGGTTTATAATGGAGGCGCCGGCACGTGTTTTGCAGCACTTTATACTCGGAGCGGCTTTCCCCTGCAGTCAGACGATATCCTCCCAAACTGTAGGTGGCAGTAAAAAGACTCCACAGCATACAAACAACACCACTCTATAACAGGGGTAGAGAATCCTAGTTGGTTCAATTCTTCCAAGCATTTTTAAACAGACGTCTCATCAACCGAAATTTTTCATGGTATTTAGATCACAGTATTCCTTTTCAGACGACTCATAAAGGTATTTGTACCGGCGAACTTCTATAAGCAATAGTTTATCCGCCGTGTTGTCCGTTCGTAAAGAAACCCAGGAAGATATGCCTAGCGGGAAAACTGTTCCGTGTGGACTACGCGCGGAGAGGTGTAATAACATCATTTGGCGCACGGAATTCGTGGCGCTTAAACCAAGCCAACATTTGAAGACAGGATAAAAGTAATAAAGAAGAAAGATGGATGCAGCAAAGTGAAAGACATTATGCAAGAAATTGATATGAGTATGAAAATGAATGCTTATTGTAGATTTGTCAATTTATTTTTTTTAATATTGGATGGTTTTTTTTGTTTGTTTTTTTTAACTTCAGTCAGATTGTAGATTGCACAACGCATTTTTTATGTTTACGTCCGAGACATAGATTTGCTGTAGTGAAACGTCCCCTGTTGTGAAAAATTTCTGCCTGCAAATATGATTTTGCTGTAGAGGAGTTGTACCTTAAATGACACTCCAGCCAGTCATGTGCTAACTTTTAGCCTCAGTGGCAAGTCGGAGTCTTTACTCTGTCAGCCTGTCAGTTGTTTTATCGTCCAGAGAGTTTGGACAACTGTTTAAAAAAAGATTTGAGTGTTGACACCTGAATCTACTAGTCACACTCACAAAACCGATTTATTTCTCTCACAGACATCCTCGTCGCTCTGTCACACATACACGCAACAAAACAATTAGGAGACGGAATGAAGTTGCACGATCTGGTGTAGCCTAAAGTTCTCATGCATGTCCTCTGACAACTTGTGTTGGTTGTTTTACCATCTTCTCTGAATATCTTTTTTTTCACTGAAACAATCATCAGTCGTTGATTAATAACCAACAGCTCGTACAAGTGAATGTTTTTTTTTTTCAAGTATAGCTTCAAACAGCTCTTCAAACACTTAGGAAAAATAAACAGCAGATTTTTAAGCCTTTCAATAACGTAAAACCACTAAACCAGTTACAAGCCTGAACTGCAATATTTTTGACGAATAATAGTTGGTGAGATTTTAGGCCTTTTCCATTTTTCTGAGTTGCTTTCGCTAAGGAACATGTAAAACACAGTTACAGTGAAGCTTAAGTAAGAAGACATTTAAATTTAAAACTGGCAAGGCTGAGCACAAGACATGTGAAGTATTTTTTCTCTCATTCAACAACTCAAGTTATTCTCAAACTTGAAACCTGCAAAACGCTGAGTCCCACCAAAAACCTTGACACATGAAATTAGACTCAATAATTCCCAACTATATGACCATTGGGATATTAATATGGAAATGGGAAATCAGTTCTATTCACGCATTCTGAACTGAAATGTAAACACCTGATTTAATCCATCATCATTATAATGCCTCAGGTTCTCTGATTCCCACCACTGGGCAGGCACAGCTCCAGATTTTTTTTTCTTTCTCAGTGCTAAATGGGGGTTGAGAAACAAATGAGACTTTCTTCTACTACAAGCATATATAATGTAAAACTGCTTTGATCTGAATTTGGCCAAATTATTTTAAACAAAATAGTTAAGCCTATTTCAAATGAATACAATGTAATGGCAAAAAATGTTTTCTCTTTATGGGCCTGGCTCATTTTCCTAATCCCTCTCCTCCTTTTTGGGGTGGTAAACACTCTAAAAAAAGGGGGTTATTGCTCTGTCATGGTCTGGATTTATGCGTTAGGTTTGACATCTGGGTTTGTTCATGCTTCCTTGCCCCCTTGGTGTCTTGTTAGTTTGATTGTGTCCTCCTGTCCTTAAACATTTGTGTTAACCTATCAGCATCCACCTATCAGCATGTTTGCTCCAAATATACCTTGTTGCCTAATTAGTTAGAGTGTATTTAGTTCCCTGTTTAGTTTCACTTCTTGCCGGATCATTCTCTCCTCCTGTCATATATACTTGCCATGTATTTTGTCCAGTTTACCTGCCTGTCTGTATTTTGTAGTTTTCTTGCTGTCCTGTTTTTTACCCAAGTCCTGTTTTTGCTCACCCTTTTATTAATTAAATATGGCCTTCTGCCCTTACTCCTTGCCTCTGAGCTTCCCCGCACTTGAGTCCACAATCCCCACAACCACACCGGCGTTTAAACCATCCACGCCAGCCTCTGACATGTTAAGATGATTTTTAGTTTTGTTTTTGGGCAGACAGTGTGATCAGTAAAAGTACTGTTCTTTGTTTCTCGTCAGCCCTGTCCAACTGATTAGCGTTCTCTGCTGCGCTATTCTAGACCAGGGGCTCTTTTTCACTGCCTTTGCATGTAGTTCATTATTGTTTTTCTGTTTTTGCCATCTTCATAGTTGTGATGATTCTGTTACTGGTGTTTGTTTTATGTCTTGTTTTGTGGAATTTTGTTAATTTGAGATGGTTGAATGGTTGTGCCTTTTCCGTTTTTGTTTGTATTTTGGAGGGTAAATATATGTTGTTTTTAATGCATACTTCACATCCTTCACAGCTTGGCTCATTGCCTTCACCTTTTTTCACCTATTTTTATCTACATAGCTTATTTAGACCCAACCGCGCTCTGGACTGCACAAAAATACAGCCGAGCATTTAAATACGCATTATACGTGAGTTTTTCAAAATACATATTTTAAAAACTAATTAATAAAAAAATGTCTTGGCTCTCGTTTGTACAAGCGTTTATAAAATGATTAGCATTTTACGAACATCAAACATAATACTTGGGCTAAGTAGTCTCAAGCCTTCAATATCAATTTGGTAACGTAGAAATTTGTACACCATAATATTCGCGGAAGCACTTGGTAGTCCTAGTTGCATTATTTTTTTCAACAGAGAGGGCAGTATTTACTCGAAAAATCAAGCGTTGTTCTGTTGTTATGGCAACCCCTTCGTCATTTCTTTGATACGCGGCAACATATCGTGAAACAAAAAAGCTTTTAGTTACACTATGCAAAGGAATTCTGCTTCTGTTTCAATTTATTAATGTCCCTGGTGCACTGACTTTCTATGCAACTATAAACTGGTAAGCAAAACATTTACGAATTATATTACTTCAAAACGTTACTGCACTGACATTGCCAAGTTAAATCGTGAAAACAAAGGTCATTGGTGTATTCCTTCAATACTAACAATTTCAGACGCACTTTGTCTTGAAAAAAGGACAATATTTCCTTTGACGTTCTGTCCAAGTGCTTTCCTACTTTACATGCATTGCATTAATGTGTAACGTGAGACACCTTTCCAAAACAACATACAGGTACTTATTTTTAACCAATGAAAGTAGCCGTGTTTGTCAGACTGATATTTATGAAGCAATAGAGAGTTCCACTGTAGCCAGGGAATTTCAGGAGTCCTTTCTAAATATACATTTCATAAGAATATGTATATTAAAGAAAATTTAATTCTTAAATTCTTATATGCGTGTGATTTTGTGTGGTGCGTGTACACATGTACACACAAAGCCAGAATGACAGGACTAATTAGAATGTCAAGGCCATTTTTCTGTGTCAATCCAGCACCTGATGTACCATCACTGCATGTTTTATTGACTTTGTAATGTTCAGGCAAAAATAAATAAATAATCATTTAAATTAGTAAGAATGTCTGCTAAATAAAATCATCCAAAAGGTTTGCATATAGATTCCTCATACCAATAAAAATCTCTATTTCTACACAGTTGTAACTGTAATCTGCTTTCCGGGTTTTAGTGTAAGCACCCGTGGCAGCAGAGTCTGGAAAGGAGCTTAAAATGCAAAATGTGAAGTATGCGCACAACCTGTGCTCAGCAGCAGGTTAATATCAAGAAAATAATAAAATAATATTATAATAAAATAAACAAAACCAGAAAAATAACAATGATGTTTTCAGAAGGCATGGCTCCCCCTACAGAGGCTCCTCGGAAACAAGAAGACAAAAATGACTGTGGAAATGACACTGAGGATGATTCAGAGGCAATCAGAGAGATTCCAGTGGAACTGATGATCGAGGTAAAGTTAGAGTGTTCTTGTTGTAGTGAACCTTTAATCCAAACTATAACACATTTGTTGTATTCAGTTCCTCAGAGCTCTGACGGACAGAGACTACCACCAGGCCAAAAGACTGTGCAATATGAGTAGGTACAGGAACGATGGATCCATCCAGCCATCTGGTGCTCCCAACATGTGAAAATCACTTGATGTTATCTTTTCAGTTCTCGTTTATGAACCACAACATCCAGAAGCTTCTGAGTTCCTTCCTCTGATCCAGAGGAGGCTGCTAGAAGGTAAAGCCCCAATACAAACTTCAAAATGGAGTCGGACAAACCCACCTCTGTTATTCCCTTTAGAGCAATGGGCAGAGCAGGACAGTGACAGCGATGACGATAGTGAAAGTGATGATGAGGACAACGACTCTGGATGCGATGAAGAAATATCTCAGAATGAAGAATTATCTCAGAATTCAGAGTGCTTACTTACACCGTCAAATGAGGATGGTGGAAGTGAGGAAGAAAAGCAAGTGAATTGATATATAATGTGTCATTTACATCTCAGTCAATACGAATATCAAAGCCCATGCCTACAATCTCAGTACAGTAAGGCAACAAAATTAACCAGTTTGACATTTATGCTACCTAAATACCAAAATTGCTTGAATGTGGATGAAGGAATAGATAATGGTGGATTTAAAATTACTATTGATTTAAGTAAAAACAATAATAAGTAATAAGTGAGTAAAAATAATAATAAAGAAAACATCGCACTTATCCAAAGTAAATTTGATCCCAACAACTTACTTTCTATCACAAGCATAGTCTAGTCGGCTTCCTCAGTCTTGTGTAGTTTTGGTTTCCCGAGAGGGCTATTATAATTCTGATAGCCTATTAATGAATAACTGCCTCATATTATTTTATACCCATTTTAGTACGGTGTGCATCTGCTAATTGATGTTTGAGTCATGAATGGCAATAGGCTATTTTAAAGATATTTTTGGCCAAAAGTGTTCCTTTTGCAGCCTTCCCCTTGTTTAGCCATTTTCAGCAGTAAAATATTTGGAATTTGCTCAGTATTTTCATGGAAAATTAATGCTTTTTAAACACATTGTCCACTTGCTGTCAACTGAAAATGACATCTGTGCTCAAGTCTCAGGTAATGACCAATCACAGTTCTCCTTTTGGTCATGTGACATTCACAAACTGAGCTGTGATTGTTCGCTACCTAAACTTCGAGCACATGTCAATTTCAGGTGACATCAAATAGCAAATGCGTTTTGTAAAGTATTATATGTAGAAATGAATTATATCACTGTGTTCTACTGAAAAATGGACTGTCAATTTAAAATTCAAGCTATATGAAGGTGACACAGGATTTGCTATTGTAGTCCAATGCATTTGATCACTGATGAGGCAGAGATCAAATACTGTGCCGTGAGTGATCAAGTGGCAAATTTTGTTTGGTTAGAAAATCATTGTTTCTTCATATAATGTCGTGACTTTATTCATCGATACTAACTACTTTTTGTGATAGGCACTCCAATGCTTTTCCACTGGAAGGCAGAAGGTGCAATTAACTACCCATACTATATAACACTACAGTAGGTTAGTGTTCAACTGAAGTAGCACAGATTTCACCCTGATTATGAGTACAAATGTGAGACATAGGTATTGGGTGGTGCGCCATGAGATTTTTCCAATGTTAAATAATTGTCTTAGGTTTGTAAAGGTTCTGAAATTTTCATTTAGACATCCTTGCGGTGTGAAAGTGTGTTCCCTTTTCTAAATACATGTATATTTTTAAAAGACATGTAATTGGATCGTAAAAACATCCCAAAATTAAATGCTACTTCTGAAGTCATTTTCATAGTTTTGATGTGTCTCGTTTGCTACTGATGGGCTCAGAACCACAATGCCTTTTGCCCCAATCAGTTGGAATTGGTTGCAGCCAATGCATCCATTTTGTGTGTCCCATTCAGGGTCATAGCACGAGCAGGCACCTAAACTAGCTGATCTGGGACAAACTTGGTTGGTTGTGAAAAGAGCATCAAGTGATTTAATACCACGTCAGCATTACGGAGGTCAGCCTTGCTAACCATGGCCTTTCTGTCAGTTCAGTTTGCAATTCATTTATCTTAGTATGTGTAAACGTGACACGCCACTGTCCACCATAATTTTTCCCAACAATGTGGCATGATCAGAATCCGACAAATCACAATCTACGCTGATATTACAGTTAGATAATCGCTGAAATTTGGGAATGGTCTTGACGTTCCCATTCACAGTCCCCTTGTGAGCAATGTGTCCACTCTGATGACCTATGAGCATTCCATCCCAAATAAACTGAGACCCTGGACAGGAAAGTCCTCTTAGAAAATTAATGAATAGAAGGCAGTAGTAACTATGGCTTTGAGGTTGGTTTGAAAACCCTTGGGAACAAATTTGAAAGTCAGTGATTTTTTTCTGAATGCCTAAACGTTAAAAGTCATTTGTGTAGCAATTTCTAAAACTTACCAACTACAGCTTGGCTGACCATGTTCTCTTCATGAATTTTGAAAGAAACAAAACCATATGCTTAAAGTCAGATTTGTAAAAATCGATTTTCCTTGTCACTTTATGTTCTAGTCAGCCATCCTTTTGAAGAGTAATTGTAGAGTTTGGTTCAGCTTGTCATTTGAATCCTTGTAGCTTTGTGTTGCATACTTTAAGACTCCCAACCCCATTTCTCTCACACTAACACATACCTTATTATGTTTGTACATTGAGGTCACATTGGACCCACTGCTTGCGCTTTTTTTGGACCTGGGAAAGGTGCTTTTCATGGTCTATCAGCTTATGCAGCCATATCTTTTCTTATCTGTTACCCCCATTGCACACATTGACCCCGCCCCCCTCTCTACCGTACTAGTGCAGACAATAGTATTCACCTTCATGAGTTGACAACACTGCATGCATGCATATATATATATATATATATATATATATATATATATATATATATATATATATATATATATATATATATATATATATATATATATATATATATATATATATATATGTGTTTCTATATGTGTGTGTGTCTGTGACCCAAACTCCTCTTCATAAACTTGACATGGATAATAACACTGAGATATAAGTGGATCACAGCTGACGACCTTGCAATGCTATCCTCGCACCTGTGTACTTGTTCAATGAATTGTCAGTGGGTGCCCACTATGGTCATTCAGCCACCACAAATGTTACAACCAATATTAGGTGGCACTGATATTTACCACATGCTGCATGAGGAGACAACTCATAAGGATGAGCACTGCAAAGTTAACTCATACAGCACCAGTGGAATGCCTGCCATATCCTAAAAAGTGACCACAACATTGGAAACTTGTGCTCAGTCTAATGAAGTCCTCTATGACACTATAAGAATTGAAAAGTAAAGTATGGAATGTGGAAAGTAGACAAAAAAAATTAAAAAAAATATCCAGACCCAGCTACAGTCTTCAAAAATACTTTTCAAATTGGCAAAGCGATCAGGGTAACTGTGTTTCAGTCTGATGAAAACAATTTTTCCGCCATAATTCCAAAAGTATGTTTGATGCAACCACAAAAGTCCTCATAACCAAAAGAATGTCATACCTACAATGAAGCGTTGCTGTGGCAGTATAATGCTTTGGGCTGTTTTTCTTCTGCTCTGTATGTGGCCTTTAGTCTAGGTGAAGTAAGTTATGAACTATGGCAAAGAGCAGCAATTATGCCTTGAGCAAAATCTTTGGTCTTAGGTCAAAATTCTAATAATGAACTTCATCTTTAGCAGGACAATATCCCAAAGCACAAAGAATTGTTCCCCTCAAAATTATAATGGTTTTGTATTGACTCAGTGTCCAGACCTGAAGTCAATTAAAAATCTGATGTAATTTAAAAACGTTTGTAAAAAAGTGTGGGCAACTTGCCAAATCAAGATGCACCGCTGTAGCAAGATGGCTGTGCCCAATTTTTCCTCTCTTTTGTTTTGAAGATGAACTTTGAAATGTCATACATAATTATTAAAATGTACTTGTTTTACCAACCTTATTGTACCACCTTTCCTTTCCACCACCTTTCCTTTTGAATACAGGACTGTTAAGAACCTGGAAAAATCCCAGACAAGAATGAGGAGCACATGCAAATTCCACACAGAGCTGAGATTTGAACCGAAGACCTCTCGGCTACGAGAAGTCTAACCACAAGTGTGCTAACCACGAGCCAATTGACAGTACACTCTAAAAACACTTGGGATAAAAATAACCAGTTTTGGGGTCCAAAGAAGATTTTTGCATCTATTTTAACAATTTTATTTTAACAACTTTTTGAGTTATTTTATACAAAATACTCCATACTCTTTTTAGACTATCAATAAAACGTTCTTTGATTTCACGACAAAGTAACTGTGTTTGTATTAGAGCTGTCAGTTGACCAGATTAATTGCAATCAATTAATTACAGTCATAGTTCAAGCATTCTATTTTAGTTGCATTAATCTTATATTCATATGCATGTTCTTTATGCTTTGTGTATGCAAATTAGATTTTTTCTATGCATCAGGCTTCTTGTGTTAGAAAACAAAGGTTAATCATACCCTGAAGTGGGCAGATTGGCTGTCATTGTTTTCGACATCACTGATAGGCTCCTGCTGAAGGTGGGAAGGCAGAAGGTAGACGTGAAAACAGAAGAGCATTTGAGAGTTGTCAGTCCTTTTAAAAATACCCCGATGGCACATTTGGTAAAGATAAAATGCATTCTTTGAAAGGAGTCTGCTGGCCACAAAAGCAGTAAGTTTAGCCTGCAACATAAATGCAAAGCACAAAGCTAGGATTGCAGCCGCAGCTAACAAGAGTAACGATTGGTTTTACTCTGGCCTCCAAATGACTTTCTCATGCACCTTGCTGCAAGTCTGCAAATAGCTGTTAAATGGGAAAGTCAAAAAGTACCTCCTCAGTTTTTGCTACGAGCAAAAGCAAAAGTGAAAAAGCACGAAAACTAACAGTGTTGATTTTTCTTTCCCCTGTTTTTCATATGAACCACCCCAAAAAGTTTCTTTGGTAGCTACCTGAATGAACATGGAAGTTCCAATTGCATCGAAGGACTCAATGGATGAGAGATTTAAGTACTATTGATGTGTTTTTAACCCGCTGAATGATTTTTAATTCCTTTAAAGAAAACTTTATTAATCACTTTTATGAGTTAAGTGGTTCCTGGATATATTTCCCTACATAGACAATGGCTTGTGTTTGTATAATGGTATTGTGCCGTTATGCAAACACAGGCCATTGCCCATTTCATTTATGGGTTTGTTTTATAGCAACAACCAGGAGTAGATTAAGCACTAAATAATACATTAAAATGTACTTCTGTGAATACTATTAAAGAATACTTTGCAAAAAAATTCAAGTACAATTTTTGGGTTAGCTTGACATTTAGTATATTAGTCAAAATGGCCAAAAAAGACAAAAAGGGAGCTGACATCTACTTTACGGTGTATGGTTTTACCAGCATTCTTTGTTGCCAGTAACTCTTGTGAATGTGCTTTGATTTTGTAAAATTATACTGTAAAAACATTATACTGTCAGTAAGTTACTTAACAGAGGTGTTGTTTCTAGTCATGTATTATAGTGGACACCGTTTGTTTTAAATGAATACTGAATGTATATACTGGACAGTTTTGGTGATCTATTTTGTTAAATTAACACATTTTCTGTTGTTGAACTTCAAGTAAACAGTTTGAAATCAATGAGCCATATGGAGCCATGACGTCAAATATTCGGTACAAGAACTTACAAAACCATTGTCCTTCCAAGGTCACTCCTATGCAGACATAACCCATACTTGTGTACATGCTTCACAATCTGAGGCGATGAGGGATTCACAATTTCATTTACAGTAATTTTTTCTATTCCGTTTTGTTTTGGGGCTACTTAATCGATTGTGCGTGTCCCTTGACAAGCCTTCTGAGTCAATGGGGTGGCGGTGGTGGGGTGGGGGTGGGGGGGGGGGGGGGTGACTCACGATTGTGTATGTATGTGTGTGCGTGAACAGACCAATAGGCAGCCGCAGCTCCTCATATAAATAAGGCATAAAAATGTTCTTGAGGAAGACAGTGCTCACTTGTGCACCTCTGGATAATATGTCATTGGCGCGCTTTGCAACAGTCTCGGGATATCAGCAGCTCTGAGCCTTTCAAGCGTCTACTTTTGTGGATTCCGCTACCTGTGGGTGCTCCTGCCTGCCGGTGAGTCGTCTTGCTTTCTTTTCCACTGACACTAATTGTGACATCTTGTGAGTCAATATATAGCTACGTGGCACCATACACCAAACAGAGGGACAAAAATATCTCATCCATCAGTTTTTAGGAGAATTACACTAGCAATACATTTAGAGATTGCTGCAAAACGAATTAATTGTCCTTTTCTGTTTTCTTTGGGGTGGGGGGGCTAATTAAGTGTATTCGTTTCAGTAATTTGATGCATGTAATATGTCCATATTTTTCCTCCACGTGCCGATAATCCGTATCTTGAATTTTCCTGTGCAAGTCGGAATTTTGAAAAACGAATATTACTGCCGTTTCCTTGATCTCGTGTTTATTTCAACGATCGGCTGAGATTTACTGCGACTCCGACAGAATTGAATGGCTAATTGAGTTCAGGAAATATTGCAGCGTGTTTCCGAAACGGTTGTGTATATTACCAACGTGTATCCTTATGGTGTCAATCCTGTCAGTGCGCAAATATTCTTGTAACTGGGCATAATTTAGTTCCTGCAATATCACGCGCGAAATTATCAGTATAATTATATTATTATCTAATTCACTAGATTCTAAATGTGACAAAGTGGCTGATTTACCATTCTAACTGTTCTGCTTTGTTTGCAGTTGAATAATCGCCTCCTTGGAGATCAGATAAAGGAAGAGAGTGATGGCCACGTCGGAGCCGAGAGCCACCAGCGGGGAACAGGACCCCAACACCGCAAATTTAAGACCCTCATCCACAAGTATGTGAATATAACATATCGACCCCCGAGGGTCAGTCTAGTTAAGGCCGTCCTTCACCGAGACCTCACTGCTGTGCATGGGTGACAGTTATAAGGGTGCCTTGCTCAAAGTGCGCGCACTCACATCCTCCCTCCGTCCGTCTGGCTCTCTCCTCTCTGCTGTCACCCCGCCTTCTCTGTCTGGGGGAGGGGGGGCGACGCTTGCCCGGGTCATTTGCTGTGTGGGCTTCGTCGTTAATCACTGTGGTTAAAAACAGCCATCAAAGCTTTCTGTCTCTCGAGCTATCTGTCTGTCTGGGTGCAGCAGCGCGAAAAGCAGTGCGTCGGGCGAGGAAATAATTTCACATTGTATACATATACAATATACACATCGTGTATGTATGTATATATATGATTATATATATATGATTATATATATATATATATATGATTATATATATATATAAAAATGTGCAGTATATAAATGCTGTGGCACGCCAAATAATAATTACAATTTTCTTTAATAAATGTGAAATCATTATGAAAGCACAAATAAGCAAGATAATGTTTGTTATTTTGATATGACTCGCCCACGTACTGCTACCGGATGATGCTATTATCTCTGCTCTGCTTCGTGCACTCCGGATGGCTTGTGTCGTGTGGTCGCGCGTGGGTTTGTGTGAGCTTGCGCGTGAGTGTACGCTTCGACCTTAACGCTTTTCAACAGCTTGAAAAAAAAGGCTTTGTTGTTGTTGTGAAAGTTTCTCGCCCCCCATCCTCACGCAGTGGCTGTGTCGCTTTGCATTGGGTCCCGATGGACGTCATCTCCGCTCACGCATGTCCGCGCGCTCTTGTGTGAGACTGACTGTCTCATTGCCTGCTGTATAGACTTCACGACCATCACCAGCTCGCTCCAGTCACACACGGTGTTTTACTCAATTAATTCCCACCCTCCTCGGTGAGCTCATTTCACGGGTGTTAATTCCCGACCCCTTTGGCTGCATGGGTGTGTGCAAGTGTGTGTGCCAGCAGCGTGTCCCTATTGATTTGGCCTTATAGGTCGGAAATGTTATGACTTATCCCCGTATGTGAGGGACAGGAATCCTTAACAAAAAAATATTCTAATAACGAAAAATGTATGGAGCTGGGTATTATTTGTGTACTTCACTTTAAACTCATTTACACATTGTCTTAATTGAATTGTTTACGTTAGTGGACTAAAAGGACCGAATGAGCGTAGGTTCTTATAAGGAGAAAATTCGAATCCATTGTGTCACACCTGGCCAAATAGCCGCACGCTTCACGCTTCCACTGTGCTTGGCCGCCTTTGCATCAACCTCCCGCCGCTTTATACCTCAGAAACTTAAAGGTTTATTCTGTTTTAGCCTACGAATATGCGTGGATGCATGGCTGTACACGGAAACTGGGCATGAGGATTTGTGGTAAGTTTTCACCTGCATCTCGCAATTATATCGCCGTGGCCTTTATTCGATGCTTTTTCAAGCGAGTTTCTAAGTCAGAACGTATCAAATACGCGAGTCTAAAATAGAGTAGGCCTATATTCTACTGCAGTAAACGTGCATCTTAGTTTAGATTACTACCGCCGTTCATATACGTTTTGCCACAGCGGGAATTATTTCACGACATTCGTGGTTGATTAAACAAACAAACAAACAAACAAACAAATGAATAAATAAATACAGCTATACCTTAATTATATTGTACATTATAATGATGTGAGTGGCAATTCGTTCCACAGATCACGAAACACACCTCATTAAATTGCAGTCAATACAGGAACAGTTAAAATAAATACGGCATTCATTATGTGGACTATTTCATATATTGTGTACTTTTGGTGTCAGATGAGTGCTGACAAACAGTCTGTGTTCTTTTGGTGTCAGGTGAGTGTTGACAAACAGTCTACCTCAGCGGAGAGGGTTGCTGTTATATGTTTGCGTTCGCAGCCATTTGGCTGCCTTCTGAAATAGGCCACTGTATATCGAGGCTGAGAGAACAAAACTGTCACAGTGTGTTAGCATCTTGGAAAGGTCAGTGGACATTACCCTGTGGGTCTGATGATGAGAGCTCCTCTCACCCACTCTGACCGCCCCCGGATCCTCCCCGTGTCTTTTCCATTCCACAATCGGGGACAAACCTTTTTCAGACAGCACGCAAAAAATATGCTTTAAATTGCACCTGGGGTCAAATTGTTTACAAGCGTTTTGAAATTTTGTAATTACGCTGTGTTCAAGAAATGACAAAAACAGTCTTGCAATATATGAAATGTGAGCTAATTTCGATGTCTAAATGTTTGTTAATTAAAAGACTATCACAAGATTAGCTCCCAATCCAAAACAATAAAAAAACATAAATTTGATTGCGACAAATGAGTTGGAAATTGACAAATAGATTGCAGGCAATAATTAAAGTAATTAGATTTCAATAGATTTGGAGCTTAATGTATTCAGGGTTTTGGGTGTGTCATTTCAAAATGAATGCACGATATTTTTAAAATACAAAATTTTATGAACTGAAAATAAAAATGCACGCGTTCATTTTTCCATTGTGTTGTTTTTTTTTCACATTTAGCAGGCCTTATGGGCCTGCACAAGGGCGAGCGGATCAATCACGGTACGGGCCTATAGTGGAAGCAGACATGCTGCGGTTCTGGCATCCTTCATTAACCCTCTTTATGGGGGTGTGTGTCTACTGGCGGTACGGGCCATAGCCGGAAGCTGCCCGAATCACTGAGCCGATCAGTGTGTGTGTGTGTGTGTGTGTGTGTGTGTGTGTGTGTGTGAGAGAGAGATTTTGCGCGCGCGCGCTGTGCGTGTGGTTGTGTGAGAGAGAGTGAGACGGGGGGTGTGGTTTATTCTATATATAGCCTAGGTTTGATTTGATAGGGCTTCCACCACATTGTTTTTAAATGATGCCGAAGCCCAATTAGTGACACATTCTTTTTTCACTTTCAAATTTTTGCATTTTTACAGATAAAAATATTGCGTGATGGAGATGTTTGGTGATAACTCGTGTACTTCCCCGTGCAACACCCTAGGGTTTCTGCAGAAGAACAACAGCCTGGAGGAGAAAGGCAGACTGGGTCAGAAGAACTTGCTCTCCTGTGACAACAGTGACAGGGACGCCCGCTTCCGACGTACTGAGACCGACTTCTCAAATTTGTTTGCGCGAGGTGAGATTAAATAAATAAACTGCATCGACAAGCATAAATTATCGTTACGTATAATCTATTTTGTATAAACTATTTTTGGGTCATTTTCTTCCACATCATCCTAGCTCTATTTTAGCCAAGGGGGACACACTCTTGGTAGTGTGATAACCAAGTGGTCGTGCATATGGGTGAAATTTCAGCTCCCGAATGTCTTCTTTCAATGCTTTCCCTCCGAAGTGAAATGCCTTAGGTTTATAGAGCAAAGCATTCTCCAAAATACTACACAAGGGTTAAAAAAAAGTTAATGAAGCTACACATTATCTTTTTTTTTTGTCAAGCGTGACCTGGCCATATATATAGGCAATCGAAATTGTCTATAACACTGTTTGAAAACCAAAACTCGTAAACAATGGTGCGATTTTTTTCCAGCCACTCAGTGAACAAAAAACACACGTTAACGAAAATGCTATAATTCATCATTTTTCAACACAAGTACAGAAGCAGGATAAAGTATGTAGAAATATTTCCCCTTGATGTCTTGTAGACTTGTTGCCTGCAAAGAATGGCGAGGAACCCACCATGCAGTTTTTACTGGAGGTGGTTGACATCCTAACCAACTACGTGAAGAAGACGTTCGACCGCTCCACCAAGGTGCTGGACTTCCACCACCCTCACCAGCTCTTGGAAGGCATGGAAGGCTTCAACCTGGAGCTTTCCGACCAGCCTGAATCTCTGGAGCAGATCCTGGTGGACTGCCGGGACACGCTTAAATATGGTGTGCGGACAGGTATGGAAAAGCAATGTACAAAACACATACGCAATGTATGGGATATATCTCATCACTTATAATCATTCTACTTGGCCAATTGGTGGCGTGAAAAAGGCGAACTGTAATGGCGTTGCTAAAAAGTCCATTTCAGCACCCCCCCTCTTAAAAAAAAAATCTCTTCAAAGTCCATTGCCTTATTTATTGCCCCCATGGTATTAATTCACTCGACGTCCCTATGCTCTCCCGTCTCAATTATTAAAGCAAGTGTCGCCTGAGGGCGTCCTAACGTGGCCTGTTTGCAGCTGTTAAAACGACAGCGCTTAAACTGCCCCTTGGGTTGCATACAGTATATCACTATGTGTCACTTTTCACTCGGAGATTCGTTAATGCTTTCTCGAGCAGCACGTGGGACTCGGAGCTGGCCGTGGTTCTGATCATCACTGTGAACTGTACATTGTGGGTGTATGCATCTATGCGTGTCTAAATCTAACAATGAACACTTCATTTACTGGGGACACGTGCACAATCTAAAAAAGACATAAAAGATCAGTATCAAAAGTTCTGCATTACAAATATAATAGTTTAGTATTGTAGTTGCAGTGGTGTATAACATTCTAGTTTATAATATTTTTCCACCATATTTACATTCTAGATTAAAATAGTGTTGCCACGAAATACAAGTCGCTTGACTTTCAAATTTTAGTGCCATGTGAGTCATTGTATAATCTTTTTTTCTTTTTTTGCTTTGACATGACCAAAACAATTGAAATAAAAACACTGTATGGAGGCCCTAAACTCACCGGCACCCACTTAACAAAAAGAAATAGATTGGCAACTTCAAATTGTGAACAATTATTTTAAAAGAGGCTCTTTATTTTCTGTATCATGCCCGGTTGAAATTTCTGTCAAATGAGATATACATCTGAGAAAATTGTAAGTTGTGTATATGTAAAAATTAACACACACATAGCTTTACCTTCTTCTAGTTTGCTTAGCTGATTGTTAGCTTTTAAGTGAAATATATTTGAACACATTTGGTGGGGTAAAGTGTAAATGGATATTATGAGTTTTGCATCGTTGTATTATACAGTGCATCCTGTCTATAAATGATGCCTAAAAATGCAACATATTGCTATGTGCTTGTGCTCTACTTGCCCCAGGCACAGACACCAGATGGAGCTGTACAATATTCATTGAGTTGATGCAAGAAATAAAAATAACGTTTTTTTATTATGTGTAATTGTTCAATTATTTAATTATATTTATAATTCTGTATTATAATTATATTATATAGTTCTGTTCAAAAAAAATCAAATGACGGTTTTTGCTGTTGCTTTGAGAAGCTAAAACCCGCTTATGCGCATTTCAGTTATACCTCTAAACACCTCTCACATCATACGCCACTGCAATCTGCATGATTACTGTACTGTGATATACCTATAAATTATTTTTGACTATTGTTAGAATTTTTTTTTTTTCAATTGCGTGCCCAATGCTGTGACCAAGTGCAGCTTAAACATTCTGCATACTTATCATGTATCACATGCTTTTTATATCCATGGCTGCATTTAGGCTGCAGGCATTTTTGAGGCTGACAGTGTGTGCGAGCACCTCGAATCTAAATGGCTGTCACATTATCACCTTGTTACCAGCTCAGTGCAACAATCTATTTAGGTTTAGTTGGCTTACTAAAGACACAAATTTCAGTAGTTACTGGAGACAGCAACAGCATTGCCGCAGACAATGAAAACCCTTCTGTCCTCATGTTTTTAACTGCTGTACACCTACTTTATGTTCTATGTATGTGTTTTCTCTTAGGCCACCCTCGCTTCTTCAACCAGTTGTCCTCCGGTTTGGACATCATCGGCCTGGCAGGAGAGTGGCTCACCTCTACTGCCAACACAAACATGTAAGTCATACACTCTCGTCTTTATTTCCGCTTGTGTTTGACACCATTAACCATTAATGGAAATCCCCCTCTGCATGGCATGACAGAATTTGCCGTTTGTAGGCCACTTGGCCCTCTGCAGCACCGCTAGTCATTGTAAATGCTGGTTTTTCCTGTAAGGACTTGTGAGTTGATAGAGTGTTGGCAGCTGTCGAGCTGCTCCGTGTATCACAGTCTGTCCCGCCCCAGGGGTGGTTAGATTGCATATTGATCTTGGGTCACAGTTACAATTGAGGCCCAGTCTGATAGAGGGCATGGACCACATCGACTTCACACCTTTTGGCAACACAGCGCACCCAAACACATACATACTAACTCCCAATAAAAACATTCATGCCATTGTATAATGTCAGAAAGACAAAACACTCATACTTTTCGAAAGGTGAGCAGCCTGTTATTTTTGCCCTGCGTATAAAATACAGAACCTGAAGAGAAACTACTAAAACTTCGGACTAATACATTTACCGGTGACATGATTATTTTTAATTGATGAAAAAATTGGGTTATAAATTGCCTCGTCGTTTTGGTATCCATGTTGCTTAAAGTGACAATGTGTAAGATTCAGACCGTTTTTCATTACGGACAGAAGGAGGTGCTGCATTTACCATTGTCCGTAGCAAACATGGCAACACTATAACAAACATGGCAGCCTCCAGAGGAATGCCAACCCCATGTAATATCATTTAATGATAACTAGAGCCACGATTATATTTAAAAACATACTGTTTTTTAAATTTATAATCATTTAATTTAATTCCTTTTTAATGAAAAACGGTCTAAATCTTATTCATTGACCCTTTAATGCCTGTGTTCTACTAAACAACAATTTAAAGTGGTTCAAATTTTAGATTAAAACTTATCGTCATCATAAAATTATTGTAATTGAAGAAAAACAATAAATGTACTAAACGGCACAATAGGTGTATGCAAGTTCCTATATTGCGAAAGAACCCTGACTAAACTATGTTGTTTGTGCTGCGAGAGTGTGACGAAAACCATTCTGCCCTGATTGTATGTACTTGAAGTTATTTTATGACACTCCACTGTGGGGTCCTAATTGTATCAAAAGAATTCACAAAAGTGTAATTCAATCCACAAATGTATAAAAAGAATCAGTATCCGTGACCAAAGTCACAAATGTGCAATGAGAATCCATAATTGCGTGGCTTAAGCCACAAATGTGTAACGAGAGTCACAAATGTGCACCAAAAATTCACAAATTCATGGCTGAAGTCATAGATGAGTACATAGATCTGTAATTAGGGCGATGTGTAAATATTTGGCCTCCTGGATTGGTTGTGATCTTACATGGGACTTTTGCTAATCCTGACTCATGAGAATCACAAATGCTAACCCGAGAGTTGAGTGTTGCTCCCTTGCAACTCAATTAGACCATCAGGGGGCGCTACCAGTGTCACTAAAAATGCCCACGTTGACAGCAGTCTTTTTAACCTGATCCAGGAGGCCAAGTGTTTACAGAACACCCTAATGATAGATGTATATATGCATTTGTGACTTAAGATGCACATTTGTGGATTTTTGCTGCACATTTATGACTCTTGTTACACATTTGTGATTTCAGCAGCGCATTTGTGGATTTGTTTTGGGCATTTGTGAGTCTTCTTAAGCATTTGTGACTTCAGCCATGCATTTTTGACGCTTACAATGCATTTGTGACCTTTGCTTTATGACCCCATATTCCATCTGAAGTTTGCAGTAAAACTAAACACACACAAAAATAAATGCATTATATAGTTAAATGCAAGACATGTACATATTTTGTTTTCGAAAAATTGACAGTGTTCATGCAAGCAGTCAATGTCAAATCCAGGTGACAGGCTAATTGAAATTAGCATTGAGAGTATTGGGTGTGATATTCCTTCAAGTATTAACTATTGACAAACAAATATTGTAATAACATGCAGACTGGAAATAAAGCAATACTTGAAGACATATCCTATTAATGTTAAATTCATAATATTATAATTAATAGTACGTATATCAATGTCCAATTCTGACTTCTTCTTTATCAAAACGGTAGCATGTATTTCCATGATTCTACGACACTACACTGCCCTCAAGAGGTCAACGCATTTATCAGCATCCCACCACTGTAAAAGATTTACTTCTCAACAATGGGCCAACAGCCATATAATATTTTTTAAAAAGGTGTAGCTCAATGTATATGGAAAATTCAAGCAGTCACTTATTTTGCCCACCTGGGTCAGGAATGAAATCTCAACATAGACATAATCTACACTCATTCAGACACTTAATGTGTCCAATTTCTCAAAACATTAGTCATGAAATCACCCTCTCTTCTATATCAGCACATCCCTCTTGGATGACTACACTCCCACATCCATCCATCCGCTTGCGCACACTTTCATAATGACACCAGTTTTTACACTCACTCACATCCACACCAGCTCTGGCTGTCCCAGATACAGCAGCGAGGGTTTCCAGTCCATTGACTGCAGGCTCATTGTGAGCTGGTCTGAGCAGATAGGCCAGCTGGGCCCCACACTGTCACACAATGCCCTCGGGCGCCACACAAAACCACGGCACACTGTGGAAAGTGGCTTCTGCGGCTCCCCGCCGAGCGCTCGTCGCATTGTTCCCGGCGGACACGGTCCGACTCGGCGGTGGCACACGCCGCGGAGGGGAAGAGGGAGGCTATGTGTCACGGGGTTAGTCACATAAAAGACACACAATCAAAGAGTCGCACGAACACAAGGAGCGCCCTTGATGATGATAATAAGGGCATTTAGGGTTTTTTTCCCTGGGGACAGGCAGGTGACTGAGGGGTAATTTTCACTCTCAAAAGACCAATGA
This sequence comes from Hippichthys cyanospilos, assembly GCF_059441005.1. Lineage (NCBI taxonomy): Eukaryota > Metazoa > Chordata > Actinopteri > Syngnathiformes > Syngnathidae > Hippichthys > Hippichthys cyanospilos. The sequence goes on from NC_142380.1 coordinate 13,159,252, forward strand.
TTGGCTCTGATTGTGATAATCATCACCATTATTGTCATTATGTTGTGAAATGACTTGCAGGGAAGACAGAATTTTAAAGAGGTTTTCTTGTTTCTTGTCTCCTTTTATGGGAATACATAAAAGTGAAATATTGAAGGTTCGATATTTGTTTTTTCTTCTATTTTCTGAAAAAACACTGCAATTGAGTGGCAACCAGTTCAGGGGAGCCCTTGGCTTCTGCCCGAAGTCAACTGGGATAGGCACCAGTGAGCCTGCGACCCTTGTTGGGATAAACCACTCTAGAAAATGGATAGATGAATATTCTGAAAAAACATCATATTCTTCCTTTTGAACTGTCTATGCATATAATTTATGTAATGATCAAGTAATTTTCTTTTTTTTCCATCCCATTTAAACAACCTGCCCCCTAAAGACTTTTTTTTTTAGCTCTAATGTCCTTTCACTGTCCTCTCATGCAAGCCGCCCCCTCCGCTTCCTTTGTTTTCTCTTCTCTGTCTTTATCTCTTCCCTCTTGCACACAAAACACAAAGCCTTTGCCGTGCTGCAGAACATGGAGCGTAATTGCGGACAAGATGCTTTCGATGGTAATGGTGGTGCCCTAAGTGGCCTCATTACAAAGATGGTGGGAGGTAGAGAGTGGGTGTAAGACGTATGTGACACATTTATCCAACTTTCACTTCTACTGGACTTCTTTTGTTGCATAACACACCTTCATCCGTCTGACTTTTAATCTTTTTCTTTTATTTAACCACACTAAAGAGGAATTTAATTATAAACCATTTTTTTCTGTGACATGGTCAACACACACATACACACACTGTTATCTTTCCCTAACACACACTGAATTCCTCTCAGCTGTCAAATCAGCGCCATTCAGAATTGTGACTGAGGTTGGCAGGATTGACAGATAGCCATCACAGCATTGTGTGCTTTAATTAAACTACTCAGGGATTTCACAAGGCATTTGAATATGAATATTTGCAGTCTATAACACTCCTATCACACACTTTAATTAGCTCAGTCAGCACAGGCTCCGCTTTGCGCTCTGAGGACGGGATTATGGCAGACCTCATGGAAAACCAACCACGCTTTGTGTGTATGCATACAAAATTCTCTTCTTCCTGCACGCGTTGTTGTTAATGACTCTGATAGTGTTGCGATGCTCCATGATGTGCTGGTGTAAGCGTTTTATACCTTGTGATTGACAGGTTCACCTATGAGATCGCCCCCGTGTTTGTTTTAATGGAGCAGCTGACCCTGAAAAAGATGAGAGAGATGATTGGCTGGCCTGGCGGCGAGGGAGACGGCCTCTTCTCGCCAGGTTAGAAACAAAAGAATAGAAAATATGCATATTTTGGTCATTTGCTTAAAGCAAAAATCCCAGTATTGATTGGCAGTGGAACAATGACACATGTGATGTGTTTTGTGATGCTGCTTGACAAGTTGATCCTGTTTTCCGAAATAATGTAAATTACATTAATATATGACAGGTTCAAGATCTTGCTCCCTTGTTCCCCCCAAACGTGGTCTTTTTATAACTGGGATTCGTGTCCATTTTTTGATTTAGATTTTCATTTGAAACGTGTGTGTGTTTTTTGTCCAACAGGGGGCGCTATTTCCAACATGTACAGTGTGATGATCGCTCGTTACAAGTATTTCCCCGAGGTTAAGACTAAGGGCATGTCTGCTGCTCCTCGCCTGGTTCTGTTCACATCTGAACATGTATGTTATATGAAACTCAACCTCATGCACAAACACGAACACACAAAATTCATCAAGTAATTATTTAATAAACTACAAGCATTTCTGCATGTACATTTAATTGAATGTGACAAATTAATTAAATCAATAGATTTTAATGAAATTACTTCATGGCTAAAATGACGGAGGGGGGGGTAGTTTGCCTACAGCTGCCTTAGAGAATTGTGTAGCTGTGATTAGGCCACAAAAGCGCCATTGCCCTTGATGGCTTATTGACCAATTGGATCAATAAGATGGCCATTGTTTACCTGATGTGTGTTTTTCCTGTAGAGCCACTACTCCATAAAGAAGGCTGGTGCTGCTCTTGGTTTCGGCACTGAGAATGTGATTCTGCTGAGCACAGATGAGAGGTAATGCAAAGATTTCTTTGTAAAAATACATACGTTCAGTGAAACGCTTACAGGTGCATATTCATTCTCGAACAATCCAGTGTGACCAAAGTTTTCAACATCTTGCCTTTTTGAAATTTCTGTTTCAATTCATTTGGACAAATGTGAGGATGTCAGCATTCGACAGCTTAGGCTTCGCAGTTTTTGAGAGCAAATCCCTTGCTCACGCTCGCCAATTGACACCGGCGCAATGTTGCAAAATCGCTAACTGGCAAAAGGTTTTTCTGTCACTGCTGCAGTTCAGCGCCCGTTTAAGGTGCTTTATGGCTATCACACTGCTCCAACGGTTGATACAGTTTAGGCCATCTATGACAAAACTCTCAAAACTGAATCTGTTGTTTGTTTTTTGGGTTGTTCTTTTGTGTCCTAAAGGCTAGGTTCAAAGGATATCATTATGGATTTGTGGAGTCCTTTGAGACTTTTTTATGATAGGGTTATAAAAGTAAATTTGACTTGAATCTGTTCTTGACAACTATGCAGGGGAAGGCCTGTCACTTCTAGTCTACCATCACTGATGAAAACACCAAATTTCAAAGGGGAGCATATGATGCTGAGAAATCAATCAGTATCTCTCTGTAGCATCTGCTAAATAGCACTTTTACTGATGCTGAGATCCAGTGAAGCCCTTTGAATAGGCTCTTTGGCATTTTGGAAATGCCTGCTCTAGAAGTTTTTTTTTCTACCCTTTTACTTTTCCCTTCTGAAAGATAAACTAATGCTAAACATAGCAAGGCATTTTCAGCTGCAAGAAGGATCATGTTTTGTCTACAATTAACACTTTTGGTGCCAGAATTCTTTCATTAAAATATTGTATCTTTGGATCAAAAGGTTGTAGCTTGAAAATGCTTAGGGATAAAGAAATACTGTTAAAGTTGACCTGGTGCAATATTTCTACTTTGGCACTTAAAAGGATAATGATAAATAATTTTGCTATCAATTTGAACTGTAGACAAAATTGAAAACTTGTGACTGATGAAGATGACTGAATAAGTAAATTACCTAGGGATGTCATTGTTGAACCCTAACCCTTTGTGATTAAAGGCAATGTAAATCATTTAAAATTGCATCAATTGTATCATCAGTGGTTATAAGTAGCAGCCGTCCAATGTGTTGTTTGCCACCATTTGATCCTATTTTGAGACACTGTGGATGGTATAAATTGCACTGTGTAATCGAACAGTGTGACCAGTACCTTAAATCTTCTCTTTGGGACAGAAAAACATCTTGCCAGGCCACAAAAATTATTGTGGGTGAGCCATAGGTATGGGGATGATATACAGTATGAAATGGTGATTGCCTCAAGTAAATGAATTGAAGTATTATGTCGTATTTAAGTGGTTATGTTATGTTCCACTCCTCAGGGGAAGGGTGATTCCTGCTGATCTGGAGGCTAAGATCATTGATGCCAAGCAGAAGGTGGGGTCTTATTTTTATTTTCCTTTTTTTTTGTCTGCTTTTGTCTCAAATGTTCATGTTACGTGTGTGTATTTCACAGGGTTACGTGCCATTATTTGTGAATGCCACAGGTGGTTCCACTGTCTATGGCGCCTTTGACCCCATCAATGAGATTGCTGATATTTGCGAAAAGTACAATCTGTGGCTGCATGTTGATGTAAGTCTCAAATGATATTTTGACATAAATCATATGAACCTAATTATATTAGTAAGGCCGAGTCATTGTTGTGACACATTTAGCCAGGGGTGTCACTCGCTTTTATGAACACAGGGCTCATCCCCCAGTATTATGTATGGGATGTGGACGAAGAGCACATTTTAAAAGCAGCACTCAAACGCTGATAATCCTGTCTAATTTTAAAGTCAACAGTTTAGCTGTTGTTTTTTTAAACAGTTTTTAATACGATACACAAACACAGTAAATACGTTTGTAGCATTAACGACCGAAGCTAAAGCAAGACAACTTTGCTGACACAAAGTGGGCCAAGAATTTACAGAGAAAACTTCACCTTCTACGAATTAATAATGTTATCTAAATCAACTTAACAACTACAACCGCCAGCAGCTCAGTTGATTGCACTTTCGTGACTTTGTGCAGAGTAGAGAAATGATTTTTCATGACATTTTGGCTCACAGCACAACTGTTTGCTCTGAAATTCTTTTGAAGCTGTGGCTATAACATTTTGATGGCACATGTGTCTAATAGTTCCATATGACTATTAGACAGTCTGCAAATGATATATTTGAAATTCTTTAGATTTACATTCTGACGTTCTGCTTTTGGGCACCAGCTAAATAATTGTTACCACCATATCCAGCAGTAAATACATTTACATGAAAAACATCCAAACTTCATCCTTCTTGCGCTCGCTTTACTTATTTTAATTGCCCTGTTTGCTACCAAGGATAGTGTTGTGACTGGACTAACAAAACCTTTTTGCACTTAAATTGAAGCCACCGATGACTAATTTACATTCTGCTATGTATGTGCAAGATTGGTCACAGAAAAATCCTGAACAGGATTAACAGTAAAAGTAGACGTTTGCTATTTGATCATATGGAACAAAGTGAATAAAGACCCATGGCAAGGGGCTGTTTGAATGTAGTATGTGTTGCTGACAAAGTCAGGTGTCAGAAGAAACTGCCAGAGGCCGACAATGTGTTTCAGGACTTTATTACACAATTTGATTCAGTTGAGAGGCGCATGGTACACTTTTAATTCAGCTGCGCAACACTGCACACACCCAACACTACAAGTCATTTTAAATAAAACAACAAGCCATAGCACAATGTTCAAACCATTGAACATCCTTTGGCCAAACAAATTATTTGAGCAGCATGAAAAGGGCCCAAAGTTCATCATAATGGCATGAAATATAAACATGGGATGGTGACTGGCTAAAATCTCAAATACACACCTCCATGAGTTGCCCATTATTCCAATTCAATCCATAGGCAGTTCAAGCAGCTGAAATTGATGCATGCCTTAACTCAGGGTTATCAACCACGGTTTAACTAAGGCTCTGAAAATCGTCCAACCACACCCCTACCTTTTGCTAACAGTGTTGTCTCCATAGGGACTTTTGCTAACAGTGTTGTCTCCATAGGGAGCGTGGGGTGGTGGTCTGCTGATGTCCAGGAAGCACCGCCATAAGCTCAATGGAATTGAGAGGTACATTTCCTTAAACAACACTATATTTTCTGTATTTCCAGTCAATTCAATTGAATATCCATTTTAATCTTTTCAGAGCCAACTCTGTCACATGGAACCCTCACAAAATGATGGGCGTGCCCCTGCAGTGTTCAGCCATTCTTGTCAGAGAGAAGGTACTGAGCTCAAACAATGTATAAGACGCATATAATATCTAAATAGCGGCAGCCATTCTAGTATCTGGTCGCGAAAACTCCTTCATCTTTATATTGTCTGAGAAGGTCTTCAGATGATTATTTATAGAAAAAGGTAGAGAGATTTGATCATACGTATGTGTGTTTGCAGGGATTAATGGGAGGCTGTAACTCCATGTGTGCTGGTTATTTGTTCCAACAAGACAAGCAGTACGACGTCACTTATGACACAGGCGACAAAGCCATCCAATGCGGACGGCATGTCGACATATTTAAGTTCTGGCTCATGTGGAAGGCCAAGGTAAAAGATCAGAGACGACCTTTGAAATAAGCTCATGTACACATGGCCTGCTATTTCTCTAGCATTATTATGGACCCCTTTTATTGTTTATTTCACAGTTTTAATAAATGTTTCCTCTTCTCAGGGCACTATTGGATTTGAGCAGCATATTGATAGGTGCTTGGATCTGTCTCAGTACCTGTATAACAAGATCAAGAACAGGGAGGGATATGAGATGGTGTTTGATGGAGTGGTAAGACATCCAAAATTGTTTTTTAATGGATTTGCATGCATTTCAACAGTTTCATACTTGTGACTATTTCTGTCTACAGCCTCAACACACCAATGTTTGCTTCTGGTACATCCCACCCAGCCTGAGGGGAATGCCAGACAGTGAGGAGAGGCGAGAAAAGCTCCACAGGGTGAGACACTTGTCATTACAGATGTAGTAGAGCATTTCATAATGATGATGTAAATGATAGGTGCCAGGACACTTTTGTTTGGTAAAATACAATTGGACATTAACAGAACATGTGTGCTTGTTTAAGTATTTTGACTTGTTGGGATGTTATTGAGCTAAAAGGATCACAAGACTGCCTAGTGCCATACCGTCATGCAAGCCTATTCTAATGGGACAGTCCTGAACCAAACCGCCCTCATCTAGTTTACTGAAGGCAGTTTTTCACGGGTACAGTGGAAATAAAAAGTCTGCACACCCCTGTATGGATACTGTTTTTGTGATGTAAAAGAAATGGTACTAAAATAGAAAACTGGCAATGGATATGAGCTATAACCTGCAAAACTGAATGGAAATTATCTAAATTGATCATCTTCTTAGGTGGGAAAGTAAATTAGTAGGTTGTATAATTGTGTCCATCCTATAATAATTGCTGATATGCTGTGTTAAAAATTAACCAATCACATCCAAACTCATGTTAATTGTCACCATTTAAACTGACTCTAATTGACTCCAAAGTAGGGATGGGATGAGATCTCATACAATGAGGTCTTGCAAAATTAAAATTCAGTGAAATTTCTTGTCCTTGCACAGCATGAGATCGTTTTTCTTTTGGCAATGAAGTACACAGGAGAATGGCCTGCTTTTTCATTCTCTGCGCTTGATTTTTACTCCTCTGCATGACGGTAAAGCACTCATAAATGTGGTCCGACTTTTCCATATACCTTTCCATACCAAATGATGTATGGACACAAATGCTTGTGCTTTGACATGAAGGCTTTTATTTTGAAGTTGTTCTCGAAAGCATGTCATGACTAAAGAAAGTGATGCTCCCCAAGTGAGTCACGACTGGAGTCACAACTCCTGATACAAACAATCCAACATTTATCTGAATTCACATTTCAAGGAGCTAAAGAATGACTTAATTGTGCTGACATTTTATTGTACTTTGCTTGTCAGCAGCCATTAGTGCAGCGCCTAGCATAAATTAGCCGCTTGCTTAGCGCACAAGACCCAGTTAAGACTATTGAGGGTTGTCGGATTACTTTTTAAGGGGTGTTTAATAGACGGAGAGGACTGCACACTTTGAGGGCGATGTTCTGACATAATTTCTGTTCCTACTGATCACAAACCAGGCTGATTGTAATGTGTCTTCTGTGTTTTCAAAACACTTTGAAAACAGGAGTTATTTCGGGCATTAGCCATAGCGTTAGCCATAATCGTAACCGCTGTTTCTATAATTCCAAAAGCCTATAATGTACTGTCTTTGATACAAAAATTGCTTATTATCAAAAAACATCATACCTACCATAAAATAACGTGGGGGCAGCCTCATATTTTGAGGTTTTGTTATTTCAGGTGGGACTTTGTTCGCTTTCTTTCTTTCTTTCTTTCTTTCTTTCTTTCTTTCTTTCTTTCTTTCTTTCTTTCTTTCTTTCTTTCTTTCTTTCTTTCTCCAGCCATTGTGTTGCCTACAACCTATAGTTCATGTTAAAAGTGCAAACGGTTTTGACTTGATCTATGTATCATATTGTTCTCATCACAAAATCTATACAAATATGTGCACTTATATCTACTGTTTGTACAGAATGTTTGGTGGGGTTGTCTTTGAGTGATTTAGCAACATGTATTAGCAAGCTTGCCGTCTAATGTTAGCTTAAAACTGTGTAATCCCTTAAAAGACCACATCTGCACGTACAATATATTAATTATGTCTGAATTTCCACCACGTCTATTTTGGAATCAACTTGGCAGCTGACAAAGCGAAAAAAAGCAATTTACCTCATGTAACATCTTTTTGACTGACACTTCAAATATTCATAATCAATTATCCTTTTAAAAGGTCGTGGTTGGGAGATCCGTCGGGTTTTTCCCACCTGGATAAATATGTGATGCCACAGTGAAATCTCCTGTATGATGTGTTTTTTTTCTTTTCATTTCCAGGTTGCGCCAAAAATTAAGGCCATGATGATGGAGTCAGGGACCACCATGGTGGGCTACCAGCCTCAGGGCAATAAAGTCAACTTCTTCCGTATGGTCGTCTCCAACCATGCGGCCACCCAATCTGACATCGACTTCCTCATTGATGAGATCGAGAGGCTGGGTCATGACCTGTAAACCTCCTTTCACATCCCTCTTGTGTTCTTTTACATGTTGTATTTCTATGGCACATCATTCTAAGGATTGAACCCAAGAATAAGACTGCAAGACCCTCTGCCCCTTCTGTCCTCCTTTAGTTACATATATGATAACGACATAGTTTCAGGTAACTGACGGATGTGTGCTGTGGGAAGCCTTGTCCTGCGTGTGCTCAATCTAGTGTCATTTAATGTAGATTGTTGTTCAACGTGTGCGTGAATGTGCCTGTGTGCTCAATGTGAGCGAAAAGCAGAAAAGCACAGCTCCAAATCTGACAAGCATTACAAAAATATTCTTGTGTACACAAGAGAGAGGGTGGCTCTTTATATATAGAAGTATGTTAGAGCTATTTATCAAAGATAAGATCATGAATATATGCGCACAGCATAGTTACTGAGTGTAATATGCTGAGAACGAACCACTGGCTGCTTAGATCTGTCATTTTCTCAAAGTTGGACAGGTCCATGTCCATGAAACAACGGGTGCAGTTGTTCTATGTTTGTGATGATGATTTTAAAATGCTGACTCATTGTCTGTTTCATGCAGTCATGTGATAACTGTATTTGTTCTTTAAAAGTATTTATTCATGTATGATTATATAGAAACTATTTGCTTTTTCATTGTAAACAGATTCAGGTATTTTGAAGTAAATGTATCTTCATGTAGTAAATGGTGATAATTTGAAATTGAGATATTAGTGACTTTGGCGGCCAAAGAAAGAATAGAGCGGAAATAGTGCAAGACATTATTCCTCATATATAACTTATAGATGTTTGTAATATGTGACCCTCAACTGCGATGCAATTTCTATTGTATGTATAATTCTGTGATTGTGAGTCTTTGAATGTGTGAGGTGGCTGACTGGCCTTCTGACGGGATGGAGAAAGAAACCTACAGCGTGTGTTCCTCTCCTATGAGCGAGGAGCATAGGAATGTGAGAATGTATACTCTCTTCTTGAGAACGGGTAGCAAGAATTGTGATATCTGTCGGAATTCTAACGCATTTACTGTAATATAGAATATTTATTGTAATACATATTAAATGTATTTCCAGTATTATCGGAGCTCAGCGGAATATCTTGAGGAGTTCCATGTTGTGTCTTTGCACTAGGTTCACCTTTCGTTCCTCCATTGTAAATGGACATGTATAATGGCAGTATTTTGAGATATTTAATTAATCATTGATGGTAACCAGGGACCATTATGCAAATAGGATTATTGCATAAATCATACTGAAACCATTTGTTGTGAGGAATTCCTTTATGTGACCAGTATGGTTTTGAGATGAATACAATACCCGTAAGGAATGTTACCCAGGAGATTATCTGGAGGCACTTTAACAAGAAAAAGAAAAACACTTTGTCTCTTTATGATGTTTAATAAAGTCTATTATGAGTTGATGAATCTGCATTATCCGTCTTCACTTTTTTTGCGCCATAATACTGCGCACGCACATACATGCACAGGGGCACACACCGACCTATACATGTATATAAACATTTCCTTATGTGGGTCAGCAGTGGTGGCCAAATCACTGCCCATCAAGTCCTCCTGGCTACCAGCGAAATTCCTCCCTCATATTCCATAACCAAAAGATCCTTTCTGCTGCCTCCCCAGTCCTGCGAGCTGCCGTCTTTCCCTCCCTCCCTGTCACGCCAATAGTTGTGAGCACCCGCCACACCAACAGGGCAGGGAACCCTCTACAGCCGACCTTGACTGGGGAGAGCCATGCTTGCCGTCCTTTCTCCCTGCAGTCATGCAAAAGATACTGGTATTTGGTGCTTTTTTGCTCAAACGCCTACTCACAACCCTCCTTCCATGGGACTGTCAGTTCAATGAGGATGATCGTAGCTTCTTCAGACTGCAGTACCGCATCTGGCCTCAGAGTTGTCTGGACAACCTGGGGAAAATGGAGTCTTCCCCCACGGTTGGCATTCATTTCTCATGATTGGGCCTTTTGCAGCAGATTATTTGTTGTGGTTGCTGTGGTTGCCAGCTTTCGTTGGACACCGTGCGGAGGAAACTCATTTTGGCTGCTTGTATCTGGGATCTCGTTCATTCGGTCACGATCCACAGGTTTCTGACGCCTTCTGAAAGGGGACCCTGCCAGACAATCCCAGCAGACCTTCACTATACATTTGGGTTTTCCAGATTTGACCGGCATCCTACCGCACCACAAAGTAGATTGTCAAAAGGTGGCCCAGGGTGTCCTGGTGCTAAGTGCACATATGGACACCCTCATGCATGAATATGGTGTTCGTTATGGACAATACATTATGAGCACAAGTCAAATAACGAAACACAGCTCTGGTTCAGATCAGGGACAGGTGGGTTCCACCCAATCACACCCCTCCAGGTCTCACTGTCATTGCATACGTAAACATTGAAGTCCCCCATCAGAACAAGGGAGTCTCCAGAACAAGGGAGTCCCCAGAGGCTGCACGCTCCACTACAGCCTCCAAAAATGGTGGATACTCTGAGCTGCTGTTTGGTGCATAGGCACAAACAACAGTCAAGACCCGTCCCCCCACTCAAAAACGGACGCCTGGCTCCAGAGGGGTCTCGGGTGACCCGCATCCGGGTAAGGAAATACCCAATCCAATCATCTTCTTCATCATAAAGTGTCTGTGAGCCGTGCTTAGTTTGGAACCTCACCTGGGACCTGTTTGTCATGGGTAACCCTACCAGGGGTATAAATCCCCTGACAACTTAGCTCCTAGGATCATTGGAGCACGCCAACCCTTCCACCACGATAATGGGACGGCTCACAGAGGGGAGCCATATATTTGAGTCATATGTTGGCTGTACAAGACAAGAACACTGATAGTTACAAATAAGGAGGTGGCGGGCTAGTAGCCTCTCTATCTCTCAAATGATGGAAAGCTAAATGCATCCTGGCTCAAAAGAGAAATCAGAAATTGAAAAAAAAACATGCAAAAACGACTTTAGCCCAGTGAAGAAGATGGAACTGACATCATCAGAGGACCACAATTTGTGTCAAAAGGACAACTTGACACAATCAATGACGATTTCACTTATTTACCTGATAACATGGTATACTAAATATGCTTCAGTGATTGCAAAGATGCACAATCATACCCATACTTTCTTGATAATTGAACACACGGTTGTTGGAAATGCATCTGCCCTTGTGTCACATAATTCAAATTAGATTTCATGATACCTGATCATTTTAAATTATCTTTCATCATTATTCCCAGCGGTAGGGGTTTTAAAGAGAATGTTAAGAGTTGACCGCCACACTAGAACTTTTGGGAAGCAAAAACATAAATGAACACAACATCTGATTTTGTATAATCAAATTATTTTTTGTTTTGTTTCTAGTTTGGTAACTGCAGCCCAAAGTGGCTCCCTTAAAGGGACACTGTGAGAGATTTAGACAGTTTTTCATTAAAAAGGAATACATGAAATGTTTATAAATTTTAAAAAACGTGCAAATAAATAGTTCTTAACGACCAACAGTATGTTTTAAATATAATGGTTGGTCTAGTTATCATTCAATTATCTCACATGGGGGGTGGCACCTCCGGAGGCTGCCATGTTTTTGTTATACCTACGGACAATGGTAAATGCAGCACCTCCTGCTGCTGTCCGTAATGAAAAACAGTCTAACTTACAGTACATGGTGTCCCTTAAAGTATTTATCCCCATTCCTCATACAAAGCCACTACATGCAATAGCACAGGCCATGCAGGGAATAAAAATGTGAGCACTCAGAAGCTTTTACCAAACATTCTGTTAATATAAGGTTGTGACCACTGTTCATGGTTAATATCTGATGGATGTAATTGTGGATGTATGGATGGTTGGATGGATGTATGTATGGATGGATGGATGAATGACTGTGTAAATGACAACAGCAATCCCTAATCTTGTTGTTTTGTTTATTTACAGGATGTGTTTCACCGTGACTGTCAGTGGATCCATGGTGAATACAGAAAATCAGATCCAAGGAAGTAAAATGATAAATAAGTGACCTTCCTGAAAAGCGGACACAATGATGAAGGACATAGTTTAAATGCCATCAATGGTCATTATTACACGTTATGATTATTGGCATACACACGCACACACGTTTTTTGTGTCCAATTGTCTTGTATTTTTGTCTTTGTGTTATCACCTACCGATCAAAATCCCACATTTTTCCATTCCTTCTTCCCAGCTTCACAGTTTTCACCTTTATCTTTTAGTCACATTTACACGATCTGCCACGATTCTACTCTCTTGGATCAGAAATACGTGTTTTGTTGTTGTTCTTGTTGTTGATGTTTTTTGTTTATTTATGTCCAGGGAAGCATCGCAAATTTAAGCAGGGAGAGACGGGAGAACATAATTAGATTCTTCATCCCTGCTCCAAAGAGAACGATGACAGTTTCGTAACGTTCCTAAAGTCGTCATGAAAATATGGAACGTGAATGCAGATGTGGCAGTGAAGAAAGGAATGCTTGCGCTCTCTAGTGGAGATTGCCTTAACCGTCAAACCTTGCTGCCAGCCACTGCTATTGAAATCCAGTACAGTATAAGGTTTTCTTGGTACGAAAGAACCATTATTAATAGAAAACATTTGCATTTTTTATTACAAACATCTGTCATACAATACTGTGTGTAATAGCCTATGAATGAAAAATGTGTGGCACGTGTCAGAAGCACACAAGTAAGAGAATGATGCAGTACACTGCAGAACAATTAATTATTTTTATTGTTACAACCTTTTCTGAAAACCATATGTTGCAGAAAGTGCTATGTGTTTGTTTAAATTAGGAATCGAAATTCAATTTTCAAAATCATACAGAGAACACCCTATTGGACTCTCAAAGGATCCCTTTGGCATGGATGTGAGTTTGTTTGTCACTTCTATATGTGCCCTGCAATTGGCAGGGAACCGGTTTAGGGTATACCCCGCCTGTTACCCAAAGACAGCTGGGATAAGCAGCAGTATGCAAGAAAATGACGAAAATGAACGGATGGATGGATGGACTTTATCTATACCAAAAATCACATCATACTCATGACTGATTTGTGTAGAATTTCAAAGGGGAAAACTTGAATACTAATCCTAATTGTAACATACCAAATGCATTGTTTGTTATAATTACTTGACAGAACATACATTTCCTTTAAATTAGTCATATTTATTATGATTCAACCCTCTTACTGTTGCAGATTTGCAACAGTAAAATGAAAATTCCCAAACTATTCCACATTAATATTTAATAAGTCATTTTTTACTCGACGTAAAAACAGTATTAAAACTTAATTTGACCCTCAGAGGGTTAAAACAGTTCTGACAGACATGTGCAGACAAATCCATAATCGTGATTCTACGCCAGTACATTTAGACATTAGTCATTAAAAAAGATTATTATTATTATTATTATTATTATTATTATTGTTATTATTATTATTATTATTATTATTATTATTATTATTATTATTATTATCATTATTATTATTATTGTGGCGAGGCGATGAAACTACACGTTGCTGTGCTAGTGGAGATCTTTACTCTTCGCATGCCATCACAAAACTGATACAACGAAGTCCAAAACAGCAAAGATAAAGCCAACAGGTTCAAAGCATCAAAGGATCATAGCAAAATGCCTACTGGGTGAGAGACATGGTCCTAGTGTCCGCCCAATTATTATTATTATTATTATTATTATTATTATTATTATTATTATTATTATTATTATTATTATTATTATTATTATTATTATTATGTCTGACATTTAGCACTTTTACTCGCCCTGTGTGTGGTGGTGTGGTGGTGTGGTGAACAGTGTACCTGTACCCAACACTTTGTACAGGTATGTACAAACGGTATGTACATACGGAGCCAAGTGGCGTTTCCACTTCCTGCCACGTAACGGCGCATGCGCAGCAGGTGACGACTCATTTGACGACGTGTACCGGGTGAGTACAAGTAGTGGGGTACTGCATCGGTCCTTGGAATCGGCTTGCCATAAACTCCGCAAAAGCCTTAACGCGATATCATGGGAGGATCGCAGAGTGTGGAGATACCGGGAGGTGGCTCCGAGGGCTACCACGTACTCCGGGTGAGTGAGGTTTTTTTTTTTTTTGCTTGCACATCCTGAGTGAGATCCTGTTCCTAGCATTTAGCCTAGCATTGTTAATTTCCTAGCACTGTGTTGACGACCAAGCTGGATGTCACGTCTGGCCTATGGAGAGGAGGAACACAAATCTTGCGTGCAACGTTACCGTTGTTTTGTGCCATGTTTGTTGTTCGAGTTTGTTACTTGCAACTTTAAGCTAAAATTAAGCCGCCCGTAGCATTAGAATTGCTACAAGCTACACGCTACGCGGCTGTGCTGAGTGAATGACACTTGCCAGGCTGGTTTGTGCGATCAAGAATGCTGTCATCATACGCTATGTTGCACTTTAACTTGTATAATGCATAATTTGTTTCTGTAGTAAATTGTCTGATACTCCATCATATTTGGACTCATTTTAATTTGAGCCTCGTTAGCTGAATGCTAATCCTGGCAGTCTATGCATTTGACATTCGGTTGCATTAGCAGTAGAATGATATTAAAAGCATTTACTTTCTGTTTATACATGTTCTCTTCAAGACTAAGATACTACTTCTCGACTGAGGTTAATTCAGAGGTCCAAGTGCTGAGAGACATTGTGTGGCAAACCCTACATTTTTGTCTTGCAGGTTCAGGAGAACTCTCCAGGTCACCGAGCAGGACTGGAACCTTTTTTTGACTTCATTGTCTCCATCAATAACACCCGATTGGTAAGTCAATAATGGAACGTCAAAGAAAGTTGTTAAATATACCAACACTTAATGGTAGGGGGACCTATTTTACCCCCACTCTCCTTAAATGGTGAATATATGCTATATTGATAGACCATACAAAAAGCAATGTTTTTACCCATCCCACAGCTTTTAATCACATTTTGAAGAGTAATCCTTAGTGTCCAATCTTACTGTCAATCTCACAATTATTTAATAAGTCTACGTAGTTGAAACTTACTGTTGCACTCTCTTGAAGAAAACGAAAACAAAGAGATAGTAAGCTTATTTAGTCATTTTCAGCAGTAACAACAATATATATTCCGTATGGTTTGAAAACGGAATAAATTTTCCTGTATTAATACATTTACAAACACAGTAAAACGATGTCGCATGTGCTCAAGGCTTAAGTAATGACCAATCATGGCTCACCTGTTTTCTGGGTTTGGTCAAACTGATCCTCAGAGGGTCGTGATCAAAACCTTCAGTACATAAAATGTCATTTTCAGTTGACAGCATGTGGAAAATGTGTTTTTGAAGGTATTGTATTGTACATGAAAATAGTTTCATCAACAAATTAAGTATAGACTATATTAACTTTATACTGCTTAAAATGGCTAAACAAGCATACTATTCCTTTAGAATTCTCAAAATAGTCAACCAATGTCCTCTTGGCTAAATGCAATATGCATGGACAATGGAAATTTCCATTTTTTTTTTTTTTTTACAGTGACAATTACTGGACCTCTTATGACTATTGTCCGCCTCTTTTTTTGTTTTGTTTTTATTGATCTTTTCCTGTTAGTCTAAAAACTCTGAATAAATCCTGTAAATACTGCTCGCTGTATTCCCTAATTACTTCTTCTCTGTCATTATTGGTCCACAGAACAAGGACAATGACACCTTGAAGGACCTTCTGAAAGCCAGTGTGGAGAAACCAGTCAAGATGTTGGTGTATTCCTCCAAGACGCTGGAGCTGCGAGAGTCCACAGTCACACCCAGCAACCTGTGGGGGGGACAGGGATTGCTCGGCGTTTCCATTCGCTTCTGTAGCTTTGAAGGAGCCAATGAGAATGTTTGGCACGTTTTGGTATGCAAACATCACTGGCGCGGTTGTCTTTTTGATGTCATCCAAGGCTCACGTCCTGCATGCTTAATAGGATGTGGAGCCAAATTCCCCTGCAGCCCTTGCCGGTTTGAGGCCACACACTGACTACATCATCGGAGCTGACACCGTTATGAATGAGGTGGGCTGTCATAACACGCGTTATGCTTGCATGTTGTTTGTGTTTCTTACCTCTTTCGAATGAATCTGTATTATTCCCAAACAGTCTGAGGACCTTTTCACCTTGATCGAGAGCCATGAGGGGAAGGGCCTGAAGCTCTACGTGTACAACACAGACACGGACAACTGCAGAGAAGTTGTCATCACGCCCAACGGTGCCTGGGGAGGAGAAGGAAGGTAATAGACTTCAACATTTTTGCAGTGTAAATGAGATTTATGTTTCTTTCGAAAAGAATACCAATGTCATGCTTAGTGTTAGTGCTATGAAATTCATTCTCCAATGCTAATTTTATCATACGGTTAAAAAAAAGGGGGGGGGGCATTTGATGGTCTAATTTTGATTGTTGAGTGCTCATCTGCCTCACTCTTTTCAACGTTAACTTCGAGTCGCTGATCCAGCCTTTCTGTGTGGAGTTTGCATGTTCTCCCACATTCCAAAAACATCTGTTAGGTAGTAGGCGAATTTGGATGTAATGAATGGTTGTTCCTCTCGCCCAGTATCAGGCAGGGTAGGCAGACTGTTACCAGGATAGAAAGACAGATGCGATAGAAATTGGATGTTTTGGGGCATAGCTGGCATTAATTTTCTGCCTATTGCATGTCCAAATTAGACCATTATCCAACTTTTGAATTAGAATGAAGACTGAATTTGTAAACCACAATCTGATCATGATAATGTTGGTCCTATGATTAAATGGCTGTGCAATACACAATATTAATTTGAAAGTGGATAATTTTGATTTATATATTTATTTATTTATTTATTTATTTTTAACCTTGTTGGCATGCATGGAGAACAAGGTATTTGTCTTAACTCTTCGAACGTAAGCAGCATGCTGGACATGACACGTTTGTGTATCTAAACCAATAAATATGCTCATTTTCATGATGTCGCCCACTTCTGGGAGAGGATTGGAGGAAACCTTACCGATCAAAATCAAGTTATGACACTCAGCGTGTCTTCTGTGCCCATTATGGCTCTTAGAAGATGGCTCATAAAACATGACTTCTAAAAAAAAGCATTTTTCCTCTTAAAAAGCTTTTTTTTTTTTATCAGAAACACAAATTTATGCTCATGCTAGTCCAACAATCTTTCTTTTTGTCTGATTTTAAGGGTTCTAATTGATAACCTTGAAAGCTCTTTTGAAAACACATATTTCAGATGATTTTCTTTCCATGTTGTTTGATACACTATCACTAGTGCTTGCTGAGTTGACTCAGTAAGCTGCCCCTGAAAATAATTGTATGGCAAGATGGCACCTTTCTTTTTTTTAACCTTCTTAGCATTCATGGAGGATAAGGAGGAGGTCTTTGTCTTAAATAGCTTAGAAGTGACAGGGCACTGTGGCTTACTAAGAACAATTAAAAAACAAATACCACAAATCTTGAGGGATGTTAGTTTATTTTTACTAAACATGTCACACATTTCTTAATGTACCAAATATTCAGTATTTTCTTTAAAAATAAAATACATAGTGCTAAATGGGGGTAAAAAAATAAAGTTGTGATTTTAATGCCATGACATTGTGATAATTTGGCTCAACGTTGATATACATTCAGACTCTGATATCAGCCCTTGCCTAGTGTAAACATAAGTCATAAATAAGATTACAAAAATAATGCAAGCAAATAGGTCCCTGTGCAATCCTTTTTACTTATAGTTTGCCTTGTCTTGTGTAACGCTGGTGTTAGTAACGGGACTGTAATAATCAAGGTTCCACTTAGAAAAACTACCATGAACAAGGGTTGTAACAAACAAACTTAGGAGGTAAATTGGGCTGTTTATAGCTTATGTTGTTTGGTTAAAACTTCTTTCCTGGCAGTAAGACAAACCATTCCATCTCATTTATAGTTTTGCACATTGAGAATCTGGACGTCTAGACAAATCCAGATGGTATGGAAGGAAGCAACTCACCTTCATTTAGTTAAAGCATCAGCAGTAAAAGACAATTGTTCTTCAGGGCCTCACAAGTCGGAATGTCTAATTTGAGTACATGGACAAAGCAAATGAAGACAGCAATTTTCTTGGACACGAGTCTTGTTGTTTTTGTTTACCCGTCTCTCTACAGAAATTGAAATATAACTGTAGATACTTAGCATTAGAAGGCAAGAAGCATCAATTTCAAACTTGCCATGTTGCAAGCAATTACTTGGTTTTCTGTCATGTTCTTCTCCCAAAGCACGTCAGCAGGTATTTAAAAGCAGGCTTCTCTCAGATACGTTTGACTTAAAATGTCACCCTTGTTCGACTCATGTTCTTTCACGCCGCAGCCTCGGATGCGGGATTGGCTACGGATACCTTCACAGGATTCCCACGCGACCTTTTGAGGAGGGGAAGAAGATCAGCTTCCCAGGGAACGCTTCCGGCGAGCCCGTCAGTCCGTTGAAGGATGGATTCACTGAGGTCCTACTGCGCTTGCTCTCATAGTATTCACATTGGGGACAGTGTCTTTTTGCAGCTGTAAAAATCAATCAATAATTGTTCAGGTCCAGTTGTCGGCTGTGACTCCGCCTCATACTGCCTCCACGCTCCCGCCTGGCCTTGAGGACTCACTGTCAGGCCTTTCAATCAATACAGCACCGCCTACCATGCCTAGCGAACTGCAGACAGGTAATGTCTCTTTTCGTTTCCGGAAAATAATTGCGTTACTACAACTGTGAATTGAACCAAGTCGCAAAGGGTCATGGGCGCTGTCATTGGGGTCATGAATGAAACTGACACCACCTGTGTCAACTGTTGCTCATCCGCCCCTCACCAGGTTTGCCCACAGTCCCTCTGCTGCCCTCCTCCAATCCGTCCCTCAGCCCCCTCGCCCCCCTGAATCCTGCCACGGCCAGCTTCAACCCCGCCACCACGCTACCAGGTAGGTCATTTCGGTTACGGTTAATGGCGATATGCCAATACCATGCACATTATTACTGAATTTTTGCACCATTTATACTGCTCCTTCTTTTGCACACCACTTGCACACAGGTGTACGCAACCAACCATGCACACATGCACATTATTTGAAACCACCATGTAAAAGTAAGAATTTCATTTTACAGAGAAACTTGTTTCTACATTGTGCATGACAATAAACACGTTGACTTTTAGGTGGCAGTTCTTTCAAATAGTCATAGTATTTCATTGTACTTTTTTAAATGCTGAATAGAGAGTTATTTTTCCAGAGTTTGACAGGGCGACAAAAAAAAAGATTTTTATAAAATAATATATTCTATATCATCCAAAAATGTTGCATTGTGGTAAGGGGGGTGAATAACAAGGACTTCATTTATTTTTCATGTTGTGTTTTCCCTCAAGGCTTGATGCCCCTCCCAGGTGGTTTACCCCCACTGCCCAACCTTCCCAATCTCAACTTGCCGCTCCCGGACCTTGGCGCTATCTCACTTGCGGGCACAGGAAACTTAATGCCACCCGGAACCACAGGTACATGAAGAATAATCTGTTCCAAATTTTTGACCAAAACCAAAGATGGAAAAATTGTGAATCCAAATAATATCTTTCAGATGGCGAAAGATAATAAAATGAATAGATTAAAGGGAATAACTATAGTTTAACATGGAGAAAACAATCTGAAATTAATAAACATGACCGGATAAAAACATTAACAATCATTTTTACATTTGTATTTCAATGTGATGTACATGTTTATGCCAATCATGATCCATCCATGACTGGTATCATCTCTTCGTGCCCTTTTATTGTTTAAAAACTATATATTGTAGCCAAGCAGTAAGTCAGCAGTGCAAAGCTTCACAAAAGAAGTGCTGCAGCCTGTAAGATGGCAATTATGATCAATTATGATGCAATTATGTATCATAGTGCGTTTTATGAGCACACTGCACTGTGTATACATTTTGTGTTTATATATATATATGTTTTGTTATATATATATATATATATATATATATATATATATATATATATATATATAAAACCATGTGACTCAACGTCCCCTTTTTTCCATTGCAGTTCCCCCCCTGAACATACCTGGCCTGGCCCCCCTGCCCCCCTTGCCCACCATGCTGCCCACCCAGCTGACTCCCCTCCTGCCTCAGGGCGTGGCCCCCATTCTGCCCTCTTCCACCGCCGTCGCTCCTGCGGCCTCCGTCTCCGTGACGCCCGCCACGGCGTCTGTCGGCGAGGTCACAAACACCACGGAACTGCAGCCTCCTACGGAGACGACGCTAACGTCCTCGTAACCTGGGAATGTATCAACCATCGAACCGAAACACACACACACGCACACACACGGTTTTCTCTCCTCTCCTCTCCTGTCTGTTTTTCGTTTTCTATTTATTTGGCCAAGCGGAACACCCAGGGATTCCTGGTGGGAACGAGGTTTATGAAGAACATGTCTTCATGAACAGATTGTGATATTGCAGTGGAGGTCGCGCTGCAGCTTGCCTTCAATAACGCTTCACTTTGCCATAGACTCTCCTTCATTCAATTTTCTGCTGTTTCGATTGTCTTCGGTATAAGAATGTTCAGTGTTCTACAATTGACTGAAATATTCGTTTAATCCTTTTTTTTAAATATACTGTATGAGCAAAGGTTTTTCATAATTATCAATCATGTAGTCTAACAGAAAAGAGAGCCTGCGCTGTCGTACTAATCTTGGTACATTCATTGTACAGGATGAATATATCTATAAAATGCTCACTAATTAAGAAACTGTCTAGCCTTGTATTCCTGCCATTTACTGGTGCATCACAATAAAGTCCAATGTTGTGGAAAAAGTTGTCTCTGTAGATCAGTTCAAAAAAGTGAAACTCAAGTGCATTTTCAGGACATGGTGAAACTTTTGCCCCAAAATGCTGAATCTCAGGAAATTAGACAGCAGGATCAAAACAATTTTATTTAAGTCCATTTTTAATATGCATCCAGTTTCATATCCAAGTTTCACTTTTTTAAATTGAACTACTGGAAACGCATTTGTACGATATTTGAACTTGAATTGTGTTGGAACTTTTAGATTGAGTTCATTGAGCATTTTTTTTTTTTTTAAGGTTGCGTCAAAACTACAATTGCTCGTTTTTATTTCTTTTTAAAAATGTACAATATACCATAAACGACTACAAAATGGGGGCAGGCAAAGTCACATCATATGTATTCCATGCACCACCATGGTGTGGTCAGTGGCTAGCCGGGACGAAATTCAGTTCAGAGTCCTACCTGTATTGTGGCTATTACTCTATCGAATTAAAAGTTGCGCTGACCGGCCACGAGATGTCACTGTAAATGAATAAACTCCCGTTATGCAAAGTGCAAGCAATAAATCCAGACCTTTTTTTTCCCCATGCGGCCTCTTCCTTTTTACAAACGTATGGGAAAATGGCTTCCTTTCTTTCGTCGGTCTCTTGTAGGACAAGTTCAGTCGCCTTTAGTCCACAAGCTCACGTAATGTTAGTGGCTTGTGACAAAAGGTGTCATGTTGCAAGACTATCAGCGTTTGAATTGACATGGAACTAAAACGCCTTAAAAACAACTTACACATTGTTGCTTAAAAAAACTCTAAAACGCCTTATTATACCTGTTTTTTCCTCTCTCAAAAAAGCGCCTTTAATTGAGCAGTTGAAATCATAGAAATTAAAAAAACAAACAAAAAAAAAAAACAAATGTGGCTCATATGGCTATATCCTGTGTGCAGCCCTCAGAGAAAAGGTATCTACATCCTTGTACTACTAGAACAAAGAATTGTTAAAAAAAAAATGCTGTGGGACTTTTAGTAATATATTACACTGAAAATTATGCGTGAATGAGGCTTGAACAGCATTTTCAAGCATTTATTTGAAATTTGTCAATGACTGCCGTTGCTACGCTTTACAAGTAGTAGGCTACTAGTATTATGCATATGTTGACGAGTGCGATACTGCCTCACTAGTAACAGTTGTAATAATATGCTCAAAAAAATCTAATAAACGATTTGTCAATCTTGGTGGGGTGAGATTAAGTGTATCTCAACTGACCTTTGCCCTGCATTTGTCTCAAACCAATAGCATGGAATGTAAACCACTACGGCATGCACAGCCATCACTAAGTGCTTTTCAGACTCACTCTATAACCTTACTTGGAAGTGTAATTTTTGTCAGCTTGTATCACCGACACCTTTTCTCGTGTTGGTACATCGTGAGGTTATGCGAGCCCACAGCAATGACAGCAGGAATGTGGACATTGAAGGCAATTTTTATTGCATTTGAATGGCATGGCCAAGCGTCCCGTTCCTGCTAATATGGTCCGACATGTTGCTTACTAACAGCTGCGCTTGACGTCTGTCTACACATGGTAAATGTTATTAAACAAGGTATGCACATCATGCTTCCAACTGCACAAGAGGGTTGCGCGCCCTCTTCGTCCAAAAGGGCACGTGTTACAAGGGGGAGGGGGTGGGGAGGGCATTGATTGAATGACTTTCACTCCAGGTATGTTTCAGTCAAACACATTTTTTTAAAGACTTGCTTTTTCTGGCCAAGGTGGCTTTTTAGTAGTCATGTTTAAAAATGTCACAATGTTAAAAGCACAATATGGGTTGAACAGACTAATCGACAAGCGGTTAGCACACTCGGAGTCTATTGATGGCCATTGCTTGCGCAACGTGGGCTCCGCGGCGAAGGAGGTGCTGAGTTAGCATAAACCAGGCATGTTTAAATGAAAGTGTCTGAATGTGATTGGCCGGTACCTACCAATGGGGCGTGAGCCTGAATTTGGAGACTGAAAGCAAACACTTGTGCAAGTGAGTTGACAACCCAAAAACATCAAGGACGTAATTGATTAATTGACATCTACTCCACTATTATCACGTGAGCGTCGACTACAAAAAAAAATCGTTGTTCAACCCCGAAAGACTGCCTCCATGCACCCAGTTGCGTTCATGTGAATCACAGCGTTTGTCTTCCTCCAAATAGGTCAGACTTTACATGGAAGCGAAACAATCCACATAGCCAAAACGGGGAAAATGATTCAAGTTTGTACTGAATGGCGGCCAAAGACAAACTAAGAGCAAGACTTGTAGCAGCAAAGACGTGAGCTTCCTGAATGAAAACAATGTGAGAAGATGGGAAGCGAGGGGTAAGCCTCCTTCTGTAAATGCAAGGGGCACATGAATCCAGTAATCAGCAGCTCCAGTCTTCAGTTCCTTCCAGCTAACCCCAGGCTGGTGCATGATTTTTTTTTTTTTTCCCTAGACAGCAACAATGGACTGACATTTATGTGGTAATAAGCGGACTGTTGGATTTCAACAAACCTGCGGCACCAGTAGATCACAATTTGGATGGGAAGTGCAAATCAACTCCAGAGTTTTTTTTTTCCTTTAAATCTGGACCCCCTCCCCCTCCTTTGTGTCAAAGGCTCCCCAAACTTCTCCAAGTCATTGTCCTTGGAGGCACCAGTCTTTCTGATGAAGCTACAATCAGCCATGTTGAACGGCGTGCACAAACAGGGCATCCTCAAGCTTTTCAAAAGCCTCTTGAATATAGTCCACCAAAGTCCCATCGTTTTCTTCCTCGTTCTATGCGGCTCCGATTGAGGAGATTCCCCTCGTTCATAGTTAAAGCCGGCGCACAACAGCCTACCATCTTCTTTCTATTTTCCCTTGAATTGGGCTCTTTTGCTAATTGATCCATCCTGGAAGACCTCTGCTTACAAAAAAAAAATATATATCCACAAACGATGATATATTGCCATCACTTCTGCCCCAGAAGCGGCCAGATGGTGCCGTCAATCCCAACGCGAGCCGATCAGTAGGTGGCGAGCGACGAGGCGGCGGGCTGAAGCGAGCCGGAGGAGTTGGAGCGTCTCATGTGAGGGAGAAGGTAGGAATCGGAGCACAGCTGGTGCACGTCGAAACGGTCCTCCTTGCGGTAGGCCAGACAGCGGCGGATAAACGCCTGCCGAGCAGATGGCGGATGAGTGCTCCTTTAATTTACGTGGCCGACTTCAATTACAATGCAAATACTAATATTTCATGGATGTTTGTACATTATGACATGGAGCAAATCTGATATGGGGTATCGGTACCTAACGAAGTGTACAGTCTACTCCAAATATGATATCATGCAGTCCAGCAACGCAAACTATAATTATGACATGTTTTGTTAGAATTGTCAAAAGTGAGCACAGTTATTTTCATATAGAAAGCATTTGGTGATTCAGCTCTTTGATTGCATGCATCAAAGTAGTAACCAGTGAGCGGCGCGCATATGTGTATACCTTGGCCTCCGTGCTGGCCTGTGGTTTAGCGGGGAACTGGACCTCAGTGGCTTTAAGGATGGTGTTTTCTTGGAGGATGTCCTGCTGAGACTGGTTGTGACCAAAAGGCTGGTGAAACAAAAATCAAAGACACAAATTGAGAACACAGCTTGAGAACATTCAGTGCTAACACAACCCATGAAGAAACAAGAGTGGACTAAATTTTCCTTTGGCAGGCTGAATGAAAGCAAACATTTTGGTTTTATCGATTATGATCAACACAATCATTTCTAGGCTAAAGTTTTATGCTATAAAACAGGTGTGTTTCAAATTAGGGAATAAAAGTGCTAATGATTAGTGATTGGCTTTTTTAAATTCCTCCCGGAAGCATGGTATAGTGACAACAGTCCACTTGATCATCTTTTCCTGATGGAGCAGCTCTCCATGTAAAGAATTCAGTGTTTTGTTTTGTTTTGTTTTTTTTTAACCAACAAAATGAGCTAACAAACGGGCGCCCTGAATCTAACTTGTTGGTATGTAGAGTCTGTACAAAAAATACATTGCACAGAAAAGCAAAATTCACACAAATAATCAATAGCATGCTGATTTCTTTTTCCTTTTCTGTTCACTTTTGGTCTGTTTGCGACGGCTTCAAAAAAGTTCTCCGAATACAGAGGTACCAGTCATTTGTGTGAAGTATTTTTCTATTTAAATGTTCATACCTAATTATGCAGTACTACTGGCCATACAGCACATTCATTAGCTAATTCTTAACTCACCATTTGTTTCTAATCGATATATTATCTCACACATGTTTTAACACTATGTATTGGCACTTTTGTATTCAACAGCATTCTTTCGAGCGACACACCCAGTGTACAACTCTATAACAGACATTTACGTATTGATTTCATATTTACCTTGCGCCCATAGAGGCACTGGAAGAAGATAACGCCCACGGACCAAACATCCACCTTGTTTGAGATTTTTGGCGGCTCCTTCCCCACCACAAAACACTCCGGAGGGAGGTACCTGGACACACTCGTTATCATTACAGAGCCCTGATGGGACAGACCCCATTCTTTCAGTATGAGGGGGTGTGAGTTTTACCAGTAGGTGCCCGCTCCCTGAGATGTGAGGTCCATCCCGTCCACGCCGTAATTATCATCATCCATAATCTTGGACAGTCCAAAGTCTGTGATTTTGATTTCTCCACAAGCAGTTCCATCCACTAATAATATGTTACCTGTAGCATTTGACACAATTTACAGGACAAATGGTGGTTGGGGTGAAAAACTATTTGAAAGAACCCCAAAATATGGATACGGAACAAGAGTAATTATTAAATATTTACCGATCTCATGCATGATTGCAAAAATTGGAAACCAAAAAGTTTTAAAAAGAGACATTTTAAGGAACTTTTGTTTTTAAAGTATATCATTTTATGCATATTATATTTTATGCAATAGTTTGGTGTGCCTCAAGTGTCAAATTATACAACCGAGTCAATCTTTTTTTATGCTTTCTATTTCTGAAAATGTATTTGTGGCTCATTTCCATGGGCTTTATGGAAACAAGCAAAGTTCTTGGGTGCATTTAAAAAATGGTATGTATGTCAGTAAATCCTAATTTTTTGGATGTTCTTAAGACACTTGAGATGCTTTTTAAGTTGTGACAATGTATTTCCATTTTGCAAATTATACTCACCAGGCTTGAGGTCATAATGAATGATGGGCGGTTTAATCTCATTGAGATAGCGCAGGGCGCTGACAATCTGCATGACAATGGAGCGGGCCTCCTTCTCTGACATCAGCTTGTTTTGCTTCAGGTAGAAGTCCAGGTCATTGCCTTCGCAGAACTCCAAAACGGTACAGAACCTGATGGGGGGAGATAAGGAGGCGAAAGCGACAAAAGTATCAGTCAACTGCATCAGATATGGTCGAGAGAAAAATACTGTCAGTTGGTGGTAAGGAATAAGTAAATTTCACCCAGATGCACAAGAAAAAGCAAAGAACGCACACCATTAAACTAGACTAAGGGACTCTGGCATTGAGGTTTTACACTGGAGTCAAACGTTTTCGTGAATGTCATCACTATTTACTCATTCCAAAATGGGTAACATACTGTATGTACTGTTTGCTCTGACTTCCTCTATGTGTTCTCAACCTGGAGGCCAAACACACATGGAGCTCGTGCTGTAGTCTTAATGATGGCTTTTCTTTGCCATGTGCACTGTCTACTTGAAATATACAAAGACTGAATGCTTTACAAGTAGTTTAAAAAAAGACAGCATATGACAGTAACAACCGCAGGTACGGTGGAACCAGCCAGAGGTCAAAGGTGACTCACGTGTCAGTATCCAGGGAGAAATAGTCATATAGTTTGACTATTCTGGGGTGGTCCAGCTGTTTGTGTATCCGGTACTCTCTGCATGCATGCCTGGAAGGGCATAAATGACAACCACTATTTTATTCGTGTACAAGTGTGTGTGTGTACATCGCTCAAAAGCAAGTCAAAGCCTACTTGTGGTAGTTCTCTTTTTTCTCCTCCCTCCAGTTCTTGTTGAGCTGGTGGATTTTAACAGCTGCGTAGCGTTGCTCAAACAAGTCAAAAGCCTGTCGGGTAATGAAGCTAACACATCTTTGTACAATTTGACAATTGACAATTGACATGCAGGCATGAAGACTTTACCTTGTAGACTTCGCTGAAGCCACCCCTGCCCAGCAAGTGTAGCAACAGGTACCTTTCGTTAAGTGTGGGATGGTCTTTAAACCTGAGCGAGGTAGGAGCCAAGTGATTAAATTTGGATGCAAATTCTTTTCAACACTCTTCGGCACTGAACAGAAGAGTTTGGACTTACGCCGAGCTGTCCTCATTGTTGATCCTCTTCAGCTCTCTGATATGGAGGTTCCTCACACGTTCCAACCGCTCAAGCTCCGCTTGTATCTCAGCCTCCTCCTGCACAAAAAACACAACTTTGAACCATTTCGGTCTTTCGTCCACACACATGCCTTTCTATCCCTAATTAAAAAAAACTTTGTCTTCTGCAATTTTGTGCAAGACTACAAAACTACCGACTGACCTTCTTGAGATGTCCAAGTCGAAGCTTGAATATCTCTTCCTGCTCATGGTACTCTGCAAGGGTCAATCTAAAATGAAACAGAAGATTAAAAAAAAAAAGTCACATAGTTAGGGTTAATTTTACCTCACAACTCTCCTCTGCGTATAACTTACAGCTGGGGCAGAGATGGCTTGAGGAAGGGGTCAGAATCGTTTCCATTGACCACCTTAGTTTTTCTCTGCTTGGGTTCGGAGGTTGAGGCCAGAGAAAGGGAGGGTGAGGCGGGGTTTGGAGGCTTTCGCTTGGCAAGCAGCTTTCGCTGTCGCTCGATATCCTCTCTCTGTTGGTTGATACCTTCTTGTTGCCTGCATACGGCCGTACGTCAGTTATGTGCTGCCCAAGCATGACCCCACGACAGATGATAACCTTGAAAAACGTGATCTTACTTGATGAGGTTTTGGAATGCATATCCATCAGTCCACTGCTCTGTGTAGGATGCTCCGTGTCGAACTGTAGTGAAGTGGCCGAGGCGGAGGCGGTCCTGCATGCTCTTTTCACGGCATGACTGCTTCTCCTGGGTGCTCTGTCCAAGAAGTAGGCAGGCACAATTAAAAATGAAAAACTTGACAGTGACTAGCCTTTTACTTAGAAGCTCTTTTTCAAGTTAACACTATACTGTACATTCATTTATTACTATATTGTGGATTGATTCCCCGCTGTGTTGATCAATTATAGTGTAGTTGCGGGAGATGATGTACTCAGAAAATATGAGACATTCAAAGTAGATACAATATGTTCTGATAGACTTTAAAAACTCTAGGCTGTAAGAGTTCTATTTACTGTAACCCCCTCTCAAGAGTTCACAATAATGCCTAGTCACAGAACAAAATGACTGTTAGTTGCAATACTGCCTTGGGGAGGGTTATGTGCTTTGCCT
Source organism: Hippichthys cyanospilos (assembly GCF_059441005.1). Lineage (NCBI taxonomy): Eukaryota > Metazoa > Chordata > Actinopteri > Syngnathiformes > Syngnathidae > Hippichthys > Hippichthys cyanospilos. The sequence continues at coordinate 13,187,833 of NC_142380.1, forward strand.
TATCCTGTAGAGCAATTTTGTTGACACTTCTAGCCCTTGCTCTAGGTAAAAGAGCAACAATATGGATTATGCCTGATTTTACCCTGTGAGTACTCTTATTTTTAATATAAAAAAAGGATAGCTCAATTAATATTTTTACTGTATTGTTTTGTATATGTGCAATTGAACCAAATTATTTTGCACCCTTTGTAATTTACAATTATAGGCTACCTTAACCCTGCAGGTCGCGATGACCAAATCGGATTTTTGATGCACAAAAAAAAAAAAAAAAGAGGACGTCCCAATGCAAAAAGTCTCCCAAACATGTTCTTTCGCCTGCATGGGGAGCATATTTGTCTTTAAATGATGTATAGGTCGAATCTGTACGGATGAGCATTCATACTCCAAGAGCGTCAATTTCTGTGTGTAGCAAGTTTATATCCACATACGGAACAGGCCAGTGTCATATTTGGAAAATAAAAAATCTGAAAAGTACCGTTCACATTACATGGATGAAAAAAAATCATAAACATGTCAGATATGGGGAAAAAAAAACATGGTTCAAAATATGTCATTGCCATTTTAGTCTTTTAATACCACCAAGCTCAGTCCGCTCATGTGCTAAATCTAATCAAATAGTTCCATTGTACAGCATCAGCACACATCAAGATAAAGCTAAAGGGCGAGGAGGAAGTGGCTGTGCATGCATGCATACAACAATACATACCTTCTCTATGAGAAGTTTCTTGCTCATAGTGATACACTTGTTGAGCCTTTCCTTGTATTTCTCCAGAAGTTTCTGTTGTTCATCGATCTGCCGCCGCAGGTCACAGTTAGCCTGTGCGAGATAAGGAGGCGATAAGGATAGTGGCAAGAGTTCATCTTCATGATTGATACACAGAAATAAACCACTACCAGGCACATTATATGGACTAAAGTGTTGAGACACTAAGCCAACAGAAAGTGAAAATGAACAGTCCCCTTTGCAGGTGTCTTTTGCAGATCTCAGTGGGAAGTTTTGTCTGGTCACCAGAAGAGCATTAACAGTTAAAACGCAATACTGTTAGAGTTAATAACAATATAGTTCTGGTTCATCAGTGAATGTGTTTATTGGAGCCTAACCTTTCAAACCAAACACATCCAAGCAAATCTCTATGGATTTCACACGCTGGAATAGGAAATCATCTAATCAAATTCTTGCAAAAATTGGAACACTCCAAAATGTCTGTATGCTGAAGAAATCAGGAGTCTTCCCTGACCTTTTTACAACTGTGTAACAATGTCAAAATAATTTGTGCTTGTTGCTAACTCAAAGGGTGTCCTGTAGACAGTCAACCCACCCTGAGAAGATCATCTATTCGGCCCTCTTTTTTCTCCAGGTCCAGACTCTTGTTGCTTTCAAGAGCAGCAAGTTTCAGTCCTGTTAACTCCGTCTAAAATTGCAGAGCATATGGAAAATTTGTTTTGATGACGACATAGCGCAACAAATCTTCAGAGCTTTGGGAAGAAAAGACTATGTTTGAGAAATGACAATGCTTCAGTATACCTGGACAAATTTACTGGATCTGGGATTGTGTTCCCCAAAGCACAAACTGGTGGGGGAGGAGCTGTTCTGGCGGATCTGCAAAGACGGCACTGTTATTTAACTGTGAAAATGACATATAGTCTCCGCTTCTGTATATAGTGTTTACTCGTGTTACACACTTACGATTGAGCCAGGCGCCGAGTGTGAACTCTGTGGAGACCGGCGAGCCGATGGCAGGCCTCTAACCGGACTAGAGCCATTTCCACCCTGAAACTTTGCAGGGAAAAGACAATAAAGAATTCTGATTGAAATTCGAGAAGACACAAATCTTTTAGAGTTAATAAAGCTAAAGAAAGCCTCACATCGAAATAGTCGCTGATCTTGGGTCCGCGTGTAGAAGACTTCCCTGCGTGAATTAGAAGAACAGATGACCACAAACATAAAAAGGCTGACAAATCCACTAACATATCCAGGTTTCCTCACCTTGACTGCTCTCTGAATAGGTGTCGGCTTTCCTTTTCCTCCCTCTGGATGATTCAGAGTGCTTCTTCTCTGGGGTCTGTAAGTGGACACAGAGCAGAGGAGGAGAGAAAATTCTCAGGTCTCCTGAGTTTTAACGAACAAAGCTCCTGTGCTGGCTTTCAACAGGAAAAGAAAGTACATACTGAGTAGGCAGGGGAGCTCCCTCTTTTCAAATCAGAGTTCTATGTAGAGAAGAGAGGGAAATGCGCAGGTCGTGGGAGAGACAGAAAAACATGTGGGTCGAGCACAAAAATAACTGAAAGACAATGCTGTCCCCTATAACCACCCTTGCTCATTTTTGTACCTCTATGGCTAATTATTTCGGGTAAGACAGAGTTGTGGTTGTTAAACTTTGTGGGTCTATTTGTTTGTTAGTTTGTAAGACCACATTTTGGGGAAACTTATTTATTGTGGTGGCAGTAGATTTTCTGTGTAGACTTAGAAAAAAAAAAAAAAACCTTACCTTTTAATGTCCACATACTGTATTTTACAAAACTAATTTTGTAATTTCTTGTAATGGATGAGGGCAAAAAGCGGTTCAACAAAATTCCAAATGAAGGCAATTCAGACAGCTAACGTGGATGTAATCCATAAATGTATAACCAATACCAACAAAGTTGTCCTTTGTTGTGCTAATCTAGGATCCTAAAGTCAAGGTCCTGATCATGCGCATCCAATAGAATGAAATGGGTGGGGGTGATCATTACAAGAAGTCTTTGCATTAAAGCACATTTCGTTTCAACAGCAAAAGTATGACTGAAATTTGAACACTCGTCGAAATGATCTCAAGCCTGTCGTTAAATTTATGCTATTTTGGAGTAAAGTCATAATTACAGTACAGTAGAGAATCTAGCACATAAATATAAATCAATAAATAAATTAGTGTCCCTGCTTGTCTCGCAATGACCTTTGTAAGCTCAATGCCCTCATTTGTAGGGTATATTGAAAAATGACAAACTCAACTCTCAGATGGCTTCAAAAGTGACAAACCTTTCAGCCTTGGAGAAAAGTGTTCTTGTTACATTTGGTATTGGACACATTATAGTGATAGCAGAAAACACAAGGCGTGGCATCTACCTCTGACTCCTTATCGCTAGACGAGCCAAGACTTCCATAACTGTGGTTAGAAGACTCGTTGGCGAGACCCTGCACAAAAGCACAAAGGATCATTCAGAAAAAAATTGTGAACATATACAATATGGTGTGTAAACAACAATAATACATTTTTTTTAATTTTTTTTATTCTTATTTTGTGAGAATAAGCAGCTATAGAAAATGAAATCCACAGCACAAAACTGAAATCCACTTTCATATTTAACTTTTTTTCTTTTAATGGAAACAGTTTGTTGACGTATGTAATGAAGACCTTGCTTCAGAATTACTTTGCTGTAGCCTAAGTACGATTGGGAACAACTTGAATGCTCACTGACTAATATCTGACGATGAATGCGTTTCTTTGACAGTTTTCAGGTTCAAATAAAAAGAAGATGCACAAAAGGGCTCTGTGATTGTTCCTGTATCTACTTGCTTTGTGTTCACTGTGTGACGCAGAAAAACAAGACTTTCTGTGGTGTGCTGTTACCTTGGCACCTCCACTCATGCTCCCAGTGCTGCCTCCCGTGTTGCCACTGACAGCTCCAGTGAACCTGGCCTCAAGAAGCTCCTGTCTCCGGGGGTCCAAACTATGCAGCTCCTCCATGGGGCCTGGTGCAATGGAGTAGTGTAAGGTTACATGTGTAAAAACGAAACAAGACTGTGTGACAAGCAGGCGTTAAAGCATCTAGAGAGGAATGAAGGGACACTATACTGGGTAAATGAACAGAGGATGAAATAGGACAGTAGTAGGTGGCTAATTAAAAGATGCACTGTCATGCAATGATGCCCAATGACATTCATGACAGTCTAAAAGGAGATAGAATACTCCACAAAGAGCATCAGGAAAGGCCAATTTTAACTAAAAATCTTATTCCAACAGCTGTATGCTTTTTTTATTTTACCGCACAATGCTGAACTAGTATAACACGCGGTACTAACTAAAACAGTTAATATTGGATAACAAACAAGCTTAGATCAGGTTACAACTTTTAATCTCTAAAGTCCTGCATTATAAAAAGAATGCTTTATATGACAATATCATCACCATGGCTAAATCTGTAAACCTGTCAAATAGGTTGCACATCCACTAGTGTAACTAAACAGCCTGCCCGGGCCTACATTTGTGACATTCTGTTTCCAGGCAGAGAAGCTTAGGTTTTATGCACCCACTGTCTATTGATGCTGCGGGCTTCCTTATTGGATATTATCTAGCTGTCATCATTACACAGCTTTTGGCACCAGGGCATGCCCTAGAAGGAATAATAGACATTATGAAATCCTCAAGCAACCAACCACCGCACACAACAAGGCCTGCTCGAGGTTACTTGAGGACAAAGGACTGTGTGGTTTGGACTACTTCAGATAGATATATACTCTGCATATGTTACATAGATGTTTTTATGGGTTTACTGTAAATATGAATGAAATGACTCACAACGGGGAAACATCTCCACGATATTAAAATGACTGTTATACATACTGACTAGTTATTTCGCCACGTTACACCTACACGGTAAATGCCGCTGACAGGCATGCTGAATTTTGTCATTCGTTTAAATGACTGGCATTGTGTCCGTTCCATACGTTTGAAGCGTCACAAGCATTGCAGCGGGCACACCAAGTAGTTGCAATTAAACTGCAGCTGGGAAACAAATAGTTCCAAACGGCGACAACTGTGGCAAGAATGACAACAAGCGAGTCATTAAGACGCTCGGCGGTCAAACACAAAAAGGCAAATTCAAGTACAGCGTTGCCTTTGTGCGGTCACGATAGCTCGAAGCTACTTCGACTAGCCGTCAACACAAGTGACAGCTGACGTTTGGCTTCCCACACAGGGAACATCAGTGAACTTGACATCCATTTTCACTCCAACAAATGTTAGCACGACATTGCTCGAATAAGCCACGTCGCCCCCCTGCCGAAAACACACATTCGGCGACGAAGACAGCCGTCCGAGCACTTGTCGAGCTCCATGTACCTTCCTTGAGCTTTGCGGTCGCCGTTATATGTTGTTGAGAAATCGTTGGGGAGGAGGAGAGCTGCGACCAAGATGGCGTCGCCTCCAAACTTCCACCACCACTTCCACTGTTACTTTGGACACTCATCAAGCCACTTTGCCGCCGAGAGGAGCCAGCCCGCACACCGTCGGTCGAGGAAACGCCGAGCTGCCTTCCATCTAGTCACACCTGCTCTAACCCTCCGCGACAAACGCCCGGTGACTTTGCTTCGCGTCGATGTTTTGGCTAAACGTCTCCAATGTTGCGGTCGTAGAGGAGCGGATTCCTCGGAGGCTCGAAGGAGCGGATCCAGCGGAATAACCTTTGCATGATGACCGAGCGACTGACTGCGCCGCGCGCCTGTCAGCATCCACTTCTCGAACGGGGCTTTGATTCCAGTCCGTGACTATCGCGAGGCCAGCGCTCACCTAGCAGCGAGAATGAGGAGGGATAAGGGAGAGGGGGGGGCGTGACACAAATGAGACACTGATCTGGGATCGTTTCTCTCGCCTTGACACCGACCGTATGTTCACCGGAAGGCGCCGCTGCACATTGACTCGAGAACAGCCTTTCGTTTTGACCAAAACAACAAACGCCCCATGAAAAAAATGGCTGAAACTTCTGGAAGAATAGGTGACACTGGAAATGCGCGAGACAACACAAACTATACTACAGCAAAATAATATACAGTACGGTAAAGTGCACTGCTATATAGTGATATGTATAGTGATATACATGATGATAGAGATAGATAGATAGATAGATAGATAGATAGATAGATAGATAGATAGATAGATAGATAGATAGATAGATAGATAGATAGATAGATAGATAGATAGATAGATAGATAGACTGACAGACACATGTTCTAAGATCAGCAGTTAAAAAATTACAAAAAACACTGATAGTTTAATTCAAGATGGTAAATGGACTTTCACTTAGATAGCGCTTTTCTACCTTAGGTACTCAAAGCTCTTTACACTAACTAGTCATTTACCTACTGATGACGCAGCATCAGGAGCAACTGGGGGTTCAGTGTCTTGTTCAAGGACACTTAGACATGGTCTTGATGGTCGGGGGATCTAACCCACGACCTTTCGGCTGGGAGACGACCACTCTACCACTAAGCCATGCCGCCCACTAAGACTAAATTAATAGTCGTAATTGTCTACGGGGTGATCAAAAAGTAGCTCCCTGTATTATAATACTCACAATGGAATCATGTAATATTTTCCCATTCCTTTTTGTGAGTTCTTATTAAATCTTAATAATTAAATCTATGTTCTTGTTTTTTTTTCCCAATTTTTTAACAGAACTGGGTAGTTCATCAGTATTGACAAAATAATTTTCAACTTGACGTATTTTCAAGTCAACTCAAATTTATTTATATAGCCCTGAATCACCAGTCTCATGTGGCGTCACAGGTGAAATATAAATCACAGATAGCGTCACACAGAACATCACAAATACACAATGGCATTCCCTAAACAAAACTCCCAGAAGAAGAAGGAAAAAAAAAATCAAAAAACCCATCTTGTGTAATTAAGAAAAACCTTCAAAAGGGACTGCAAGTGGGAGGAGACCCCTTCCAGGCTCATCAGGGTGCATTAGATGCCGAGTGCCAAAAATAACCCATTGTACCACAGTTCAGTCTGAAGACACCATTACAATTTTTGTTATGAAAAAATAGTGGACTGGCAATGATTGGGGGGGGGGGGGGGGGGGGGGGGCAGCTGCTTTCATTTTCATCCATATTCATTTAGTGATTTCTTTTTTTCGGCGAGCGGGGCTTCCTGTTTAGGCGTTGTTCACAAATCAAACATTGGTGACATTTAATTCAGTTTGTTTCACCAACCAAGCAGAGCCCGGTAGCAGCATATAATAGAATCCCACAGAAAGCAGAACTTCTTCAGTGAATCTCCTACAGAGATGCTAAATCTTTTTTTTTTTTTTTTTTTTTTTACATTATAATTTTTTTAATTATAAAGTTTTATTTGTTTTATTTAGGAGTTATCACAGGACAATGGCTGAATATGTCCAAAGATATTTTAAGAAAAACTGAAATGTGTAGCTACTTACCAGTTATGCATTAGTGGAGTAGCTTTTCCATTAAATATTAATTGCATGAGTCATTTTATTCTAAAGCAACAGTACTTTTACTTGAGTACAATTTTTGGCTCCTCTCCCCACCTCTATGACATTGCGACTGTTTTATATAAAATTGTGGATGCAATCCCAAGTGGATTCATGGAGCTGTTGCCCCCGTCTTCCTACAGAAATGTATGTTTGGTGTTTGAATGGTCAAATCTTAAAGTAGTGAAATATTTAAACATTATAAGAAGCATGAAAGCGCTATTGAACTTGTCTACTGAAGGAGTTTGGCCTCCGGGTCGTACTCAAGATGGCTCTTCTTGCAAGTCTGGTTACATTCCTCGCATCATCACTCACTCTCTGCTTTTTGCTTCGCGACCTAACATGGAAGATATGTACTATATATAAAAGCATGTGGGGAAAAAAATAATAATTGCTGCAGTGCAGAGTGTAGGTCACAAAGTGTGCATGTCTGCTTCAGTTTGGATGGTGGTTGCAGGGAGGGGTGTGCAGGTGGGATGCCATAGTGATATGTCTCGGGCAACATGTGGTCTTTTGTTCCAAATTTGGTGCAGTGCATCAAAATGCTGTTGCCTCCTTGTAGGGTAGTATACACAAGCGGTCCAAAATGTGTTTCAGCAGTCAGTTATTCGGACTACATTTTGTCCTTTTATTACCTTTGTAACACTAAGGTTCAGTCAACATTTCCATGTACGGTAGATTGGTACAATAACAAACTCAGCAACTTCAAAATACTGTACAATTGTTTGTTCAGATGTTGGTAATTAATAAAAAGCAATTCCCCAGCCCGTGTCAAACCAGTGTAGCAGTCGCTTTATAATTGCACTTGTCATATCGTTTAAAGGAAGAGACAGAAGCACAATCATACTGCACCTCATAAGCACCTGCTTGTGGTAACCTGATTTTTCTTTTTTTTGCCACGTGGTTTCCATAGTAACAGAGCAATAGTCTTAAAGCTATGAGGATTCAATAAACTGACGACAGAAATATGTTGTACTATAATCCACAGCTACACACACACACACACACACACGCACACACACACACTTTTGGAAGTCCTCCCAAGCTGCAGGCAGGTTATTTCAGGACATTGTGTCAGACATTTCATAAATTGCCTCCCAAACTGCCATTTGACAATACAATAGCAGGCCACAAAATTGAGTTTGAACAAAAACTGTACCAAATATATCTCCCTTAATAAATATGTAGGCTCTCTTGATGAATACTACCACAGTTATTGAATATTCATTGCATTATGGTAGTCAAAATGCAATTCAAAGTACTGAAAGGTGTTTCTTAAATTTTATTACAATTATTGACAATTGTACACTGAATTTGAAAATTGGAAAAGATTTGTGGAATCAAAAATATGTAATATTAGTCGCTAATATTAGGCAAAATACAATGCTTATCTTATTAATTTCAAGCGACATTTTTATTCATTTATTTTTTTAAAGCCATACATTTATTTCACAGTAGTTTATATTATTATTATTATTTTTTTTTTTATCAAGTGTTTGGCTAAAAAATGCCTATCAATGACTGTACTAAATGAATTAAGTACTAAACTAATGATTTACTTTAGGTAATTGAGTAATAATCAATTACTAGTAAATAATCCATTACTTTGAATATTGCATTACTTTATGATTTAATTTGGATAGATAGATAGATAGATAGATAGATAGATAGATAGATAGATAGATAGAAAGATAGATAGAAAGATAGATAGATAGAGGTCTTACGTAATATAGTATCTTCAGTATTGAATGACTTAATTTTTCGTAACAATGAATGGAGAACGCCAAAAAAAACATAGTAATAAAAAGACTACTGAAAATAGACAATTTGTCCAAGACATGTTTATTGTGTTCTATAGTTAATTTATGGTCTCGGTAAGTCTATACAGAAATATATATGTATATATATATATATATATATATATATATATATATATATATATATATATATATATATATATATATATATATATATATATATATATATTTTTTTTTTTTTTTTTTTTTTTTTTTTCAAAATGACAGCATGAATTAGACAATGATAAAAAGACAACATGAAAAGTTTAATATATGTGCCTGTTATCAAATTAGGATGTTTAGTTGATCTTGTATTAATCACCAGCTCAAGGAAACATGTGGTTTTTGGATCGAAAAGCCTGCCTTTGCGTTTCGTACATCCTGACATACGATCTAAGAAGGTCTTCCATTGTGTGACCCTGAAACAAGGCATAACAGATGTCAGCAATTGTTTTATTTGGAAAACATTAACACACCAACATTGCAGCGGTGAGTGAGATTTTGGATGCTGACCTGTGAGGTTTCACAGACAAAGACATTGCCTCGAACCAAGGTGCCGATGGTCATCTGGAAGTAGCCGTCTTTGCTGTGGCACTCTGTGATGCGGCTGAATGGGTGCATGACCAGCAATTCCTGCAAGGTTCATATTATAGCCAAATATATTAATAGGCCATTTTTGGTCAACAATGATTTAAAAAGAATAAACAGTGACCAAAAAAAATAATCCATGTACTGTATAATGACAATTCTAAAGGAATTTGACTCATTCAATCCATAGATGTATTTATATGTCTTACAGAGTCCAGACATTCAATCCCAAGTACAGTACGGTATTTTATTTTACTTTTTTTCAAATAGGGGAAAAAGGAGGGTCTGAAAAAAGTTGGCATTGAATGAATTACTATACATGATCTATGGAAGAGGGTGGAATGCCCTCTCTGGGTTGGGGATGAGGTCCTGCCCAAGTGGAGAAGTTCAAGCATCTTGAGGACTTGTTCACAAGTAAGTGTAGGAGGACTGGTGCAGCGTCTGCCGCGAAGAAGGAGTGGTGAAGAAGGAGTCGAGCCCAAAGGTGAAGCTCTCTATTTACTGGTTCATTTACGTTTCTGCCCTCACCTATGCTCATGAGCTGTCAGTCGTGACCGAAAGAACAAGATCACGGACACATGCCGCCAAAAAAAAGTTTCTCCCGCAGGTTTTCTGGGCTCTCCTTTAGCAATATGATGAGAGGCTCAGTCATATGGGAAGGATTCAGTGTAGAGCCGCTGCTCTGCCGCTTTGAGAGGAGCCAGTTGATGTTGTTCGAGCATCTGGTTAGGATGCTCCTGTACACCTCCCTAATGTAGTGTTCCGGGCATGTCCCACTGAGACGAGGCTCCAGGGACGACCCAGTACACGCTGGAGAAACTATGTCTCTCGGCTGAACTACGTAGGGAACCGCCTGGAAGTGCTGGATGAAGTGGCCAGAGCGAGGGAAATCTGGATTTACCTGCTCAAGCTGCTGCCCCCGTGACCTGACCCCCGGATAAAAAGGAAGCTAATGGATGGATGGGTCTATGATGCTGATAACGCATTAGTGTTACTCAATAGTGGCTTCTAGTTTGAAACTAAGTAATTACATGCATAGTGAAAATAGGTGGTCACCAAACCAAAACTGTACATAAGCACAACATACTGAGATACGATACACATTCTACAATTATATTCTTCTGACTTTGTGGGAATAGGTTGGGACGGCCTTTTTCTCATCTAGCATGACTTCCCCAATGAACACAGCAAGATTTATAAAACCATGGAAAGATTTGCTATGGAAGTTTCAACACCCTGACTTGAACCCATTCAAACATGCTTGCCATTAACGCTTTCAGTGCCATGGATTGTCTTAAAATAGAAATAACAATAATAAATAATAAAATTCTCATCAAATAAGTTTTTTTATGGAGCGTAACTGACACCTTTAACTAATGCTTTCCTAATATAAGCCAATTAAGGACTGCAGTGATAACTGTGACCTTTGGGTAGCAGTGTTTCCACACTTACAACACCGATATTATATACATGCAATTCAAAGTGAGGAATGGAAATCAAATATTTGATTTGATAGCACCCATATTTACAAAGACATAGCACAGAATATTCTGTCGGCCTTGAAAGATGAGTGAAAATTGAAATATACTTTTCCGATAACGCTTGCACTAAGTTAATTGGAAAAAATAAAAGATTGTGAGCCTGTTGTTTAACATCAGTGACCAGTGGAAGTTAGAGTGCATACCTTTGACTTTGGGTCAATTAAGCTTACACCTTGCTTGCTGATGGCAATCAAAAGAGTACTTGGGTAGCTTGACTCGCATGTTTGCTGCAAAAACGGAAATGTCAACATGAATAGCCTGCATGTGCGCCATGGCCATTTGCAAACACACTCACTATATTTGCCTTGGGATCTGTCTTTCATCCACGTAACTTACTTTAACTTCAAAGAAGGTGCAGCCGAAGGTTGGCCAGCTCGATATGGCTTGCAGGAAGGCAATTTTGGATTCATCAACTGTGATGCCACTCTGCTTGTTGTAGGCTGACATGATGTGCTGCAACCAAAATGACATACAACTCATTTTCATGGCAGTTAAACTACACAAAACAGGTTAAGCATATGTATTCACTCGGAAACAATTTTTTCTATGTTTCCTTTCCATCTTCAGTTACCTTCTTCCATTCCTCGGGGGATGAGCTTTTCATCTGGTCAACAGGGATCAAGTCTCTCAACATTTTGGGGATCATGACAAACTGTGACCTGTCAGAATCCACTTTGGCTCTGAAAAGCAGTCCACCGAGCTTGATCATGTCTTCCTTGCTGCAGTTGTGATACCCCAGAAGGTATTTCGGCAGCTCCTTTATGCCAGTATTGAAGAGTGTGTAAATAACATGTTGAAAATAATTTATTACATTACAACCCGGAGTGCAATATAGTGTTGATACCTGTGGGAAATGGAATGTGAGGTCTGCAATCAAGTCTTTTCCAGGCATCACATTGAACCAGAGCTTCCTCTTAAAAATCAGAGCATAGGCCAAGTTGACTAGTTTAAAAAAAAAAAAAAGGGGTCAATTAGAAGCCGATAAATACAGTATTACAACATTGAGTTCGTATGACTGTTACCTTCTTTCACTTTTTTTCCTTTCTTTGTAACATCGGTTGCCTCCCGTAAACTATCAAAGAAATATGTCTCCTCAGTCAAGCTCAGCATCTGAAGTTAAGAGAAAATTACTGAATATTTTAGAAATCCATTCTTTCTCCTTTGTCGTCTAGCAGTAAAGATCAAATCTGCAGGAACAACGCATACTTTACTAGATGTTTTCAAATAGAGGCCATATCCATCTGGTGAGCTCAATTTTAGCTGCAAAGCAATGCATTGGCACAGTTCTTGGATTGTGGTCGTTGATGTCACCTCAAAGAGCTGTAAAAGCAGGAGGGGGACGAGAGCATATGCGATATCTGTGAAGACGTATCTTAAGGATAAGTGAATTAAGAGAACATGCTTTTTCATCTTAAGGATAAGTAAATTAAGAGAACATGCTTTCTCATTTAAATTGCTTGGATATGGAATCTATTTTCTGACTTACATCATTTGTATCATTTGGAAAGTGAATTTTATGGAAAATGCGGGTGCTGTTCTGCTGGATGGCATCTACTTCAACCAGGGGTGGAGGACGTTTCCTGGGCTCCTTACTGAGCATGTAAAAGATAAAGGAGACAAATACTGTATTGAAAAATTCCCGATTTCAAACTTTAGGGCTAATGTGCCCCCCCCATCAAAGATTTACTCCTGCTACAAGTAGAAGTTAGAACATTGCCTTTAATATGATGTCATACAATTTAATTTATAAAATGGAACTTTTTTTTTTTCCATAACCATTTTGTCAGTGAAACAAATCATGTGAGAGACTTGCTGTTGTGACATCTACAGTAATTGCATAAACCACAAACCAGTTTTCCCTCCTTTCTTTCTTTCTAATTTTGTTTTTGTAATGTTAACACACTCCCCTGGGGTCATATCAATAAATGCGCCTCCCCAAACATCGGAGGAGCATTTGGTATTATAATTTGTCATAATATTAATTGGGCATTACTTTAAAGTTTAATCTATGTTAGCAGTTTCATCTTCATAGTTGTAAAGTAATTGTAAATTTAGATAACTTCCACTCTTGAAAAAACATCATTTGCCCACTGAAAATTTTATCTATTGTTCATTCAATGGTCAAGTAATATATCCATTTATCCTTTGTCTTGTTTTATTTTAATGTTTGCATAGTTTTACAGTTCATCAAGTTTTATTCCTTACATTAATAAAAAGGAACGTTGATTTTTAAACTGTCACATTTCTCCTCTTCAGTTATGTGATTGTATTTATTCATTTTAATTTGAACTCTTCTTTTGACTTGCAATATATATATATATATATATATATATATATATATATATATATATATATATATATATATATATATATATATATATATATATATATATATGTACACACACACAAAACACCTGTTTCCACCCCACACACTTAAACACCATCCTGTGCATATGCAATCAAGTTTCATCCGCAGGCTGACCTGCACATCTGCTGCATCCTCTGGAGACAGCCAGCAGCCAGGAGCTCTCGGGGTCTTGACTGCAGGAAACGCTGAGCGTGTCTCATCAAATTCTGACTTGGCGGGAACAAGCCTGAACATAACCACATCAGCTGCCACCCGCGCTCCATGCTCAACCTACAGAGAGCAAATAATTTTGGTGACATTAATGAATTTAATGTCACAAAACAAACCATTAACTAAGACTGGACAGCATAACTACCTGTTGTTGTTACTGGTCATCTGTCTCATGATTTGGCAGTAGATCTCATCCTGCAGAAGCTTGTGTTGGGTAGCAGGGCCGAATATCTGGTCGGTCAACTCTAACGGACTACGAACCAGTTTGATGGGGTAGTCACCCATGTACTTCAAAATAGGTAGCAACCAAGGTCAAGGACTCTATACTGTAGTCAATATCAAATAGTCCTTACATATAATCCAGAAAGGAGGATACCTTAAAATAACTGACTGTCTGTTAGGACAACAATACTTTAAAATGAAAAGCTTCAACACAGTCTGCATTGTCAAATCAGACGTTAATGATGTTGCGAAAACAAATTTCTGCAACGGCAGTTACTTAGGATATCGGTGAAGGCACTGCAGGCGAGATAGCTCAACTCAGAGTTGCTGGCCAGATTCCTCAAGAGTGGCTGCTTCAGCGGCTCTCTTGAACACACCCACAGCCTTTCTTTACCTAGAGGTCTGTAACAGAGGGAGGCAACACAAGGAAATCAGATCTAGACTAAGGAACTGTTTTTTACATACAGTATGAAAATTTTGAGTTTGTCTTGCTCTAACACACTGGATTGAAACACAAGACCTTTGAGGCTGTGGTGATTCAGGGCTATACAAATAAATTTGATTTAATTTAAAATCAAACAGCTTTTGCACGCTGTGACAAGATGTATTGTTGTATACGTTGTACAATAATATTGCTGTTTTAAATTGAACAAAATCTTAGATTTTAAGAGTGTACAATTTGATAAGCAATTGGTTGGTTCCAACGGTCAAGAATTCATGACAACTCATACTATATCTACAATTGAAATAAAACAACATGATTTTTGTAAATACATTCAAAATAATCTCGACAAACTTGAGGTTAGCGTGTTTGCTCCTCCTTTGGTTCCAGTTCGTGTTCCAGTTTCTCATGTGGCCTCTTTGCTAAATGAATTGAAACCACCACTTTTTTTTTTTTTATAGGCTCTGTATACTAATAAAAATATTACCTAAAATGATCAAGCGCATACTCTCTTAAAGACACAGGGGCAACTACTTCTTCTCTTTGGGGCCCAATTTGTGTAATGGATAATTTCCTCCGTTCCGGACTGATCAGCTCCTGACAGGGGCAATAAAATGAAAATGAGGCATTAATTACACACCACTTTTTAGGCCACTTCTTGTGACTTGTGCAACATTTCTTTTTCAATATAACATACCAGCATGTCATCAGTAGGTCTGCTAAGAGTTGGGAGAAACTCCAACGCATCCTTGTAGACAGCACCACTGAGATATGTCTTCTGATTTGTAGCTTTGACTATGTTCTTGTCAGAGAAATAATCTTGATCCTTTTCTATCAACAAGAGGTCTCCTTGTTTACAGGCCAAGAATATGGGGTCATCTATTGGAGGGAAGCAGCAGAGAGAAAGGAGGTTGTTCATGTTTGCGTTTTTTTGGTCACTAGAGGTTACTAAAAAAGGAACTGACTCCTACCTGGTTTATTGAAATCCTGCTGGGCGAGTGCAAACACTGAGCGGGATCGTAGTCCACTAAGGTTTTGCTCTACAAGCGCAGCCATGTCATCAGCTTCGCCACACATTAGGACAAATTCACCTCTCAATGTGGCTACACTCACCGACTGGTCACTTAAAAAGGCCATCATGAGAAGTCAGAGCTGTATAAGTATAATTTACCAAACAAGATCAAAAGATTGAAAACATAAACTATACCTCAACTTCCTGATTTCTTTTACTTCCAGATAAGGCAGCTCAAGGAGTAACTTGTCTTTTCCATCCATGAAGAAAATTCCATTCCAGTTTACAGCCACAACAAACCTGCTTTTGGGCAAAGTAGGTCCTGTGGACATAAAGTAGTGCCTGGACTTACAATACTAATTTGTGATGTAACCACACTCGCAACTCAAAACACTACTACCTTAAATCATCTTTCCCTATAGAAACGTCATTAATCTGTTCCAGCTCCATGTTGTGCTACTGCATGTGACGCGAAGAATTTCATAATTTCATATTTTTTTGCGGACCCATGAGTATTATTATACTGTCTGTCAATCTGAGTTCTTGTACTGTTTGTTTCAAATATTCATTCCTTTAGTGTTGGGAAATTGATGAGTTTTGTTAGCCAGACTCCGATGATGTAATTGTGAGCCAGCATTAAGCTCACTTGTTTTCCGAAGGTAGTTATGTGGTTGTTTTAGTTAACAAGGTTCAATTTATTTATTTATTTATTTTATGTTTAGCTTGACGGTACATTTCTACTTGGAGAGGCAATAAGTGTAAAATATAGTGCATGTTGACTTACCCGACACCATTGTAACTTCATAAAACTTGGAGAAGTTAACTGGCCAATCCACTCGAGCACAGTCAACAAGTTCTCCTTTCACGCTCTCTTTGCTTATGGTTCCATTTGGGTATGCACCCTGTAAAGTTAGGATGCAACATTTAGACTTAGGTCTTGCTCAAATACATTTTTAAATGCACCTTACAGGATCTGAAAAAATATCTGAAATTCCGTAAATTTGATACATTTGTTCATATGCATGTATGTTTGGCGTGAGTGAGACTCAAATCAGGGATAGCCTACGCAGATCATTTTGTCCGTGTTACCTGCAAGTATGCTGAGCTGATGAGTTGGATCCATTTTGCCATGGATTTGTTCTCAATCAGAGTTATAGCAATGCAGTCTTCAACAACCTTCTGCACATTCTCTTTGCTGTACGTTGAGCCAAACTGGATGTAATAGTGCTTTGTTGCAAGCTGGATATATTCATCCTCCTAAGGGGTGCAATGCCATTTTAGTGACTACTGGACATGAAGTGCTTTTTGAGTTGGGGGTCAGAATACAGAATATATGCAAAAAATAAAAGGAATAAGTAGGCTAAGTAGTAGAATAAATAAGTAATGCCATTTCACAAATTCAGGCTTATGTCTTTGAAAATGAAAATTGAGATATTGATATAATCATACATTTAATTCCCTTTAAAATCATATATACTTTATGGAGGTTGCTCAAGAATATACAAAATTACAGCAATTTAATGCCTAGATTTGAGAAAAACATGTTTCAAGTGTTCATCTTGTAACGGTGCACATCGTCTACTAATCCCGCATCTGCATACACTTCAATTATAATTTGAAATTTTTTGGCTACTGGGAAGTCAAGATTTTAAGGAAGTTGTTTCTGTAGAAATCCCAAAATGGACACGTCTGTCGAAGATTATCATTTTTGTCAATAAGTCACATCTAATCTCCCCGACATAAACCTGTTTTTTTGAAAACGCATCATCTATATTTTTGTACAGATTGTAATCATGTTAAAAATGTTTCATATACATTTATAATACCCCACTATGATTCACATAACATACTTAGTTAATCTATGTTCACAGGAATTGTAGTTTGCATTGGTGTTAAATTGTATTATACTACAGAGTAGTGTTGATTTACTCAGCTAAACGCGCAAGAACTGTACAAACATAATATGCTCACACAAAAATGAAGATAAACACTTTTTTCAAATGATTAATCTTCTGACAGGTTTAATCAAATCATAATATATACCAGTTTCAAGGTGTAAAGGGGCTTCATGCATTGCTCAGTTTCTCTACTGCGGGCGTGTGAATGTATTTTGTATCATTCTGCAATCCTGTTTTATAACGTACTGGTAAGAGACTCACCTTCTCACTTGTGTACTCTCCCGACTTGATGCCCTGAATGACCTGCTTGTAGATGAGATTCGTGCTGATGGAGTCTTCCGAGCAGTTGTGCCAGGGCGTGAAGAGCTCTTTGCGGACTGTTAACTGCACAGGGGTGTCCTTCTCATGTTTGCCCTGTCGCCTCATCTCCTGCTCGCACTGAGACACAGCATCCAACACATGCTTCCCACAGCTGCCCAGAGACCACATCTGGAGTTAAAAAGGTCACACTGATTAGTGTGTGAGCAAGCGTGCCGTTCCTCTTGAGGTTGATACGAGATTTAGTAAAGCCTGCCTTCGGTAAAATCCCTCTCGTATTTACCAGAGGAAGTAAAGCTCACTTTATCAAAGAGGCGGATGTAGAGAGAGAATCCATATGTGTCTCGCAGATTAATCTTGTCAGCCACTGCTTGACAGACCTCTGCAGAGGTGGAGGCTGAGTCCAGCTGCAGGCTGACATTACTGCCATCTGTCAGAGTCACAGTCATTTCGATAGGCTCCAAGGCTTTGGCAGCCTGCCCACAGGGAAAATAATAAACCTCAAAATGACTCTTAACAGGTTCTCTTTTCATAGGTTGTTAATGAGTGAAAAATCTTGCCAACAAAAATTATTTGTACATCCACAAGTAAACTACACAGCATGAGGCAGCATATACAGTACCTGTAATTCTAGCCAACAGGGCAGCTCTTTTCTTTCTCCATTGGCTTGAATGCGACACAGACGCTTCCTGCAATACTCTGCATAACCCTTTGGCCCTCTGCGGATAAAGGTCTCCAAATACTGTGTGTAAAAGTGAAATAAGACACAAATAAAACAATTATTGAAATGTAAAAAAAAAAAAAAACCCTAAAGTTAAGCTAACGGCAGCTTCGTTAGGTGCCTCAATCAAAAATGCACTCGTTGGGCAAGCAGTTGTAATAGATCAGTATAACTGAAAGTAAATCGACTTCTACATTACTTTATAACTTTGAATGAAAGTCATAGTCATACTCTATTCTCTTTAACCTTTTTGTTTAGCTGCCAATATGTGATAATGACACTCTATTGTGCATTAAAAATATCTTCTACACATTTTAACATCAGTCATGGAGTCTATTTGTAGTTTTAGGCCAAATGTGCTATGTTAACTGAAATACATAGATTGCTGACGTCAGGGCAAGAGTCACTTCAACAAATAAATAGTAATTAGTGATAATACTTTTACAACATGTGTATTATTGTTTATTTTCATGTTGAATCTGCTCAGAGTTGATGCTTGTGGAGTTAGGGTGTGAAACTTGCAGCTTGTGTTCCACCAGCGTTAGCACAGTCATATATGCATTACTTGAAATGTAAACATAAATAGACAGTCCAATACAAATTGGAACTGAGCATTTGGACCTGCAGTGTGAATCAAGCCTCTGTCCTCACTTTATCAAACCAGGCCTTTTCCCACAGCATCTCTCAGGGTTTACACGCAATACAATTTCAACAACTAAATTGGCAGCTGACCTTGATGAAGAGGTCTGTTGGAGGGAAGATCCCCAGACAGATTGAGAGCAGGGCCCATCCTTGTATACAGCTTGTTTTGTTTTTATTGTTCATCAGCTGCTTGCAGATCTGACAGTAAATCTCATCCCTATTAGAAACACAATGAAATAAAACCCTTAATTGAGGACTCATAATTATAAGCAGTACAGCAGGCAATAATAAACAAATAAAAGCATTCTTTGGCCTGACTTGTACAGGAGGAAGCAACAGGTCTCCAAAAATAGATCAAGCTAATCATAAGAACAGGCCCTAAAGATAAGATCAATACAGGCCAGGGTCTACCACATCATACAGTATCCCAGGGATTTAGATGCTTGCAGGCAAGGCATGTAAAAGGGGGTATAAACAAGTTACAGGCAGTGTGCTATAACATCTGTATGAAACATGAATTATAGGTCCCAGAATCAAGATGGCAAAAAAAAAAAAAAAAAAAACACCCCAAAATGTGGGACTTCCAAATCGAAACTGACAAAGTGGTGAGAGCCAACCAGCCAGTCTGGCATAGTTGTGGTGAATGCACATCAGAGGACAGTAATTATAGAAGATAGATCCCGAATGATTGCAGCATATGTAAAAAGGAACACAAAAAGTTAGGGAAATACAAAGGGCTGAAGGAAGACCTAGAGAAATTATGGGGGGTAAGGGCAGTGGTACTACTAGTGATTAGAGCCAATACACCAACACTTTTTTTTTTTTTTTGAAAAAAAAAAACCCAAAACATGTTTACAAACATTTCTGAGAGAAAAACGTTTTTTTGCATGAATATAGTACCCATATACACACACATTTATATATATATATATATATATATATATATATATATATATATATATATATATATATATATATATATATACAGTATATATATATATATATATATATATATATATATATATATATATATATATATATATATATATATATATATACAGTATATATATATATATATATATATATATATATATATATATATATATATATATATATATACAGTATATATATATATATATATATATATATATATATATATATATATATATATATATATATATATACAGTATATATATATATATATATATATATATATATATATATATATATATATATATATATATATATATAAAATTAGATTGGATTGGATTTTCAAATAAAATATTCTCACCTTATGCCTCTTCTGGACAGTGCATATCCAACAATAATGTGCAGTTTTTCCAGAGGAGAAAGTGGTTTGTCTAATGTAGGACCCTCTCCAAAGAAAGCGTCCTCATCCTCTGTGAAGCTCTCTGGCTGTTTTCAGACAATATGACTTATTAAATTATAAAGAAAAACTCAAGATATGGGTGCGTGTGGACTAACCTCTTCAGGAATGGCAGAGGCTTTCCTGTTTCCATGCTTTTTCTTGTTCTTTCTCAATATTTTCTAAGAGGTAAATGAAAATAAGAACAAAGCTCTGTAATATAGTCTAATAATCCTAATGTTTTCTCTCCTGTAGTGTCAAGTGATTTAAAATGTTTCAGAGGGTTTCACATTTCATCTGTCATATACTTACTTACGCTCAGTATTAGAGAAATACTTTTTCGAAAGGAACATACCAAACTACAAGTTATAAATAAAAGGTTTCCCCATGCTTTACTTACCTGGTCAAGCCCCACCAGGTTGCTCAGCCTCCTACCTTGCCTGTGAGGCAGATGGCGAGAAATGCTGAGAGAGGACTGAGATGTCGCATCTTGACACCTGGGCTCTGGTAGGTCCCCCATGAATCGTAGTATAAGCCACCATACAGTCAGACAGACCTGTTTTGAGATGACGGGTGGCGGGTATTGTGTAATACAAGATGATGTACTCGTATTTGAATGTTTATTACCCACCAATGCGTCCCCCTCGTCATCATGTTGTAGAAGAGGCTTCCTGAGTCTCTGGTTTATGTGTGTGTGGCTCACATCACCCTGGAAGTGAAGAATGCTAAACTTGTAAAAGGAAAACTCCTCTGAGAAATCTTCAAAATCATCTTCCTCTTCTTCGAGTGATGGAGTTGGGGTTGTTATGTCTGAGGCTGCAAAACTTATCTCAGATGTGGTCTCTGCATTCTATACAGTTCAAACAACCAAATGTTAGGCTCGACAATTGGGAATAGATTTGCGTGATGAGTATGGCAATATAAACTATTATCAAACCTCCGTTTCCTCTGATTCCAATTCTTCACATAATGTAACTGTCACCAGAGGTATGGGATTGACATTTTCTTTATCCTCCACCAAATCCACCTCAGTGACTGTCTCAAGCTCCTCATCAGCTTGCTGAGCCTCCATGATGACTTCTTCTAGTCTGCGCTGAAGCTCCAAGGCGATGTCATCTTCGGGTTTATGCTCCGCTGGTGAATGCGGCGCATGCAGGTCAGGGTCAGGTAAACTTGCCTCACTCCTCATTCCGGCAAATAACTGTCTAGCTAGGAACCCTCTGGTGTAAGCCTGTAGCAGTATAACTGCCTCCCTTTTACGCTTCCAACTCTTCCTTGCCTGGTAGCTCCTTACCTACACAGTGACACAGAGATTATTCATCAATTTATACCTCAGTATCAATATTGAACTCATAATTGCTTTAAATATATATATATATATATATATATATATATATATATATATATATATATATATATATACACATATAAGGCAAATTACTACATACAGAGTATAAACATTGTATTGTATGGATTACATACATGAGTCTGTAAGGTTAGCGTTGCTTCTCGTTGCTTTTTATACTGTGACTGAAGCTTTCGTCCACGGATCTTGGATGCCAGGCGTTCAAAACCTTGCAGGAGCTATTCAGAGCATGAGTGGGAAACAATTTTACTGCTGGTGCCAACATAAAAAGTAGATTGCTTGATACCATATTCAAAATTGTACCTTTTTTACCGCTTTGTGTTCCCTGTAAGCTCTCCAGTTTTTTTGCAACACCACAGCCGCCCTCCGTTTTTTTAGAAAACACTGTCTATAAAAGAGGCGTGGCAATGACAGGGATATATACGTGTATATATATATATATATATATATATATATATATATATATATATATATATATATATATATACACAAGTCACAGCATATAGTAGAACAATTCAATCTACATGAATAAGCATATTATTTGGACGTGGAATTGTTGGTCATCATTGTCTGAGTTCAAAATATCATTTGTATGTGTTATATTTAGAATTAATATCACACCTGTGCTTGTATCCCAACATGAATCGCTGGATCACAACAGCTTTCATGCTGAGTTCTTCTTCCCTCAGGCATTCCAGGACAGCATCATGAGCATCCTGGAAAATAATAATACATTTTACTCTGAATCTGTCCAGGAAATCTCTGCAATAGATTGCCAGGGATTTAAAAAAAAAAAAAGATGTAATGAAAGTCAGAATAACTGAAAAGCCAAGCAACAGCAAAAAAAAAATAAAAGGAAAAAAAAAGCCTCACATTTTGATAGATATCTATTTTGATCAGACTATTTCACCAATGTAAGTAAATATTATCAAAATCATGCAAACTAATGAATTATAAACGTGTTAAATGGAAGTTTTCAGAACCTTCAGGAAAATCTTGGTCTTCCCGATTTTCCACTCGTCAGGTCTTGTAAACACCGTCTGGCAGATGGCGTCACAACAGGCAGCAGCTGTGTTCTGTGATGAGAACATTTAATTGATGAATCCCGACAAGAAGCCGATGCCTCCATTCATCCATGGAAAAGTGACATGAAGCAGAAACATACACTCACTCACTACTCCATTAGATAAACTCGCTTCATCTAATTAGATCCAAAGCAAAAGCTGTATGGAGAAATTATGCATTTAAAAAGAGAATATTGCCCAGTTTTATGAGTATACATTTTAATTTAAGTATGAATGAAGTTATTGTTGTGAATTTAGTTTGCGCTTCATCACAGGATGATCCAAAGCAGTTCTTACCCACCACTAAAAAAAACCCCAACAAAAATGATACATTTAGTACATCTCAAACAAATGTAATCAAAAGTGAGGATTATCATTGCAAAAGCAGCATTTTTTTTATTTTATTTTTTTTACTTTGGATCTGGGCATTTGAACCTAATGAAGTTGTGAGTAAGAGTTGATTATACTATACTGTACAAAGACCTTAAAACATGTTTCATATAAATATTTCCTTGACCATAGAATAACTAACAGTTTTGGGGTCGCAGATGGATGTTTTCAGGAGCACTCTGTAGCGAGTCAAGAATTCGGCAAAGGTGTGGCGAACAGGATATCCCAATTTCCTGATGCGGATGGTATCCATCATGCCAGAGTATCTCAGCTGGCGCATACACAGTTCTCGGTCAAAGCCCTTTGAGTGACAAAACAAATGGGAATTTAGAACAGCAATTTGATCAGGCTGCATCAGTAAGTGTAAATTGATTGATCTCGAATATTGAAACAGGAAATTACAAAAACACAGTATGCTGATAAAGTTTAAGTGTAATATCAGATGGAAGGATTAGATCTAAGGCACACTTAAAAAAAATGCAGAGGGATGGCAGGGCGAGGAATCTGTCAACTAAATCACATTTGAGTAAAAGCAGAAACGTGGGTTCCTTTGCACCTCAGACTGTTTGTTGTTGTTTGGTTTGAAGCAGCGGATGAAGTACGGTTGGCAGAGAGAGAGAGTCTTCATGAGGGCGTCCAGAGACTGCCGGAACTGACCGCTGAGGGTTGGCATTTGCTTGCGGTTGTCAACAGGGAACTGCATGAACAATAACGCAGCGCAAATGGGATAATGAAAGGATACGTGGTGTAAACTGTCAACTTTTTTATTATCGTAAAACAAGAATGCCATCATACCCGGATGGAATTCCTGGGTGTGATCATCACCCTCTTATTTGTCATCTTCACTCCATTGCCTGAAAGCTCTGCTGTGAAAATCTGCTGAAGCAGCTTGTTGGTGGACATGCCAACCATCTTGAATATGTCAGGGCTTATGGCATCTCTGTTCTTCTCAAGAAACCCTTCAAGGAAAAAAAAAATCAAAACATATGCATTTACATTTTTTTGGTATGTTTAATGAGATTCCAATCACTGCCACAGCGCATTAGGGTATCATGCATGATCATCAGGTATGTCAGAAAATGATCAAAATGTACTTAAATTATCAGATAAATTTTGCTTCTTCAAATCATTCATCTTTTTTCATCTCTCTTTTAGAGGAAGGCATAGTGACAAGCAGTATATTGAAAGGAGATGCTCTTTTTTTTTTTTAGTCAAGTAAACCCCAACCAGCACAAAGCATTTTGGATGCCAAAAGAAAAAGCATTAAAAAAAAAAAAAAGATATAAAACAGAGTGTGGTGCCATCCGTGTCTGATTTAATAAACTTTGGAGCCACATTTGTATGTATCTTGAGGCGTATTTTATTTAGCAATTACAACAGACAGATTGTGCACAATCACCTGTTTTATTTTGGCCCGTCTGCCACTATCACTAATGACAGCGTGGATCTGTATAAAAGTTGCAAATGCGTTTGCTCACCTTTGGATTCATAATAAACAGCGCCTGCAAAATGGCAAATCCCAAAGTCAGTGTCATGTTCTCTCTTCGAAGGGATAAAAGTCTTGTCTTTATGATGCTGCTGATTCATCTTACTTAGCATCGTCTGATCTGAGCCCTGTCACGCAGCACAATAAAAACTTGAAATTAAAACAGGCACAAATAATTAAAAAGGACCGAAATAATTACAGTAAAACTATTCAGCTGATACAGGAAAACACCACCTTGGGAAAATGGCTCTCTTCATCAATCAGAGCAAGAAGGTTACAGGGTTTCCCGGCCAGAAGGTCTAGAATCTTCTGATTGTCACCAAAGTTGATGTTATTCCACACGATATTTTCTTTCAGATATTCTTTCTGCTCCAATTTGAAGATGTGACCCACAAAGAACTGTTGCAGTTTCTCATTTGCAAAGTTAATGCACAACTGTTCAAAACTGTAGAAAAAAAAGAGAATTTAGGAAATGTAGGTGATTTTAGGAAATGCTATTAGAGTGGTGTTCATTTTATGACCTATTGATCTGGAAGTTTTCAAAGCCAAATATGTCAAGCAGGCCAATTGACAGGTTGGATGATCCGGGGTTCTCCGCAATCCTTTTGTGAATGACACCATTGATTTTCCCAACAATCCATATAAAGAGTTTATTGTAGATTGCCTGTGGGATGAGACACACACATCAGTGTTCAATTATGTCTCAGTCAATAGTCATGTGAAGCAATTTTTTAATATGAACAAATGACCCTCCATATCTTCATTCTGGAAATACTGTAGATACTGGTCTTTATGCTAAAACTATTACGAAACCTGCTTAAAAAAGGGAATTTGCTCATCTAGGAGAACTGTTACTGCATATGTCTGAGAAAAATGATGTTGGAGAATCTGGCTCTTTATTTCGGTTCCAAAGCGTCACAAATATGTTGATTGTGTTCATGAGGGTAAGGCTCTAAAGTTCTACCATACAAAACTGATAAAGTTGTGTCTCGAGAGACCATAAGCGGTGTATCACAAAAATTCCAAGACTGGTAGCCAATATATGTTTTGGGTTTGACATACATCTTATCTCACACATCTCTTATGTGCACTGGGCATGCGAAACAGAAATTTATCTTTCCCCGAACTGATTGCACAAAGTTGGAGGTATAGAAATCTCCAAACTATCAGTGTTGAATAACGCTGTATTTATTGCTAGTCATTTAAATAAATAAAATGAATTTATTAGTAACTGAAGCTCCACTAAAATGTTTTCTATTTGCTTACATATGTCAAAGGAGGGCAGCAAAGTGCTACTTTAATCTAAATGGAGTTTTTACCTCACTTGAAGAAAGTGAAGGTTAAGGATGTGAATCAGTGTTTTTGGATCAGACCTTGACAAAGGCATCCCGACATGCAGAGGCCTTCTCACAGTCAAGAGGTTTGGTCACCATCTCTCTGTTGGTCATAAAGGAACGATGAGTCAAACTGTTCTCCAGCACAGAAATCTGGACCTGTAACAAACAAGTACAAGAAACAGGGAATGAAATATGTATTTTTCTTTCTTGTGACAAGACAAGACAAACCTCGAGTAGTGATGCTGCGATGCTAAAATGTTCCGATTTGCTGACATCGCTGGTTTCCAAGTTGTTCTGTGTGTTTGCTGCAGAAAAACCCAAAACACAATGAGAACAATATTGGTTCAACTTAAAATAGGTCATAGTGCCGCTTCTCCAAATGCGGCAGCAAACAATTGTCCACAAGGTATAGTAAACTAACAAAAAAATAAACAGGGTCTCCTAATATCTTGATTGATTTATAAATAGATAAAGAGACATTTCTTTATCTACGTTCATTATATAAGCACTACTGGCTCAGATTTAGAGTCCCATGTATTTTGAATTAAAATGGCACAGAACATATTTTAATGAAATGCATTTGATTATTTCTAAATTCCTAACATTAACAATATAATATTTGCTATATTAACCTTATGCACTTATTTCAACCCTTCATTTCTAGCTGTAATGGAATAGGGACTGCAATTTCCGGATTATAAACCACACCGGTGTATAAATCGCTGCATCAAAATTGAGAAAAAAAAAATGTCACTGATATGTCAATCTGGACGATTAACCACAGGTCATAACATCCAATGTTTGTGCAGAAAGATAGTATATAGAATTGATTTTTATTTGGATTTTTTTTTTTTTTAACTGAACATGCCTGCATGTTTAGCACTAGCATACTTATAGAAAATGGATGGCTGGATGAATATTTTCAACATAACACCGACATAATACTGCATTTATTTACATGTCACAAACTTATACAAAAACAAATTTAGACATACTTTTTATATTTTTAATAATAGATTTTTAAAACTTTTTGAGCATGCTCATTGATTCACATCTTTTCGGTTCCATTTCATAATTTTTCATTAAATTGACACCTTGAAAAAATACACAGACTTGCGTTGTCAGGTGGTTAGCAAAAAAAAAAAAAAAAATACATAAAACAACCTGCAGATAAGCTGCACTGGACTATAAGGCGTAGGTCTCAAATCATGTGAAAAAAGTTGGGCTTATAGTCTGAAAACTACGGTATATGTAGTTCATGACTGGATCATACATTTCTTTTTGAAAATGATGACAATTACACATCAAAAACGGCACTTACCTTCAAAGGAGACATTTCCCATGTGTAATATAGCTGCAAGCAGTTTGAGAATTTCATAACACTGCTGCTCTGAGAACGTCAGAATTTTCATAGCAGATCGAATACGCCTGAAGTCCTCAGCGTCTTCCCTCCCATCACATGTAATACAGTCCCCCTGTAAAACAGAGTTGTAATACTTTTATGACAGCTAACCATGTTGCACAATATCTGTACTGTTAATGAAGTTCTTGGGATACGTAAAGTTCTGGCAGAGTAAAGAAATTATTCCAAAAGCAAAAGTTTAACTTACCTTGGTGAGGAAAGTGTAGTTTTGTGCATTTTTCAGGTGAAGACTTCTCCTCTCCTCTTCTGTGATTCCTGCTAGCATGCAGTAGAAGATATGATAGTTTCGTTCTTCCTGGGCCTAAGAAGGAGAAATTTATTTGTTTTGGAAAAAACTTGACGTATGTGTAAAATGTCCTGAACTGTTGAGCACTTTTCTTTAGTCCCCCCAAAATATAATACATCTAACTTTTAAACAAAGGCGGAATTTATTGTCACAAAAAAAAACCCACACACACTAAACCAAGGATCGTCAACCTTTTTGAAACTGAAATATTCTTCTAGAATACTGATCAATGTGAAGAGTTATCAGTTTGGTAAAGTGCTGAAATAAGAAATTAGCTCAAATTTCCTTTAATATTAGTAATTTATGTGAAGACAATAATCTTGTTCATGATTTCTCTCGATGATATGTAAACAGATATATATATTAATAAATACTTTATGAAAACATTACATATATGGTGGGTTTACGAGTGACCATTTAGAGCTGACCTTATCAGTCCACTATCAATATTTCTGCAGCGACGTCTTGTCTCTTGTACCAGTGAGAGTGTGTTTAAGCTGCTATCTCAGTATGTCTTTATCGAAAGACCTCCACCGGAGACCTACCTCATGGACAGATAAGATGTGGCTTTGTTAGTGGCCTCACCTGATGGCAAACACGAGATTTCTCCAACAGGTATTGCTCCACGCGAGCGCCTTCAATCAATCCAGTCTCATTGAAGAAGATCTCCAAATATTTTCCAAAACGACTGGAGTTGTCATTTCTGGTGGTCTTAGCATTTCCAAAAGCTTGGAAAGATTACATTCCACAAAAAAAAGTCTTATTTAAGGCAACTACTTACTTTTTACATAACATTCATAAAAATACACACCTATATACTTTAACGATATATGACCATGCAATTGGAATACCGCCGCGAAATTTAAAGCAAAAGAAAATGAGCATTGTTTTAATAACGTTTACAATACCTTCCAAAATTGGGTTAGACTCCAAGATCTGTTTTTCAATATGCTGTTCAGAGAGCTCGCCGCTGACCGCTGCCAAGTATTGCAAGATCAACTTGGTGCTTTCAGTTTTGCCCGCTCCAGACTCTCCACTTTGAAAAAGAAACAGCATCAGCTGTTTTTTAGTGATCCAGCCTTTCAGAGTTCTCAAAAGGAGAAATCATCTGACCTGATGATGCAGCACTGGTTCCTCTGATGGCGTTTCATGTTGAAATAGCAGGATTCGGCAATGGCAAAGATGTGTGGAGGGAGTTCGCCGAGCTTTTTACCCCGGTACATTCTTACCTGGAGGACAGCATGACGAGCGCTTACATATGTGGCAGTAAAATTAAATTATCAATATGAGTACTCATGTATTGACAGCTCACCTTGTCATTTGAATATATGGGGAAAACCTGGTATGGGTTCACTGCCACCAAAACAGAGCCTGTGTAAGTCTGGGACATAGGTCAAATGGTTGTAAGTATGGCGGAAAAACATGCATTGCAATGTAGACCCAACATGTACTCACTTAATTTCAGATTAGGATATTATGAGATTTGCTTGAGATTTTAGACTACAATTCACTAGATTTCTTGTGTCGGTGAAGGGATTTTTTTTTCCCCCACCCACATCACAGAAAAAGTCAGTGAATAAAAGCATTGGTTGATGAGCAAAAAATGTTTTATGACAAATACATTTGAAACTACAAAAAAGATCAATGAGTTTGTTTCAAAAATATAGGAATGACTGGTGTGGGGCAGAAAACTCTTCACTGACATTTGGTTTAGGTTAGTTAAATTAATTAATTAATTTATTTATTTTTCAAAAAACATGTTATTGGTCAGTTCCCAAATATGCGTGTTCTTTATTTAAGTTACAAATTATTAACCAATTCAAAATTTGAAAATGACTTGCCCTCTTTCATGACACAGTTTTAATGGTTGAGCAAACTATTTGGAGTCTCCTGAAAATGAGTTGAGATACAAGGATTTTGCCCAGTGATGTTAACTAGATTCTTGGTGATCATTTGTAAACATAAAATCATACTTTCTTTTATTCTACTACTTTGAAGTATATGCCCAAAACTGACAATCTTATCGTGGAATTGAAGACAGAAGCCTACTTATTTTATTAGGTATTGTAAAGATAAGTGACTAAATGGACCTAATTAAATAAATGAAAAAAAAATGTCACCCCTATCATTGTTCTTGACTTATTTTGACATTTGCAGTTATCAATGTTGAATAAATTGTCGGACCTTTGTTCTAAGTTTGAAACGTTCAACTGCATTTGAACGCATTGCGTTAGCGGTTAGCGCTAACTCTGAAGACTGGTGCCGTGCCATACAATGAAAAAGTAATAGATAAGCGGGTTCTTAGCATCCTTAATCAGTAATTGAATATGATTTTTTTAATGATGTAAGTAGAGCTGTGATAAGAGACAATAAAAATGGAATCGTGAGGAGGAAAAAAGCTAGTAAGTGATGGCAACCGCCGCTGCGAAGGCCAGCTTTGAAATAAAAGTATACTTCAACCATTGCGTTATTTGGCATGTTTTATTAAGCTGCCCTTTGCAACATGATGTTGGCGAATGACGTGTTCATTTCTTTCAGCTCAAGCATAGTTCCGGGAAAGATCCGGAAGCTTGGCAGTACTCTTTTCTCAACTCTTTCAGTGCCATGGTTGAGAATTCTCATCTTTTGAATTAGTAATATAAGTAATAAATAAAACAATTCTGGTCAAACAAGTTTCTTTATGGAGGGTAGTTGACACCCTTGATTAGTATTTATCTATTATTAAGCCCAATGAGCATTGTATTGATTATTGTGACCACTGGATGACAGTGTTGCCGTACGTATTACACATACATGACATACTTGTAATTCTACGTAAGGAATGGAAATCAATGAGATCAATAGATGCCACCCATGTTATCATAGACATAGCATACAATATTCTGTCGGCCTCAAAAGCGTGAAAATGCTAAATATACCTTTTCCCATAATGCTTGGCACTGAAAGAGTTAAATTGCTTTACTGTATTAGCCGAGCAAAGCAATGCCTCTCTCTTTTTAGCTGTGTGCTTGTGGGAAATTTTGCCATGCTTGTTGCCAGCGGTTTTCTGCGTCATCAAAGCCATTTTTTAGGGGGGGAGTATTGTTTCGTTTTTCGGTCTTTCGGACGAAAAACGCAAATAACTTTTCGTGCCATTTCCGTTTGAAAATTTTCAGTGGCTGATAATTTGTTTTATCCCTAATTTATACACCAAAAGTAGTGGGAAATCCAAACAAGTCATCTAAAATTCTGATCAGAAGTATTACAGTATCACTCATACAACAAATTTTGCTTCATTCTCCAATTTGTGTTTCCCCAAGCAAACTTGTAAGTTAGCCTTTTTCAACTTACATAGATAATTCCTTGTTTGTGGCGAAGCAGCAGGTTTCGTAAGAGGCCAGCCTCTGTCATGTCACCCAGTTTGATCATGTCGTCCACCCCTTCCACTGATGTCGGGTGCATGATCTTTAGGGAGGCTTCCATCTCCGGGGACAGGTTGTGCTCCTTGCCAAAAGAAACAAAACACAATTCACAGTAGCAAAGCAATTTAAGTGTACTTTTGAATGGCAACCAAAAGTCACCAGAACTTTGAGTTGGCAGAGAACGGATCACCTTTCCCACATCGTCCACCAGTAAACGCTGACCACTTGGTGTTACTTTGACCTTAGCTCCGATTGGCACTGCTGTGTCTGAGTCTAACCAAACCCACTCCCCCTGAATGCAAGATTCATACGTCACATCAATTCGAGAATTTATTATTATTTTTTTACATTTCTAGGAATAAATGAGAATCAAACCACAACCGCTTATTCCAAGCTCACCTTTCTCAGCATCACCGATTCGCAATGTTCCTGGCATCAAAAGCAAATGACAAACATGAAATAATAAAATGAAGCCCAAAATTCACACTATAGTAAAGAATCAATGGCAGTTAAAATGATCAGCTGTTAAATTCCATTTGGTCTGCTCACACAATAAAGTAGAATTGACGCAACGGGGTACCTTTACTTCCTTGTATTTGTTTTCTTCATTAAATCTGTTATTTCAGCCTGCTGTAGAGTTCCTCTCCACGTTCTCACCGTCCCACTGTGAAGAGGGAGGAAACACTCGGCCAAATAAGATTTTATGGCACTTTGACTTTGTACTGACGGGCCCAGAGGGAAGCGGGGTAGAAGGTGGCTGCTTACGTTACAGAGGAGTTACCAGGTGTTTTATCATAAGGAGGTGGCTTACAAAAAAGTCCACAACCATTTGGTGTTCTAAATACAGTTACTTGGCTATTATCTACCGCATTACTATAACTGCACTAATGTCCTTCAAATAACTACACAATGATCTATTCAACTAAAACTTTGAAAACCACCAGAATCATCGCATGCAACTGTGTATGTAAATATATCTTATTTCAACAATTATGCGGCATTCTGTATTCAATGGATTCAAACGAAGTGTTGTAGTGAATTTATATGCAGACCTTGGACCCTGGCGTCATATGGGGTGTGCCTGTCAAGCATCTCAGATTGGCAAGGCAATAAAGATGTAAATAGGAGATAAAACTAATCAACGGAGAGGGAATCACTGCTCCCTTCTGGGAGATTCCATGTGGTGGTTCTAAGTGTGGTCACATCTGTTTGGTAACCACCAGAGATTGTATTTTATTTTGTTTTACTGTCCGTATTCAGGAGCCAGCCAGTTGAAAATACAGCACACTTCCCACCCTCAAGTACCTGTTGTATTGTCAATACAGTCAAAGCAAAGCCTGTTGTTGGGGCTTATTTTCTTAAGTGTAGATCACACAAATGTGATCATCACTACACAAAAATGTGCATTGATTGGTTGGTTGCTTGGTTGATTGAACTTATAATGAACACATTTCAAAATCTGAGATGAAAAGCACAAAAAAAATCAAATAAAAGAAATTGTCAGTATATATTGAGTTCAGTGAGATTTGCTGTATGCGTTCAAAAGGAAGTAGAAAGTAGTATAAAACATATCTAGTCCTACTTCTTGTATTCTATTTACTCAGATATTAATATATCGTTTCACATCACAAAGACAGAAGGAGTCATACTTATGAGATGTCAGCATTAATATACTGTAAACAAGGTCCTAATGTAATTCATATATAGTTGTATGTCTATATACTGTAAATATATATTCTTATACTTTATGTATATATGCATAGACACACAGATACATACACATATGACATACATACACACACATAGATACAGTATCTCTTGTTTTTCATGTGTAACAAATTTTTATACAAGTTTACTTTGTTTATACATGATCTTTTGTACTTTTCTAATACATTTTTAAAACATTTTAAACACAGCCATAGATATACATCTTTTTAGTTATATTTCATAGCTATTCCATGAATTGACACCTTTAACAGATACACACATTTGCTTATATATATATATATATATATATATATATATATATATATATATATATATATATATATATATATATATATATATATATATATATATATTTTATATTGAGTTCAAACAGCTCAATTAATGTACCAGGTATTCAATAACCAACTTTGTATCAACATCCAGAAGCTGTTCGAAATTAGAAAAGGGTGTTATGATTTAAGGTACCAGTGCCAGTGTACCAGTGCACCACTGCTTGTAGTGCGTAGGTGTGGTAATAACATGCCTTGTTGGATCATGATGACGTTGGATCCAAAGATTAGTTTTGCCCACTTACTAACAGAAGAATTTGTGATGTTTCTAAGGTGCATGTGATATCAAAATTTGACGCACTACATATAAATGCTTTTGCTTAACCCTTTCACTTCTGTTGGGACAATGCATCCCACAGCTTCTACAAAATTGTAGTGGGTATAGGAATGGTAGCAGTAACATGAAATGGCATCCCAGCGGTTTGTTACACACGTATCTACAGATTCTAGTGGCATTTAGCAACTTTTCAAGATACTAGTGCTGGGCTCACTGTCAACAAGCTAACTTGCATTGTACAATTTCTCGTGAATTAATGATCTAGTACTGCGTAAATATATTGATAAAGTGCTATATACGTGTGTTACTAAAGATTATTCTGATTACTATATGTATTGTAGGTGCTTGGTGATCATTTTCACTTCTTTGGCACGTTCTTTGCCCAAGTATTGTGGTTTATTGGATATATAATTCCAATTGTATTTTCATATATATTGATGATATGCTATTATAGAGCTAATCTATGGAAATGGGACTTATTTAAATAACTTTCCAAGTGTCCTAGACTTATAAACAAGTAATATATGCCATAGGTTTTCTTTTTTTCCCCAAAAAAAAATCCGTAGTGAAAGGGTTAAATCAAAACATAATTATGTGGAAAGAATACCTTCAAAATTCAGTTGGAAAAAAATTATGGGCAGGCAACAAAGTTAATTAAAATCGAAAATATTATGGTTGCATAAGTTTATACACACTTTAACCACTGTAATTCCATGTCAAATTGCCACACCCTTTGATTATAAGGCATTAAATATGGGTGTATGAGTATATCAGCATAAGGTGCTGTGTTATATTTGACACTTCCTCCTTCCAAAGTGTGAAACAATGCAGATTGTGAAAGCATCTCAGCTGTATTCATATATTCAGGGGAAAAATGTTCAACGTCTCAACTGCTTTCTCTACCTCTTTTATTGCTATTTTCTCATGACATATTTAACAATAAATTAAATATACACACATGTAAAGATGGCGGCTGTGAAAATAGCTGAGCACAGGGTTGAAAGGCAGAGGAACAAAACTGCACTTTGAATATTGTCAAAAACAAAGTTACACGTTATAGTGAACACTGCAAAACAAAGTACTTGTACTTTAAATTGCTTATGACACAAATCATAAAAATGAACAGAAACCAGTTATTTGTCAAGTACACACATTTTTTTTTTTTTTACTTTAAAGGTCCCATGGCACATTTTTAGAGCAGCTATTATGATTTTTTTCTTGTTGTACAGCCCAATCAAATCCTCAACGAAGCACTGTCTCTGTTGTGTGTTTGTTTGTTCTTTATCTGATTAAAACTTGGTCTGTAACTTCTCACGACATGCAACATTTAAAAGGAAGAAAATTACAGAATTTTTGACACACTAGATGATGGGAGCAGGGCATACATTTTGTATTTCATATTTTGCAAAATATTAGGAAATGCCTTAAGTCTCCCCTTCCTGCTTCAAGAAGTTGCAATCTGTTGTACTATAATATGAATCACTACTTGAGGGCATCTTTATGAAAATCTTTTGTTATACATATGCATAGTGCCACCTATTTGCGACAAGAAATGGTATTTATCACCTTTTAATGTTCTTCTCCCTAGTGAGATTATCTTCATAACATTTTTCTCCATATTCTATTCTTTTCATGTCATATTATATCCATTTGGTTACGTTCCTTCTAGTGTTGTAGTTTTAAGTTGGAGTTTTTAGCCAAATGAATTCAGATAACTTGTGTCGCCAGGCTATATGTAATCTGCCTGCTCCCGGAGACGCTAGGGTATTCGCGTCAACAGTTGCGGGCTTCTGCACAAGCACAGATGGATATGTGAGCGCCGTATAACTTAATAGACAGTTGTAATAGCCAATCGAGGCATAAGATCGCCA
Source organism: Hippichthys cyanospilos (assembly GCF_059441005.1). Taxonomy (NCBI): domain Eukaryota; kingdom Metazoa; phylum Chordata; class Actinopteri; order Syngnathiformes; family Syngnathidae; genus Hippichthys; species Hippichthys cyanospilos. The sequence continues at coordinate 13,223,166 of NC_142380.1, forward strand.
TCTAGAGGCCTCACGTTGAACGTGACGTGAGTGGATGCTCACTGCAGGAAGGCTGTGCAATGCTCAACAATCAATCTACACGGTGTTGGCTTTGGCTGATTGCTTTAGAGGCGTAGCGTAGCTATTAGCTAAAATGCCCAGACTTGGCCATATTTCTGACTGGGCTACCAGGGGCGTTCTAGTTCTAGTTCTGCTGGGAATGCTTTTTGTTTGCAAAGGTTCGATTTGGTGTTTGGAGCTACACTGTATTTGCAAACTTCAATTGTTTAACCAAGGCAGCAACGAGACACCAAAGCATGGCTGGACACACACACTACGGTGCTTTTAAAAACTCCTTGGGACACCCGAGTGGCTATACAGTATTGTACATCTCAGTTTGAAGGTAAAGAGAGCTCCTCAATGCGCTCTGGTGCTTTTAAAAGACTTTTGGGAACGCGAGTGGATAAACTGTACATCTCAGTGCCAAGACAAAGAGAGCATGAGGAGGTCAAGAAAAGTCAGGATATTGAAAAGATTGATCGATTGTGACTGCCGTTTGTTTTGGTGAGTGCAAACCTTTATTTATTGTTTGGTTTTTAATATGTTTGTTTTATTTTATTTTGCTCATATTTAAGTAATAGTGTTAGAATAATTATTGTTAGAATAGTTATAGATATAGTGATTATACATTTTCTACAAAATATTAATGCTCGCAATGAAGAAATGCTTTTATGCGTGAATGAATAAACACATACTGAATGATAATAATGAATGAATAAACTGCTGATGTACTGCTAGGTATGTTGATGGTACGCTGGGAGAATGAGTGCACTGTTTGTGGGAAAAGAACTGTCTCGTCATTGTTTTCTTTCAAGCAGAAGGAAGGCCGCTCAAGCCTGCCAGTCGGAGCGTTCCCACACCTGTGACTCTTATCGATGTTTTTGCTATGCATTATCAGAATGTTTCGCTACGTATTTTTTCATACATGCATTAGTTTCTCACCCACATGCTCACACATAGAAGGACAAGTACACAAGGTCCCGGCCATAGACTTGCGTTTTTTCCTGCCCCTTGAGGGCCGGGACCTTCATGTAGTTAGGGATCTCTGTAACAAATAAAAGTAAGGGGAGTCGGAGAGATTGGCAGAGCGCAGTAGAATTGTCCTTGGCCGGTTCCTCTTCGCTCCCCTCATGCATGAGTTGGGAAGATTGCCTTGTCTCCTTTTTTGTGTACAATTTCTTACAAATGTCTGACAAATGAACCTGACAAATAGTAAAAAATAAGATGATGTTTTTATTAAACTGGGATTTGTAACTTGGACTATTTTGGACTGGAAATTTCATGGAAATTTCGTGGATATTTAATGGAAATTATTATTGATTTTTTAAAGTTTTGATAGCATCACATATAATAAGTTTTAATGGCTGATGTGAGTTTATTGATGTTTAAAAGCTCCCGAAAAAAGCCTGTGTAGCCCAGTAATGTGTCAAAGCCACGGACCGCCACTGAGATGTATATAAAATACAGTGGCCAATGTTGATATTTGATGGCATGGGACCTTTTAAAGTACATTTATAACTCAGGACTGTAGCAAAATGAAAAACAATGCACATATCATATACCAAGGCAAACCAAATGAAATGGCACAGTTCAATTAAATTATGTACTATAATGAAGTACAGTACAAATAAAAAATAACTGAGTCTGAAATTTCTAAAACTCTCCACACAAAAAAAACATTAGTTAGCATAAAACAATAATCATTTTTAGCAGCAATTTATGTTCAAGTCCAAACCTTTAAAAAAGTAGTGAATAAATTATTCATCTCATGACGCCAACCCTGACAAACAGGCATTACAAGATCAAAGTTCCAGCCTTGTCGAACCCATTTCCAGGAAATGTACACCTGTCATATTCAAATGTGGTATCATGAATTGCCTATATGAAAATGAAAGGTATAATGTCAATGATATGTTGTAGCTACAAAAAATAATCCTAGTTATAGGATACCACTAGATGTGTGCAAATGTTAACTGCACTATAACTCAGTAAAGGTGTATGTAACAAAACAAAGCCATTAAAACATATGCTTTGCAAAGCAATTAGTGATAAATTCACCTAAAGAACTGTCTCTATCTTAAGATTCAGTACAATACACTGGACAAACTAAAATGATCTATTATTGGCCTACTTAATAAACTATACTGTACAAATCTCTAAATACACTGACACACAATGATAATTAGCATGTTCACACGGCGTTAGCAGTTTTTCTTTTTTCAAGTCACAGTCAGACTGCATGAAAATGGTAATGTCCATGTGTAAAACAATAACACCGCTTACATGATGTGCCAAGTACTTATGGTGCAGTCTCAATGGGCCTCTTGAGTAACGCACTGTATTTCATGGGCATGCCGTCTGATGTGAGCTGCACCTCCACAAGTGTAAAGATGGAAATGACCTGTGAAATCAACAATGCATGAGCCTAAAGACACACCTTTGAAAACTGCAACCAAATCTTACCACCCTGACCGCAATGTGAGCACCTGTTTTTGGCTTCATACAATTCAGCACTAATTATGGTCTAGACAGAGCACGTTATAGAATTCTTAAAAACAAAAAAAGACACTGTTTTGTCTTTTATTTTGTCCAAATACTGTACTTGGCGTCATGTGCGCGAGGCTAGTTGGTAGGGATTTGCTAATGCTCTAAATAAAGCAAAGAAAAAAAAAGTTTAAAAGAACACCCAGAAAATTCACAAAGACTACGCGAAGATATAAACAGAAGAGTCTCACCTGTTCCAATACGGACTCCTGTGGGTCCTGTGGTGTCCACAGGAGAATCAGCTCAGATTTCTTGCCCACCTTACGATGGTGGAATGAGGCCAGGCCAGTGATAGACTGATGGTCACATGGAAAAAAAAAAAGCTTGGTTGAAATAAATCAAACTCCAAACCGCTGCTCAAATGTCCTGCGTCTCTGGTGGCAAATTTTCTGCTTAGATGTGATCATGGCGTTGCTTTCAAAAAGTGTGGCCTCCAGGTGGACAAATATCAGTGAATCTGCCTCATTTATCAACAGTTATGAGGTCACAGATGATTCAGCACTTCGGTTTCAAACAATTAGCCAGTGGAGTGGCTCGGAGCAGCTGGCAATCAACTGACTGACAATGCTTGTCCTCAATGATGATTAAATGGGATGAAAGCAAATCATGAACGTTCTGAAACATCTGTGAATAAATTACATTATGGACAACCTTGCAGTAGATGCGTTTCTGTACTCCATAGCGCAGAACCAGCACATCGAAGGACTGATCCAACACGGCCATCACCATGGCCTCTGAGTCCAGGGGGCCGCAGTCCTGTTGAACAAAGCCTTAAAATGACAAGGATACTTGCATGCAATCGTGGAAAAAGTTCTACCTCTCATGTATGGCTTACAAAGACAGAACATGGGTCAATTGTTTCCAAAATACAGGCTTAACATTAGATACCAGGGATGGAACCAGAGCTCGTATGACAAGCTCTCATGAGATTAGAAGGCCACGAGATTTCTCGCATTTGCACAGCATGACATTTATTTTCTTTTGGCTGTTGAATGTGCAATGTTCACGTGAGATTGTGAATTTTCTTAAAATCTACTCATTAAAAAGAAAACATTCTGAAAACATGTGTATTAGAAATGATTTTATATTACACATTTCATCTCTTGAGACATCTGGTGTGGTGGAGTTTGTGTCTTGTCCCATCCTTATTGGATACAATAGGATAATCATTTTTTGCTTCTTAATTCTGTTTCTAATTATCGGTCTTCCTTTTCCTCATTCAGCCAAATAAGATCACCAAAATACTGAACCAAATACACACAACTGCAATAATGAATATAGTGCTAACTAACACCCAAAGAACAAAGCCTGGTTATTCTTGTAAGGAACCAAAACTAGAGGTTATTAGATTCTAAAAAGACCTAAAAATGTATTTGCGTTAACAATGAAAGACTTTTGACAAACCTTTACAAAAACTCCAAAGAAGAGCTCAGAGCTCAGCTCTTGTGCTCTTTTGGATGTAGTCTTCTTCTCATTGCAGTGTGATGTCCGTTTTTGGACTTCTTCTGTTGACAGTTCTAACTTGGGACCACAGTCTGAAAAAAAAAAAAAAAATACACAAGGCAGAAAATGTCCCGTAAATGAGGGCAAATATACATAGGTGGCTGCTTTCATAAAATTTACAAATAATAGTGTTAAGCACATACTCAATGAAGATGCCAGTAGTCTGTGCACAATGATGTCAGCGTAGCGTCTGATAGGTGATGTGAAGTGAGTGTAAAGAGGAACATTCAAAGCGTAATGCTTAAAATGCTTTTCCTCTTTGAGTACACCAGAGCAGAAATATAACGCCATCTAGAAAACACAAAAGCCCGGAGGAAAAAAACAAAAATAGGAATATTGTTATTTATCCATAAATGCAGTACACATTGGGCTGGTATACAACAACAAGCAACATGTTTTTGTTACATGAGTAGTGTATATGTGTTTTCTAATTGCACTTTGACAAGTCATAAGAATAGAATGAAACAATCAAGCAAACCTGCATAGGTCTGGAGCACATGTGGGTGAGAACCTCTTTCCGGGCAACGGAATATTTATCATCGCCAAGGATGGAGAGTAGACTTTTCTACATGTTTGGAAAAACACAGAAGTGAAAAGATGACAATTACATCAGCCGACTTTCAACAATTAGTGTTCAAACTGTAAGCATGAAATGGGTTCATCTGTGTTGTTTGTAGGAATATACAAACATTCAATGCGCCAGAAGAAGAAAAGTCAATGTCAACGCCCAGCTGTTCACACAGCTCTTGCAGCTCATCCACCATCTTAGCCTTGGGTGGGGGGTGGCGTCTGAGCAGTGCTAGATCAGGGAAGCATTTGTAAATATGATGGGCTGTAGCAATGTTAGCTAGCAACATGAACTCTTCAACCAACCTAGAAAACAGGGGAAAAAGGCAGTTGAAATCTAGGTCATTTCATAAAATATCAACTCTCTTAACATACTTAATATAAAAGTGACTAAATTATCAATATAAAAATGGCTTTTAAAGATTCGGACATACAATATAGAAGCACAAATACTAACTTGTTACTATCTCTGTATTGGTAAATGTAGCAGCCTTGGGGCATCATTGTCTCCTTGTCCAACATGAAGGAGAGTTTTAGCTAAAACAAGAAAAAAAAAAAAAAAGAATACACTTGGTTAACCATTTTTGCCTGTTGAAAGTTAACATTTTGTCTTTCATTTCGATAACTACATGACATCACATTATCAGTCCTGTCGACGAAAATAAGGCTTTACTGCTGATGTTGGCAATATACGTAGTTTAGTACCAGTGTAAGTTCATAGCTCTTAATTTTTAAGAAACATCAAATTTCACACTAAAAAGAACAACATTCCACAGACTGTACAGCAGAACTAACTTGATCCAGTCGGAGCGCCCCTCCAGAAAAACGCTGAGCTCTGAGTTTCTTTGCAAGGGAATGCAGGTTCAGCACAGCTCGGTGGATCACGTCAATGCGGTGCTCTGGATCCACAGGAGGTAGCTCTTCAGCAGTAAACATCTTCTCAGGGGCCTCGATCATACTCTGAGCATGATCGTAACTCAACTTCACACAGGAGCGGATCACAGAGCGGCCAAACCACTCACTCAGAATCTGTTCGCAGAAAGAATAATGAGAAATACAGTATCGATTTTACGAAGCGGGCAACTGAATATTGTTTCAAATTTCATTTGAATTAATGACCACACCTTTCACTGTAACTAATCACTACTTAAAGATTCTCCTATGAATGTACCTTTCCTTCAGGTGTAATTTTCCAAATGACAGAGAAAGTGAGCCTGTCAGCGAGAGGGTTCAAACTACATAGCTCTTCGCAAAGCAGCCTTGGCAACATTGGGATGACCTGAATAATAGCAAAGAACAAGATCATGTTGAAAAGCAACAGTGGGAATTATTCAGACCATTTAAGTGACTAATCATTTAGGTTACTCACTTTTTGTACAAGATAAACACTAGTGGCCCGTCGGCTGGCAATCTTATCCAAAGCATTGCCTTGCTCCACAAAATAGCTGACGTCAGCAATGTGGACCCCCACCTCATAGTTGCCTGTATAAATACAAATATACTTTGAGAGCAAGTCGACCGTGAAAGACTTCCATACAACCAATTATAGGAAGCCAACAGTTTCCAAGTTTTAAAGTGCAAATTACCATCTGGAAGCTGTTTACAGGACAAGGCATCATCCAGATCTCTGGCTGTCGCTGGGTCAATTGTGAAGATGCACTCCTTCCTAAAAATACATATACAAATATTCTTAGTGAAGTAAATAAATGAAGCAACTAAATACACCCTTGCAGTAATTGGGACTGTAACAAGTAGCAACAAGTATACAACAGTAAATGACGAGGGGTGCGGATAACCCGGGGCGAAAATAATTAGTTTTTGCTATGTGAAGTATAATTGTGATAAAATAAGGAGTGGCATCTTTTTTTTCAGACACTTTGATGCACTTGGGTGTTTTTCTGATTAGACAAACCTTGAACCTGCATAACTGCTGTAAAACAAGGGTGTCAAACACATTTTTATCGGGGGCCAAACTGTACTCCTCATTTGTGTCGGAGGACCGTTATGACTGTGAAGTCAAATCAATTCTAAGTGTGATCGTCACACATTTACCTCGTTTAAATCAGAGACCAGCAAAAACTGTTAAAAAGGGTGATTGCGAACACAAAATGCTTGTTCCTTTCTAAAAAAAAAATAAATAAATTCAAGTTGACAACAACTTGCAAATTTGGTGTTGTAGTCAGGATCTTAAAAGTCATAATTAGCATTTATCAGGCCACATAAAAGTATGTGGCGGGACGATTTTGGCCCCAGGGCCTTGAGTTTGATACCTGTGCTATCAAAAACATTGGTTAACAGTTGTTGAAAGTTTTTTTTATATTGCTTTTTCCTTGTGTCAATGTTAAAAAGGATACCGTTTTGGGTATCCTAATACAATTTTTATAGATAATAATCTTACTTATGGTGGTAAGTGGTGGGGGCATGAAATGTTTTCTCTTTCCTAGGGGAGGCTAGGAAAAATAAAATATTACGTGCACACAAATTCAGGTTTCTGTTGAGAAGCAAACCTTGATAAGCATAGGTCTACTATACAGGTAATTCCCACCTTAGGTCTTTTCTTTTGGCCATCTCTTCAGGTGGGATGATCCAAGGCGCATTCTTGGGCAAGCAATCTATCACTTCATCTGAGAACTCTGAAAAATCGACATCGTACTCTATAAGAATGCCCTCGGTTTCCGGCTCGATTTCCCCAGCTTGGCCCAAAGTCTTCGCCAGTCGACTGATGGAACACAAAGCAGGAGACGAAAATTAACATGGGAATCAATGTGCGGTAAAGACACTGGCTTAGTCACCCTTCTGCAAAGCTGCTGTCAGCCGGACAGTTGGTGATGCGGCAGATGAAAAGTGTGTTGGCGTAATCGTCAGGTCGATAACCAAAATCTTCAGGACAATCAGATAGGGGAACATTAATCCTTGGCACACGGTGGTCCACAGGGGAGAACATGGCAAAAGGCTTGTCAGGTAGAAATTTTAGTGAGCCTGTCACAGCTCTTGAGTGCTTCTTTTCAACAATGTACACCACCTGGTAAATTGATAATGAGAAAGGTGTCATAAGGGATTGAGAAGAATTATGGCCAGAGTTGATATCTATTTCAAAATAAATTATAGTGAAATAATTAAGTAGAAAGCTCACTTTAGCGGTCATTTGAAGTACTTCACCATTGGACTGTGATGTAAAGGTGTTGTCCAGATCGTCTGCAAACGTAAAAAAAAAAAAAACAGCTGATTTAGTTCATTCAAGAGTTTGGATTCACACCAAAACTTGCCTGCATATTCCTGGTTCGTCAAGGTCCTTTTTTTTTTTTTTAACTTTTTTTTGCAATTTCTGAAATGCCATAAAAGATTATGCCAAAGCTATGTGTAAATCAGAAAGCACTACTGTCATTAGTGTTATACGCTCATGTTGAAGTGATACAACCCAACTGAGAAACAGCTTTGTATGTTGGGGTGAGTCAAGTTGAACCTGGTTTGTCCATACGATTTAGTCTTTGCCAAGAGTGCTTGTACATGCACACTTTTATTTCATTATTTTCGAGATCAAAACATATTAATAAAGATGTTTATTTTTAAGAGTTGTTTTGTAATAGGACTTAGAAAGGTGATTTTAAAATAAGACATGTGCCTCTTTTGCGAGCATGGGTTGTGGTATATATGAAGTTTGAAATGTGTCCTCATCCAAGATTATAACTACTTATATTAACGTTTTTTCCTAGTTTGTGGCAGGCCTCAGTCCTTTCTGTATGTACGTGCATAAAATCCCAATGGGTACATCTGCAAAAAGTAATCATATCCAGAATGAGTGCAGGAGCAACAATTCTGTCTCTACAAAGATGTTATGGACAGTTTTGATGCCATTATATGTATTAAGTTAGGAGGCAAAATAAAGCAGCCAAATTATTTGAGCAGATTACTCACATTTTACATACTACAATACAGAGATTGTCCACAAGTTCATAAATACACGTGTTATCCAACCGGAGCAATACTATTAATGTATATTTTTGACTTTTTCACTTCATTATAATGCGCTAGTGTATCTAATCATGTGCAGTGTGTATGCATAGAGTATGTATAAATGGAAGGGCCGTACTGACCTTTGCTTTTGAGCTGACCATGTTGATCTTGCACAGAAAGATGTGGTGCTTGCACCTTCTTTTGGTCGGTTTGCTGCAGGTTTCCCTTTTGGTTTTCTGACTTGCTGACTCCTTCACAATCAGTGTCAGACCTCACAACCTTAATGGGAAAAAGTTTAATCAGGTGACTCAACTCTAACATAACTTAAGTTAGCTTTGAGAATTACACTTATGTCGTCAGGTGCCGATTGACACCATACCATTGGATGCATCAATAGGTAAGTGAAACATACCTTCCATTGTTCCCGTGGTAAGATCTGCACCACGACTATGTCTCCATTTAATGCCCTGTTACGAGCAATTATACCGTCCAAAAATATATCTCGGATGTCATCCTGTAACCCAAAAAAATGTTTTATTACATTAGAAGCAGGCAGAAAAAAAAGAAAATCATCAAAATATTATTAAGATGGCCTTATCATAGCAAATACAGCCAAGATTCACTTACAGGAGATGGGATGAAAGCATCTTGGTACTTCTTGGGGTTTATTCGCAATTGTCCCTGAGAAAAGAACAATTTGGAAAATATAATAATCTTGCATTGGAGGCTACATTGCTCACACGATAATTCCTTTTGTGGTCCCAGTATAATAAGAAAGCAAAGTTCAGTATACAGGGTCAAATGAATAACTCAAAAGATAGTTTTCAGTAAATAGCGTTTTTTTTCCCAGTAACTCACACATTTATGTACATTATACTTTTAGTTAAATGCAAACTCACAAATTTTGTCACAATCTGAGACCTCAGATAGTACCTCTAAACAACAACTGTACCTGAATAAGTTCTCCTCGTTTTAGGCCATGAGAAACTTCTTCAGAGTTCATATAAGGTTCAAACACTTGTTTCCTTGGCCCTCTGTTTCCTTTGCTCTTATTCTTGTCCGCGGGTGAGTTCGTACTGGAAGCTGAAATAAATTGAAATGACATTTATGGGTAGAACCTCACATATACATTAATGAACATAGTCAGAATTTACTTCTAGTCTACCTGTGAGTTTTTGTAGATTGCTTAAATCATGTGGGGACTTTGAATTGTTATTGTCACCTGAACATTTGGATATTAAATCTTTTGTCTTCCCCTCCTCCTGCTGCTTGGGTAGATTATTTTTCTTTGTCCTTTTCATGTCCTCTTGATCGAGATAACTAGCTTTACTTGGAGCATTCTCAACAAACTGGCTGCCATCCCTAGAGGAGTTTTCCTTGCTGGTGTCTTTATTTTTCTTCCGCTGGCGCTGGTGCTTCTTGAAGTCATTTGGACCTAAAGAACTTAGCTCCTCTCCTGACTCAATATCTCCATCTTGGCTAGTGGCAGTATCCCTTCTCTGTGCCTTCCTGTGCTTTTCAGATACACCTGGCTTCCTCTCGCTGTCATATTGTGCATTTTGAACGCTCAGTTTAACCTTATACAATGACAAGGAGCTCTCGTCTCCTTTGTCTTTTAAGGAAGAAGGGGAGAAGTCACTAGAATCAGACAGATGATTTTGTATTAGATCCCTTTTACGTTGGGGTATGCTCATCTTTTCACTCTGAGCTTGAAGCAGTGTGTTTGGTCCGTTATGTTCCCAATGGAGAGACGACTCCTTGGCATACTGCTCCAAAAACTTCGTGAAGGTACTGCTGCGGTGCTGGCTCAGAAGTCTGGCATAGGCATCTTTGCGACAGGGAGCTTTATGCTCACTTTGACTGCTTTTCGCCTCTCGTTTGGGGTTTGCCCTCTTCGGTTGCCGAGAAGAATCCATGTGCAGTATAAAACACTCTGAGGATACAAACAATGAGACAAATAAACGATGAGTCACCACAGTGCTCTTCCCTGATCGTGTTTGTAAAGTAAAAGTTTGGTAGGGGCTGCATTAAACCCAGATTACAATAAGAGAAACCAACAGGAATTATTTTGTTTAACTCAAGATTCCGATTTGAGAAGTCCGTAAACTAAACTTGACAATTATAGAAAGTAAACATTCCCAGCTAACTTTAGCAACTAGTATTGCTAGCGTTGTTTGGAGACGTCAAGTACTGTTTCTGTCGCACATTAAGATTCATCCAGGAAATGCGCAGCACCAAGTCAACCGTGGACTTCATACAAATTCACAAAAATACGTTTTCAAGCTCTTAATGGCGATTTCAGATAGATTACATACCAAGCTTGGACACAAACTCACGCTAGTCAACCACTTCCGGTGTCGTCAAAAATGATTGCGTTCACAGTACCAGCCACCTGTCGGAAATACTGGATCAATTTCATGAATCCACATAGAATCCCAGTGTAAAAAAGTGCATTATTCACACGGTTTGGGATTTTTTTTTTAATAACACCTATTCATAATTTAATTTGAAAATGTTAAAGATCCGTTGAATTAATGCAAATGAACAATCTTGGATTTTTTTTAAAACAGTAAAATACCTCTAGAGGGCAGCAAAGGTTGTATTACGTATACTGTATGTAACCGGTGTGTGATGCTGGTGATGGAAAACAAAAATACGTACTTCTGTACAAATGTTTGGGCTTGCCTCGCTTGAATTGAAACACCATCACCAACTGCAAATGCGTATAATGTCTGTGATTAATTCTAATGAAAGCAATGGAGATTAACATTCTACCGGACTTCATCGTTACTGCTGGAGAAACAGTATATGCCCACATACTTCTCTGAAAAATATGGCTGATCCAGAAAAATACATTTCATGCTTTTGACTGAACCATGTCTGTGACTTTTACACAGACAAACAAAATGCCCACAAAGCACAAAAAGAAACCTGTAACTGTTTCTTGAATACACATGCCCTACAACTACTTCTCATTATATAAGTGTATTTAAACGCAGCTTGCTTGTTAAAGCATTTTGCTGGCCAAACAATTTTTTACCCTCCATCAAACCCCAAGAAAACTCTGAGTAAGCAGAGTATGTGTAGAAAAGATGGCTGGTGCAGTCTCTATCGTGGTTGTGGCTGCACAAACCCAAGTTGTAAAGCATGCAGATGAAGAAGCAAATGACTATGAAATATTCATTGGGTTAGGCGAAGCAGTACAGCTTGTAAAAGAGGATGAAAAAGATGGGTCAGGAGCACTCATCGCACGCAGTGTCATCTTTCTCCTTTTTATATATCATCTTAATACACATGTACTCACAATATTTACCTTGGTCTTATGTCGTCACAAAGTGAGACCTAGTGTAATTTCCATTGCTCTTGGGCCAATCCGGTTTCCATCTTCATTCCTGGTTGTGTTGGGCATCATATGAGGGCTCTGCAATATGCACTTTCTACTGCCATGACAACGGCCTCTGAGTCACCTCAGCCATCTTCAGTCGTGATCATTCCTGCAAAGTGTCAGAGAAAACCAGACATGTTTTCACAACGTTGCTAGCAATGCTCCAATTGGTGTTCTTGTCTACAGATGACAGAATTCAGCTAGGAATAAAGAGTGACACATGTACTTGGCAGGAATTCAACGAGACAATTTTTGATGCTGGCCATCTAAGAGTGAGAGGCATGTTCAATGCACTGCTGGCAGCAGTAATCATTAATGGTTGAATGTTTGAGCTCAGTTTCAATAAGGTAAAGCCATGCATTTTCTAATATCGTCTGTGAGATAGCTAGGTTGGCTATAGTAGTTAGCAGCCCAATTATTCATGCATCCTTTGCCAGTGACAGGAGAAAAGTCCAGGCTGTTCTCACCTCCACCACCCTGAAATGCTTCCAAAAATGATTTCATAATTATTATAAAAGGTACAATAATTACTTTTGTGTGTTTTAGACTACCATGTGAGGACCTGTTTTAACTTCATTATGCTGAAGGTGAACATCTAATTGTTGCTTCTATTGTATTTGGTCACAACATCAGGGGTTACGATGTCACTTTGCACAATGCAATCGCATTATATATTGCACCCTCACTGTTACTTCCCACGGGCGCTACTTTCGGAACCGGACAGCTCCAGTCCGTTCCCACGCCCCGCCCACCTCAGGCAAACTGGCGCTGAGCAAAGACCACACACAGTCGTGGGTTTGGGCGACACCTCAGGTGGTCTATTGAGATTTTTTTTCTCGTAAGGGGGGAAGTTCACGAACGATTCGCTCTTTCCCTTTCATCCACCTATCACATGGAGTGGCTTTCAGTTTGAGACGGAAACGCGTTGATTGTCATTGTTGCGCAGCTTGAGGTAATTTGAGGGCAATTTCTGTCGGCTGTATCTTCATTGAGCAGGACACATCCTCTTGCCACTGCTTCTCAAATCTGCGAGGCTGTTGGTTATGCTTGCAACACTTTTCCAAGCTCTTATTCCTCGGTGTCCCTGAAGAAGAAGAAAACGAAAGAGGATGGCTCTCTTGGTCGTGCTTCTACAAACGGGGCTTGTTTTGGGCTCGAACTACGGCTATGTGGAATGGTCGGAAAACGACCGAGACGAGAACCCTTCAGTGTTCAGCACCCAAGGCATCAACAGGGAGCCGCCCCACCACCAGCCGACCTATTATCACTCGCCGCCGGCTACCGAGCGCGCGGTCGTGGCGCACAAAATCGAGGAGGACCTGCCGAGGGTGGTGACCGCTTTCCTCCACAGCGGTGACTCCTCGGCGCTGAGGCAGGTCAACTGCTCGCGGAGATACGAGCTGAGCAGCCTGCGAGGTGGCCTGCACGTCGCATCCCACTACTCGCTGCACGGCATCCTGGATACCATGACGCACGCCACCAACTTTTTGAACATGATACTGCAGGCCAACAGGTCCCGAGAGGACACCTTGCAGCGAGACCTTCACTGGTATCACGCGCTAGTTCGGAGCATGCTAGAGGGGGACCCCAAAATCCACAGAGCCGTGGTAAGCTTCCACAAGGACGCACCGGCGCCGAGCCCACACGTTTTTCTGCAGGCGACCAGGAGCCAAAAAGAGGTGGTGCTGCAGGAGCGGCTCTTAAGGAGCAGGAGCCCCGAGTCCGAGTGGTTGAACGAGTTTCGGGAAAGAAGGCTAGCACATACGCATAGAAGGGGGTCGGACCCCAAAAGCGGGGCTTATCTTTTGGACAAGAATCAGATCAAGTGGTCTGCACCTTACCTGGAGTGCGAACATGGGGCTTTCGTCCCCTATTGGCTTCTCACATTGTCAGCCGGCTTCTATGGGCTCAAGAAAGACTCCGCCCTAGAGTTCAGGTGAGAGACATTGTTGTGGATCGGGAAACACGTAGCTAATTAAAGCTAACCAAACACTGAAATGTCACAGAGAACATGGTATTTAACACACGAGAAGTATAAGTTTGTTTCTCCCCTTTTTGTGGACACTTCATAGAGATGAGAGCACGGGTTGCCCAAAATCACTAGTGAAAAAAATCGATCACTTTTAATTTAAACTAACAAACAAACAAAAAACCCACACATACCCACTTTTACAAATATAAAGAAAAAAACAACACTAGATCATTTTTACTTGATTAACTTTCCCAGAAAGTGTTTCATCATTATGATGAATGCAGATACCAGTTACACAGTATTTCAAATAAATTTAATTCATTATTCAACAATCATGATGTACAGCAAATGTGGGTGATACTAAGATCAGAGGGTTTGGAGTGCTGACTTTTCGGTCTGACATCATGATTTTCACTGCTTTGTAGATTTCACCGTAAGAAACAAGCATCAACAATTTTAGGGAATGTCTGTGTACAATGTGATCATGGTTATTCAATTGTTGAGAGGAACTGGATTTGATATTCTATAAAACGGATTTATCGCCACCCAGTTTCTAAGGAAAAACAATTTATTTTGAGTCATCAGGACATTTGCATACATGCAGTAAGCATTTATTTCCGAAGAATACCAACCCCCAATAGTGAGTATTACAAATACCCAAAATGGACTTTGCACTTACACTTGATTGCCAAAAGTATTCACTCACCCTTGTTGACTCAAATATGAATTTAAAGTGTACCTGCAGTGCTCAGAAGGAAAATGTACTGTCTTTCTTTTTTCATTAGTTGTTTTAAAACAAGCTTCGTTTATTGTTTAAGCTTAAACAAGCTTAAGCACATAAAGGAAATTATTTGAGGAGACACCATGCACACAGGCATGCTTGCAAAGAGAGGATAGAGATGTGACATGGAATTGTTGACAGCCATCTTTCTTTTCGTTCATCTCCTATTCAATCTGCGTTATTTTCTTGGTGACGTTGTCAGCAATCAGTAAGCCTGTGAGGCTTACTGACAAAAGGTCCATCAATATTGACTGGAAAATTGTGAGTATTATGTTGATTTGTCAAAATCTCACCAAGGAAATGACGTGCATTGAAGGGGAGATGAATGGAGGGAAAATGGCTGTCATTGAGGCCATGTCTTTGTCTCTGATTGCGAAATTAATGATAATGCGCACCCGTTCGTATAAAACTTAACAAAATTAATGCATTAATGATTGCATTTTCCAAAGAAGTTGCTATAACACAATTTAGAAACGTGATACTTCATGTTCCAATCACAATGCTATAATCTGAAAAGAAAATGTTAATATTTCTGTAAATATTTTTTTCAAAGAAGTAGCAACTATATTATATTGTTATTGATATTTCCAGCATTAATTGTAACTTGTGGTTAAAGCCGTCATAGTTCTTAAGATGACAATACATGTGAGGGGTTAAAATGTGTGCCTGAAAAATTAAGATTCAATTATCTCATACTATTTTGTACAATACATGAACATTATTTCATGAACTGAGAGCAGAGTCTCATTGATGTAAAGGTATAGGTTTTTTTAATTAAAATGTTTTCTTGTCAAAACAGCTGGGCAGGTCATCTTCATGCATATACTTTCTGAGGATCACTGCAGGCTTTACGCAGCCCTCCAGAGTGTCATTAGTGTGAATACGTTGCAATTATGCATGTTTAAACAACCAGGCTTCTCATACGGCAGAGAGAGGTGCCGCAATCAATAATACTTTGCGTAAACAATAATGGACGTATAAAGAGTGGGATTTTGACAGTGACACCAGGATGAGCTGAAGTGCACACAGCATGAGGTCCATCCATCAATCCATCCATCCATTATCTGTAGCCGCTTATCCTCATTAGGGTCGCAGGCCTGCTGGTGCCTATCCCAGCTGTCTATGGGTAGTAGGTGGGGGACAACACCCTGAACTGGTTGCCAGCCAACTGCAGGGCACACAGAGACAAACAACCATTCACACACCCAATCACACATAAGGACAATTTGGAGTTTCCAATCCACGTGCCATGCACGTTTTTAGAATGTGGGAGGACGCCGGAAAATTATATTATTAATTATATCGAAATATATTTATTATAAGCTAAAATAAAACCATGATGAAATTAAATACTCATGATTTATTTTTTAAAGTTGTAGAGCCACAGCTGAGGGATCAAAAATATTTATGCGGCTCTGGATTTAGGTGTTGCAGAAACTCTGTGGTAGACATTAAAATGGTCTTTTAATACAGACATCAAACCAACAAACTTGTGAAAAAAAATTTACCCACGTGTTAATTAAATTCAAAATGCATGCTTAATTCCTCCTCTTGTTCATGTGAGCTCCAAATGTTTAGCTACTTCCCCCTGC
The DNA here is from genome assembly GCF_059441005.1 of Hippichthys cyanospilos. Lineage (NCBI taxonomy): Eukaryota > Metazoa > Chordata > Actinopteri > Syngnathiformes > Syngnathidae > Hippichthys > Hippichthys cyanospilos. The sequence goes on from NC_142380.1 coordinate 13,239,503, forward strand.
CATCTCAGTGCTGTGATGCCAGTACTAAAAATAGAATGTCTGGTCAGAAAAACTGAAGCATCCCTCCATATTCTTGTGATAGTTCCCTATTTTTTGAATAGGCCATTTTGAATGTGAAAATTCACAATACAGAAAGACCTTCTGAGAGTGAGAGATGTCGAAGTTGCTGTCACATCTTTTCTCTCTTTGACTGTCGTCGCACACACACTGACTAGTTTTCTTTCTTATTCGGTCTGCTTGTGTACTACGGAGAAGAGGTGCTGGTGAAATCCTCTCTCCATGGTTGTTTGTTCCACTTCCCTTCAGGCAGATGGAGGCAGCGGGTGTCAGGCTCATCTGCAAAAAACACAAAAGAGAAAAGGAGAGAGGGACATTTCAAACTGTGACTCCTGGGAGTTATTTTGAACACAATGACACATTAGCGTTGGGGAGCAACGGTTAAGATTTGGGTTTCAGAGTTTGGGTTAAGGCATATTTTTTAATTTGGTTCGTTATAAACAGAATTGTGTTGTGACGAATAGATAAAGGTTTTAGATTCGCTATTTTTATATATATATATATATATATATATATATATATATATATATATATGTGTATATATATACAGTGGGCCCCCGGGTTACGAACTTAATCCGTTCAGCGGCTACGCTCGTGTCTCGAATTGCTCGTATAGCGGGCAATCCAAACCCATGTTAATTCGTGAATGCGTGCACCGCGCGCAGAAGTCTTAGGTAAAAACGACACACTGTATACATATATTAAAATTGAGTGACATAATCTACTGCACACTTGCATTTTATAATAAAGACATTGGATAAATTGCTTTTACCTTTGAAACGACGAGACTTGAGCTGGGTGTAAGCATAGGGGACAGAGTCCAACGCTCAAGGTTAACACGGCGATAAATATGCTATTGGTCTTACAGTGTTACAGTAACTCAGTCAGGGTGCAAATCACGCAGATACTAAAACATCATCCTCTTATTTCTTTCTTTACCGTTGCTAGTAATTTTAGAAGCTATGTCTAACAGATAAAGTTTGCAAAGTCTTCACAACATTCCGTTTTTCACTAATTTTCTCTGCTTCCTCCCATCCTGTCCCTTCAAGCTAGATAAAGGCGTTCGGCCAATAGCATATCGGCATTTCTGTGATTGACGTGTGACGCCGGCCAATAGCATCTCCGTGAGTGAGACCGGGTGACCTTAATCGACCAATAGCATATTCGCATCTCCGTGACTGACTGATAATTATTCGCACTTTTTTTTTTTAAACGGTTGGAATGTATTGACAATTAATTTAAAAAAAACACACATTTAAACCAATGACAATTCTTTGTCCTGCAATCGGCACATTTAATTTCATGTCAGCTGTTTTTCCCTTTAGCTGTACAAACACTACACTTAAATGGTAATATATTTAGACACCGTGAGTGAGACAGTCAGTGTGACGTTGTAAGACCAATAGCGTTCACGTAACTGCCACAAGTATCTACTGATGATTAATGATGTCGCTACTGTTGATTTTATTGACGCAATTATACGAGAACAGTTCTACATACTCAATGGCCGGCATGTCGAATTGCTCGTAAGGCGAGAGGTTTGTTCGTAAGCGGAGGACAAAAATCTCCCTGATCCACGCTCGTAAGGCGAATTGTTCGTAAATCAGGGTGCTCGTAAGCCGGGGGCCGACTGTATATATAAATGCTCTTTTAAATTCCTATTCACTCCAAGATTATGTCAATTTTTTCTAGACAACTACGGTCACCTCTCACTCATTGTTTATTAGCAAAATCATTGAAGGCCCTTTTTAAGTTTTTATATAATAATAGCAATGATTTATTCATCATGACGCCAAGAGAAAACAATTTCATGAAGCTTGCTAACATTTTAGGAGGGGGTGGAGTAGATTCGGCTGCACATATTCCATCTACCAGAAAGTACTGCAGGGTTAATTATTTTACACTTTGTTTGAGTAACATCCTTGTGGATTAGTTATTAAAGGGATAGAGTGTAAGATTTAGACCATTTTCGTTATGGCCAGCAGGAGGTTCTGCAGGTGCTCTGTTTACCATTTTCCATAGCTATAATAAACATGGTCACCCCCGGAGTGCCACCCTCCATGTAATATAATTTAACGACAACTACACCTATGATTATATTTAAAACATATCGTTGGTCATTAAGAATACATCCATTTGCAAGTTTTTGAAATTTACAATTATTTAGTTTATTCCTTTTGAATGAAAAAACGGTTTAATTCTTACACACGGTCCCTTCAAATAAAATGTGTTTATATTACTTTAGTGCTTTACTAACAAGAAAGGTTATTCCCATGTGTAGAAAGATGTGTTTTATTTCCAAAAAAAGATTTCAGCCTGCACAAGTGTTCCCTTTGTTGCCTTCCTCACTCTTAATCTTTGCTCCCTTCTTACACTCTTGACCTTAAATCTTTATTCCAACTACAATTGTTAGTCTCTTCCTTGAGTCATCTCCACAGCTTTGGTCCCACCAATTATCTAGCATCCTTTTTCTTCTCCTAAGCCTTTGTCTATTCTTTCTACTTGATAGGGGTGTTGTTCGTGTGGACGTGAACTTACAAGACGTGGATATTGACCAGTGTTCCGACAGTGGTTGGTTTGCAGGGACACATCGCTGCAATCTTACCAGTATGGACGTAAGTGATGTATACTTTAATGGCTTTTTCACTGCTTTTTCCGATGAAGGATTAAGTATATATTAACAAAAGTGATTGCATTATTGTTTTTCTTTTTTGTTAATTAAAACGGTGTGGACTGGTCATTGGGGACTGCTGTCATACATCATGTTTTGTCTCATTTCAACATGATGAAGAGACAGTGAAGGTCCATGTTCTATCCGCCTGTGTCAGTCACTCTGTGAGGGCTCTTATGTGTTAGCTTCCACCTTCTTGTCAGTGCCAATGAGTTTCAGAGGATGTGGGAAAACTCCAAGCAGGGAGGAGTAGTGTTCCCGTTCATGTGTGCATGGTATGTCACTGGCCATATGATGTATAATAAATGCAGTGTAATGGATTGCATCAAGATGGTTTGAATAATTGACCATGCCTGTTGTCTGTGTGCTCAGTTTTTTTTGTTTTTTTTTGTTTTTGTTGCAACAATATATATATATATATATATATATATATATATATATATATATATATATATATATATATATATATATATATATATATATATGTGTGTGTATGTATGTATATATACATACATGTATGTATATATATATATATATATATATATATATATATATATATATATATATATATATGTATATATATATATGTATATATATATATGTATATGTATATATATATATATATGTATATATATATATATATATATATATATATATATATATATGTATATATATGTATGTATATGGCTTAACTCCAGGGTACTCAAGGGGGTAATTGAAGGAACTCCAGGGGGTACTTGAGATTTTAAATAAAACAAACATAACAAACAGTTATCAGGGGGTACTCGAGATTTTAAATAAAACAAACATAACAAACAGTTATTGAAAGAATTAAATGTTTCAGGAAAATATAAGTTTATAAAATAAATTTATTGTTCCGTTGGATTTTCAATTTCATTATTTAAAAAAACAGACCGTACCCTATACTACAACAGGTCATGTGCTACCTCTGGTTACCTGTCAAGTTAATGATTTACTTTTGTGAACACATTTCTACTATGAACCCAAAAGGGGACATTTTAAGTGTTGAGTATTTTTCTGTGGACGAATATTTATTTATAATTATTTCTTTTGTGGACATGTCTGACACTATTTTGATTATTTTTTGTGGTTAAATATTTATTAATAATTAAGTTAATGGCTTATTTTTGTGAACAAATCTCGACTAAAGGAGCTTGCTTAGAAAAGAAGCGGTATAAGATTAGCGGTTTAACACATGAATGCAAAGCACTGAGCTGTGACTGCAGCCACAGCTAATGATAGCAGCAAAGATGTTGATTTAGTGAGCCATAGCAAAGGTCTTTGCCAAACTAAAAGTCGAAAACACCCCATTTTAGGTCAAGTCTGGACGAACATATTTGACAATGTTTTATTTTAATGTTAATTTCTAATTATTTGGCAATAGAAAAAACAATGAAGTACTTTTCTTGCTAATGGTTGAAACTAAAGTTTGTAGCCAGTACTTGGGACAAATTTCAAATACAGCAGAAGGTAAACGATTACAACAGCATGTTAAAGAAAATAAATTCCTGAAGCCACTTTTGCCACTGTGTCTATCAATCTCTTGATCTGTCACAATAACACAGTGTATCTAAAAAAATAGTTGAGGGTTTTCACAAAATTTTTAGGACAGTTTAAAATGAGGATAATTACATCATTTAATTACCTTCCCTCCAATAGGAAAAGGTACTTAGATCAACAGAAAGTTTGCCCAGCCACAAAAAACAGCGCACTACATGCTGAGCTTGTAGTAATTCCGCAACCAATAACACTCACTTTCACAATGTCGTTGAGTGAGAACCGAATACACGTACACCAAAAGATTTTCATCTCTTCGACTGAGAGAGACTTTAGTTGGCTGCCTGTCAAAGTTCGTGTGCGATTTGATCACTTTTAGTGCAAAGAAACATCTATCACACGAGGTACTACGAACTGCAGCAACTAAAGCAATTTTGATCAGTCTAAAATAGGCCATGAAAACTCTACCTCAGCTTTTTTTTTGTCACATAAACATTAATGTAGGATCCCTCTGACAGTTAACTGTGTTCTAGATGTCACATTTCAGGAACTTTGCTACCTAATGTATGGTATAATGTCGACTTTAGTTAGCAAAATGCAAACGTAAACATCGTCAACGCACCCTGGAGAAAAATATCTTGTCATTGCGTAATTTGTTCTCCCTGTTAGCAGTGTGAGCTGTTTACAACAGCAGAGCTCACGAGGGGACTAAGCAGCTTTATGTTTGATGTCTAAAACTAAAATGAGCACACCTTTTATCTCGCTAGCACTCAGGCAACACTTTGCACCTCAAGCCCCGCCCAACACTAAAAAAAAAGCAAACTACTTGATATGCAAATGCCCAGCATTAATCAGGAATCTGTTAAAGTAAAAGTAAATAGTTAACTTGGCTCCTTCTTAATGTAGACTGCAATTTCAGCTCAGTGATAAACACTAAACAGTAGAAGTGAAGTGAGACAAGTTTCTTGAAACATTTTAAGACAAACACTGCATTAAAACTATTTGCTGTAACATATAGCTGAATACAGAAGAACTCCTCTACAACCAAATCACGTTTGCAGCCGCACATTTATCACAAGGGGAATTTCACTGTAGCAAATCTATGTGTTAGATGTAAACATAAAAAACATGTTGTGAAATATAGCTACAATCTGACTGACGTTAAAAACAAAACCGTCCAACTAGCCCACATTGGAAAAAAAGTAAAAGAAATGGCCAAATCTATAAAAAGCATATATTCTTTCACTTTTCATCATCCGTCTTTTATCTTTCTTACTTTTATCTTGTCTTCAAGTGCTAAACTCGGTTTAAGCTTGACGAGTCCGTGAGCTCCGTGCGTCAAATGCCGTTACTTCGACAACCACGCCCCTCCGCGCGGAACAGATTTTCTGCAACACGTACCTCTCGAAATTTCTGTACGAGCGGAAAACATGGTGGACGAACAATTGCTTTTGGAAGTTCGCCGGTACTAACACCTTCATGAATCGACTAAAAAGGACTACCCTGACCTAAATACTGTAAACAACTCCTGACAAGCACCACGCTGGGGAGAGATGGGCAATATATAGATCGTTTAAATCTACCAGGATTCTCTACCTCTGTTACAGAGTGGTGTTGTTTGTATGGTGTACACTTTACTTATTGTCACCTAGAGTATGGGAGAATATTGTCTGACTATGGGGGAAAGCTGCACTGAGGATAAAGTGCTGCAAAACACATGCTGGTGCGTCAAGCATAAACCAAGCTAGACTTTTCCTGCAAGCTTGTTTTCGCTATCACTAATTTCAATGCTAGGCAAATGTAGAGAAAACTTTTTGTATAATGCAACAGGGATTTTTCCTTGTAGGGGCAAGTAAGAAAGAGGGAAAGGCTTCAATGCATGCAAGATTATTTCACATGGTGGGATTTTTTTGCACATGCAGGTTTCGTTTGTACAGGGGTTTTACTGTAGTTTGTAAGTTTTATGTTTTGGTGGAGTGAGTGGGTTTATTAGAGTGCATGACAACATTCAATGTTTTATCAATTCTTACTATTGGCTAATGATGATCTTCCTAACACCCCACATTTCACAGAGAGGCAGTGATTCAGTAGCAACTTAGTCATCACTGTTGTCAATCGTTTTTGAGTAGGAGTGTGGGAGGCGAGATTTAAGACATTGCTACACAGTGCTTGATTCAAATACTATACATAGCCAAAGATGTTTTGTCAGGGAAGGCTTGTATTGACAAAATCATGAATTCTACTTCGCCAGTGATAATTTGATTTAGTGATGTAATCAAAACAGGCAGAATATTTTTCAGCCAGGGTTAACTAAGTAAGATGTATTGCAGCTGTCCTTGCATCCGCTGCATCTTGAGTCTCATCTATCACGGATGGCCAAAAGAGGTTAGACAATGAAAACAGATCAGATAATAGATTCATTATTAATGCACCCATTAACTTTGATGTAAGACACATGGTGGACTCTGTGTTCTAATATCATTCAATTATGGAAGAAGTGGGTATGAAATTTCAATAAGGAAGCTTTTCAAATGGAATGTCTTTTATATTACATGAAAGGAATTGACAAAAACAAATTGTCAGGCATGTGCAGAATGCTAAGTGTGGTGAGGGTTGTATCAAAAACTAATGAAACACAAGCTTCCCTGTTGCAAAATCACGATTATTTGTCTTTACTATAACTAAAACTATAAATGCACGGATAATGTGAAATTGCCTCTAGCCTAACTACAAAAAATAACAAAGCTTCAAAATCCCCAATATACAGTATGTTCATTTTCAGAATTGAGCTCATGCTGTTCCTAATGTGTGGATTATCTCATTAACTCGTGGATTCTCATATCTTGTCTATTCACATTGTGCATTACTCGTGCTTGCTTTCACTTCTGTTCCAACCACTTGCTCCTCCTTGATACGGACCGTCAAATGATTTTTATAGTTCAACAGCCTGCTGGCTGCAGCAGAAGTGGATGAAGACTGGAAAGAAAATGAGGCATGGAAGAGGAGACACTTTGCTCCTTGAGTCCGCAGATGAAACATTCAGGTGAAAGTTTGGTTAGTTCTGGGCGAAGCAAATATTTTTCTCATGTTTGGAGAAATGGCTTGTGGGAGCTAAAGTAAGGAGTTGCTTTAGGATTAGTAACCTGAAGGGTAAAGCCGAAAGGAAAAGAAGAATTGATTACCTGAAGTGATTGACTACTTTTAGGACTTTTTTTTCTAAAGTAATCATTTACTGTAAGTATCACTCTTTTTTTGGGTGAAGCACAAATCTCTTGGCCCTTGAGTTGGGTTGTGGATGACAGTGACGGGTGAAGTGACTGAATCATAAGCTCTTTGTATAAATTGCACAAACTGCAAAATAAAACAACTACAACGGAAAATGTTGTGTTGTAAGTAATAAGGTAATACATTACTTTAGAAATGAAGTACAAAATCAATTAATTTAGTAGTTCACTGCCTGAACTATTCAATTACTTTTATACCTGTACTTAATTATCTAAATTAAGTATATAAAGCAATTGATTACTTTAGTTACTTAAGCACTAAAACTAATCAATCACTTTACTGCTTTGTTCGTTACTGAAGATATATTTTATTTAAGAGATAGTAATTGAAAATTGTTAATAGTTTAGTACCTAATACTATACTTAAGCAAGTAATCCTTAATACTAGTACTACTTGTAAGTAATAATTGCTAACTCTAAAGTAATTGATCACAGATAATTCATCACATATGGAAATAGTATATTGCTTTGGGTATTTTAATATATTATCTTAATATCTTAATCAAATACTGTAGGTACTAAAATACTAAATAATGAATCTCTCTCTCTCTCTCTCTCTCTCTCTCTCTCTCTCTCTCTCTCTATATATATATATATATATATATATATATATATATATATATATACTGTAGTAATTGATTAGTTTAGTACTTGACTGCCAAAGTATTAAACTAATCAATTACCTGCCGTGCTTGATTATTTTAGTCTCAGCCATTTTTAGACCTTATTTTAGCCAAACATTTGAAAAAAATAAACATAAATAATAGGTACCTGGGATTGAAAGCCTGGACTCTAATTAAGACATGAAACTATGTCTTTTGGGTTGAATGAGTTAAGATGGTGGCGGATCATGTGCTCTTCAGCGTGTGCAGCTCTCAGTCAAGTTCGATTCATGATGTGTTGCTTCGGTGCAGCTCAACAACATTAACACCTCTCGTATGTGTTCAGAGGATGGTAGCAGAGGCACTGTGATTTCGCCTCATCCTTCAAACTTTATGTCTCATTGAACTGAGAGCTGGGGGAATTGTTCTGCTTGGCAATGTTAAGGCAACATAACAAGCCATAAACGCACCATTACACCCTATAAAACTGCTTGATACAACAAGCTTCCAGGGTAACGTCTGCTTTAGTCACATGGTGTGTTGCAGATCCCAAAGCTGGCTTTTACTTTTTTCCTATAGCATCCCTCAATAAGTTTTGCAATCCCCAATTCAAATGCAATGGGGATGTTGTCCAAAAATTGACCTAAAACAGAATACAAACCTATATGCAACTGTTCTAAATAAGGATAGACTGAAATTAAAATATTTGGCCGAAACCAACATTTTATCAGCCAAATTGAACTGAGACACTGGAAAAAATAAACAAATACATACACTGTTTTTTTTTGCACATTGCTTCTGGGCAGCCAATCGGAAAAGAAAAACTTAGAAAAAGTGAGTGCAATGAATGAGTGATAATGAATACTGTATGCACTCTTCCATTGTAACTGAAGCATGAAGTGTTAGCCACGCAAACTTTCCACAGATGGAGCTTGGTTTGTTTCCAGAAGTATAGAAAACTTTTCTTTTCTTAAACTCGTGAGTTGGTAGTAGTGATGAGATGCTGTTGGCTTCTTCAGGCCGTATGCTCCAACTGTCACTGGAGTGGTTTGCAGCTGAGCGGCTGGGTTGAACATCAGCACCTCAAAATCTGAGACCATGGTCCTCAGTCTAGACGGGGGGGAAACACATTAAATAATGTGTGAAAGTAAATTCTTCACTTGCCTTAAAAATATTTATTTAAATATTGTCTGTTGTTAAATTACACCTTATAAAGCACACCTGCATGCTGTCAAGTATGTCACAGCAGATTGTCCCATAAAAATGAATTAATTAAAAATGTGTCTTGTTTCTTGTCTATTTATGCCAAATATATAGTGACAAGCAGAGCAATTAATGTATGTGATCTTCCCTTAGTTGACAGAAGGTATTAAATAAACACATGGTTCCCCCTGGTTCTTTTCATACAAACAGATATTGTGTTGTTTTTTTGAGATTCCTTCCATCTATCCATACATCCATCTCATTCATTCATTCAACCTCATTCTCTTCTCTACATTGATTTGTCACTAAACTAAAACATGATCATTTTTCGCTCACCATTCATACTTTTTATTTGGCAGTGCGCCATGAGATTTATGAAATGTAAAATGGGAGCTTTCGATAATTAAAAGTGGAAAAAGACTTCCATATGCATTGCTATGCATAGTAACGCTGATGGTTGTGCAACCATTATCTATGGGAATAGACATCAACCATCAGGAATAGACATAAGGATGCTGCTCGTGTTTGGCATTCAATGGATTTTTGAAGCATACTGTATACTACTTACATACACACTGATTTTTTCTTCTACATTTTGTTTTATCCCTCTACCATATGGAAAGACTGTGGAGGAAGTGGGATCATCATGATCTAAACACATACTCATGCATTTATGGATGAAGTGTCAGAATGGTGGTTTCTTAACATCATCACTCGTGTAATTATACTAGAGATCCTACATGATTCGTTCTGGTGAGCGTGATGGTATGAAAATGAGTATATAAATAGGGGGTTTCTATAGTGGTTAAGTGTAATAAACTTCAAAAGATACTGAGTATGTTTGCATATGCATGCATGTGTTTGTTGTCTCATCCCATTCTAGAAAATGTGTCATTGGAGATAAAGGCTTTCACAAGCAGAGCTCCACTAATGAGTGTAAACTGTAATGACAGCCAAAGAGGGTTACCCACTCACCCCTTGCTACATCTTTTTTTCCAGCACTCTGCCTCATTTTCTGTTTCCATGACTATTTATGCACCAATTTCTTGTGTGTTTTATCCCTTGTTATCACTCTCCTTTCAAGGTGGTGTTCTTGAATACTGCTACTGCATTTAGCTGATTAACTCCTCAGAAAAAATAAGATAGGCCCCAGCAGGACTAATTTCTCCATTCATCAGCTTGTAAATGACCTTAACATCTAATAATTTTTTTCTAATACTTTATAATTTAAACCATTCAAATTTCTGAAGTCAGAAATGATAGCAAATATCAGTGCACCTTTAACTACGTAACATCTACAGATTCCCTTCCAGGACCCGTCAACATTGTCTCCCATTCTCAGCACACCTAATTCTTACAAAGCCGTACAATGTTGTTGTAGAGAGCAAACTATTCATTTTAGCAACAGTTCAGCAAGTACTTTTAGTGAGTCGCTCGTATCTAAAAAATTAATCACCTGTACATATGTGGCTCTTTCACGCACTGCTGCAATAAACTTGAATCACTCATATATATATATATATATATATATATATATATATATATATATATATATATATATATATATATATATGTATGTATGTATGTATGTATGTATGTATGTATGTATGTATGTGTGTGTGTGTGTGTGTGTGTGTGTGTGTGTGTGTATATGGGTACTATATTCATGCAAAAAAACGTTTTTTCTCTCAGAAATGTCTGTAAACACAACACAACAAACTGACACCATCCCATAACACCCCCCTCCCCTTTCTATTTGCTCAGCTTTCATCATTGTCAGATGTAACTATAATGATATGAACAAAGTTTGACCCTCGTTCTAGATTGCTGAGTCACCTATTGTCAATTTCACACAGCAATCTGTGCCTGTCCAACAGCAGGCAGGCCATGTCCTGGTCGCTCTTCGGCCCAAGCCTCTCTTTCAATGGCTAGGAAGCGAGTCAAAGTGAAGCAGATATTTAATCTGGTTTTCAAGCGTGCGCTATCCATTGCCCATTTAGTGGAGGAATATTTCCTGTTTTTCCCAACGTAGTTTGGAAGCAGTTGAGCCAGTTGCTTTAGTCGTATGCTGCCGATGTTATGGCAGTGTACTTACCCCTGAAAACAAATCTGTATCTGCTGCCATGGCAAAGTGTGCATGCATTAGGTGAAAGCAATACCGCCTTATTGCTAGTTTTTTTTGTAAAAACATGAAGAACACATATTGTGTTTTTTTTATTTTCTTTTTCGTAAGCAAGGTTTTGCAAAAAGAAATAAATGCAATTCAATGTTCGTTCACCTGATGGGACTTTTCAAATCTTTGTAGAAATAATAATTCAGTGCATCAAACAGTAATGACTACTGACTGAGCACAATGCAGGGGGTATGTGGAAACACAGTTGTTGATTGAAACAGAATTAATTTGTATACAATATATCAACTATTTATTTCTGAAGGAAGTGGCAGACCCCACCTTGAATAGTTGCTTTGTCTTATGTGCGGAATTCCATCATGATCGCTAAAGTGAATATCAAAACAGGATTTAGAACAAGCATTTATAACAAACACCCATTGAGGACATATGTTACTGTAACATTTGTACTAGTAAAAAAGTGAAAACTCATTCATACAAATAAATTCTAAGAAAGCGCTGGATGAATCACAAAGGATTATATGAGATAAGCAAACTATACTCACAAAACCCAAGGAAAATGGTTCTTTTAACTGATGTGAATTGATGTTTACTTTTTGTTCTGTAAGTGAGAAAAGAAGTGATGTTTCCCACAATCAGCCTTTTCTTTTGGGTATTTTGACTTCATCCCACATTCCAAAAACATGCACGTCAAGTGACCTTAAAAATGACCTTATAATGAATATGAGTGTTTTTTTTTTTTTATTTACTTCTGGTGACCAATCCATTTTGTGTCTCACCTTTTCAGACAGTTGGGAAAGGCTTGAGATCACATATGAATGAAGAGATAGTAGCAGTTTAGAGCTTTGAAACACCCAAAAAGACTCACTGTTTATGATTCACTGGTTAATCAAGTTATAGCTGATTTATTAACTATAGCATTTATACCGGAAAAATAGTGATGTGGATAAAAGCTGATAAAATGACACACAACACAGAACAGCACAAGGAAAAATGACATTGGAATAGGACCATATTTTACATAGCATATATTTCTTCAGGACATTGTATTTAAAAAAAAAAAAACTTGAGTGTATACTTGCCTGCAGGCTTCTTGGATGTGCGCATATCTTTTTGATCATCAAAGAGATAATTTATTATATACTTTAAGCTCCATTTTTTTCAAGAGTTCGAGTCAAGGTTATGAGACCTATGTTTTATTCAGAGCTGTGAACCTGCTGAAAGTTTTCTTTTTTTTTTTCTCGCAGAATTACAAATTGCCAATTACACTTTGATCATATGAATGCAGTCTGTCACGGAAAACATTTGTTTGTCACTGTATGTTTGAATTGACCACTGATTAGAAGTGCATATTACTGCCCATTTAAAATAATTTGGATTCCAAAGATGTCTCATCAAGGAAGTGAGCACATACAGTACATTGCCTAGTAGTTGAGACAGAATAGAAAGTCCATTGCGCCATAAGGTTTTTTTTAACTATAGCATTTGTTGTTTAGGAGAACTTATTTGGAATATTCCTGCATGAAAAGATACAAAAGCTGTCACCTAGTGTCTAAAAACATTTGTCATGTTTCAACATGTTGGGTGAGGTGGTGGAAGGCGGTAGACCTAAACGGAGGGAGGCAGACAGGTGGGGTGTGCTCTAAATAATAAGTTACTATAAAGATGACAAAAAGTAAACAACATTGAAGTCTACATGAAAAGTAACAGACCAAAAAAACTCAGTACAGAAAGACTTGACTATAAACTAAAAAAAATCACAGGAATAGCACGGATGACAAGGAACCGACAACAACATTTACGACAACATCAACAATAACCCAACAAGAACAGAAAACAAACAGGACACAAAATACACTCAAAACAGACAAGATAATAAACACCTGGGCAGGACACAATTGGAGCAGGGAGCTGATTGGCAGGGAAGTAGGTTAAAGAGGACAGGCAGATGCGATCACACTGAACAAGATTAAAGTAACTTAGAAAAACACACTCAAACCTAAAACAAGAAAGGAACACAAACACTATCACAAACTCAATAAGACACCAATAATAATAATAAAAAAAAACACAGACAACCTCCAAAACACAACAGTGACCAATCACCACTAAAATTCATATGCATATTTGCACTTTTTGTCCACTTCATATTTTATTGACATCAAATGAGGAAAAAAACATGATCCGCTCCCAAAAATCAAAAATATTGTAATGATTATTTTTAATTTTTTACATAAATATACTCATAAATTACTCTTTAGAAGCAGTGTGAAATTTGTTATTTATTCAACATAATTCTCCAAAACATATTTATAGCAAGCTAATGTCGTTTTCCCGATGAAAGCAATTAATTGAGTGTGTTATTAAAAAATTTGCATTATGGGTCTTTTCAACAAAGTTGTTGAATCTTTTGCTATGGCATTTGTTTTACATCAAGCTGTAAATGTTACTGTCATGTTATTAAGACTAAGCGATCAATACTTTATTGTATGATAGATTGTGAGTTGAAATACATGATATAAAGTGTTCGGTAGAGTGTGTTGTGCTCTCTGCTTTTCTCATTACAAATGAAAAATATCACTCAAGCGATAGGAACTGTCACAGAAATCAGAGAAGCGTTGGGCTGAATCAGTGTAATTTTCAACTGTGTGAGGTTTCCATGGTGACAGTAACTGCTTCGCATTTCCTGAGTGAGACAAAGAACCACCTGAGAAACAAACCATCATCTTAGTAAAGAAAATTGCTTGGTAAACACGTTGAGTATCTATATTTTATTTCCAGTCGACTCAGTTATTTTAATAGTTTTCAGATAGGATTACCCAAGAAAAGGAATCAAATAGCTGCAGTGACCAGAGGGACTTTATGCGATGGTGAAAAATGTTATCCTATGTTTCATCCATCAGTAGTACATGTGTTATTGCAAATATGGCAAAACACAATTTTGTTTATTGCATAACACTGTATTTCCATGACCCTGCCCAACACTATTTCAACACAATTGAAATTTCTAAATGCTTTTAAATCCTCTTTAAAAAACTGCTCTTACCAGTACCCATGAGTAAGATTTTTTAAAGCATTTTTAAAATAGTTTCTTCTTCTTCTAAAAAAAGAAAATTCTGTTTGTTCTTTCAGTAAATTTAGTAAAGTAGTGGAAATTTCATTTATTTGCTTTGCTTTTTCTTTATTTTCACCTTTGCCTTTAAATGTCTGAAATTATTTTGTTTGCAAATGTTTTTGAGTTTTATTTTTAACTATTTGAAGCACATTGAACGTGTATGAAATGCACTATGAAGTTATTTTGCCTTTTCACATTTGTTCATAAAAGCTTAATAGATTTTCTCTTGATTTATGCAAAACACAGTAAAACCAGTTGTAACGATCTCATTCAGAATTAGTTATTTTTTGGCAGAAGTCAAAAAACTCTCTTTTTTTCAGTTTCAGGCATTTTGATGCACTTAGTTATTTTCTTTTCTCTTTTAGACTAAGTTGTTGAAAGTTGACATATATCTGTTTTTGTTAATGTTGAAAAGGAAAAAGGTTGAGGTATACTTATATAATTTGTATTGACTAAACTTATTTCTATTCAGCGTGTGAAGTGGGGCCAAAAAACGTATTTTTTTTTTTCTTTCCTGAGCAGGGCAAGGAAAATATAATTGAGAAGCTCTGGCTTAAACAAACCTTTAACCTGTATGAATAGTGGAAAAAAGTAGTGAATAGTTGTTTTTCAGCTTACTTTTTCCTTCTGTCACTATTAAAAAGGATACAGTTTTAAGTATACTTTCCTTTTTTTTTTTTATAGATAATAATCTTATTTATAGTCTGCATGGTAAGTGTGTGTGTGTGTGGGGGGGGATAAAATGTTTTCTCTTTCCTAGGTAGGGTTTTGCGAAATATAATTGAGAAGTACTGGTATGTAGTAATGATTCCTCACACTCTTATTTAAACATACATAAACCAATCAATGAGAAATCATTTCTTTTTTTTTTTTAAATGTTGTTCAACCAGACATCTATTACACATTAAGGGGTTACTTCAGTCATAAATGAATGATTTTTATGTTTTCATGTCATCAATTTTTAGACATTTTTTGGGGCAGAATCATTTGCCGTGACATGTTAATTATTATGAATTGTATCAGGGAGGGGTGGGCTCCAAGCAGACTCCGTTCATCATTATTTCTTATATCCGTGATTCCATGCTTGATTAATTTCTGACTTCAGAGGAAAATCCAATGAGGCCTTTCAAATGGTTGTGATAAGATAAAATTGTAAAGTAACAGTAACAGTAAAATACTGAATGCTGACTGAAATTGAAAGCATTCACGTGACAAGTGGGCTAATACATTTGTTAAGTGTTGAATTGATAACTAATGAGGTCTTTCTGCAATGCTGCACTCAACCTATTCTGGGGACAAGCTACAAAATCCCACCAAGAACGTATTGTACTGATCAAAGAATTACTGCCAAGCTTGCAGGATGTACATATCCATTCTTTAATCTTTAATTATGCTGATGACTCATGCATTAGAGCATGAAGTATGCAAGGGCAAAGATGTATAGAAGACGAGACAAAGAGAGATAGGTTGCGACAGCAGAGAGGGACAATTGTTAAGGAGGATTCATTTTCCATCGAGGGCCACCAATCATTTCCTAATCTGTCCCCCAGCAGTTCATGACTGCAGCGGCTAAATGGGCGAGCGGTTCGTGAATGCGGCACGTTTGGATCATAATTGAGTGGGGCCGGGCTTTAGTCCACGTGGAAGACTTGGGACTACCAATGCTATGTTCGTTAGAGTATCTTGCTTTGTGTTTGTGTCGCGCTCAACATTGAAGTTTATTTTTTTCATCAAAAGAGAAATGAAATGTTATATATTTCTTCAGTTCCCAGGTGTCTTAACATAAGCTTCCTGACATTGATTGATCAGAATACACAAAGGATTAAAAAAAAAATAAAAAATAAAAATAATAATAATAATTAGTGACAGCTTCTTAAAATCATTTATATGGATAGGCATGGCATTAATACAGTAAAAACTCACAGTTTTTAATCGAAAAAAACTAAAAGCACTTTAGCCAAAAAAAGTAAAGTCTCAAAAACAAAAACATGGCAGGACAAAAACCAAAACAAAATCCAACAAATAGGAGTAGAGGAGACACTTGAACAAGAGATGTGTATGCAGGCGAGCATCTTAATTTATTCTGTCCTGCTTTTTTTATATGGCTCCTCCAGTAACTCAGGTAAGCCATCATCCATCTATCCATCCTTGATCTGCATGGTTTATCGTCACAAAAATCTCTTGCAACTTCGGGCAAGACACATCTTACACCCTGAACTGGTCACCAGCCAAGGGCATGTGAAAACAATAACATTCACAATGAAACCTTCTAGTCTTCAGCTCACCCAGGGGTCGGTAACCTTTAACATTCATAGAGTCATTTTGACCCGGTGTCAATGGGTAAGATAACACTGGGAACCGCAAACACTTTATTACATCTGAAATGAAGATGTTAATATGTATTCTTACACCAATTATGGTCATGGGATGAGTGGGAGAGCGGAAGCAGACTGAATCATTTGGGTGTTAGCAGTCAGAGGATTTGCTTACAGCAGCTTTTGTTAACCAAGGTTGTACCACATTATTTTGATTAAGAGAAGCAAGCAAGCCGAACCAACGTTTGAATCCATGGGTGTTCACAAACAGGCATTAAGAAGATTTGTATTCTGTGTTAAGACTTTTTCAAGCGCTCCAGTTTGTATTGTTTACTTACCTATGTTATTTTATCTTCTAATATCTGCTTTTAATCTGGAAGTCTGCGCTGTTTTTCCAGTTGGTCATTTAGCGCTTAGCGGTGTACATGTGTTTATGTTAACAAGAAAAGAACAAGAAGACTGACCCAACATTTGAGTCCATCCTTGTTCACATGCAAGGGGGAGTAAAATGGCACTTATTTTATGTTAAGAATTCTTCAAGCACTTTAGTTCTTAAGGTTCTGTTACAGATTGCTCTGAAAATGTGCCCTATATTTCCATTTTCTGGTTTTACCTTCCCCAAAAATTGATTGGCTGTCTCGCGTCACGTTTCTTGTCCTGTTGCACCAAACACATCCTATAGATGTCGCACTGTCACCCATTCACCAGCCAATTGCAGGGCACACAGAGATGAACAACCATTCACGCACCCAGTCACACCTAAGGACAATTTAGAGTGTCCAATACACCTGCCACATGGTTTGGGAATTTGGGAGGAAGCTGGGATGCCTGGAGAGAACCCACATGGGCTCAGGGAGAACATGCAAACTCCACATAGGAAGGCCAGAGTGAGGGAGATTTGAAGTCAGGTCTCTGAACTGTCAGGTGGACATGCTAACCACTTTTCCTCCGAGCCACCCTAACTACAATATAATAACTATAATAACAAACTAAATAAATGTAACTAAAATAACATAAAAAAAACAATATAATATGCAGTATCTTACAGACCATTTCATAATGCTTTTAACCAATAGGTGCCAAGATACCTTCAATTGGCTGGCAACAAATTCAGGGTGCCTTCCCGCCTACTGCTTAGACAGCAAGGAGCCAGCAGGCCAGCAACCCTAGTGAGGATAAGCAGCTATAGAAACCGGATCGATGGTGCTATGATACTTCAGGATAGCAGAAAAACAAGGGCTATTTCAAGCACAAATGTAAATCTCAACCAAGAAGTACTTGGTTATTTTCATAAAGCTTGTTGTGTTTTTTTTTTTTTTCAGAGTGTAGGCGAGATCGCTGGAAAACAATTTTTGTGTGTGTGTCTTTAATTCAAAGCTTCAAAGACGCAAGTCTGAACAGAGTAGTGTGGTGGGCTGTAAGAGAGTGTGAAGGGACACGCAAGAGAAAAGATTCTTATTCACTCAAGGGAGTGAACCCCGACAAGACCTGAACAAAAAGAAATATTCCTCTGTTCAACTTGCTTATCAGTCTGCAGAGTAGAGTAAATTACAACAAGAAGGCAAAGAGGCAAAGACCATAGAATGGAATGTGTGGATCTTGAACGCACTAATCTGTCAGGGTGATCACATTCTAGCGAGTTCTCGTGCATGTTAGGGGAAAGAGTCTTTTTAAACAATTTTCTAAACACTGATTTTATAAATATTTTATATGAATACTTTTAAGAATATAGGCCACTCCCCCTGTGTGACACTCTAATGTAAGGTAATTAAGTGTTTTGATCTGCTTTAGCTATGTAGTAACACTTATCATATTGTAGGCTATTTTTCTTATTAATGTAATATTGTCTTGATTAATCCCTTCAATTAATCTTATTTGTTTTCTTTTTTGTCCTAACAGTTATTAATATTACCTGGTGTGTAGGCTACATTAAATATCAGGTCACCATCAAATCTTTTCATTTGAAAAAAAATATGCCACAGAGTCTCTGCTCTGTTCCTCTCAAAGATCCTCTGTTCCAGTGGTTGGTTTTCTTGTGAAACAGTAAAAAGGAGCAAGATGGTTATTTTACCCAAGGGAGGCAGCAATTGTAATGCTTTTAGGGCTTAATGCTTTAAGTGTATTTATAGATCTCCAAGGGACTCAGTGCTCTCTCGTTTTCTTGCTAACTCCCATCTAGTGTTCTTCACTGGTTTTTATCACATTACTCGGTGGTAACAAAATTGAAACCGACAAAAATGCAAGCCAAATAGAAGATGCATGTGAGATTTCAAAATATTTTGTGGAGTTGATAGAAAAACATATGTATTTTACAACATGTGTGTATGTGTTTATGCGTGTGATGATCTTATATCCTGATAACAGGCATTGTGCTGATTAGTATATATACAAAGATGTCTAATTTGTTCAGTGTATTAAACACAATGGGTCCTATTTTTGTGCCCAGTACAAGTCTAGTACAAATCGTGGTCTAACTAGGCACATTTCTTTATTTTGGTAGGTTCGTAGACAGATGCAATTAGAGATAGGGATTTGTACTTGTGTGGGAGTGAACACTGGTTTCAGCAGATCTAATGTTTACTCTGCTTTCAGCCACACAATTGTCAGGTATGCTGTAGCGTCTGAAAGACAACAGTCTTGGCACAGAGGAATGCATTGCTGAGTTCCCAAAGACTAAAGGAGACTGCCCACTTCACCATTTTTTAAGCCCGGGTGCATGTGAGCTGCCTATTAAAATAGAGATCAATAAGAAAAAGATGAGATGATTTGAGGCCTACAAAAAAAACCTTAATGCAAAGTTGGGCCTCACTGATATAGACTTTATTAGGCTGCCGACTATTTTGATATCTGGAATAATAAAATTATGATAACCAATTATTCAGACTATAAAACAAAAAATAAGATGAATATTTCTTCCCTTACAACAATAAAGAATTAACAGCAACAATATTGGACAATGTTACAGTTTGTTGTCCTTGTGTAAATTTATTTAACGACAACAAAGCAAAATGGGAAAAGAAAATCACCCTATATTTTCTCGAAATATATACTGTATATGACTGTACATCAATATCCCTACATCAGTCAGTTTTAAAATAAATAATGTCAATCAATTATATGGGCTGGCCAAATGATCGTTTGAGCAGGTCAAAATGTAATGTACATTTTTGGAACCCCTCATCCCCGTTATGCTGTTCTTTAGATTAAAACGTAGTTGAGATTCAATGAATAGCATTTTGTGTCTAGACATAAAATTATTCACAATGGTTTTATCATTTAAACAATTACTATATTGCTTTGCCAATTCAGCAATTGTAACGTCATCTTATAAAATGTGTTTTACGTCAACATGTTTACTGTAGAATACTTAGGTTCGGTAAATGCTTGACAACTCAGCAACAAGCATCTGTGTTTGTTTTTCTTTAGCAACAAACTTTATGTCCTGACAATTCTCCTTTTTAAGGCTTTAGCACTTAGCTGTGAATAACAATGCCGTCTTACCCGGTGCGTGCCAAGTGCTCTGGAGTTGAGGATTAAAAGCCCCTCTGCATCCAAAGTGCAATGATTAAATAACGTCTCACTTTCAGAGTGCGACCTGATTAAGGGGATCCATCAAATGGAACCACCTAAAACGACCATTTTATAGCTTGTTCATTGCGGCTGAAGAAAAATGAGGCAGGCCTTGGAAAGGCTTACTTGCTTTCAGATGTTTGTATGTGTGCATCCTATAAGGGAAAAGTAGCTTTGCCTGGAGATAGAAGACAAATATTGTATGCTTGAGAGACATTAATATTAGTTCCAACACAGCATCTTTACTGTCACATGAACAGTTTTAGTGCAATCACCCTCAAGATCTGCACTTAGGATCTGTGCAGTATCCGTTGATTATTATCATTACTGTACAGGTAGTTTTTCAAGTAACTTTCTAATCATCTTAAAATGTATTTTTCTAGAATACCCTGGTGATGGTGAAGGCGTTTCAACAGTCTATCTTTCTGATGGAGCTTCTGTCATATGGAATTTGTAACATCTGATGTCTTTAAACTTTAAAAATAGAACATGTTTATTTGTATTGCCTTGTATGCTCATATACATCGAGCTAAATAAACAAAAAGACTGTAATCATGTTAGTTTGTAGGTTTGTCTATTTTTTTCTTTTTTGTAAAGTGTGGTTTAAACAGATTTTATTGCTATTTAAACAGATGTTATTGCTATTTAACGATACTGCTGTTCTCTGGAAAGGTGAAGGTTGTTTTGTGTTTGAAAGTTTGACAAGAATGCGTTGTGGACACCAACATGTAATCAAGGGCTAACATTTGAGCATTTTTGAGGAATGTAGTAAAATAAATAATTCCTTGATTCTTGATTTCATTTTATTTCATTTTCAAGTTTTGTTTTTTTTCCCCCCAAAATGTAAAATCAATATCTTCCAGGAAGTATGAGTTGGGTATTCATCCATTGTGGAGTCATAAGAAATGTAAAGTGACGCAGATTTATGAGATACCCTATATTTACTGTCAATATTATTACATACTGTTCATTTTTGTTTTGGTTGTCTTTTTTTTTGCATGCAGGGCCATCTTTTTAAGGAATACTAAACCTATTTTGTATTATTCATTTGATAATAAAACATTTTTCATGAACAATCAATATCTTAAAAAAAAAAACCAACATACTTTGTCATTTGTTCACCGAAAATTACATCACACGTAATCAGGGCTCATGTAACAACCACGGATACAGGTGAGGTGTGATCAGTCATTATCTGAGCCCTGAGGATGCAACATAATTTTCACTTTACAGCAAGTGGGAAAATGTTTTTTTCAAAGGTATTCATTGTATTGAAAATGATTTAAAAATCAAATTAATCATTGGCAAAACATTAACTTTTTACTGATCAAAATGTTCTTTATGCAATAAATACTGACATAGTGCAAGCAAAAAGCAACCCAGTGAATGCTCCTGCGAACAATAAACTAAAATTCAAAATATTTTTCCAAAGAGTAACTCAAGCTCTCCTTTTAAGGGCGCTAGAAGGCAACAATGCACTCCACACCCACACACACCATTTAACCTTTTCAAATTGGCCAGTGACACAATCATCAGCAGAGGACAAGTCTGGACACACAATGAAGTGATATGTTGCACTGTTTTGTGGCCAAGACTTGTATAAATATAGTTGCCCACATCATCCTCCCCTCAGAGCAGTGTTACAGTATTTATGAGCATTCATTCCAAATTCATTGCGGCTTTAATTTTAGTGCATTTTTTCAACTTGCATCCACATGTGTATTTAAACCAGTGTGAGCGTGTCAGCTCCAGATGGTGCGTAAACTTATCGAGGTATAAACTGAGCTGCAATTATGCAGAAGCTCGAATTCTGCAAACAACCCTTAATTCTTAATTTAGATATGAATTAGTGTCCCTGTTACTTGGCAAAGCTGTGTGATTTCCCTTGACACCAGGCGTGTTTATAGCTGGGCCTGCTGCTGCTGCTGCTGTTCTCCTTCTGCAGAGGAGCATGTGGATAATATTGCAGACTCAATAACACAACTTTAGCAAGTTCATTAAACGAGCCACGTCAGGCAAGGGAAAGAGCAGAATTCTAAGTACGATCACAGGTTGTACGATGCCGTTACAAGTGTATAGAGTCTCAAAATCCTTTTTATACAGCCTGTAAATTACACTTCATTGCACACTCAAGTCTCAATGTTTTTCCAATGGCCGTGTACCCAAGAAAGCCACAAAAAGTCATCAAAATGAAAAACATATGCCATTTAAAGTTAATACTTTGATGATTGCTACATGAAGGATTTTTGAAGTTCTCGGAGGTTTTGTGCTGTGAATGGTGAATTTTTTGGTACCAAGCTTTGTCATCTACCCCGCCTCCTTCTGGTTATTCAAAAACAATGATAGTGTTCTTGTATAGAATACAATGATTTTCTCTCATATATCACAACCTCATGAGTTTCCGTAAGATTTTGCTAATGCAATGTTGTTTTACAATTGAAAGAGGTCGATAACCGACATTCCCTGAAAGTGATCATTTGTATCTGTTTTCTCTTTCCACAGTGCATGCCCATCGCTGGTCACGGATTTGTGTTGGACAAATACAAGTGCCAGTGCAAGAGAGGATTTTACCATCCGAGCCGTGTGGCACTGAATGGCTTTAAAAGTAGGTTGTAAAGCCTTCTTTGGTTCCATAATACATATCGCAGTTCCATCTCACATTCCAATGTTTATATTCCAATACAAGTCTTTCAGGATTGATGGGAAACGTTTTAATGGTTGAGAGCCATGCGTTTTTGTTTGATATTTTATGTTTGACTTTGAAGATGTGTCCTGGGGGTTATGAAGTTGCAAAATTCGGGATGGGGTTATTTATATCCTTGCTGCTGCGGAAATGTTAAGCTGTTGATGTGCGTTATTACATCCTCAGAATTGAAGCAGAAGGAATATTAATTGGCGAGAGCATTGCAAACCGCTCAAACTACAAACAATATTGCGAGAAAAAAAAATTCTTGGCCTCTACCTCGAGCACAGACAGCATTTATAGCATGCACTGAGCCACGAGTACCATATACCAACAAGAGAGAGAGAACAACAATTCGTCTCGTGATGATAACCCTTATTTGAGTATAAATGTTGTGTTCAAAAAGCTCGGAAAACTAATAACTAGTAAGTAATTGGCATATAACCATAGATTATTGACAGGTTGACTGCCTTACTATTATATATTCAAAATAATGTACTGTTTTTTATTTCAAATCTCAGATTCTTTGTGGCACATTCATGAAATGTTTGGCAGTTTGTAGTCCACAGTGCATGTTCTCCATAGTAAACTTCAATGTTTTAAATATCAAGTCTGCAGTACAAGCATTGTGTGAAGTAAAGACATTGACTGCAAAAACATAGATAGGAAGTAAAGCATCAACAGAAAATATGGTCAAATTATATGTCAACACCGAATAAATAAATAAACATTTAATGCTTATGATAACATTATACTCCCAAAAAATTAATTCAAACAAGTACATATCGGAAATTAATGCAGAAAATCCCCATTTTATATTTGCAAAAAATATTTCTCCTTCAAAGGCAAATTTTTATAAGGGTATTTCCTTTAAGCATTAAACATTAACTAAACTTACAAAAAATAAATTCTTCTAATTTAGTTTTGTTTAGAATTCAAGAGTTAATATCCATCCATCCATGCATCCATCCATTTTCTCAAGCCGCTTATCCTCACAAGGGCGTGCTGGTGCCTATCCCAGCTGACTTGAGGCAGTAGGCGCTGGACACCCTGAACTGGTTGCCAGCCAGTCACAGGGAACACGGAGACAACCATTCACATAATCACACAAAGTGGCAATTTGGAGTGTCCAATACACCTACCATGCGTGTTCTTGTAAAGTGGGAGGAGTCCACAGTGCCCGGAGAAGACGAACACGAGCATGGGGAGAAAATGCAAACACCACACAGGAAGGCTGGGGCAAACTGGAACTCAACCTGGGTCTTCTGAACTGTGAGGCAGATGTGCTCTTCCAACGTCCCTAAAAATTTAACAAGTTCCATAAAAATAATTTGATAACTTTATTATTTTTATGTAGATTCACAAAGAATGAATACCTTTAAAAACACATTTTCCAACTTCTTGTCCCCTGAAACTAACAAACGTTTGCTCAGGGCTCAAATAATGAGCAATCCCAGGTCACCTGTGTGACCAACTCTTCTTGTGCTATTAGCAGGGAATTTTGCTTGGATGGAATAATATATTTGTATTTTTTCTTCTTCTTTGTTTTATGCCTTCTTTCTGCAGTGTACAAGACACTTAAATCTTCCGTACATAACTGCAAAGTAACAAAGCGTATGGCAGGGGCGCGACAACTACTGCATAGTGAATTTCCATCCTTCTTGATAAGAGGGTGCCGCAGGTGGCATCTGAATAACAGGCCTGTTGCTTCATCAGTCATGATTCACAAAAAACTCTTGGAGGAGCATTGTCATGCACATATTGTCTTTTCCTGTCTGGCATTTCCATGCTGGTTATTCCTCTGAATATGCTTATCTGCTTCACAGTGCTAAAATAGGTTAAGTTAGAAATTATGTTATTGCGTGGACTACAATTTAAAGACAAATTCAGGGATTAGTAGCAAATCTTTATCACACTGTGTTTGTTTGAATAATTTTAGAATGCATCATGGTGTCAAGGTTTATTTGCCTGACTTCTATCTACCTGGGGTTCAATCTCGACTCAGTGGTGATGTGACTGGTGTATGCTTTTTCCCTGATATTAGCTGGAATAGCGTCAGGTTCCCATGACCCTGAACAGGATAAGCAAACAGATGAATAGGAAATGTATCATTAACTCTCCTGATCATTGGCTGGATTCAAATGAGTGCATTCACTCTGACACCTTTGACTGAGTGCACTGCAGTGTCCTCAGGCAGGAAGCTTGGCTCTGATGAGAGAAATAATCAAGCGGCTGCAGGGGTTCTCATCCCTGACTCCAGAAATACTGTGCCCCTGAGGCTATGATATGCTAAGCCGCAGCTTTATTGTAATGCGCCATGATATGAGGTCTGAGGTCTTCAGGCTCATTTTGTGAAGAAAGACTCGAGCAAGGATCAAACTGGTTCAGTCTGGCTCACAAGGTCCTGTTTGTCATATTTTTTGAAGACACCTAAAGTTCAAGCACACAAGAATAGGCAGGAAAACGATTTTGCATTGTTCCCTAGCAACAGGCCAAAAGGGCACATATCACAAGGGAGTGACGATCGCAAGGGAACGATGCCGCATGTGATATCAAATAACCGTAATCACAGGGTGCACAACATCATTCGTTGCTCAACAATCAATAGTCTTGATAGAAAATTGCATATGATTCCAATATGCTGTACTGTTTACACTGCAGTGTAATGTCACCACAAGAAATAAAAAAGTGAGGTTGAACATTCAATACTTCAAACAGTGCATTGGAGTGTCAGCTTTGAAAAGACATAGACAGCAACGATGGAAATAAACCACAGATAAAAACATGTACAGAATCAAAACTACATGAGAATAGAATAGAATAGAATAGAATAGAATATTTCTCTCATAGAATAGAATACTTTTATCATCATTGTTCAGCAGGTACATAATGAAATTGGGAGTGCAGTTTCACTTGGTGCACATTAAATACATATGGCATGATTGCATGTAAGAAAAACAAAAACAAGGAAAATAGTGGATCCTGTTGAAGAGAGGGTGCATGATTACAACTAATCCTGACCCACATTACTATCATCACTACAAAGATGCGCAAATGGCGGCCATTTCCTGGCATGAAATTTCCACGGCGGTTGGCTTAGAATTGACCAAATGCCAGCAAAGATGTCTGTTGTGATTGACTCTTTCATATACTATTGCTCCAGCACCAGCTGGGACTTCTTGCTTGTATCCCAGGCTTGTGGACCTCAGTGGCTGATGTAGTGTACCTATTCCAAAGAGATTTGTTTCGAATGGGCACTGTGTCACTCTTAGCCACCTTCTAATGCATGTTTTCCCAATCATCTTACACAAGGCAGAGGAAAGGATCTTGCTCGTTTTTTTAATGGTCACATCGTCCTCCTGAAGTGTGAGCTGATAACACCAGATCCTCTCCTCATCATGACAGTTCGCATTGCTCAGACAGGAGGGGGATGGTTTTGACTCCTTTCTCATTTCTGCCTCCTGTTCTGAGTGACAGGCTATAGGATTTGAAAGGTTTATTTGTCTGAAGGAGGCAAGTGATGTTGTACATATAGTGCCTCACAATGGAGGGAACGTCAGGCCCGGGTGTCTGCAACCGGCGGCTCTGGAGCTGCATGCGGAAATAAATAATGCTTGGTTCAGGATGACTATGGATGGCTGATATGCTGCTCCATTTGCTACCTGGTCCTTCGACTCCTTCTTATCCACCAGATGTTTGGCATGCTTAAAGGTATCTCCTTTAAGAAGCCGACTCACTCTTTTTACTTCAACTTGCTATAGCTAAGAAAAGGTTTGGATCTGGTAAGACTTGCTTGCATTTGCCTGACCTCTACCCACAGGAATTTCAGACATCTTTCAGAGAGATTGTTCTTTCAGTTCTCAGAAAGTCGTTGGTGTCTTTGCACAAGTAGAGCAATCTCCTCTGTCATGCATATTTATCTTGGGGCAGGTTTTTGCATGGAGATATATATGCTGAACCTGTCCCTGCAGATCTTGTATATGATGTAGCCGAATGGGATGAGCTTAGCTGCAATCACTTGTAAGCATCCTTTCCTCCATAATTATGGTCAGGTCTGTATCCAATGTGTTTCATGCTTCTGCTTCATTTGAGTTTGGCTATCAGAGATTGTCATTTTGTTGCTGGCTTCTCTCTGATTCAGTGTGTGATGTGGGGACTCTGTATTGGTGCTCTTGTGGGGCTTCAGCTTCCACAAAATGGTTTGCTTCTCCAACATTATTCATGCCATTTCTTAATACGAGCATAGCCAAAGTCCTAAATATGAAATTGGTGCATGTTTTCAGTCAAAATGCAAATAAACAATGACCTTGATCTGAAGATTTTGGCTTGGGTCTGGTTTCATTAACATTATTTGCTGCCATAGGGGTGACAATTCCAACCAGAGACTGTTAATTGATAGTTTCCACCCCTTCTTAAACTGCCAGGATAATCTAAAACCTGATTACCTTCTTCGCATATGATATTAGCACTAAGAATTACAATGGGAATATAAATTAATCAAGCACATTTTTTTCAGATGTGCTGCAGATGGTCAGTATAGAAATTGGAGTTATTTCAAATGAGACTAACTCCTAATCTGGCCTCAACAGACGCGTTGCTAAAGCAGTCAGTTTCATTTGTGCTTTTGGAATCTGTTAGAACAAATTGAATTAGAACTCAAGTAACCCACAGAACACTTTAAGATATGGTGGAAAAGCAATCTGGGAGAACAGATTTGAAAAATCCATCCAGGCATGAGTGATTAAAAATGCATTCACAATGCTTTATTCTCTTTCTCTCTCATCATTCCCTAATTATAGCTTTTATTTCTGTTGTAATTGCAGTGACATTTTGATTAAATGGACTAGTCACTGCTACTCCTTAAACAAATCAATTTAAGCCAATCCACTCAAAGTGTCACTCCAAATACAAACACAAACACATTGCTTTATGAACCTAAATCGAGGAAGGGTTCCCAAAAGGCCCTGGTGTCTTTGAATTCATCATAATTTAAATGTCCGACTAATCTTTCTTCTGTTCTCAGGTAAGGAGAAGGGCTCTCACAGAGAAGATTTTTCTGAGGTTGTGAGTAAGTGCCTTCCTTGCCGGGTGGGCTGTCCCT
The DNA here is from genome assembly GCF_059441005.1 of Hippichthys cyanospilos. Classification (NCBI taxonomy): domain Eukaryota; kingdom Metazoa; phylum Chordata; class Actinopteri; order Syngnathiformes; family Syngnathidae; genus Hippichthys; species Hippichthys cyanospilos. The sequence goes on from NC_142380.1 coordinate 13,267,753, forward strand.
ATTGCCGAGACAACACACCCTGCCTAGCCCAGGAGGACAGCGGGCTGCGGCTAGCTGTGGCCTCCTTCCAAGGTCTGTGCATGGTGTTGGACTTGGCCAGCATGGTGGCGGTCTACCACTTTAGAAGAAGTAAGGTAAGCAGATATCTGTAAACCAAGCTTAATGCCGGGCACATTTATTTCTGTCAAAGGTGGATCAATAAAGTATGTAGCAAAGGCTGTGAATGCTTTTGTAAATGTGATTGGTTGTGTGTAGAATTTTGAGGTAAGGGATCAATTTAGTACAGTTTGGAATGAGGCTTTAACATAACAAAATGTGGAAAAAGTGAAGCGCTATGAATACTTTCCAGATGCACTGTACCTATATGTGCTGTTGGTGACGCAGGCTTTGTCACATATCCCTTCACTATAACTCACGGGCCAGCGGGACTAGGACAAATGCCAGCGTGATTGCAGAAATTCTTGACCCAGGTGCAGGGAAGCTCAGAGACAGGTATTGCATGAGATAAGTCATTTTTGATAGCAAAGGGAAAGGCAAAAACAGGATGTGGAAAAACTGGACAGCAAACTACAAATAACTGGCAGGCTGGTAACATGGCAATAAACACAAGCTGGCAGGTAGACACAGCTGGACAAGAGAATGATCAGACAAAAAGCAAAACTAAACAGGGAACTAAATACACTCGACACTAATCAGGTAACACAAAACAGCTAGACAGGAACAAGAGGCAGGGGAAGCTGATTGATTGGTTGATACACGGGGTGGCATGTGAATACAGACAGGTGGAAACAATCACACTAACGAGGACAGAGACGGGAACATGACACAGATAGAGCCCCACAAACTAAAATGAACAGAAATCCCCAAAAGTAACCCATAAACAAAAAACAAACAAAAATACCAATAGAACATGATAATACAGGCTACCCTACTTTTCTAAGCATACCAAACTACCACTGCAACGCATAACTAACTATACATACACCTAAGTACACATGCCTAACTTATTCTCTCTAATGTTTACCTTCCAACGTACCTCCCTACATTTTTTTACATATCTATACAATGTACTATAGACAATATGTGGCCAGCTACATATGTGCTCACTAATGATGTGATGTTGGAGAGGTGGAGAGGAGAAGCTGCTGGTAGAAAATTTCTAGATTTGATAACCTTTGACAAAATACCTCAGGTGCAGTCTACACACGTTGCTCGTTGCATATAAAATATTCTTTATATCCGCATATGTTCCCTAAAAAATATATATTGCATATTTTTAAGCCTTTCCGTATTTCAAAATGAATCAATGTTTGGCATCGCTACAAACAATCAAGCTAATGCACTACCTATGACTTAATTTCAGTAAACATGTAATTAAAAGTTATTATATTTTAGAAAAAGAACAATATTAAATTTCCCTAGTCTTAAACCCTAGTAAGCAAGTAAGACATGAACTGCAAACTGTGACCTAAAGAAAACTCCACAATACAACATCTTACTTACTTACATACTTTCCTCTAATATTATCCTTTTTGAGTTCAGTTTTGCTCTTGGGACTGGTCTCAAGACCACTTTTTATGTGTCCCTGTATCATATTGGAATTTAAGGGATTTTTACTTGATCTTGTGGAGCAAGACAAACTCTGGCTTTTTGATCGAGACTAGTCCAGACAACTGCTACAACAACTGCTACCACTACCACTACAACCACAAATTTGATTTGAGATTTATCTTATTGTACTATTACAAAAACAACATAGCAGATTTTTTTTTAAATAAATGTAATGATAAAACATAAGTCATTGTATTCATTTTTTTAACTTGACTTTGATATATGCAGTCTTGGTTTTACCTTGGTGTTGACCTCCAAAAATCTTGGATTTGTCTTGGTGTATACTCTCTTGTCTCGATAATGTCTTGGTGTCGGTGCATGTGCTTTTGACTACAACACTATCCCTAACTAGGCAACAACATGCCCAATTCAAAACATCCATACCCATCCAACTTAGCTAACCAGAATCCTTTAATTTTCATACCTACTCAACCACCTTACATCTTCGTGCTTGCCATTCTATACTTACTCTCTATGCTGTCTCTTCACCTATAGCTACCAAATAGGTTGATTATATTTATGCAAATTAAGTAATATGAAATAAGTATAGAGTATATTATATTTTGCCATAACTCTGTCTTTCCTCTTGTATAGAGTATCGGCACTTCTGGGTTTATTCTGCTGGAAGCAATGTTGTTTGGGGCTTTACTGCTGTACTTCCCGGTAAGTAGATGCCATTTCCACTGTTCATCTGTCAGTAGGCTGTTGCGTTTTCTTGTCATTATTTGCCCAAAGCCAAATGCTGATTTGTGGGTTTGAATGTGTATGGGGTTCATCAGTTTTAAAACTTTGACAAGGATCCAAAAGCACGATTCGCAGGTTGCAAAATAAGACAGATGTACCAGAAATAAATAAATAATTACAACTTAATTTCCTTTGAAGTCAGTATATTTTATTCCCTTGAGCGAGCATTACGAGTATGTCTCAGTCTTTGAGTGTGTGTACCTTTGCCAGCCTTTGTGTTGTCTACATGTAAGAGCACGTGGGTGGATACCAGTGTGCATCAGTCACATGTACCTGAGGTGTTGCCTCAGAAGCACATCTTGAGCTTGGAAACAGATGGGTGAAATTTGCACATAACAAGGAGATCTGAGGCAAACTGGGGATTCTCTCCCTTTAAATACCACTTTAAATATAAAATGTGGCTTACGGTTTGCTATTTTATCCTCTGTAGGAAAACTACAGCAGAAAGAGCTTTAGGATTTTCACCAATAAAGACCTGTGTTTGATGTGTCTGTAGTGTTATCTTGTAAAAGACAGCAAGCAACCGTTATTTTTGATGCTGCAAAAGTTCTTTCTGGCATGACTTGGTCCTCAAGCTGAATTGGTGTTTGCATCAATCCGTTCTGTTCCCCCAGTTGTATAAAAGATACCAAAAATAGCTTCCCCCAAATATGCTTCCACTCTCTTATGTGCACAACTAAGAGGGTGTATCCCTCTCTGTGCTGTGCCCTTTTTCTCCACTTCTTATCATCCTGGTACCTTTTAAGTATGTCTCTACCTTTCCCCGGGTTCTCCTTTAAAGCATTTCCATCTTCATCTCTCCTGGATGTCTGCTTCCTTGCCCGTACAGTTACACAGACCCACACACACACAAAATACAGCTTGTGTCTTTTCTGCTGTATTCACAAGCGTCCTCAGCCAAGCATGGTGCAGCTGCTCCGTTCTGGTGCTCAATGCATTTTTAAACAGTCCATCAAGTTCTAGCACTACTTGTTTTAAAAATACAGTACATCTGCTGATTAATTGATGGAGGAAGCATGGTTGGTTGGGTGCAAACCAAAGAGGGCCACCGCTCCCTCTGGGTGATATAAAAATGTGCCTTTTTATTGTTAGTCCCCTGTGACTTAGTTGATGTTGGTAGCACTGCAGAAAGGGCGTGACCCTGTTTGTCTGCTTGACTTTTTGCATGTTTGCATTTTGACTAGACAAAAAGACGGGGGTGGATGGGGGGGGTTCAGAAGGTGTAAAATTCATACTTTGTTAGAGATAAGAAGTCTTTGCCTGCTAATTACCATAGTTCATGATATATTTTATCCCACCACTCTCAGGATGCAGATACAGGACACTCAAATTTAGAAGAGCCCGTCTCAGAAAAAGCCTCATGCCTGCAGCTATTCCACCCTGAACAGCAGGCCTCATTGTGGGTTTGTTTTGTTGTCAATTTTTGTTTTTTGCTGTTGTTGCTTATTTTGGGGTGTCTGTCATGAGAGACTTGGAAAAAGAGACCACGTAACGTGCAAATACAAACAACAGGTTAGCATGAGTCACATACTGAAGGGATTTGCAGGACATGGAAATCTAAAAAAATATAAGGTTGCATATGTTTATGTTTGATACACCCGTGAGGTCTGCATGGCTCCAGGAGGGGAAATGACGCCGTTTCAGCAACCGCACCGTGTCCACACGGGCCAGATTTTCCGCACCACGGAAAACATGGCCGACAAGCAACTGATGGCAGTGGTTTACCGATACACACACTTGTACGATTCAGCAAATAAAGACTAGCGTGACCACAAAGAGTGTTCATGCATCAAGTGTAAACCGAGCATTAGTCAGTGAGGCTTGCAGGTACAGCAATGGCCTAAGGGAAGTATCCGGTAGCGCTTTTGTGTTTTATTGTTGCTTTATGTGTGTGTGTGTGTTTTTTTTTTTTTTAATTTGCTGTTGTGTTTGGTTTCTTTTTATTGTTTGGTGTAGTAATTTTTTTTCACCTCATTGTAGTGAAATCACCCATCCATTGTTAAATGGTAAAGGGAGAAGACTTATATAACGCTTTGCTCAAAGTAATTTTTTAATGCTCACATTTATCTATTCACACAACAATGGAGGCATCTGTGAATATGAGTTTGTTCTTATATTAGTGCGTCATCATCACTGCCCTTATTGCCCTATTACTGTTTTTATTACCTACTTGTCTACTTTATTATTTGTTCTATTTTGTGGAAGGTAAGTCTGCTCAGGGAAATCAAAAGAATACGATTTTCATTCTCTTGAATCCTGAGTCTTCTGTCGTGACATATTACTAACCGATCATTGGGGTAAGGCCAAAACCTCATTGGTCATTTTTGGGTGAATTTTATTGAAAAAAAAAAAAAAATACTATTGAGCCAACCATGTGTTGGTGTTTGTTTTTACAAATAGTATAAAGTGTTGCAACTCATTTGTTACCACGCAACGCTAATGTTTGAACAAACTTGCCATTTTGGGGTCTCCTGAAAAGTGATGATTTTGTCGATATGAGGATTCCGCCCTAAGGCAGTGATGTTTGTCTTCAGGAACATTGACTTTTCAGTACTTTCCAAATTGTATTGATTTAGTCAGCCTGTACCGAATCCCACAGACAAGTCTAGATACATTTCAATGTTTTCTTTGCTGGAAAAAAATACATTTTGAAGTACGAGTCATTACAAAATGCCCACCGACGTCATCCTAACAATTATTGCTACCTAATGTTTCCCTAAAGAGGAAAAAAAAGGCAAATTAAACATCACATCAAACACTGAGTGAACTGCAAATGTAGATGATAAGAGTTGGACTGTTAAAATCACGTTTGCACATGTTTATCTCACCACACAAGAGGAAAAAGAACGTTTTAAATGTCATTCTGATAGCAGTCATGACATCGTATTAACAACGAGCAGCTAAGAGATGACAGCAGGTGTTGTGAAGCATGACCAAGTCTGTCTTTTATTTTCACCTACTGGAAACTTGCCTTCATGTTCATTTCATATCCCTTTTCTGTGGATTTGACAGGAACATGACTGAAACGGGAATGTGCAAAGAAATAGAAAGTGTGTGTGTTTGTGTGTGTGTACACTCCAGGGGTTGAAGTGCATTGTAAAATGTGTTAACATTATAACCTTGTAATTAATTCCTCATCTATCAGGGGCAATTTACCTTGAAGCAGAGTTTCTTTAAAAAGCTCTGCTTAATACACAGTTAGGTTGAGGGTTAAAATCTGTCAGACTAGTATATAAATGAAAGGAACAATTACATTATTTCTCATAATTGACTTGTTCTGAGTACTTTCTCTTTTTTGGAAAGAATATTGATATATATATATATATTGGGGAAATTGCCTCTTATTAAATAAAAGACGTTGAATGTCTAGTATTGCAATTGTGCTATTATTGTCAAGTTCCTTTCAAACTTATACTGCCTCTTTTTCTTGAATGTCTTCTACTCTGACATGAACTACATGAACTATGTTTTAATTTCAGAAAATATGCGTAAACAGACCCAACGTATTTTAAATATTATCTTACTGCCTATTACCTAATCATATAATAGCTAGTCATTGGATAAAATAGACTAAAAAAATTGCTATTTTGCTAGGTAGGTAAGTTAGCAGCTAATTATGCGCCAAAGGGGCCTAACAAAATAATGTTTGTGAGTGTGTGTGTGTGTGTGTGTGTGTGTGTGTGTGTGTGTTTAGTTATCATTGTTAATGTTTTGATTGTGTGGACTCTGTGTTGCTTCTCCTTGCAGGTTATGATACTGTACTTCCACCCTAGTGTGTTTCGCTGTATCCTCCTGAGATGGGTTCGCCTGTTGGGTTTTGCAATCATGTATGGCACTATCGTCCTCAAGCTGTACAGGTAAACTACAAGAATGTAATCTGATCATATTTTAATTATTCTAATCATAATTTAAAGAGAATCAAAACCTTTGCCAGATCTACTTTAATGCAGCACATTTGCATTTTCACATATTTTATATCAGGGGACTCAGTGGAGAATGTTTAGCAGATCTGCCTCACAGTTCAGAGTCCCGAGTTCAATTCCTACTAGCTATGGTCCTCCTGTGTGGCATTTTTATTTCCCCGTGCCCATGGGATTTCAGTCCAGGCAGTCCGGCTTCTTCCCACATTCCAAAAACATGCATGAAAGGTGTATTGTACACTCTAATTTTTTCTTAAGTGTGACTGGAAGCGTGAATGGTTGTCTCTATATGCCCTGCTATTGGCTTGCAACCAATTCGGGGACTCTCCTGTCTAATGCCCATATACAGCTGGGATAGGCACCAGCAAGCCAGCTCCTCTCGTGAGGATAAGCAGCTACTGAAAATGGATGGATATTTTACATCATATTTATTTACCTCTGCCAGATGAAGTCATTACTTGGACACAGACTTGTTTCTGAGTGAGTTCTTCTAAGACAGGAGCAACACAAGATGCAAGAGGTCAGCCCCATCAGAATGTTCTCCTGGCAAAAGTACCAATTTAATATTCTTCTGAGATGTCTGTTTGGCTGTGGTGTGCCCTAGGGGAGACCTCTTGCAAGCTGCTCCTTGTGACGGATTGTTTGCATAGTAGCAGTTGATGATTTTATCTCGAATACCATATGGTTCCTCATCTACTCCTTTTGGCTGGTGTCTTGTATTTTTTTTTTGTATTTCTATTTTTATTCCCTTTACATAGGTTTATTAACATCATGTGGTTGAAGGGAAGAGCACAAATACCATGCAGCTTATGAAAAAAAAGATCTACTAGCTGAGCCCCCGTGAAATTTCTAATTAGCTAAATCCCTATTAGTGACAAAAAGCACATGTATTTTGCTTTAATTCTTCCTTCAACATTGAGCCTTTATTTTTTTGCTTCAAAGCTAAATATGATTTCAAGTGAAGAGCCAAAGAAATGACTGAATAAACTCTTTAAACAGGGTGCATGTTTAAAATGATGTCTTAAAGCTACGGTTCTCACCTTTTCATCCATCCAGAGTGTTGAAGGTGTTCCTATCCCGCACTGCACAAAGGACACCCTACATGACAAGCTGGCGAGTCCTGAGGATGCTGACAATAATCCTCTTGGTAGTGTTATGGTTCCTGGTGGCCTGGACCTCTGCAGTGTGCCAGAATCCCGAGCTAAGTCGGGCCTTAATCACAGCCGGCCTTTCATCGGAAGGGTTGCAATTTAGTATGTGTCTGCTGGACCGGTGGGACTACATGATGGCTGTTGGTGAGTGAGTTCAACATTGTAATGTAAAAATTGGAACAGACATTATCTTGGTTCAACATCACTTACAATCGACTCCTGTTTTTTGTATGTGTTCTAGATCCACCTGCAATAAGTCAAAACCCTCGATATAAATACCATATACTATACATGCACACACAGTACAGATGTTTTAGTCTTTATACAAGCTTTAAAACATAAGTCAATTCTAATATTTTCTAAATGGTAATATGATGTAATTTTCAGATGACAGCAAGCGGCAAAATGGCTACCCTTGAGATGCTGCTTAATATATATTCCGCAAACATTCCAGATGAATAATCAGAACACCACAGAACATTTAGTTAGATAAAACGTATTTTAGTGGACTTCTCTGTTAAAGACATTTGTAAAACACACGTTAACACACTGAAAAAAATAATTGAAAAAAAAAAACATTTGTACTGTTCTTAAACAACAGTTAAAAGAGTAAAATATAAACTTGGAACACAGTAAATCCAAGTGGAAGTTGACTGCAGTTGACACTGGGGCCATATGAATTCTTTTTAGAGTGAAATGTACTAAATATACAGCAGGGCTGCTCAATGTGTTGACCGTTGTTGACCGGTGGCCCGCCAAGGTATTGTTAGTCGCATGACATGGGAAAAAACAACAACAACAAAAAAAACATGTTTTTTTTACATTGCATGCTGCTCTGGGAGGAAAACATCATGAAATTGACCATTGTCACTTTAACAGGAAACAAGTTCTCTCTGTATTTCATTACACTTCTGGCCCATCCCTGTTAGTTACTTCATGGTAAATGCGTGTACCATGCCCAGGTTATTTTAATTTTTGTTTCGCTTTATTTATCATTGCAATATAGGAGCTCTTGGTTAGTTATTATTATTAATTTTTATATTGGTGCTGATCCTTATTAGTAGTCATTAACACCCCCCATTGAATCCTTTTTAATGCCATGACCTAAACACTAAAGTTTTATTTTCAAATTATGAACAAGTTACACAAATAATTCTGTCACGGTGGGGCATGGCGGTTTGAGGAGGTGCGGAATGTGAGAAAGGCGGAACCAATAAAATGCAGGACTGACTGGGGTAAGGCTCAAGTGAAGGTGATTTAATGACAACAAAGGCTGGGTTGAAAGAACGGAAAAATACAAAGTACAAACAAAAACGCTAAACTGAAGCTTACTGGGGGCGACAAGGAACGGGAGGCAGCACGGGAAGGATGGGATCAGGGCAACGCGAGGCAAGACGGCGAGGGGAAGACGTACAAAGACCCGACAAGGGATGAGGCAAAACACTGGGGCTTAAATACTAAAAGGACTAATGAAAACGCAAGACCCCTGGGAACAACAAGAGGCGGGGTAGCTGACTGGACACACACGGGCGACAGGTGAGGTGAATCTACAGTAATGACACGCGGGGGAAAACACAGAGAACCTCTAACTTAAACTAAACAACCCAAAACCCCCAACAAAACACAGACAGATCATGACAAATTCTAGCACTCAGCATTCCTGGCTGTGAGTAAGTATGCTTGCTGTCTATTTAGACAGGGTTTATGCCTTCATGCTCCCAGCTTTACGGCAATTTAAACACTTCTCAGAAGTTTGGAAGGTTTAACTGGATAAGGTGATCAACCATAGTGGTGACGGTGACAGGTGGTGACGATTACAACGACAGATTAAAATGATGGACGAAATGTACTGTACATCATTTTTAAACGGTTTTAGTCTTTTGGCGGTCCGTCGGCCAAACAGAGTGCCAACCTCTGAAAATCGGTTATCGAACTTCCCCGGAATTGTCAATTGGTGTGTTGACACACTATAACATGTATAATATCTTGTATATAGTGTTGCTTCCTTACTTAACTAGAATACATTGTCAATATACCCCTTAGGAGAAGGAGAGAAGAAAGAGATTATTGAAGCCAATGTAGATGAATAAGCCAAAGCTGTCAGAATCTCACACACCAGGGGCTTTCATTGGAATGACTGACATTAAATACAACAATCTCATCATATCTGTATGCGTGTAGTGTGTGCAGGACAGGAAATGAGGGAGCCTGCTAGTTGCTATGACAACCATTGAGAACACAGCGATGTGTTAAGGCGATGCTTTGAACAGGAAGTCCCCCGCAAAGCTGCTTCTGAACTGATGTCATACTCTGAAAATTACCTCAGTGGTTTGGTCTTTGTTGTAAGACTGCCAACAAGGCAGCGCTCAACTATCTAAAAATAAATACATCTTTTTTCCTTTCCGCCTTGCAAAATAACAATAGTCCTGAGAATATCAGCAGTACAAGCATTTGTTTGATTTGTTGTTCTTACCATCCTACCAGAGGAGCTCCCCAGGCATCCTGAGACTAAGTAGCATGTAATTTGCTGATTTAGAGACCGCATTTATTCATGACTATTAATAGACTCTACACTCTGAAATGAATTTATGGCCTCTTATAGAGCTGATGGTAGAGTTAAAAGTGCCATTTGGATTCTGGAAGGCATAAATCAAGACCTTATAATATAATCCCTACTCTTTTGCCTTTTTGAACATGTCAATCATATAATACAGCTTCCTTGTTTTCACTTTGGCAGATGTATAGATAGAATGCAGCAACTCCAAACTAGGAGTTTTCATATGTATTTTTCATAAGGTTTGCAGAAGTAGAACCATGTAAAATACAGTTTGCATGTTCCTGTTCTTGCAATTTTTCTTTGGGTACTTTCCATTTTCCAAACACATCCAAACTATTGAAGAATACGCGCCCTGTGCTTGACTAGTTACCAGTTCAAAGTCAGCTGTGACAGTGACTATAGAAACAGACTATAGAAAATCCATCCATTGATGCGGTATACAGTATAAGAACATATTTTAAAACAACAGGATAGTAAATATAATGGGGGTGTTTCCCCTTAATTTTAATTCTGTTTCTTTTGCTTTCCAGCGGAGTCACTATTCCTGCTGTGGGGTGTTTACCTATGCTACGCAGTCCGAACCATTCACTCGGCCTTCCACGAACCACGCTACATGGCGGTGGCCATCTACAATGAACTCCTCTTATCGGCCGTGTTCCACATCATCAGGTGCGTGCAGAAAACTGTAATGAAACCTAAATATACCAGACCAGACACTCTTAAAAGAAGGTCAATATATTGCAAAATTCATACTAAGGGTGTTTAAAAGGTTTTAAGTAACAGCAAAGATGAAAGGGATACAAGATTTTTGAACATTTATTTTTATTACAGACAAGAGTTGAACTCTTGCTCCAATGGCATTGGAGCGCTTTTATCAGTGTAAAAGAACTTCTTATACAAGATTCTTAAACTTTTCACCTATCCCTCATATACTGTCAAATAAAAAAAAAAGAAAGAATTTGTTGTCAAGAAACTGGTCAGAATTTGAGTTGGAAAATAAATCGCAAAGGTGCAGTCTATTTTTCTCTGACTGGTATGAGAATGTGATGGAAATGGTAGCTTCTTTGTCTCAGACATTTTGATTAGAGGCAAAATTTCTCCTGACCACATTCTGAAAACAAAAAAGGGTGCGTGCACCCACTTTCTTTTACCTTTATGTTCTTATCGACTCACCCACACCTATACTCAAATTATCTCTCCATTTGTTCCCTGAGAGACGGCAGGTTACAAGGTTCACCCCAGCCTCCAGGTATCTGTTACACAGGGCAATTAAAAAAAGACCCCCTTAACTGTGCCGACCCTTTGTTTCGCATCAAGGGAATTCACACAGGTTTTAAATTACTCCTTGAAATGCCCACAATCTATCAACCCTTTGTCTCTCTCAATTATTACCGCATAACTCAAAACAGACCCATTTTTTACACATATCTGTGTGTGAATAACATTCATTCCAAGGCAAAATAAATAAGTAATATATTATTTACCAGGCTTAAAATTATTATATATATAATTTTTAATAACATAAACCGTGTGTTTTAATTGGACAGCAATGATCTATGTAACCACCAAAGGCAGGGGTAGACTTATATTCGCTTTTTTGTAAAATTCAAATCGAAGTAAAAAAAAAAAAGAGGGGGGGGTCAACTTATAACTGATGTTGACTTGTCCTCTCAGCAATACGATATTTCCCAATGCTATTTTGCCGTGAGTCCCATAGTGCAGTTTCATACACATAAAAATGTTTTCCCAGAAGCTGATGATTTTTATGATGTCTAATACCTGACTATAATTTCACAAGCTGTGTTCCTGTTGCTTTTTCATCTTATATTTGACACCTGAAATGACAACTGAGGTCGTCCCATTATATCATTGCTTTTGCTCATTGATCAACTCACTAAGGTATCACTGCTTTGAATGAGCTTGCTTATACTATGTCTTAAAAAACATACACAAACGCACAGGTTTTTCTTTCTTTTCCTTACTATTATTTAACTGAGATAATGCATTTCCAAGTAACCCAAACAGTGGCGTGGGGTAAGTACTATAGTTGGGGAGGCACTGAAGCCGCTACCTCTTGTGAGGTATGCTGTATTGTTTTGTAGTAATATATATTCCAACATTGTGGTTCCATTGTGGTATCCATCTCTTATTAGATTAATTAGCCAAGTCTGTATTTGATTATTTCAAGCATCATTGGTATACAGGATCCACATTTGCAAGTACCAATTGTTTTTGTCTTTCTCTTTTGTCCTGTTTACTTTTCAGTCCTACGGCAGTTGTTCACTTCACTATTGGTTTGTACTTTTGTCCTTTTCCGTAATGTTCTTCAAAGCCTATTTTTGTTTCTGATTGAGTTCGAATTAGGACACTGACCTTGTGCCTGTGGCAATCAGCCGGTCCTTATTTTGTGGAAAGAAAACTTTGGAAGCTTTCAGTCAATATTATTTGTTACACATTCCCATATAGACTTTGTGATTGGAAATGATTTACAAGAGCTGAATTTCAGTGTAATCATAGAGCAAAACGGGGAAGCTTCTTTCAATCCATTAAGAAGTTGAAGGGTCCAGCAGACACACATTCATTATTGTTGTCACCTTGGTAATAAATCAAACAGCCTCACTTGCTGACGTTAAACTGTTTTGGTTCTGTTTTTGCTTCTGTATTCGAGAGATAAGACAAGTGATTCACACATAATGTATAGTACAGCAGACTTATCAGGGCAATTATTAGGCAAATGAGGTCCATTGAAACATGGATTTACTGAGAGATTACGATGACTTTGTTGTTTTTTTAAAAACATACTGTAACTTCCACACATTTTTAAATGTGATACAAATGTAAACAAAACAACTTTTATTATAATGACCACATTTGCACACACACGCAACATGTGCTGTACAGTCACACATAAACCCAAATGGATGAAGTGAGATGAGTTATCTGACAAAAAAAATAGTTTGTTGGAATCTTTAGGCAGTTCTGCCCATTCTTCTTTGCATTAATTCTAAAGTTCCCTCAATTTGGATAGACATCTGTGCACAGCCATTTTCAGGTCTCTCCAGAGATGTTCTAATGGATTCAAGCCTGGGCTCTTGCAGGACGTTCATAAAGTGGCTCTGAAGCTAATCCTTTGAGATCATGGCTGTGTGTTTCGGGTCATTTTTCTGTTGAAATAGAACCCCCAGTCTGAGGTCAAAAGCGCTCTGGAGCAGGTCTTTATCCAAAATATTTCTGTATACGGCTGAATTCATTTTTACCTCTATTCTGACTAGTCTAGCAGTTCCTGTTGCTGTAAAACATCCCCATAGCATGATACTGCCACCACCATGCTTCATTGCTCATATATGTTGCCTGGAATTCACACCAAAGACATCAATCTTTGTCTCATCAAACAAACAAAAAATAGTTTATCATGGTCTAAGTGTCTTTCAGGTACCTTTTGTAAATTTAATCCATTTGGTGTATACAGTTATTCATGACGTTTAACTCCAGGAAACAAAAAGCATTTTCTGTCACGGTGCAGCCATAGCCAATATTGAAATATTCAATCTCGTAGACCTGCCGCCCACCCAGGCAGTCTCACACCCCAGCATCATTAGGGTGGCCATGAAGCCGTAAGAGGAGATACTGACTGGACTTTGCTCATTTAGAAATTGTATATTTTTCTTGCTTTATTTACAGCAAATCAATAATCATCACATCCATTGTTTTAATGGGTCAGATTTTTGATCTTCTGCTGACTTCTCGTTAAAAATAATTAGAGGTCATTGTTATAAATGTCAAGCGGCCATAGAAAATGGCTGAATGGATGTTATAGATGTCAGTAATTGCTTTATTATAAGGTATAATTCCTTGTGGTTTGGCAGTGAAATATGACCTGAGTGGCTCCCTTGTAGATAAGTCAATCCCCAGCTAAAATGCATGAGGTTTGTGAATATTTTATTATATAATTTCAAGAGACAAAATTGGTAATTGGCCACAATTCGGACAGTATTGTGTGCTCACTTTTGCTGTCAGTGTTTTCAACATTACTGGGGGTGCAGACTTATTTCAAGGCGGAGGTGAAATCTGCATTATACATACAAGATGGACACAAACCACTTTACATTGTAGCAGTGCCATTTCTTTGCCGCTGTCCCATAAAAATCTATAATCACATATTATCAGACATATTAGAGGTATAGTCACTTTTGTGAGATGCCAAACATCTATCATTTTTCTGAAACAATCAGATGACATATAGATATTGTTGATTAATCAAGCAAAATACTTGTATGATAAGTCTCAAGAGTTATCTGTTTGATTTGTGAGTGTTCTAGTGTGTAAAGTAATATCTGCAGACAGGACTCAATAAAAGGCATAGAAGGCGCTGGAGAGGTTATAAAGTTTACTGAACTAAAAAATGCACAACTTTACTAGAAAAGTAGAAGTGCAAGCACACTACCCAAACAAGACAACGGACAAGGATGCCCTGACAGCTGCTGACAGGAACCTTGGAACTAAATGTAGCAGAAACTAATGAGCCAGCAAGACGCAAGTGGGAGAGCACAGCACAACATAATGCAGTAAGCTCATTGGACAGAAACACATTGGAAGCGGGCAAGACCCTGGCATTTGGAATTTTGCTTGGCATTTACTTAGCAACAGCATTTTTCTTGTCCTCTCGCTAAAACAACAAGACATTTGTAATGTAGGCTACAAGATTAATAAAAAAATGGTCAGTTGTTTTGTGTTCAATGGTTATAGTTAGAAACTGTTAAAATGATTTCATTTTATTAAACATATTCCGATAGTATTCCTATGTTTTGATTGATACAAATAAAAATAATGCTCAATTGTTTATCTGTTAGGTATTAGTCAGTTTTTACTTATTTTTAAGTTCTTTTTTACTGGTATCAAAGTCCTATATACAGGTACACTATTAAAGTCAAATATTGGATATTGTGACATTATGACTGGAAAGGGTGTTGAAGAGGCAACCTAAAATATTTTTCCACCACATTTGCACACTTCCGTAGAGAACATTATCACTGTTAGTCTTTGAACAGTGATGCACGGGGGAAATGTAGAAACAGTGAAAGTGTAAAACAGCATACGACTGATTATATTGCATGTTCCAAATATAAGGAACAGTCAATACTAGCAAAATGTGAGTAAAATTGTGTAAAACGAAACATTCTATTATTGTTATCATTCACTAACAGGATATTAATAACAAAGATCTATAGGTCTTAATTCGATATAGAGTATATATTGTGTATGTATGCATGGAAAGTGAACAGTACGTACGAGTTGAACTCGTCCACTTCTGCTTTGTTTACAGTTGATGTAGACAGAGTAGAGAAACACTATGGGCTATTATTGATGTCTGGCAGACCAGAATTCGCAGACTGCAAGAGCTCTCGGCTCATCTCGCTTTTAACTTTCAACTTTGACACTGCGGCTAAGCAAAATCTTGGTGTTCCTGCAGGTTCTCTGTGGCGCCAGGCCTTCACCCTGACTGGATGCTGGTGTTGATCTTCACTCACACTCATCTAACTGTCACTGTGACAGTGGGAGTGCTTCTTGTTCCAAAGGTATCGCTCCATTATCTGCAGTTAATGAGCTGTGCCCACCTCTGGTTCGGCGGATTGTAAGTGGAATAGTATTGGGTAATCCTTTATAGCAAACTTAATCATCCTAAGTTCCAAAACTGAAACGTTACTTCCCTAAGTGTAATGACTCTTATAATCAACACAGAAAGCTTTACATAATGGCTGATGCTGTATTGAAGTTTCGAATCACAACAGTTCATTTATCTGCTTAAGCTTGTGTGATAGGAGTAATCTGAAACATACATTCACAAAAGTATCAAGAAGCACATTTCCAGCCTGTGCCGTAAACCTATTCAAATGGCGTTAGTCATTATTGTAATTTCGCTAAGCACTCCCATGGGTGCCTTTATGTGCAATCTCTTACGTCTGATGGAAAACATTTAATCGCCCCGCTGTGTGATAAAAGCAGTACACCATCAACATTCCCTCTTCTTTCATTCGGTCTTAATTAGGCTCCTCCGACATTCGAGTACGCCGGGATAATGAAGCACAACGGGAGGGTGTTAAGCTCACATGGCGTCTGTTTCTCAGTCTGGCCTAAATATTTGGCATCCCTTTTTTTCCCGCTTTCGCTGCTCAAGCAAAACTAAATAATTAGACCATCCTCTACTACTTTTATGTGACCCAAGTCTGTGTACAATGGAACATCAGTGATCAAAGCATTAGTGATCTAATTGAGGGGCAAGGGTTGTCTGAGTGTCCAATAAATTGAAGCATTTTCTTGTGGTTCTTTACAACAGAAAATTATTGTAAATGAGAATAAAAATGCTTGAAACTGAAAAGATTGAATAATTATCTAAAATTCAAACTTACCTGACTAGCCCCAGGGCAGGTTGATGCAATGTTAGTGGTAGGGCTGCGCAGATCAGTCAAATTTCGATTAAAATTAATACTAAAGTTAATATCGGTATTGTATTGAGACCAGAGAGTTAGTATTGAATCTTTACATGCATTTATTTATGTTTTTGTTTCTCATGGTTCCTTCACATAATCGCTTTTCAGTGCTTGCATATGGGACACACTTTGTGCATTTGTGTCTTCACTATTTTTGAATATAGTTTCAGAACACAGTTTATTGTTTTTTTACATGTTTTTCATTCCAGTTTCTGGTTTACCTGAGTGCAGTCCTACTTTGATTCCAATCTCTATGCCTGCCTCCGTGTATTCTTTCATTTGATTGTTTTGGTTCATTTTAATCATGCTATTTGTACAAGTTTGATATGATGGCATGGCTAAGAACTCAACAAGGGTTTAATTTAAAAAAGCATGTTATTAACAGGACAAGTTCTTTACAAATACCATCATAAAAGCACTTCTGTATCAGTACTGACGATACTAGTCAGCATCGATCAATACCAAAATATCAAGTATTACGCAGCTCTTGTTAGTAGGATTCCGTTTTTTTAGTTTTGAACATCATATTTAGCCAAACGTTTTGCGATGTCTAGCGAATATTTGAAGACCCCACTGTTCACCTCTCAGCACAAAAGGGGCTTTTATATATATATATATATATATATATATATATATATATATATATATATATATATATATATATATATATATATATATATATATATATATATATATATATATTTTTTTTTTTTTTTTTTTTTTTTTTTTGTCAATACCACTCAGCAGTTGGAGGCAATGGTTTGAGGCCACCAGTACATGCAGTAGACCAGTGGTGTCAAACACATTTTTATTTTGGGCCGCATTGTAGTGATAGTTTCTTTCAGAGGGCCAGAATGACTGTGAATTCAAATACATTTTAAGTGTGTTGATCACAAATTTACCAAGATTTGATATCACAAGTCAGCAAAAACTGTTCAAAAGAGATTTGGAGAATAAGAAAATGTTTGTTTTTCTTCCCCCAAATGTTTAAATGTTAAAGGCAACTTGCAATTTTGGTATTTTAGTCAGAAACCTGAAGTCAAATCAACATTTCAAGGGCCACTAAAAGTGAGTTGGCGGGCGGGATCTGGCCCCCGGGCCTTGACTTTGACACCTGTGCAGTAGACCAACAGTTGATTTGCTATCGTATAATTAGCTCACATATGTAGGTGCATCATGCAACCATCCGTGAGTTCAAATTCTCTTGAGACCAGACCCACCAGACTTACGTAAGTTATGCATGACAAAGCATGAAGCATTTCTGGTGGAAAGGTCAGATCGCATAAAAGGTTTCCGCAGTCATTGTGTTTCAAGCTTCTGTCATGACGTACTGTCTAATTGAAGAAATACATACATATCTCATATGTTGAATAAATTAATGTCTGTGGCCTTCTCCTTATTCTGCGGTTTAGAATTATTGGCAGAAATGGCTCAATTTTCTAAGTAGAGCAAATTCAGTTTCTGACAGGAAACTATATTAATTCCCGAATATCCATCTTGCAAACATATTTACTGCAGGAAATGATTGTTCTGTGCCATCACACCTCAGATTACCTTCACGGTACATTTGACAAAATAATTGCACGTACACAAAGAGCTCCTTGAAAAAAAACATTTTCTTTGTTTTCTTTGGAACTGTGTGCTGGGTTTCACTAAGTTCTCTGTCTTAGTTCTTGTCCAAGGGGACTCAGGCTCGGGATGATATTGCCACTGAGGCCTATGAAGAGGAGCTGGACATTGGAAGATCTGGTTCTTACCTCAACAATAGTATCACCTCAGCCTGGAGCGAGCATAGCTTGGACCCTGAGGAAATACGGGTGAGGAAACACACGTTTGATCTAGTTGCCTTCACATCCTTTCGACACTTCAAAATGCTGAATAAAGTCACAGGAATGATATATTTGCAATTGTAATAGTTTATGTATAGGGCTGAAACGAGTCCTTGAATAATTCAAGTTTTTCGCTTCAAAATAACACGAATGGCCTTTTTCCTTACCCCAGATTCCAGTTTATTAGTGAACAGGTCAGAAAAAAAATGCCAAGTCAATTGCAGCAACAATAGCGAGACAATAAAACATGTCGGAAAGGCAGAGAGAAGGCCAAATTCAAAATAAATTCACTTTACCAAATAATATAAGGTCACAAATCTCTTGATAGGTTTTTATTTTGAAGTTGTTACTGGCATCTTGTCATGGCATAATAGCTTGAGCGGTTATTCTACTGCAACCGTTGGTCCTGTCCCCGGATACAAATAGCACAAAGTTGTTGTAAAATCATGTACAATTCTCAATTCGGGAGTCTTACAAATTACCTTATTTCACTGATATTGACATATCAGTTTTCTACTACTTGGCTTGGGCTCTGTTATAGGTACATCTAGCGAGCAATGCTTGAGTGCTCTACATAAACTACATAAACTGGCGTGATAAAACAAAATGACTTTTGATGTTGAAAGCCTTATACTCACCACATTTTAATAAATCCTGCTGACGAGTGTGCCATTTGAGCTGGCACATACATCAAAATTTAGCAGTGTGTTAAGCTGTGTGTTGCTGAACACAGTTTAAGTTAAAAACAAAAAACAAAAAACAAAGAATCAAAACATGATATTAGTCATTCATAATTAAATTGAAATATGTTTTATTGGGACTTCTGTGTTTTTAATTGCTTTTCACAAAGCAAATAATGTATTTTTTATATTTATCTGAATACAGTACTTGATAACAAATTTGTGTATAATATCTGAATGCTGAAAAAAATGAATAGCTGCAGGCCTAGTAAGGATTTAACCGATCAGCCTTGTGGAAAAAGCATGTATTGCAATTTTCACTTCATAATAGATGGTCATCATAAATAGAGAGTAGAAATTTGCAGTACTGTATGCACAGAATGTAGATTGATCCACAGTTCCCTTTCTTAGGATGAGTTGAAAAAACTGTACGCCCAACTGGAAGTCTACAAACGCAAGAAGATGCTCGCCAACAACCCTCACCTCCAAAAGAAACGAAATTCCAAAAAGGGCCTCGGTCGTACCCTGATGAAACGAATCACAGAGATCCCAGAGACCATGCACATACATCGCCAGTGTAGCCGAGAAGATGGCAGTGAACATGGAAGCAACCGCAGCACTTTGAGGAGAAACCACATTGAGACCAGTCTGCACGGTGAGATCTTAGTGCTTGGGCTTCATTGCAGGCATCTTTAAAGTATGTCTTTTATGTTCTTTAAAATGATATGCTATATTGACCCTGGACATCTAAAAAATGGATTTGTATAAAAAGAATAATATTCAAAATATTGAATCCAAACTAATAATCATCGAGTCAAATTGGTTCCAGCAAAGCCTTCATTAATGATTTTAGAATCAATGTGCAGTGTTATTACTATGCTATTGAGCATAAAAGCAATACAAGGCGCCTTGAGATATTGCACAACTAACGTGATATACAATGTGGTATAAATTCCATTCCTGTTTTATTTATCATTAATATTCTTGATTACTGCTGACCAAGCTGTCAGTACACTGACATGACTTTGGATAATTTGGATAGCCAATGTGCGATTAAAAACTCTGTGATTTATGGTATTCTTTTATTCTTTTATTTATTCATAATAAATAAATAAATCGTTGCTGAATTAAATAGGGACATGATTTCATACTTTGGCTTCCTAGAAGATATGTGTTCCATAACTCCAACTCTGTGAGTTGTAAAAAGTGGTCAAACACATTGAGCTGCCTGCTTACATGATGTCAGCTCTATATTAGCAATGAAATAGAGACAGACAGTGACCTTGTGGACATCCTGTAAATGGTGCATGTAAAATTCGGTTATAAGACTGCACGCTGCGGAGGCTGCAAATCCAATTTTTGACAAGATATTTCAGTGGCAACTGAGTAAAGGCAACCTACAAATCCGAGCCACTAAATTGGTTGCTGCTAATACACAACTAGAGGTGTACATCTCCCCAATAAAAAAAAAAAAATATTCGATACGCATCTTGATACTTGGGTTGCAATATAATTCAAGGACGGTTCATTTTTGAAGTCGGATGGATGGATTACGATTCACTTCAATATACTTGTAGTACCGTTCAGTTCAAGGGGATATCAAACAATGAGTGTGTCATTTTACAATGTAAATGAACTTGTCTGAAGGTTATTGTAAATGTGGCATTTCTTTCAATGATATATTTCTCCCGTAAAAGACAATTTCATACATACCTCAATAAGTGTTAAAAGGAGCATCTTGAATCAGTATGGTAAGATGCACTCACATCTTTTACATCAAAACCAATTTTTTTTATCCAAACGGTTTTCCATTTAACTTTTGCTACAGTGGGCCTGGAGTGCAAGTTCAGAAAACAAATACACAAGCAACACATTACAACAGATAAAACACTAACACAAATCAAAAATCACAAACTAAAGAAAATTAATTTAAAAAATACATATAAAAGATTAAACTCAGAAATTCTCAAGCAAAAACAAACGTAAGCACAAACAAAAACAAGCAAAAAAACGAAACAATTAAACAAATACACATTAAAATACGAGTTTGCTGGTGTGTTTAATGGTTTGTAATGTGTTTATGGTTTATTGTGATTAATTTTGGTGGGGTTGTTTATTTTTTGTGTTTGAGTTTTGATTTGTCTTTCGTCTATTGTCATGCATTTTTGCTTTTTTGTTTGCAATTGCCTTTTATTGCTTTTTAAGTTTTTTGTTTCTGTTTTTGCACTCCAGGTCCACTGTATTCTACTCCGAATATCATCCTATGAATTGTCGTATTTACGTTAGCGCCTGATCTTTAACACCAAGAATCTTTCGTTTAATTTGCTTTAGGAAAATCTCGTGATGATTCACTCAAGAGCAAAGCCATAAGCTTGCAGAAGTCTCTAAGCTATGATCATGTTTGTGACCAAGATGATGAAACTGGAAGTCTAAGCGGCTCGGCAGCAGGGGACAAAATGACTCCAGTGGGAAATGGCGGAGAAGCGTCTCTTCTCGGTTCCCTCATCGGCCGCAGACATTGCAAAAAGCAGCTGGAACCAGTTGCCCCGCCGTCAAAGATGGAACCGGCCGAGTCCACGGAGTCAGTTCCACTCTTCTGGAAGTCCGCAAGCGTTCACAACTTAACGCATGAAAAAAAACCTGTGCATCTGAGGACTTCCATCATGCAAAAGTCCCTCAGCGTGATCGCCAGCGCCAAGGAGAAGATGCCGGGGCTCAGCAGCAAGACGCAGAGTGTGGAGGATGCCAGCAAAAAAGGTCTGAAGGGGCAAGAAGGACGGATTTTGTCAGAAGTGGATGAGACTCCTGAACACTATCCCAAAATGATCGTCAGCCAGTCCGTTGAATATTCCAAGACACCGATGAAAATGGGCATCATGAAGCAGCAGGTACATTTTGAAAATGGTAAATAGGTGTGACCTTTTATGCTAACTTTTTTCTTTCCATGAATCCAGGTGAGCGGTAGTCAGCCATCCATTTGCTCCGAAACTGGTAGAAACTTGTATGATGTATCTGAGGTTTGTCCCTGGGAGATGGAAGAGGCTCAGACACCATCTGAAGTCAAGACACAGAAGCACGTGTCCATCGCCCCGGAGGAAACCGACACAGGTCGAAGGGGAAGTAGCAGCTCTGGCATCGGCAAAAGTAGTCGGTCTCAGCAGAGACTGAAAACCGGGCAGTCTCCTTCAAACAGACGACGCTCCAGAGATAAAGGAGGAGAAAGGGAGGAGAGCAGGGAAGCACGAAAATCTCGCGGACCCAGGTCACCTCTGCCACTCAAGCCAGATATGAGCCCCTGGGACTTTGACGAGCAGCCCATGCTCGGTGAAGTCTCGGAGTCCATTTCCCCAGACAGAATCCGACGCAAAAAGAGTGTCACGCCTACTGACGGTAAACCCAAGGCACTCCATTCGGACCACTCCAAATCCACAGGAAGCCTACTGCAGCCTCCGTCCTTGATGGTGGAGATCTGCCCGTGGGATTACAACAGCCCGCCCTCACCCAAGCAGGAGAAGAGCTGCGGCAGCCCTTCCACACACAAGAAGAAACGGAAAGGCTCCTGTTCTTCCAACAATAAAACAGAGAAGGAGAAAGGAAGAGAGAAAAACCGAGAAAGACGGAGCTCCTCTAGCAAGCCGCCGTCAGAGAGAAGGCGTGTTAGCCAGTCGTCCGAGTGCGGCGGGCCGGTCTCCGAGCGACGGAGGAGCTCTAGCAAAGACCCAGAAGGGATGCAAACGAGGAGGGCGGAGATTCTCTCCTGTGAGAGCCAAGCTTCAAACAGCAGTTTTGGACAGACTAAAACCTCCACTGACAAGAAGAAAGAGCGGCATCACAAAACTGCAGTCTGCAGCGTTCCAAAAATGGCTGACGTTTGTCCGTGGGACTTTGAGGACCAAGACCCTGGAGAGAGGGCATGATGACTGCTAAATTTTTCTATTTGTATCCACAGACTTAACAGCACGAGCAAGCAACGTTTCAAATGTTTGATTTAAGAGAAAGAACCAAAAAAAAGCTAATGTTTACTCATAATCATTTTTAAGTCCTGCTTATGAACTTTTCATTGAGACCCTTTGACTGAGATGTTCAATCATTTTCTTAACAGTGTGGTTGCTCGTGGAATGCGAAAAAAAAACAAAACAAAACCTTGCAATACTTCGCTCATTGGGTTCATGAGAGATGCACAGCCTATTGCTGTAGCCAGATCCAAATTGTTATCAAGACAATTTGTTGTGAGTCTGGTCAACCACAAACCAAAAATCAGTTTTGCCTCTTGTAACGGCCGTTGAAGCAATACATTGTAATTCCACCGCAAATTATATCAGTGGCATCGTTTTAGACAACTACGCTCTAAAATCATTTGGGCTAAAAGTAACCCAGTTATGGGACAAAAACAAACGACCCAATATTTGA
Organism: Hippichthys cyanospilos; assembly: GCF_059441005.1. Lineage (NCBI taxonomy): Eukaryota > Metazoa > Chordata > Actinopteri > Syngnathiformes > Syngnathidae > Hippichthys > Hippichthys cyanospilos. The sequence continues at coordinate 13,291,143 of NC_142380.1, forward strand.
GTCAAGCGGACCCAACTTTCAGGAATGTTTCATACTAAATCCAATATTTTTCCATGTTCTTGTACAAAACAACACAATTTTATGGGTTTTGTGCAAAACAGTCCAGGGTGTTGAGTCAAATTGAACCAAAAATGATGTCCTTCCTTTCTTGACCAATAATTGAGTAATTTTTAGTTCAACTCTTTTTGTGTATGACGTGTTGATGCACGTTGATTTCTTTGTCCATTCTTTTGTATCCCATTGTGCACAAAAGCATGACACTGGAGAAAATATTGAGTCATGGGAGAATTTGGTAGAAGGGCCAATGTTTCATGGCACACTTGCCAACTGACAAGTGGAATATCTTACGTTATTATATTTTTTTTTCTTTTATTCACATTAGCATCACACCTGTTTTCCTGCACATCCCATTGCTATGTGAATGAAAAACTAATTGAATAGATCTAAAGCTTATGTAAATTCAAACAAAGTTTGATTTAAATATTTTTACAATGGTAACACTTTCTATAATTTAAATCCACAAATTCAATCCAGTTCATGAAAATACAATGTAAGGCCAATGTAAGCAATTATATTTGATAATACCTTTCTCAGCACTTAACGTATAATTTGTGTGTAAGTATGTTCTTGAGTGTGAGTTGTTCTCTATGTTTTTCGTTTTGTTTTATTATTCTTAATAGAAGCTTGGAGCTACAAATATAAACATTTTTGACTAGCAAACCCATTCAACATACTTGCAAGTCTGCTCAAACATATTTACAAGTAGGTTCGAACATACTTTTAATTACAATCTAACGTACCCTTCTTCCCCACCCACCACCTTCACTTCTGGAGCATGCAATATCTTAACTTGTTAGCGCCATACAATTCTTTAGCGCTGGAGCAATGTTTGGCACAATTCCCAACATGCCTAATGAACATACTCAAAGTATATTAGGAGGAGAGAATATTTAATGTCCCGGCCATCGCTCAAACATTTAAAGTAAGACAAATGACACGAATTGTGATGTATTACGAATTTTTGTGTTCTATGTGTAAAACAATGTTTTAAAATTAGCTAAAAAACAAAAGAAAGTCTTTTGAACAGCTCTTTTTAGTGAACAGCTCCCTTTAATGAGCCAAAACAATTGTCACAACTGTATAGTGTTGACAAGCATACTTATACAAAAAAAAAAAACAACAAACATTTTAAAATTTTGCTTATAAATACTTTGGAAAGTATTTGCAAATACGATCGAACGTAACTTCAAATACATTTGAACGTATTAGAAAATAAGTTCAAACATTCTTAATACTATGTGCAAATCTAAAATTATTTGAATACATATACATTAGGGCATTCAAGTTAAAGCATTAAGTGTGGGGTTGATTTTTTTTTTTTAAGTGTTAAAACGAAATTTAGCTTAGTTGACTCAGTTCTATTGACCCCTTATTTAGAGGAGAGTTACTGGCACAGGCATTGATGAACATTTGTGTTTGACGTTAAAGGGTTGCTTGATGGCTCATTGACAAATTGGAAAATCGGGCACTTTGCAAAGCCATGCACTGTATTGTTGTGCATCCTTAGGCTGTTCAAATTACATCCACAGGGTCATGCAAACATTGCTGGAGTATGGGTGCTGATGGGCAGAAGTAAACATATGAACATATGTAAAATTTAGAAAATTCTTTTTCTGAGAAGGCTATTAAAAAAATGCCTTAGTCAATTTTCGGAATTTTGTGCAATGGTGGGTTTTTACGGGAAAGGAATCACATTATTAAAGGAACATATTCCAACAGTCTCGGAAACAAAATGTTTTTCAATTTCTGGTTTTACATTAATTACAAGATTTTACGCGAGGCAAGCTGTTACAGTCTTTGTAGCAAATAGTCTTTGAAAAATGTGTTTGATCACAAAAAGCGTTCATTTAAATGCATTCGCACATATGTTTGAATACGTTTGCCACTTTTCCAGTCTTTAAGCATTTTTTCCCCATTAAAACCAATTAGCAGATGCATATTGATGACTGAAGGATGTTGACATTTGCAAGTTGCTCTTACGTTTTTTTTCCAATGCAACCTTCAAATCATTATGAATGAATTGTTGCTGGTCTGCAAATTTTTTGCTTGCTTTTCGCTACATTTCATCTTGATATGCATTGACTTCATTTCCTCAAGGGAACTTGCATTCCTCATCACGGACAGACACAAACAATGAATGCTTCACCAAAAAATGTTCTTGCATATTGATGAATGCGTTCCCTAAAGAGCTGATGATGCATTGGCTCACATGGGAGCTTATTACAGTGCAGCCGATACTAACAAATTATGCGCAAAAAGCATTCAAATGAAGCTGTGTGAAAGCAGACCAAATACTTTATTCGCAGCATGACGATTCGGATGATGGCGTGTGTTTTGAAAGAACATGGTAGGAACAAAATATTGTTTTCTGGCCGACAGTCTGCACCTTGGAATAGCCATCGCATGTGGTAGCTGTTGAATGGATCTGGATGTATATTGGGTTTCTTCTTGCAACAGTGGAATATTAATAGTGATCTGCTATCTGTCTTCTGTCGCATCATAGGAAATGCATATCATTTGTGCATTTATTCACAGGGCTGAGGGTGTTTTTAATTTGTATTTATTTATTTTTTGCTTCTATCCTGTGCATCAGTTCAGAAGGTTTTGGTGGCAATTTGGTCTTGTCACAAGCCAATCGCATGTCAATATACTGTATTGAAAAACAACAGTTACAGTCACTTAGCATTTTATCCTGTGCTCATGCTAAATCAATTATGTGTGTATGATTGTGAATATACAAGTGTCACATCAAATTAAAAACAGCTAAAATAATACATTGTGCAAGAGAAGATATACTTGAAAGTTACTGTTAGTATGATCTTCATGATTTTGTCCTGCTCATCGAGCTTCCAGAAAGTAGCTGATGCAACAAGTATTGACATGAACAAAGATCCCCGCTTATTTAAAAGACTAGCAATCAACAACATTTGTATCACGTTTTTCTGTTAATTGTTGAATACATGTTTCGTCCAGTATTTTATGCTCATTATCTGGTTTCACACCCAAAATGTGACAGACTTTTTAAGCACCTATATGGGAGTGTTTCGTTGTGATGATTCATATTGTGTTGCATGTATATACAATGAATACACTGATATCAATTCAGAATTAAATATTTATATGAAAACACGCTGGACTCCTTCTGTCTCATTTATTAATGAATACATGGATAATATATTATCTTATTATTCTTATTTTTATTATTCTTATTATTACTATTATTACTATTATTATTATTATTATTATTATTATTATTCATTATGTCGCCTTTCAGGAATTGGGTGTGCACAAAAAACCGGGGGTGGCAAAACTGAAACAATGTTTTGACATGTACCTAAACCTAGAGGTGGGCCACAGAGCCCCGCCTCCTTCCTGTCAATGTCAACCCGTTATTTATTCTAGCCAGACGAAATTGTAATCGTCAGTCCATCGGTGTATTTTGCACCGCCACCACTAGTGGTCAAGCCTACTTATGTCTGCAACATTTATTTTTTCGTACTTACACTTAATGTCATATGTAAAAAAAAGTCGTGCTTTACTTACTCGGGAGTTACAACACTGTTCAATTTGAATGTGATATTTTACATTCAGTCACTAGATATCGCTGTGTAAGATGTTTCGAAAGTTTCAAAAGTTCGATTCACTTTATGAATCAATCCTTCCAACTGATTGGATCCGGTCCATTGTTTCATTTTAGCCATCCTTACACACACACACACACACACACACACACACACACACACACCCACACACACACACACACACACACACACACACACCCACACCCACACACACACCCACACACACACACACACACACACACACACACACACACACACACACACACACAAAAGAGTTTCTCTGACCGGGGGGATTGTACACCAGTCTGTCCAGCAGAGCAGCAAGAAAAGTTCAAGACTTGAACTTCATTCAAGCACATGCTCGTGGTTGTTTAAAAACACCGGCTGGGAGGAAAGCGGTTCACCTCCAAAGACTCTCCCGCGTGCACGAGCGGCTGATCAGAACGCGCCCAAGCTCGTTATCAGTTGCACCTGATGTCAATTCCATCTGGTATGCCATATGCATGTTCCTCAACCATTTAGCTCCTACTGTGGCCGAAACTACTTTCTTCTCGTTTTGTAAGTTCTTATGTTGTTGATCCTTGTTTCTTCTGTGTGTGCCTCGTTCAGTGTTTATTCACAATGTTTACTTCCGGTTGTACAGGTGCTGCTCGTTTTACAATGGCGTTCCGTTCTCACATTTGTATATACAACACGCAGTCGCATTTACAGTGTGTATGCATTATATATTGTGTGTGTGTATATATATGTATATATATATATATATATATATATATATATATATATATATATATAGTATTGATAATATAATAATAAATTAATATATATATATATATATATATATATATATATATATATATATATATACATTAATTTCTTATTATATTATCAATTTACTAAACGTGATCTATCCTATTCATGAAGTGCTGTTGCAGAACATTGAGAGAGCCTACATAAAAAGATTTGTACCCAGAATTCGCGCTTGTGAGAAAACCTATGTGCATTTAGTTGTGAGCTTTTTTTCTACACAATGCACGCCTACTTTGTGAGGAATTTTTCTTTGTTAGTGTGCTGTGATATTTTTTTAACCTACGATACTTCCAACAGGGGTATTGGTCTTCTGTATTACATTCGAGGCTGAATCTTAATTGCAAGTATACATTTAGACAGCATTATAACGTAACAGCCTCTATATTGGGTCCGTCGTAATATTCTAGCTATCAGTTCAGGTTCGCCTTTTTCTGTCAGGAGATAAACCTACTTGTTTTCTTTCTGACTATCAGTTTAGAAAACTGTTTTCAATAGCAATTTTAACAAAATTCGACTTGAGCTATGATAGTCTTGGAACATTCTATTAAGTGCTTGACAACACTGGCATCTTGTGGAAAACTAGAAGGGCGGCATATAGCTACAACGATAACAGACTAAACCAAACAATCCACCTTAGGTTACCTATGAATTTCTATTTTAATGCAATGCACTTTTTAGACATCGTTTAAAAAGTACACAAAGTGCATTTTTGTTTTTGTTTTTCTTAATTTGCAGTGGTGAAGTCAGTCCTGCAGCATGGGACAGGGCTGATCATACTTTGCATGATCTGGCGAGAGGGGTCTGATATCAGGATGTAGGACGGGGGCGTTTATATCCTTTGTTCAAGATAAATTGAAGTGTGAAAATAATACATCTGAATCTGTTTACTGTTAAGCATGACAATGAATTTGGAAAATAAACATGACAGTTTATGAATTTGGAGAGCCAGCAATAGAGCTGGAAAATCATCCACCATGTAAGTGTCATATCAGCCAATAAATATTTTTTTTAACTATTCTAAACAAAATGAATATTCAACAGATTAAAGTTTAATGTCAATCAAATAACCATCTAGAGTAATTCCAGGCACATTCTTGTGACAATATAGTTATACCCAAGTAACTAATAGAAGGATACTGATGCATCTAGCATACTATGCAGTGCACATACACACATCCATTTTCTGTACCACTTATCCTCACTTGGGTCTTGAGGAAGCTGGCGCCTACCTCAGCAGACTCTGAGCAGTTGTGCTAGCCTCCTATTTCTGCTTTTATCTGGAACATTTTGATTTATTTGCAACAAATGATACACCCCCTGAGCCAAAACACACATATCATGGATTTTTTTTACTAAATTCAGTTGTGTGTAAAAATAACATGTTCCTCATTTTGTTTTGTTCTCTGCTTCCATCAACCATATATAGAGATGGGCAGACACCAGTGCCCATTATCCAACATATTATTGCGGCATATGCACCAAAAGCAGCGAGTATGCATATGTTGTCTCACATATGCAAACTAATAACAAGTCAATTATTCATCACAGAGGTATGTCTGAGTTTTAAATCCAGTATTAATCAAGAAGAGCTTGTGACTGGAACAATATTTTATTGTCATGGTAACCAATTTATACCAACCCGAAAATGAATGTTTTGTTTGTTTAAGGGGGATGTTCAACACATGTTTTTTACATCTTGCTTTTATTTATTTTTTGTGTTTGTGAAATTTCTCTGCAGAATTCAGAGAAACATACAGGATCTCATTTGGCCTCATCACCTGCAGAAACTGCAATGTAATTTTTAAAGACACAAACAGCTACTGGGGACAGAGAAAGAGAGGAGAGCTCCTTGGATTCATATCAGACTTCAGTCCAAGAAGATGCTGCAGCGATTGCCTTTTTTTAAAACTTGAAATGTGCTTTTGACTCATGTTTTCTAATTTTTTTGGAGTGGGTATCTGAATTTTAAAACAAAAAGGGGTGCACAGGCCATAGCAGCTAACATAGGTATTAGAAAAAGGTGTTTATAGTGGACCATTGTAAAATGGAAATTAAATACTTCTAGTAAAAATAACTTTCTATATAGTTATCTTTTACAGGGTTCAAAACATAACATAAAAGGAAATTTACAAATATAATGAAACCCAATTTAAAAGGGGGGGCATCATCAATGATATCACAGTTTATATGATTAACACAAAAACCTAACAAGTCCTAGCCTTGTTCTCTATTACATCATACCAAATACTAGTTCTAGTTCAGCATCTTTCACAGGGATACACATCTGCTTATGTTAGTTCTTACACTTTTTTGAAATCGCTTGTGTCCCTTCAAACTATAATAGCCTTTTCTTATAGCGAAAAGCTTCTGGACACTGTAGCAAAGTTGTCCATTATATGTTATATGCATCATTTGTGCCATTTTGAATTCAACTAAGTCATGAGTAAGTAAGATCAGAAGTTGTTCAAGACTCACTCCATTGCAGCAAACATTTTTGAAACACTGCAACTGTCATTAATATATAATATAATTAATATAAGCCCAAGCACAGAGCCTTGAGGGATCCTATTTGGTATCTTCAGCTGAACTGATTTTTTTGGTATTACAGTAAATTGCACATGCTGATTTCTATCATCCAGGTAACTTGTTATCCATTCATATACCAGTCCTTTTAAAACAAAATCCATTCATACAGTATGATCTATAGTAACAAATGTTTTCTTTAAATCTATGAAAATCAAAATTGGGAATTATTTGTTATACATATTAGTCGCAATTACCTACAAAATCTCCAATACTGCCGAAGTAGTGGACTCGTTCTTCTTGGAACCATATGGATTTTATATGATATTTCTTAAAAGTGAACTTATCAATGAAATTATTAAGTGTGTGTAAGTGAATATAACTTTTCTAGATTGTTTTTGCCAATTGTGGTAATATTTATTTTGGGCTCCACTTTTACATTTTACAATTATTTTTACCATCATCATTTTGGATGGGGAAAAAAAACTGTTGTAAAGGACGTTTCACAAATGTATGCAAAACGTAGTACTGTACTACATTTTCCATAACATTTTTTACTAATGTCAGTTGAATATTGCAACAGTCTGTCGACCATTTATTTTTTTAACAGTTCTATTGCACATATTGAATTCGTGATTTTTAAATGATATAAATATATAACATAAATGTTAGATGCAGTATTTTCGCTCTATCATACAGTATCGCTTTGTTTAAGTACCTGTCGGGACAAGACATTATCCAATAATATTTTAACTAATGTCATATCAAAATTACAACAGTCAGATGACCTTTTATTTTTTCTAACGCTTTACAACATTTAATAGTTCTATTTCACTGCATTATGTGATAATTATTTATATATATATATATATATATATATATATATATATATATATATATATATATATATATATATATATATATATATATATATATATACACAATATAATTAGATATATAGTAACTACGACGTAAACGTTAGACTCATTTCACCCTCTAATATAGCTTTATGTACCTATCGGGACGAGGGTGTGTAGTTCTTTTGGTGCCATTTTTGGAACTACGTGCCCCAGTCCTACATCCTGCAATAAGACCCGTTAGGACACAGATGTCAAACTCAAGGCCCGGGGGCCAAATCCGGCCCGCCATGTCATTTTATGTGGCCCGTGAAAGCAAATCATGTAAGTTTTGCTTGCTAAACTCTGTTCCAAAACTTTAGCTTGTCGTGTATAATGAAAAATAAAGTTGAGATTTTTTGGTTTGTTCTGTTACAGTAAACAATAAATGAACAAACTAGACTGCTTCTGATTTCAAAACAACTAAGCTATCAATTTGCTGTGTACAGTAATAACACTATGAGACTATTTAAAATCGACTTGGTTTCCTCAACATATTGGCCCAATGAAGGAAGTTCTCGCCACAAAATGGGCCGAGACAAAAATAAATTTGACACCTCTGTATTAGGATCTGGCACGCCTCCTCATTAGCATATCATCATCATCTTCATCATATCCTTCACACACAGCACAACTGTCATGCACGTCATCCGGACACACTACAAACACACTCATAACCTTTCTTGCTGTGTTTTTTTTTTTTTGGACGGCAAACACTGTCCAGATAATCATGGGCAACGTGCAGGTAAGAGAACTTGTTAATTAATTGAAGTTTCCAAGGTTTTCGAAATTAACGTGGACTCAATGTTTTTGAGGTTTTTGGCACTTTCACTTAGAAGAATGCCTACACTACAAAACATACTGTACTTTTTTTTTGGAGGGGGGGTGCTTTTCAAGAGGGCGCCATTGAGGTACACGTCATTTCCCTCAAAGGACACACCTTGCCCCTTGGCCTGAATCGTAAACTTTTTTCACTTATTTAAATGAAAACTGTACACCTACTTTTACAATATGTGTTACACGTTTTCAATTGCATCTGTAGAAGTGTAATTCTTAAAAATATCAGAATTCTATTTCATTACGCAGTTTCACAACTCCCTATAAGGTTGCATGCGGCGCTAATATGGCATTTGTGAGCGTTACTAATCAATAAAGCAGCATTGGACAGTATAAAGGGGGGGAGGGGGGTAGTTGGGCGGATGCTGCCGGCAATGACTCAGCAACACACAGGCTGCAGCAGTCAGCAAGCCGCCTGGATGTTATGCTCAGTGACCAAACCTAACCATTCTCCTTTCGATGCGATTTGAATTTCTCAGAAGATGTTTATTGTCTAATAACCACCTTTAATATCTTAAAAGGTAGTATGAACTAAGATCATTTGAATCACCTCTTCTACACGTTTGTATGCTGTATGTACACTTGGAAATAACTCACAAGCCACAAGCTTGCTTAAGTAAATACTAACCAAAAATTTAAGAGGATAATGCTCAGTTTTGTGCGACACCGTTTAACAGGAGCATTCAACCAAAATTATGGCCAATAATGATGCAGTGCAACTGTAGACACCTGCACAAAACAACAATACTGTTTAAGAAATGTCATGACATGAATTTCTCTATGTATCGTTTTCGTAAATCTACAGGTTGTGTGCATGTGTATTGGTTGTTATAAAAAGTTATGAAAAGAATGTTATTTATTCCACAAAATTTCTTACTGTTAACTGTTGAGTGCCAGTGAAATATTTTGACTACGTTTCTCATTTCTAGCCCACAGTCGTCCCTTTTGAGGACTTTGATGTTACAGCTGACATTAAGGCTATTCGACAAGCATGTAAAGAATTAGGTGAGTATTTAAAAAATATTTAAAAGTGTTGAAAAGAGAATACGCACTTAAATTCAAGGCTATTTCTGTACTGTAATTGTTGCACCTGTTGTGCACCCTCACTGCAACCGTCAAACACTGGAAATACAGGTTTGGTTATTGGAGATGCCACACCTGATTATGACTTGAAAAGGGTACTTTTTTTCACGTGGCTGGAATTTTCCAAATAGTTTCTACCAACGTTTTCTTTTAAAGCATGTTTTGCCATGTTGCAAATATGCACAGTAAAGATATGAAATGTAACAATGAAGAAGTACATTTTAAAGGACAAATGTGATCAAAGTCCACCTGAGTGGCACACTTGAATGTATGGATGAATAGTTGCTTATAAATATACCGATGCTTTGTGCTCCTTCCAGGCACGGATGAAGAAGTCATCATTCAAATCCTGGCCAATCGCTCAGCAGTCCAACGTCTGGAAATCAAACAGGCTTACTTTGAAAAGTACGATGATGTGAGTACCCGCCCTCCACCTTGCACCCATCGTCAACATCATCGCACGGTGCTACAGGATTTCTGTTCACTTAGGAGTTAGAGGAGGTCCTGAAAAAGGAGTTGAAGGGCAGTTTTGAGAACGCCATCGTGGCCATGTTGGATGCTCCAAATGTCTACTTTGCCAAGGAGTTGAGGAAGGCCATGAAGGGGGTGGGCACAGATGAAGCTGTGCTGTTGGAGATCCTGTGCACTGCTACTAATAAGGTCTGGCACAAAATGTTGAGCATTTTGATGAAGCGATCCAAAATGATTATTTTGTCTATTAATCAATGAATCAGATGACATATTTTAATTATGATACAGTTACTGGTTTGTCCCGTGACATATCAGAAAACAGACAAAACTGTAAGTCATTCTTTTTTAAACAAAGTAATATTTTGGAGTCAAAGACAAAAATAATCAGTGCACTTTCATTAAGTACTACAGAAATCAGGTAATATTGAACTGTTCAGAAGCTGAAATTTTGTGAATTTGAACAATTTTAAAGAAGGTATAAAGAAGATTCATTGACTATCAAAAATCGATTGTTACAATTGGTCAATTTAAGTTTTGGAACTCTACTTAGTAGCTGTAGAAATGTGGCAGAGTAATTTTTTTATACTCATTCACGTTATTTATTGGTTATATTTCTCTCATCGCTTTTGTCCAAGTCCAATTTACAGGCAGTTCCACGCTAATACCTCAAAAATAGTTATTTGATTGATTAGCATAGATTTTTGCTTTGGGTTGGGGAAAGGGTCAACTGTACAAACGCCATTCAACTTTGACGCAAATGCAGAAACAAATTTATAATTGTAATATTCATACAAGAATGAGACTTCAAAATCAAAGCATGAAAATTTACATGCTAAAACGTTCACTTGTTTCAAGCCTAAATGTCATATCAGGCGCACATGCCAGTTAGATGTTGGTTTAAAAAAAACAGCTAGGTAGCGCTTAATTAAATATGGCAACTCAGCAAGCAAATATTTTCATTTTGAGTTTGAGTGATGCATTTTGTCCTAAAAAGCCACAGTATAGAATAGTCCTAATTAAAATCAAAGAAAAGAAATTTGCTTATTACTACCAGGAAAAACGTCTTAACAATACATGAGTAAAATGCGGACGGACTGCACATTTGGACTCTTTTCATCTTTCTGAATAAAACTTTTTTCATTTCCCCCCTCTCAGGATATCATCAGTTACAAAGAGGCCTATGCCCAGGGTAGGTTCTATTTTTGCATAAAATATTGACAGCTGCATGTTTATGTCCCGTCAGTCCATGTTGACAAATGTCCCCTGAGATCGATAATACATTTGTTACTTTTGGTCATTATTTTTCATAAGGATAAATACCTTTGAAATCAATTATATGCGCTATTTAAGAGGAAAGTGTGAAAGCAAAGTAATTGTAACTTTGATAACTCTGCAGTGCTTGAACGTGACCTGAAGGCTGACATTGAAGCTGACACCAGTGGAGATGTGAAAAATGTCCTTATGTCACTTTTGCAGGTAAATACGTTTTTAGTCACCTTCACCTAATTTTGGAGTAGTATTTTAAAGTGTTGATGTGTTATAAAACGAGCCATGAAACCAAATGGGAAATAAGACTTAGGACTACATCTCCCCTTGAGATATCTTTCATCCAATAGATTTGCTTGCTTTTATTCGCCTACTGAGATATTTAGTGACACACCAAATCATTGTTAGGCCTGCATACCATTTCCATTCCTCTGATTCTCCCACCCGTTCCCTTCCCCTTGTGAAAATGACAAACACAGCATGACTCGTGTTCAAAGCCGAACCGTAGCGCTGTGACTTCCAAAATATTGTATCTCCTTTAGTAATGTGTTGCAGATGAATATAATCCCACTAAATATGTGGGGATATCTCATGTCTCATCCATTGCTTTGGTATTTCAACCTCTCTTAAATATTTTTCTCTTAATCATTAAACCTGTTCACAGGCGAGCAGAGACGAGGGCTACGAGGTGGATGAGGGCTTAGCAGAACAGGACGCCGCATCTTTGTTTGAGGTACATTTTGAGACGTGTTGCAAATACACATCTTATTCATAATCTGCTTTGAAATCACAACCTGACAAAAGCATCTATGCATGTGACCAAAAGACAGTTGTTAAACCCTACTTTAAATGCAATATAAGTTTCGCTGTTTTGTTGAGGGGCTCTGCATTGATATTTCCCATTGCCAGTGGGGGGGGGGGGGGGGGGGGGTGCTCTTGGAGCACCATATGGTGTGGAAAGCTCGATATAAATGTATTCCATTTACCGTCCAATTTATTAGGAAAACTGACATTTGGTAGTTAACGGTCAATGTGTGATGAAACCGGTGTCCAAGACATTCATTTTAGCTTTCTAATTACAATTATGGTTGTAGTCTACAATGGTGGAAGACCTGTATGAATGGACAAACAATGAAGTGTGAAGCCACTTCACTATGAAAAGGCCACCATGTACATTGTACAGTTATAGCAATGCATGTGGGAGGAACACTTCATGCATATTTTATGGGTAAAAATGTGATTCTCTGAATGCCACTCAAACATTTTCTCACATGAAGTTGTTAAGAACCTTCGACATCCCTTGTAGTGTTAAGTACAGTTCTGTTGCAAACATGCAGCACACTTTGCAAACATGCAGCACACAGCCACAATGCAGGCTTGTCTTTTACTCTAAAAGTAAGAGAAGCAGAAATACTCGTATATATGGCAAATAAACAATGTCAGCAGTGCATGTGTTGAATAGCTAATAGGCTACGAACATTACATGAATGTTGCAGTTATGCAAATGGCCTAAAGATGTCGTTGTTTAACAAGAAACCCCTTCCATTTTTATTTTCTTTGAATAACTGTGTTTTTCCTCCCCAAATAATTATTGATAGTGATATTTAGAAAAACACGTATTTTTGGAGGGCGCCCAAAGACAACCATTTAGTGAGTAATGTAACAATTAAAGATCTTAATCGAAATGGATCGTGCACTATCTTAGGGCCTGATTGTTCCTGACATCACACCCACTTCCACAAAAGACATGATTGCTTCAACGACAAGCACTTCAAGCCAAATTCGTTTAATGAGCTCCATTTTGAAATGAATGGTTTCCTTCTTTTAATTGTTTCTAACCACCAGGCGGGAGAAGGCATGTTTGGCACAAATGAGTCAACTTTCAGCAACATCCTCACACACAGGAACTACATGCAGCTTCAGGCCACTTTTAAAGCATATGAGGCAGTAAGTAGTGCACACACTCATTCCAAAACGGGATTCGATGTTATGTTAATAGAAGGTCTCACATTTTCGTCTTTCAATTCAAGCTATCAGGAACGGATATTTTGGATACAATTGACTCTGAGGCTGCAGGAACCTTAAAAGATTGTTACATCACTCTAGGTACGCAAGTAGCAAATAGGTGCAATATCATAACAAATTTTGAAAACCACACATATAATTGTGAACTTTATCATGTTTTCTTTAACTTCTTATATTAGTTAAAATACATGGCAGTGGTAATATTGATGTCTTCTTGTCCAAGATGTGTATTATGTGTATGTTGGATAGTCCGGTGCGCCAAGAACCCTCAGCTGTACTTTGCTCGGTGCCTTAATGCAGCAATGAAAGGACTCGGCACCGATGAGGACACCCTCATTCGCATAATAGTGGGTCGCTCAGAGGTATGTATATTGGTGTGAACATTATGAGAATTTCACTGTGTAATTTCGTGCTATACATGTGACAATAATTCTTTACAATCTGCAATCAGCCACCATGCTTATAGTGCTCGACGTATCTGTATTCACGACACATTTATCCACCAGATTGACCTGGAGACGGTGAAGGACATGTACCTGGAGAAGTACGACGTCACCTTAAAAGATGCACTGGACGCTGAGTGTGGGGGAGACTTTAAACGTCTCCTTCTCGAGATCTTGCACTGAAAAACTTTTCTTCCTCTTTAATGGCCTTATTTAATAAAATCATGTATCTTCCTCTCTACCTCTTCAAGCACTCCATCTGTTTCACTGTGTGTCATCATCATCATCCTTCTCCAGTTCACATTCTACTCTTTACTCTTTATTAGCTTGCTGTCTGTTGACATACTCTCGTGTATTTGTATGCGTCTTTGCAGCTTGACTCAAGATGTTGTCCTCATGTTAACTGCCAATTAAGTGTCCGATAAATTCAGTGGAAAGTTTCATACTGCCTTAATTCTATAGACTAGCTTATGGCAACTTTTACAGTGTCAATTCACATTTACAGAAACCATCCATTACATGTTTGAGTACGAGCACAAGTACAGTAATTACTGTTGTTATTGGATGTGTTTAGTTTGTATTTTAAACACATTGCTCCGTCTCAGCTATCTGTTTAAAAACCACTTTATTTTTGCTGCAACTCAAATGTAGTGCAATTTGCTTCAAAGATGTTTTTCATACTCTTCGTATGCAAAATATTTTCTGCCGCGACACTCAACACGTAAGTGCCGACCGATCTCATAAGTTGACTGGTTACGGACTAAATTGCTACAAAAAATGTTTAATGTATATTTGTCATCAGTTTACCATACGTGATCTATCCTATTAATGAAGTGCAGTGGCAGAACAATAAGAGATCCTACATAAGATGGGTCCGTCGTAATATTCTAGCTGTCAGTTCAGGTTCGCCTTTTTCTGTCAGGAGATAAAGCTACTTGTTTTCTTTCGACTATCAGTTTAGAAAAGTGTTTTTCAATAGCAATTTTAGCTAAATTCGACTTGGACTACGGTAGTCTTAGAACGTTCTTTTAGGTGCTTGACAACACTGACATCTTGTGGAAGAATATAGAATGGCGGCATACACAACGATGACAAACTAAACCAAACAATCCTCCGTAGGTTACCCATTAATTTCTATTTTAATGCAATGCACTTTTTAGACATCGTTTAAAAACTACACAAAGTGCATTTTTGTTTTGTTTTTCTTAATACGCAGTGGTGACGTCAGTCCCGCAGCATCGGACAGGGCTTATCTCTGCATGATCTGGCACTCCTCCTCAGCAGCATCATCATCATCATCTTCATCATATCCTCCATACACAGCACAGCTGTCATCCACGCCATCCGAACACACTACAAACACACTCATAACCTTTCTTGCTGTGCTTTTTCTAACGGCAAACACTGTTCCAGATCATCATGGGCAACGTGCAGGTAAGAGAAATTGTTAATTAACCGAAGTTTCCAAGGTTTTCGAAGTTAACGTGGACTCAAATGTTTTTGAAGTTTTTGGCACTTTCATTAGACGAATGCGTACACTAAATGAACTGTGCGCGGGGCAAAACATACTTTTTTTTTTTTTTTTTGGGGGGGGGGTGCTTTTCAAGAGGGCGCTATTGAGGTACACGTCATTTCCCTTCAAAGGACACACCTTGCCCCTCGGCCTGAATCGTAAACTTTTTCACTTATTTAGATGAAAACTGGAAACCCTACTTCCACAATATGTGTTACACGTTTTCAACGGTATCTGGAGAAGTGTAAGTCTTAAAAATATCAGAATTATATTTCAATACACAGTTTCACAATCTGTTATGTAACAAAATGGTTTGTACTAAGTGCAAGATCACCTTCTCTTATGACTTGTTTTCAAAAGATGCACGTTTCTTGCAAAGACAATCTGCACAGAGATGCTCACTTGGTTGCATGCGGCGCTAATATGGAATTTGTAAGCGTCACTAATCAATAAAGCTGCATTGGACAGTATAAACAGGGGGGTGGAGGAAAGTTGGGCGGATGCAATGACTCAGCAACACACAGGCTGCAGCAGTCATCAAGCCGCCTGGATGTCATGCTCATTGACCAAACCTACTCCTACTCCTTCCAGATGCGATTTGAATTTCTCATAAGATATTGTCTAATACCCACCTTTAAAAAGTTGAAGGTAGTATGAACTAAGATAATTGAAATCACCTCTTTTACTCGTTTGTATGTTGCATGTACACTAGGAAATTACTCACAAGCCACAACACTTCTTGCTTAAGAAAATACTAACCAAAAATTTAAGAGGATAATGCTCAGTTTTGTCCGACACTATTTAACAGGAGCATTCAATTAAAATTATGGCCAGTGATGATGCAGTGCAACTGTAGACACCTGCACCTTACAACAATACTCTTTAAGAAATATCATAACATGAATTTCTCTGTATCGTTTTTGTAAATCTACAACTTGTGTACATGTGTATTGGTTGTTATAAAAAGCTGTGAAAAGAATGTTATTTATTCCACAAAATTACTTGCTGTTTACTGTTGACTGCAAGTGAAATATTTTGACTACGTTTCTCATTTCTAGCCCACAGTCGTCCCTTTTGAGGACTTTGATGTTACAGCCGACATTAAGGCTATTCGACAAGCATGTAAAGGTTTAGGTGAGTATTTCTTGTTTATTTTTGAAGTCAGATTTCTTCTAAGGTGCTGTCTTCAAAACAAACGTATTTAAAAGTGTTGAAAATAGAAAATACACTTAAATGCAAGGCTATCTCACTACTGTAATAGTTGCACCTGTTGTGCACCCTTACTGCAACCGTCAAACACTGGAAATACAGGTTTGGTTATTGGAGATGCCACACGTGATTATGACTGAAAAGGGTACTGGTGTCAACTTTTATTCACAAGGCTGGAATTTTCCAAATAGTTTCTAACAACATTTTCTTTTAAAGCATGCTTTGTCATGTTACAAATATGCACAGTAAAGATATGAAATGTCACAATAATAAGTACACTGATCACATTTTTTAAGGACAAATGTGATCAAGGTCCTCCTGTGTGGCTGCACTTGAATATATGGATGAATAGTTGCTTGTAAATATACCAATGCTTTGTGCTCCTTCCAGGCACGGATGAAGAAGTCATTATTCAAATCCTGGCCAATCGCTCAGCAGTCCAACGTCTGGAAATCAAACAGGCTTACTTTGAAAAGTACGATGATGTGAGTACCTGCCCTCCACCTTGCACCCATCGTCAACATCATCGCACGGTGCTACAGGATTTCTGTTCACTTAGGAGTTAGAGGAGGTCCTGAAAAAGGAGTTGACCGGCAGCTTTGAGAATGCCATCATGGCCATGTTGGATCCTCCAAATGTCTACTTTGCCAAGGAGTTGAGGAAGGCCATGAAGGGGGCAGGCACAGATGAAGCTGTGCTGGTGGAGATCCTGTGCACTGCTACTAATGAGGTCTGGCACAATATTTTTAGCATTTGGAAGAAGCAAACCAAAATGATTATTTTGTCTATTAATCAATGAATCAGATGACATATTTTAATTATGATACAGTTCCTGGTTTGTCCCGTGACATATCAGAATACAGACAAAACTGTAAGTCATTCTTTTTCAAACTAAAAGCATTACTTTGGAGTCAAAGACAAAGATAATCAGTCTGCTTTCATTAAGTACTCCAGAAATCGGGTAACATTGAACTGTTCAGAAGCTGAAATTTTGAGAATTCGAACAATTTGAAATAAGGTTTAAAGAAGATTCATTGACTATCAAAAATTGATTAATGTTACAATTGGTCCATGTTTTTGTTGCAACTCTACTTAACAGCAGTAGAAAAGTGGCAGAGTAATTTTTTATACTCGTTCACGTTATTTATTGGTTATATTTCTCTCATCGCTTTTGTCCAAGTCCAATTTACTGGCGCTAACAAGCTAGTACCTCAAAAATAGGTAACAATACATGGGTAGAATGCGAGTGGACTACAGATTTGGACTCTTTTCATCTTTCTGAATAAAACTTTTCTCATTTACCTCCTCTCAGGATATCATCAGTTACAAAGAGGCCTATGCCCAGGGTAGGTTCTTATTTTGCATAAAATATTGACAGCCGCATGTTTATGTCCCGTCAGTCCATGTTGACAAATGTCCCCTGAGATCGATAATACATTTGTTACTGTTGGTCATCATTTTTCATAAGGATAAATACCTTTGACCTGAATTATATGCGCTATTTAAGTGGAAAGTGTGAAAGCAAAGTAATTTTAACTTTGATAACTCTGCAGTGCTTGAACGTGACTTGGAGGCTGACATCGAAGATGACACCAGTGGCGATGTGAAAAATCTCCTTATGTCACTTTTGCAGGTAAATACGTTTTTACTCACCTTCACCTAATTTTGGAGTGGTATTTTAAAGTGTTGATGTGTTATAAAACGAGCCATGAAACCAAATGGGAAATAAGACTTAGGACTGCATCTCCCCTTGAGATATCTTTCATACAATAGATTTGCTTGCTTTTATTCGCCTACTGAGATATTTAGTGACACACCAAATCATTGTTAGGCCTGCATACCATTTCCATTCCTCTCATTCTCCCACCCCTTCCCTTCCCCTTGTGAAAATGACAAACACAGCATGACTCGTGTTCAAAGCCGAGCCGTAGCGCTGTGACTTCCAAAATATTGTATCTCCTTTAGTAATGTGTTGCAGATGAATATGATCCCACTAAATATGTGGGGATATTGTTGTCTCATCCATCGCTTTGGTATTTCATAATACAGATAAAAGATAAATATTTTTATCTCAATCATTAAACCTGTCTACAGGCGAGCAGAGACGAGGGCTACGAGGTGGATGAGGGCTTAGCGGAACAGGACGCCGCATCTTTGTTTGAGGTACATTTTGAGACGTCTTACAAATACGTGAAATCACAACGTGACAAAAGCGTCTATGCATGTAATCCCAAGACAGTTGTTAAACCCTTCTTTAAATGCAATTTAAGTTTCGCTGTTTTGTTGAGGGGCTCTGCATTGATATTTCCCATTCACAGTGGGGGAAAAATTCTCTTGGAGCACCATATGTTGTGGAAAGCTCGATATAAATCTATTCCATTTACCGTCCAATTTATCAGGAAAACTGACATTTGGTAGTTAACGGTCAATGTGTGATGGAACCGGTGTCCAAGACATTCATTTTAGCTTCAAAATTCCAATGAAGTGTGAAGTGAAGCAATCTGCGGCCATCTTGTATTTTCCACCTATACATTCATTATGTATTATTTTTTTTCTCAATTTTCTTCCTCTATGAAAAGGCCACTATGTACATTGTACATTTATAGCAATGCATGTGGGAGGAACAGTACATGCATATTTCATCGGTGAAAATGTGACAAAATTTCCTCACATTATGTTGTCAGAACCTTCGACAGCCCTCACAGTGTTAAATACAGTTCTGTTGCAAACATGCAGCGCACTTTAACGTGCTTTGGGTTTAAAAAACACACCCAATACTGGCTTCACTTTTACTCAAAAGGTAAGAGAAGCAGAAATACTCGTATATGTGGCAAATAAACTATATCAGCAGTGCGTGTGTTGAAAAGCTAAGGTACATAGAGTACTGGAAGGTTGCAGTTATGCATATGGCCTAAAGATGTCGTTTTTTAACAAGAAACCCCTTTCATTTTTTTTTCTTTTAATAACTGTGATTTTTTTTTCTCCCCAAATAATTATTGATGGCGATATTTGGAAAAAACACGTATTTTTTGAGGGTGCCCTAAGGCAAACATCTAGTGAGTAATATAACAATAAAAGATCTTAATCGAAATGGATCGTGCACTGTCTTAGGGCTTGATTGTGCCTGACATCACACCCACTTTCCCAAAAGACAAGATTGCTTCAACGACAAGAACTTCAAGCCAAATCCGTTTAATGAGCTCCATTTTGAAATGAATGGTTTCCTTCTTTTAATTGTTTCTAACCACCAGGCGGGAGAAGGCATGTTTGGCACAGATGAGTCAACTTTCAGCTACATCCTCACACACAGGAACTACATGCAGCTTCAGGCCACTTTTAAAGCATATGAGGCAGTAAGTAGTGCACACACTCATTCCAAAACCGGATTTGACAGTATGTTAATAGAAGGTCTCACATTTTCGTCTTTCAATTCAAGCTCTCAGGAACTGATATTTTGGATACAATTGACTCTGAGGCTGCAGGAACCTTAAAAGATTGTTACATCACTCTAGGTACGCAAGTAGCAAATAGGTGCAATATCATAACAGATTTTGAAGATCACACATATAATCGTGAACTTTACCATGTATTCTTAAACTTCTTATATTTGTCAAAATGCATGGCAGTGGTGATACTGCTGTCTTCTTATCCAAGATGTGTATTATGTGTATGTTGGATAGTCCGGTGCGCCAAGAACCCTCAGCTGTACTTTGCTCGGCGCCTTAACGCAGCTATGAAAGGACTCGGCACCGATGAGGGCACCCTCATCCGCATAATCGTGGGTCGCTCAGAGGTATGTATATTGGTGTGAACATTATGAGAATTTCACTGTGTGGTTTCGTGCTATACATGTCGCAATAATTCTCTACAATCTGCAATCAGCCACCATGCTAATGGACACAGCGATTTCTTGCCTACAGATACCTACTGTATCTGTATTCACGACACATTTATCCACCAGATTGACCTGGAGACGGTGAAGGACATGTACCTGGAGAAGTACGACGTCACCTTAAAAGATGCCCTGGACGCTGAGTGTGGGGGAGACTTTAAACGTCTCCTTCTGGAGATCTTGCACTGAAACACTTTTCTTCCTCTTTAATGGCCTTATTTAACAAAATCATGTATCTTTCTCTCTACCTCTTCTAAGCACTCCATCTGTTTCACCTGTTCACTGTGTGTCATCATCATCCTTCTCCAGTTCACATTCTACTCTTTACTCTTTATTAGCTTGCTGTCTGTTGACATACTCTCGTGTAATTGTATCCTCGCAGCTTGACGCAAGATGTTGTCCTCATGTTAACTGCCAATTAATGTGTTCGATACAGTCAGTGGAAAGTTTCATACTGCCTTAATTCTATAGACTAGCTTATGGCAACTTTTACATAGTGTCAATTCCCATTTACAGAAACCATCCATTACAAGTTTGATTACGAGCATAAGTACAGTAATTACTGTTGTTATCGGATGTGTTTAGTTTGTATTTTAAACACATTGCTCCCTCTCAGCTATCTGTGTAAAAGCCACTTTTTTTTTGCTGCAATTCAAATGTAGTGCAATTTGCTTCAAAGATGTATTTCATACTCTTTGTATGCAAATGATTTTCTGCCGCGACACTCAACACGTAAGTGCCGACCGATCTCATAGGTTGACTCGGTGATGAACAGTTACTTCACTTAAACTGTTTAGGGGCACAATATGTTTATAACACCATGCCGTGTGGGATTTTTTTAAGACCTTTTAGTCACAGTTAATAAAGTGCAATCGTCTGACTCCATTCCACTGCAGGAGATAATTGCAATTTTCATACAGTTACTCACTTTCTAATTTAATGCACCAACAACTGTGTGCTTTTAGGATGGTTAGAAACTACTGGTAATACAAAAGGAGACTTGAATATTATTCATCATTGTGATGTCTATGTACGCAATTGTATGTTATTTAAATCTGCAATGGTAGTAACTACTGTAATAGAATGTCACATTGTCATATACTAACATAATCCAGTAGACATTATCAAGTATGTTGGTGTATTCTATTGACATGGAAAGCGATATACAAAAACAAAGAAATAAATGACGGAATACTGTACTGTAGTTTAAATAGTTTTCTTTGTAACCTATAGATAGCAGCATTGTGACGTTGAAATTGGTTGCAAGTATTTTGTTCCTTTTCATGAAAGTTTACTAGATGAAACATGACACATGTTCATATTATATAATTGACTGTTGACTATAAGTTATTTTAAACACAAGCATAATTAATATTGTTTACAGGTTGGGGACAGTACAAGTAAGATCTATACTGTGTTTATTGAACAATTTTGCTGTTCAGTGGGACACCATTAAGCAATTTTGTTGAACAAAGGAACACATGGCCAGCACAACATTAATACACAAGGACACACAATTCAATGATCAACTATTGAAAATAAATTGTTACCATTTCATCTAGGGCTCAGCTTCGGATCTCAATGCCCTGAGAGAAGGCCACTGACCAAGCCACTAAAAAAATAAAAAATAGGGGCTAATGCTATTAATACGGTTAGCTAAGGCTATTCAACGCTAAAGCTGTAGCCTTGCTTACTTTTCATCTTTGGAAAATTTTACCAAATGTTCATTTAAATGTTTTTCTTTCCCATTTTATTAGCTTTCAATATGTTGTTTATGGATTTTGGTTGTGATTTAAAAAATTAGGAACATCACAGCGACGTGTGACCCGTTTTCATGATGCGGCGCCGACCAGCAGAAGAAGATAGGACAGAGAGAGAGAGAGCACTGCTCTCCTCTGTATCATGTTGGACTTTCCAGTCTGATTTTGAGCTGCAGTAAGTCCTCAGCTGAAGGTAGGTCTGAAAGAAATGTTTGTTCATCTTTATGTAATCAGCACCTGCACCTAATGAAGTGCCCTATAGGGAAATCATAAGCTAAGCAGGCAAAGTATTGAATAGTTAATCTTATCCTTAAATCTTGTCAGTGTGAAGTATGTTTGCCAGAAAGATCTCTGCTCCTCTGTGCAGTAGCATTTGACCCTTTGGCTGCTTATTTTTTAACTCAGTCTCTAACGAGAGACTGAATTTCACTAAATTTGATCACAAAGTATTTTTTTACATCTGACTTTTACCTATTATATTTAGATTAGGAACCTGTCTTGTCTGATTGTTCCACACAGCTCTGGCATACTTCTGTCTCTCATTGCAATGGAGTTTTTCATATATTTTACATCTGACTTTTACCTATTATATTTAGGTTAGGAACCTGTCCTGTCTGAATGTTCCACACAGCTCGGGCATACTTCTGTCTCTCATTTCAATGGAGTTTATCATACAGGAAAATCACAACACAATAGCGCAGATTTAGGGTCTTTGAAAGTCTGTTTAGGCAAGACACTGACCTGATTAGATTGTGTAGTCTGTCAGTTGTTACCAATTAGCAAATTTCCATTACAGAGAAAATGGGGTTTAAATGTTCGTTTCACACATGGATGATGGATCTCCTCCGAATGTCATGCTACTTTCTGTACCTATGATTTTGCACCTAGGACCTGCATCAATTATACACCGTGCACCTGAGATTCTGCACCTATAACCTCGCGCCTAGGACTCTGAATTCTATGTCTATGAACCTGTGTCCTACAACTATTGTTGTGCAACTGCGACTCTGCATCCCATATCTGTCATTCTTAATCTTGCACCTGGGATTCTGCATCCTGCGTTTGCAATCCTTCACCTAAGGCTCTGCTTCCTACAACTACATCTTGCCCCCATGACTCTGTGATCTAGTTATTATTCTGCTGAAGCTTGGATTCTGCACCCGTGATTGATTCTGTTTCCCGCACCTGTGATTACACATCTCTCAAACCACTGATCCCGTGTCCTACACCTCCAGCATGCGCCTCTTGAGCTTCCTGCATGCGTCGTGCCTGCCTGTCTTCCTCCTGGAGGCTTTGGTGTTATCCAATCGAGAGAGGTACATGGTGCCAAGCTCAGCCTCCCGTCTGGTGGCACGGATGGATGGCGACGTGATCATCGGCGCCCTCTTCTCGGTGCACCACCAGCCGTCGGCCGATAAGGTGGTGGACAGGCAGTGCGGCGAGGTGCGGGAGCAGTACGGCATCCAGCGGGTGGAGGCTATGTTCCACATACTGGACCGCATCAATGCCGATCCACACTTGTTGCCCAACATCACACTGGGATGTGAGATCCGAGACTCGTGCTGGCATTCGTCCGTAGCTCTGGAGCAGAGCATCGAGTTCATACGTGACTCGCTCATCTCTATCAGGGAAGACAATGACGGCCAGTGGTGCGTAACAGAGGCGGAGGAAGCGGCGACATCACCTGTCAAGAAGCCAATAGTGGGTGTGGTCGGGCCCGGCTCCAGCTCTGTGGCCATCCAGGTGCAGAACTTGCTGCAGCTCTTCAACATCCCGCAGATCGCATACTCAGCCACCAGCATTGACCTGAGTGACAAGAACTTGTTTCAGTACTTCCTCAGGGTGGTGCCCTCAGACACCCTGCAAGCCAGGGCCCTTCTGGACATTGTTAAGCGGTACAACTGGACCTACGTGTCTGCTGTCCACACCGAGGGTAAGAGGCTTTTCCTCACATATTCTCTGCAGCTCTTTTGCCACTTCCAATTTTCGTGAAGAAGAATTTTCGTAATCCTGGCCAACAACATCCATCTGCATGCCAAGTACATTTCTGGATTTGTTGTAAGACATTCAAAATGTAGCTTAATTGCTAATAGGCTAGCAAATACATAAACGGAATTGCTCTCATTCTGTTTGTCCTGTGTGGACATCTAAAGATTGAATGGATTTTTAACAGCCTACCTGCAGCAACGCTCAGAAATTGTTAGTTAATTTTCCTGGGTTTTGTTCCTAGGCAGAAACCTCAGATTTTAAATAAAAGTTCCTCAGCAAACACTTCAGGTTTGAAATGAAAGTTGACTAGATAATATGCGAGTTAATATCAATTTTATTTAGTGGTTCTTGGTCTCTGGTCATGATTCTTGTTCAATTATAGCAGAGCTGGGCAAACTGTCGCTATATCCCACACGCCCACTAGCACTTCCGCACGTTTGGCAAGATCTTTATGATGTGAAGCCTTGTGAAAAAATACACTGGCTAAGGACTGTCTTTACCACCCCGGATTGACAGGCATCCCGTAAAACTGTTGTCGTCAGTGCTAAGTCTGTGTTTGTTTATTTATTTATTTATTTATTTATTTATTTATTTATTTATTTATTTATTTATTCACTTTGTCGCTTCCTTTCACAAAGCACACGTCAAAAATGTGAAAGCACTCACCGTCGTTGTTGGCCACTCCGCCACCAACGGGCCGATATTCCCAAATTAAGTTTTCAGGTAAACATTCCATAACTATTACAAGCAAGCAGAGGCAGCTATTTAGACCAGAAGAATTGCTCGTATTAATTTTTTTTTTGTGGTTCTTGTTGTTTTTCAGAAAAATCAAAATTTAGTTTAGTTTCCAAGCTAGCTATGTACACTAGATCAACTGATTTGCTTCTGAGGTAATTGTTCCTCTTAATCGCTGATTTAGTTATCGAGACAAAGTTTTAGCAAGTTAGTAGGCAAGTAACATACAAGTAGATAATAGAGGTTCCTTTTTTTCCATTTAAAATTGATAAAACAAAAAGTGTCTCGTAACTGTGTAGTTTTTTTTTTCAGCAATTTCTAGAATCTAGACTTAAAATATCCAGATCTGAGCTATGGCTTTGGAGGTGACATTTTAAAAAGTTGGTACATGAATTTTGTTTTCTTTTGTTGTGAGTGGAAATAGTGTGTGCTAAAAGTGCAACATTTGCCATTTTTCACTTACGTATTTCTGATATGGGATCAAACTTGAGACAGGAAAAAAACTATTCTTTCGATGACTGTATTTTATATTACATTTAGATAAACAAAATAATAATTTCTTGGTTATTTTTTAAATCAAAAATGGGAAGAACATACGAATTGCAGATTATAGTTCAAAAGTTTCTAATGAATGAATCAGAAATATTCTGATTAATGTGCCTTGTCTTATATGTGTGTCAACACCTTACATTTTGTGCGATTTAGGGAACTACGGCGAAAGCGGCATGGAGGTATTCAAGGAGCTGGCCTTACAGGAAGGACTGTGCCTGTCGTTTTCGGACAAAATCTACAGTAACGCTGGCGAGAAACATTTTGACAGATTGCTACGCAAACTACGCCAGAGACTCCCCAAAGCCAGAGTGGTGGTATGCTTTTGCGAGGGCATGACAGTCCGAGGCTTACTCATGGCAATGAGGCGCAGAGGTGTCGCTCGAGAGTTCCTTCTCATTGGCAGGTTAGTTAGTTGTTTGTTTGTTCATTCTCGAAGGGGAAGAAAAGAGACTTCACTATAGAAGAAATATACATTCATCAGTTCATATTTGTGGTTATTGATAATGGAAAAATTATGTGATTATAAAATGTAGAGACTAGAAATTGAAAAAAAAATGTGTGTGTGTCCACAGAGGACAATTTGTTGGGAAGTGTGTGTGTTTGTGGGCCAAGGTGACTCAAGCTAAAAATGTTTTGTAGAGCGGGACAAGTGAAATGCCCGAGGTGCACTGGTGCTTATTGTAACACATTTCAGACAGCACATAGACTCATAATTGGACTTTTTCACTTAGAGTAGCAATGTGCCTACCATCTGAAACATGGCACAAATTTTGACATGTTGACGTCAAACAATCATGGCCTGCAACAAAAAAAAACTACATAGACAAACTCAAATATGCTGATGAAAATTGACATGCATGTGTAGCACCATCATTGCAGCCTTATGCGAGGATAACTGAAAAATGAGCTGTGATTTTTTTTGTTTTGCTCAGTTTTGCACATATACATGGGTCAAATGTTTCGGCATTGTCCTCGACTATAGGTATCCCGCATGCATTCCAGGTTTCTCTCCCTGACATACAAGATTAGGTCATTTGAAAGCTTTGAAAACTTGAAAGTGATACTTATTATTTGAATCAGATGTTTTGCTGTACCATCAGATGCTATACCATCTCAAGACGTAATGTGCAATGAAGAGCTGATATTTCTTTACTTTATATATCACATTAAAATGGTTTGTTGACAAATTACAGTTGTAAAAAGAAAAAGGGATATTTGAATCTTATCCACTCTCTTGCAATCAATCTGCCATATATATATAAGGGTGTCAGTTTATACCAGAACATGCCTCCAGTCTATTTTTATACAGTATTGACAACATGACAAAGCACTTAGACTTTAATCTGTACACAATGACAGATTTGTCGTACACATAGTGCTGCCATGTTTGATATATATATTTACTTTTTAGCAATGTATTAAACCTTTTTAGACAGAAAATGACTTTTGCAGAGGAACCATGTTGTTGTTTGATGATCCAACATCAACCATTGTTGATGTTTTACCATTTGTGCAAATAATTTTGAGAAATGTACAGTTTTTCAAATTCCATTTCTGATTTGAAAATGAACCAAAACGATAGAGATGAACTGTAAAAAAATATTTAAACATTAAACAATTACAACATTATAATTCATAATTGTAAGATACTTTGTGTTCATAGATAGATAGATAGATAGATAGATAGATAGATGCCTCCATGCATAACAATGCAGTAGGTATTATAATTGAAAAAGTTTATTAGCAGGGAGCTGGAGTGCTTTCTGGCACAGACACCGTGACAAGCAGATGGCTAACTACACTGGACGCTACCCCTAGCCGTTGACATCAATCGTTTTATTCTGTTTGTGCCCCACATTTTCAAATAGCTTCAGTGACAAAAACAAACAAAAAGGCAAATACATTCAACAGAATTTGTTTGTTTTTTTCAACACCACCTGTCTTTTTTTTTATTCTTATCACATGTTTCGTTACATGGCACAGTATAGTGGATGGAATCACAAGTTTTTTTTCAGGACTGTTTAAGACAAAATAAGATTTGCTGTTCTTCCACCTTCTAATTTGAGTTAACATTCATGTACCCTGTGTACGTTTTATTTCAAGATGCTCTCACTGACTAAAGTTTAACACTGTCCCCATATCACTGTCCCCATATTTCAGCAGCAACATGCAATACTGACTATCATCCTGTTGACATGATTTTTATTTCTTGGGCCCAGTGATTAAGCAAATTCAATATATGTTTATTCTTGGCCTCATTTAACACTGAGAGCTTTATAAGCCATTTCGTGTCATATAAATATAAGTACAGCATTATTAACCCACAGGATGTCTTTAACAGTGACGGCTGGGCAGACCGCATAGAGGTGGTGGAAGGCTACGAGGAGGAGGCCCTGGGCGGCATCACGGTCAAGTTGCAGTCGGAGGTGGTGGCCTCGTTCGATGACTACTTCCTGAGCCTCAATCTGAACACCAACATGCGCAACCCCTGGTTCCCGGAGTTTTGGCAGCATCGCTTCCAGTGCCGCCTGCCCGGGCACCCGCATGAGAACGGGAACTACGTCCAAAACTGCTCAGGTGATTACGCGTTTGCTGTGTTTACAGACTGTCATGGGTTACTATTTGTAAACGACAAATCAGGAATTCGCTAATCTGCAATTGGCTGTCAGCCAGTTCAGCGTGTCCACCGCCTTACTGCCTGGAGAAGGCTGGGATAGGCACCAGCAAGTGACCTTAGTGAGGATAAACGTCCTTAGAAAATGGATGGATGGATTTGCGAATGCAAATGGTACACAACAAGTTTTTAGCTACACTTGTACAGTCTGACCAGAGTCAAAGAAATCAAGGGCTCAAAGCATAATCATAAATATTACAATAGAAATATTAGAAAAATAATTTGAAACATGCAAAGAAAATAAAATTAAGTATTTGATGGGAACATCTAAACGATCATAAGAACCCAGGCAAGGGGAAAACATGCAAACTTAGCACAGCTGTTGTAAAAGCTTTATGTTAATCCTTTAATATGATTCTTTCCTATAAAATACAACTGTTGAACAATACTAATTCTGACTCATTACATGCATATTTTCTTACAGTCATCTCATAAAACTTTATCTTGAGTGGGGTGTTGTTCTGAGATGATACACCAAAAATATGCAACTAATACAGTGTTTGACATTGGCTTTATTTTTTCAATGAGCTATCCAGCAGGTATTTAAAATGTTAAAGCAAAACTACATTAAAAAAAAAATGAATAAATACATTTTCGTACCGTTGAAGAGTGGCTCCAATGATTGCACAGTTCACCTGCCTCAATACGTAAATAGAAATGACTTTATTTTTTAGCACATTGTAACATTTAAATGAATCTCTGAAGATAGCGCTTTAACTTTGACAGTGTATAGATATGTTAAAAACAAAGAAACTTAGATGCAAAACGCCCACAAGAAAAAAAAAAAAGAGTCAAATAAAAGATTAAATTAATTGAATTAATTATCGCCTTGTGTTGTTGTTGTAAACAGGCTCCGAACGCCTGGAGGACAACTACGTGCAGGATAGCAAGATGGGTTTTGTGGTGAACGCCATCTATGCCATGGCGCATGGTTTGCATGACATGCACGTCAGCCTGTGCCCCGCAGCTGTGGGCCTGTGTGACGCAATGAGACCCGTGGATGGTAGCCGCCTCCTGGATTTTTTGCTCAGGACCTCTTTTGCCGGCGTCTCGGGCGAGGACGTCCGTTTCGACCAAAATGGGGACTCGCCCGGCAGGTATGACGTGCAGACTGGCTTACTACTTTTGGCATTTTGATGACAGTTACAAATGCCAGTGTTTTTTTTTTTTTTTTTTTCATCAGAAACCTTAAATAGTACATCTAAAAATGAATCTAAAATAATCATTAAAACAATGCTAGACCCACTGAAAAATATTAAATTAAAACCAAGTAAATTTTAAAAAAACATGTTGAAACAAAATAAACCCAAAACCGTTGAGCCCCGCTCTTGACAAATAACAACACTCACAGATACATATTATTTATCCTTTAAATATCCCTTATAATATTACTCAAGCTTACAGAGAAGTTGTGACCTTCTTCTTCTGTATTTGTATTTAAATATAACATTGGGAAGAGGAGCATTATTACTACTTTATTACTGCTCTTATCACACTGTTCAGGTACGAGATCATGAATTTCCAGAGCATTCATCCCGGCACGTACGACTATGTCAACGTGGGCTCATGGCACGAGGGCATACTCAGCATTGACGACGACGCCATAATGAGCAACCGCAGCGAAGCGGTGCGCTCGCTATGCAGTGAGCCCTGCTCCAAGGGGGAAATCAAGGTGAGGCTCAATTTCACCATCTTATTCAGAACAGGTAAGGTTTATTGTTGTCGGGGAGTAGGTGATCAGGAAGGGCGAGGTGAGCTGCTGCTGGATCTGCACGCCATGCAAAGACAACGAATACGTCCAGGATGAGTTCACCTGCAAGGCTTGTGAGCTGGGATGGTGGCCAGACCAAGAACTGAAAGGTAGGTTGGAAAGGAAATTATTTTACAAAGCCAGATTTTACCCCATACAAGACTGCTTCGACCCAACTTGTCACGTGCCACCTCTCATTACCTGTCAAGTTCATGATTTATTTTTGTGAACAGATCTCTACTTCAATCCCAAAAGAGGACACTTCATGTTTACTATTTTTCTGTGAACAAACATGTATTTATTATTCATTTATTTTTGAGAACAGGTCTGACACTTTATGTTGATCATTATTCATGGAAAAATATATAATATATAAGCTTTTTTTAATGTTTTTTTTTTTTTTTTTTTTTTTACAGCTCTCCTATGATCCAAAAGAGGACACTTTATGCTGATTCTTTTTTTGGACCAATATGAATTAATTTTGATAGGTTCTAAAGTTTAATGAATCAGACACCGATTGCATGCTTTAAGTCATTTTTTTTTAAACCAAAAATGCTTTGCACTGGGTACATGGCTAAAAAAAAATTTCACTGGGGGTACGTCCCTGAAAAAAGGTTGGGAACCATCGTTCTAAAGTATATTGGTGTATTATTTTCACAATGTCTCCTTTAGTCCTCAGAGAAAAAAAAAACAAAACAAAAACTCGGAGCTGTGCCTGGCGACCAGTACATATAATAAAGACATCAAAATTTGATGACTAGTGAATAAGGGCTAAAATATGAAATTGACCCCAACAACATGCTTCACAGAAAACACGAAAATGCTTTGACATTACTATCCTAACTGACTCAGGTACCCTAAAAAAACACAGACATTTTGGTTTGAAGTCACCACGGTAACTGAAACCTGTCCTGTCATTGCTTTGTCTTCTCTTATTTATTTTATTATTTATTTTGCGAATCGTCTCCTTCCCATGTGTGCTAGTTCCAATGTTATCCCATGACACCAGAGAGTCCTTCATTCATCATGTTGAGACCTACTTGCACAATCACTTTTCCCGACACTCTGGCCCACTTTCAATGCTCTTCTATTTGCACTACAAAGACAAGACGCTTATGGATCATCGTGAGTACTGACCTTGTATGGCATTGTTTGTCCTGTTGCTGGAAATGTGCAAGTTGGAAATTATATGATGTGTCCATCCATATCGATTATAGTGAACAAAAATATAAGTAAAACGTAAAGCTATAATTGAAGAAACATTTTGGTCATCGAAATGGAAAACAAAATAAAAATTAGCTGCTTTCAAAATGACAACTAACTGGATTTATATTATACATATGCAACAGTCATTCAAACTAAAACTATAGCAAAAATGTCCTTCACTTATGTCGTGATCAATTATTATACATGACCTTTCAGTGTTTAAACACATTTATTTAAGAATTCGAATCCACCTCGCTCCAGCCTTCCTGTGCAGAGTTTGCATGTTCTCCCTAAGCC
Source organism: Hippichthys cyanospilos (assembly GCF_059441005.1). NCBI lineage: Eukaryota > Metazoa > Chordata > Actinopteri > Syngnathiformes > Syngnathidae > Hippichthys > Hippichthys cyanospilos. The sequence goes on from NC_142380.1 coordinate 13,322,715, forward strand.
CGAGTGGACTGACTAAATATTTCTTAGGTGTGACTGGGTGCATGAATGGTGTTAACCTTCTGTGCCCTGCGATTGGCTGGCAACCAGTTCAGGGTGTCCCCCGCCTGCTGCGTATAGACAGTTGGGATAGGCATCGACAAGCCTGCGACCCTATTGAGATAAGTGGCTCAAGAATGGAGGGATGGATGGATAACTGAAAAAAAAATACTATAACCCTCATTCAAAACCAGGATCTGTGAGGCAGACATGATAACTACCGAGTCAATGGCTTATTGTACATTGCAATGACTCAAAAGTAATGGCCAGAACAGCAAACATTAGAAAGAATTGATTTTGCTAAAGAACAGACCTGAAGCGAATAAACCTTCAGAATAATCCACATCCCTTTAAAGGGAAAGTTAAGTAAAATAAATGTTTAAAATGGTATCTTCAATGGAGTCTAAATGCGGCATTCTGATCAATATTGTGTTTGTGGAACAAGACACAAAATCCCTCCTTTGCCATTGCTCAGGGCTCAGGTGACAACCAATCACGATACGCTTGCTTGCGCTTTCTTCCTACAGGCTGCGAGGCCATCCCGCTGCGTTACCTGGAGTGGAGCAGTCCGGAATCTATCATCCAAGTGGTCTTCTCCTGTCTGGGCATCCTGGCGACGTCCTTCGTGACCCTCACCTTCGTACTATATCGCGACACGCCCGTCGTCAAGTCGTCCAGCCGAGAGCTTTGCTACATCATCTTGGTGGGAATCTTCCTGGGCTACCTGTGCCCCTTCACGCTTATGGCCCGACCCAGCGTGGCCTCCTGTTACCTACAGAGACTCCTTGTGGGCCTCTCGCCCGCCATGTGCTACTCTGCGCTAGTCACAAAGACCAATCGGATTGCTCGCATCCTAGCGGGAGGCAAGAAGAAGATCTGCACCCGCAAGCCGCGCTTTATGGGCGCATGGGCGCAGGTTGCCATCGCTTCGGCATTGATTGCCGCTCAACTAGCCCTGGAGGTGGCGCTGGTGGTCACAGAGCCAGCCAAGCCAATACGTTCCCACCCAAGGTGAGAATAGTTTGGCGTCTTTTATTCTGCACCAACTGCACTTGAGGTACGAGCACGTCAACTTCCTTAAAAAAGGCCACTCCCACTTCCAGCTGATGTTTACTGTCAAACTATGCACCAAGGACAATTAATTACACTTTGTTTCAACATAGTAGCTTAGTTTTTTAGTCCACTAGTTAATGCTAGAACTAACTGCAATCAGTTTAGCAAAATACACAAATGGAAACAGTATTCGCAGTCATAAAGTACTTTCTTTATCCTCTACATAGAATTTGTAATATTAGTGCTGTAGTGCTGTGAGTTGGGCTGTCTCAACAGACAGTATCTTCATCTGCTGATTTGAAAATATATAATGAGTAACTTATTTAATGGTCCATTAACAACAACAATAAAAAGAAAAAGATCAATTATAAGCATGACAATTGATCATTCTGTTGTCCATGTTTTTTTATCTGATTTGGGATTTGGATTTTCTAGGGTATGGGTGCGATGGATGAATAAATCAAACTCAAGGCACTACTGTGCATGATATTTTTGTCAACTTTTCATTCAGTTACATAATAGTATTTAGGTGTTTTTTTGTAGTTTTTTTCCTTTATATTACTGTTAACCAAAAAAATGTTTGTATCACCGCAGCACACGTGAGGTCTTGCTGGTCTGCAACACCAGCACCCTGGGCGTGGTAGCGCCATTGGGCTACAATGGCCTGCTGATCCTCAGCTGCACCTATTACGCCTTCAAGACGCGTAACGTGCCCGCCAACTTCAACGAGGCCAAGTATGTGGCTTTCACAATGTACACCACCTGCATCATCTGGCTGGCCTTTGTACCCATCTACTTTGGCTCCGACTACAAGACCATCACCACGTCCTTCTGCGTCAGCCTGAGCGTCACCGTGGCGTTGGGCTGCATGTTCACGCCCAAGATGTACGTCATCATCGCTAAGCCTGAGCGCAACGTGCGCAGTGCCTTCACCACCTCGGACACCGTACGCATGCACGTGGGAGACGGCAAGGCGGCGTGCCGGGCCGGCAGTGGTCTGCTGAACGTGTTCAACTGGAAGAAGAGTGGCAAGTGGGTGAATGCCTTGATTGAATCTCCTGCCAGCTAATTTTTACTTAAACAATGTCTGTGCATATTTCCACTGCTGATGTTGCTTCCAACAGTTACATTGAATCAGCATCAGCGTTGGTTTTGACATAAAGCGGTAGCTTAATTTATTAGTGCCCCAAGTTATAATTATGCAGATATGTGTTACCAGCCAGTACTTGGTTGTTGTTCTTGTTAGGAAAAAAACAACAATTTATCAATCTAATTTTATTTTACTATTGTTTGGAAGCAACTACCGTACTATAAATCATACATAGTGAAAAATGGACCATCCCTAGTGTTCCTTTAAGGGATATAGAGTTGAATCCCTGTCATTAACCTGCTCTTTACCTATTTGTTCTAGTTCTAACAGCAAATCTATACCCTGGTCTGCGGCAGATGTGCAGCATCCTCCCAAAGGTAATCGCATCTGGCAGCGACTCTCGGTGCACGTCAGGACGCAGCAGGCGGCGTCCAACCCGACAGCGGCATCCAATCAGACAGCCATCATCAAGCCACTCGCTAGCACTTATCGCGACACACTGCTATACAATGTGGTCGAGGAGGACGAGGGTGACGAGCTTGGCGGCGTCATTACTCGGCAGGAAGCGCTGGATAAATTCGCCAATAACGTCAGCGACACAATCTTTGAGGAGGAACCCGAGATCCTCCAGGGTTACCTGTGCGACAGAGGCCTCCTTCCAGATGAAGAAGAGGAGGAAGAAGTCAAGGTGGTGGCAGGGGATTACTTGGCGCTAATGCCACCCTCACCTTTCCGGGATTTCTCAGACCCCTCCCTCGATTCACCCATCTCCGAGTGCATTTTATCCACGCCACCCAGCGTCACATACGCAGCCGTCATCCTAAAAGACTTTAAGCAAAGCTCCTCAACTCTGTGAGAGGAGAAATTGTACAGATGAGACATGATGTGGTGCCACTTAAAAAGTTTTGGAATGTCAAACAATCAGTTAAAACATCACCTGAGATGTTAGCAAATCCTCCAAAACGTACCAGCTCATGACTAACAAAAAAATGCAGTAATTTGAGAACATCAATGATCATATCAAAAAACTCTCTTTTAAAATAAGATTGACTCTCGACTTTCATTTCTTAGCAGCCATATGGTTCAAATTTAAATGGAAGTACTGTATATGAAAATGAGAGATTAGTAGACGACGCATCCGATCGGTAAGCCGTTTAAATCCTATCAACAAGCTAGGAAGTCCCTTTGAAGATACAGGTACATCTCAATTAATTTGAATATTGTATAAAAGTTTCATTAAAATCACAATTCAGAAATGGAATGCATAGTATACTTCACACATCAGCCATTTTGTAAACTTAAATGATTATGCTATTTCAATTTTTCTTCATTGCGATTTTACTGAAACTGAATTGTTCATTTTCAGTTGCTGTGAGCATTAACATTTTAGCAGATATTTGACAGCGTCCAGTGAACGAGTTTTACTTTTTTAACTGTACAACTGAAATAAAATAATTTTTTCTATATTCCTGATTATCAAGATATACTCATATACATCTGTTGTTTCTGACCATGTGTTTGAGTACAGCTGACCTGTGATTTAACTAGTACTGTATATAATTTATTCCAATTAGCTTTCACACAGTTTTAATACGGTTAGCTACACACTCACACTTGCATGCGCCACAAATGTTCAACTGGTTTTCATAAGCCTGGGAACTCTATATTTTATGCCAAAACAATTTAGCACTGAGGGAATGAAGAGGTTCATCAAGGGGCCAGCGGGGGGTTGAGAAATATCATTTTGTCATTTCGACTGATGAAAAATGAGCTCTTTGCTTCATGTCTAATGGGAACCACATGAAATGGTCTGACAAGAATAATGGCAGACAGGTAAAGCAAATTGATTTATAGTATATTTTATTTCCAGCAATGTACTGTACAATACAAAAGTAATACCTCTTAGTTGTGATAAATGATAGTTACATCTTTACATGGCGTATTATAATATGCTGTTTCCTGAAGACATTCGCACGTTCATAGAACCTTTGTAGGACACATGAGTCTGTTTAAGAAGCAGAACACAGCCATTAAACAAGGCATGCAGTAGATATTCACATTAGTAAATGCTGACTAACATAAAACACATGTTCACAACAACTACTCTTTTTTTGGTGGGGGTGGTTGACAGCATGAAATGGGGCCAAAATAATGGACAAATTCTGAAGCTTCTTTACTTAAATAAAAGCTAGTTTATCCACACAATGTTACAATGTAATTTCTTATACTGCTTGCTAAATTTACACACACACATATATATATATATATATATATATATATATATATATATATATATATATATATATATATATATATATATGAGTAATATTTTGGGATAAACGTAAATTCATCACAAAATATGATATGTCATTGCAAGTGTTGTAATGATTTTTTTTTTAATCTGTTATGATTATTTTCCTGTAAAATATAACTGTTGAACAAACCTATCAAATCTGACTGGTGCATTTTATTAGTCTTCTCATACAAATGATTCTCAACAATAAACTTGAGCAGGGTGCTCTCTGAGAGATTATGCCCAGAGTTGTTGACTTGGCTTCGTAAAGTGTACAAAACATATTTTTCCAATGAGTTGAGCGACTTTTAAATGTAAATCTAGTTGACTCTCATCTAACTTGCAAAGTTAGCACAATTCAGCTGCCACAGGAAATAAATAAAACTGAGTTTATTTTAAAAATCTAATTCATAAAATATTAATTGATCTTTAAAGAAATGCTTTTACTTTGACATCCTTAACACGCACACACACATACACACACTAAATAGCTTTATGTCTGCACTGTTAAAGAAACCCATTTTCTGAGCTGTAGGGAAAAATAACTTGTATATACCTCATATATACTTCAATAGAGATTCTGAGTCATCAAGAATAACCTCACAAATGTTTTCGTGGACAATTGTTCACTATTATTGTAGCACCAAGGACCAGACACACATAGAATGCTTGTGTTTTTCTGGATAATATTATACAGTAATCATAGCGAAATGTTCTTTTCTTTTCTAACCTTACAGTCTGAAGCAGAAAACATAAGGTAAAATAAGGTAAATGTTATGATATTATGCTGCCACCCAGAGGAGCGACACTCCACTGCCTGCATGATGGTTGACTTGGTTGACTCGTCCCCGTACGCAGTCAAGCGTGAAGAACACCGTTGTGCCATTATTTACCTGGAGAGACGCCCGCAGGCTTATGCTGGCCCATTGACTACCATCAGGCATTTGTCCCCCAACCTGTTGGGCCAGCTGTGTGGAACGCGTCCCCTTTTCCTCCATGCCAGTTCCAGACCTCTTTGAGACATTGATTCTGAGTAGAGTCACCTTGATCAGGCTGCATGAGTGAATCAGTTTAAGGTCCAGAGCAATACTGGCAGTGCCACTCTCCCTGAAGATAAAATCTTGGCTAGGTTTAGAGGAGCCCTTCCCTGACAGCCCCATTTGGGACACCTGCGGACTGGTCTGATAGAATAACAGAGGCTTGTTTCGGACAGCTCCTGAGGGAAGGCCAGTTTGTGCTACAGAGGCATAGATAGAAGCAGAGATCGCCGCAGGAACCCAAACCAAGCTGAGTCCACTGATGCCCGTGTCATCGCTAAAGAAACGGACATTGCACTGGGCGGGAGAAAGAACCTCAAAGGCCATTGTGTCTCCAGATCCAACTTCAGCCGCCCCAGAGAGAGATATGGACGTGTCACGATAATGGACCCCGGGTTTGAAGGTCCGGCAAAGCTCGACAACGGTACCATTACGATTGAGGTATGCCAACATTTGAAAGCCCTCGCTTACACATGCCTGGCCCATGGAGTACAACGCCTGTTGAAATACAAAGCGCACAGTACCACTTTCTGCAAAACGTATACCCCGGCCGTCATGAGTCAGCACCACCACGTAATGGTCCGAAGTGGAGCTTATACGAAAGATTGGCCGATGGTTCGTGTGGTAGTGAGCGGACAGTGCAGCGTGTGCTGTCATGGCGACGGCACCGGTATCATGGGATAGCCACAGGAGGCTCAGCGAGGCAGCTGACGAGTCATAAAGCCGCAAACTGTTGGTCTGGTTGCAATGGTGGTTTGCGCTCCAAAGGGAGGTGGAGATCACATAACCTGGAGCAACCTCTGCTACTGCACTGATACTGACGCATTGGGGCGACCTCACTTCCTGCTGCTCAATTCTGACACCACTGAGGTAATAACTATCAGAGCCATCGCTGGCGTTCATGTGCAAACACACCTGAACAAAGCTACGGCAGCCATAGTTCACAGAGAGACTTTGCTCCAGCCATACCAGCCCGTGCTTCTTCATCACCAGGCGTCCGTCCTCAACCGATGCCAGGCCTGTGCGGTGCCCCGCCCGGATAGGAAGTTGCACACCTGGCGAGGCAAGGGTCACCGTGTGGCCTTTGGCGTTTGGCAGACTCACGTCTCCAGTCCAGGAAAGTGAGAGGGCATCGCCAGTAGAAGACCTTGAGCAGACAGTGTCTGTTGTAAATGTGCATAGTGATGTTGCTGGTTGTCCTTCACATTCAGTGCAGGCTTGACATTCATCCATGTCCAGGTTGTAGAAATAGTCGTGGCCACACATGCCCGTTCTGGCGTCTCGTTCCATCATTCCCTCACATCTAAATCCACCTGGGAATAATTTGGGAGTAAAACAAACACAATTCAAAACATATGTGGTGCACCTCCAGTGATAAATAAAAACAAGATTGATTGTTTAATAACCATTTCCCAACTAATAAAATATTCAAAATAGCAGTACATGTATACAAATCTTGTATCAAATTTGAATTTGCTATGATAATGCACCCATTGTTTGCCACTTTATCAGCATTACCTGGTGTGTTTACACATTTATGTGGATCCCGACAAAGGTCAGCCATTTCAAGGCACTCATCTCGGTCCTGCAACCACAATTGCACACTTAGTTGTGTGCTGCTGAATTCAAATGATCAAATGCTATTGGATTTTTCTTTCCATTCTGATCTATTGAAAGTTTCCAATACTATGGAGGAAGATTGCTGTCAAAAAAACGTAGTCGTTAACGACTCGCAGATCGACAGCCTTTGTCTTGTAGCTTGGAGTGACGTTATCTCAATTTGCAAATTCAACTCAAATCCAAAGGATCGGACCCACCAAATCAAAGGATAAGATCCACCAATCCAAAGGAGAGGTTCATGCAAAGAAGTGAAGTGGTGTTTCGCCAGGTCACAGTCATGCAAATGAGAGTTATATTCATAATACCTCGCACTTGCAAGTTTTAAATTCGTAAACTCAACACAGTTTAGAGCCGTACTCATACGAAAACAATTCAAACTCAACACAACTTTGAGTCCTACTCTTAGGAATTTTTAAACACGCATACGTCTTTTTGACAGCGATCCTACTCCAAACAAAACCACCAAAATGAAAACACTTCAGACCTGACAGATTCGGTCTGCATGCACTGAGCACTGGGCAACCAGGAAGAACCCAGCAGGACAGATGGTACATTTCTCACAGTGTGGATGTCCACTGCTGAAGTCACAGTATTCATCAGAGTCACACTTCTGACAGGTTACAAGCGAATGGCCCACCTGTTGGCCATCAAACACATTGGTCCAAATTTGCACCTCAGAGCATCACGGTACAGGCGTCCTTACAAAAAGAGTGTCAATGACATTGAATGCAGATTATTATAATGAAGGTATTTACCTCCATGACACTGGCTTCCATGTCCACCTTGTGCAAAGACAGGGTCTGTTGAACTCGATGTGGCCTGCTTGGCTCACTTAAGATATCCCTGTGATTGTCCAGCTCCTCCTGGAGGTTCTGCATGGACATTTGCTTGATAGTGTCCAATAATATGTTGTACTGTGCCTTGACCTAGAACCCAAAAATCAAAACAAGCAAACAGAACAGTCTAATGTGTATCCATTGTGATCTCACTTGCTCCATGTATTCATGCATTTTCTTCTGCTGCGCCAGTATTTCTTTCTGCTGGTGGACGAGCTCTCCCTGTTGCTCGCTGAGAAGCCGATGCATCACTTTGACTTCTTCTTGCTGATCCTTCAAGGCCTCAGCAAGCTTCTCTTGATCCTTGGACAGCTGAAGCTGCAGGATGACAGCATCATCGGAAGGAACATCATTGCTCCCTGCAGCAAGGGACAGAAAGATGTTCATGATTTTCCCACTTCAGATCACTGGGCACAGCAGACTAGTCTAGATACTAAAACCATGTTTCCTTCTACACCATCTACTATGCTCTACTCTGCTCTATAGGGTTTTGCAGTAAAGAACATTACTTCTCCATCACCATTACCTGGGAGCCTCTACTCAACTCGCCAAGAATAGAGTAGATAACATCTGTGGAAACAGGGCTAAAGGCTCTATCTCATTGACAATAAAAAGTCGACGTGACGAATATCTATCGGATAGCAAAGATCCGCGACGTAGAAGCTTTAGTGCTGTTTCCACAGACGTCAGTTAATCTACTATATTCTACTCAACTCTTCCCTAAAGTTAAAACTAAAGGTGAAAGGTCTAGGCCGTTTAGATTTCTTGATGGAAACTGGGCATTTTTAGAATAGAGTTGCATAGAGTAGATTATCTGTGGAAATAGGACTAAAGCTTCTACCCTGAGGACAAAATTAAAAAAAAAAAAAAAAAAAATCATTGCCATGACCCAGATTCGAACTGGGGTTGCTGTGGCCACAACACAGAGTACTAACCACTATACGATCATGGCTATCTGATGGGTCTTGGTCATATTGAGCAAGTTATGTGTCTACTGCATTCCATAGCTGCATGTGCAAAGAAGTCAACAAGGTTTCTTAGTCAACAGTGAAACTTGCTGACTTTTGTGTGAACTCAGACATCTACGACAATTCAAGTAAGACAGGGTAGAGGCAGAGGGCTTAACCCTGTTTTCGCAATGTTAGCTACTCCACAAAAGCCCAAGTTTCCATCGAGAAACCTGCCCGGATTAAAGATTCTACCCCATGACCTGTATTCAAAATGCCATTGCGGAGGTCATTAGACAGTTTTAACCAATATAAGATCACAGCTACCCAATAGGTAGTCATGATGTGAACGAATCATCTGTCTACTGCTTTCAGTAGCTGTGCAAAGTTGTAGCTGATAACGGTTAATCAATTAAGATACCAGTCAAAACTTGCTGACATAGTTGCATGAATTTGAAGAATACTGACAATTTAGACCTAAAAGATGTATTGAGCCAACTAGGAGTCGAACCTTGAATCTGCCGATCCATAGCAAATGTCTTATCTATTGCGCCACAAGCTTCATATGTTCAAACATAGCTGTGTCATACGCTACACTAATAAGGCTCCACCAAAGAACATTGCATCTCCACTGCCATGTCTACTACCTGGGAGACTCTACTCTTAACTATTATCTTAACTGTTCTCTTAACAAAGAAACCTTGTTGGCTTCTTTGCTCATGCAGCTGAGAAACCATAATTTGTTCGAAATTACTAAGACCTTTTGGATAGCCATGATCATATCGTTAGTACTCTATGTTGTGGTTGCAGCTACCCCAGTTTGAATCTGGATCATGGCAGTCTTGGACCTTGTCTACAGGTAAACAAGCTTTAAACCATGACAATTCGCTGCCAAATGAATTCAGCACAGCAGTAGTGTCGCCAAATTCTCTCAAATAACGTCCACCTCTGACGTGTCCAATTAGAAAGAAAAGCCTACTTCTGACGTCACCAGTAGCTGAGTCTTTGGCGAGAAAAAGAATAACGCAATGACGCAAATCTCCGGTTAAAGTTGCATGCATGCAATCGCAAAATCGGAGGATTGGGCAGATCTCGACTATGGCCAGAGGTTTTGAAAGATTTGGTTTTAATGGAAAAAAAAAAGCTCGGGCATGTATAGGAAATAAGACAAACCTGAGACATTTACCGCCAGTTTACAAGAACCCCGGGTATGTGTAGACAAGGCCTAATATCATGGATTTAAAAAAACAAAACATTTTTTACTGTCTTCGGGGTAGAGGTTTTAATCCTGTTTTTACAGATCTTAGCTACTCCAATCTACTCAAATTTAAAATTAAAGATGAAAGGTCCAACACTGTGTAGATTTGTTGGTGGAAACTGGACTTTTGTGGAGTAGAGTGGAGTAAAGTAGAGTAAACAAACAAGATGAAGATTCTAGCCCGATGAAAGTATAACAAAATAAATAAAGAAAATTCAACAACTTTAGTCTTGAATTCAAACTGGGATTCCTGCGGCCACAATGCAAAATACTAATCACGGTTATCCATACAGTACTTATCATGAAGAACATGTTATCTGAGTACTGCCTGACCCTGTGGTGTGAATGGACAACATTGACGTTTCAGGTGAAGAAATAAGCTTGAACAGTTTTGTTATAGGTTGAAACCAAATTCACACTGAGCTAGCTAGGAGTCGAACCCAGAACCTTCTGATCCGTAGTCAGATGCGCTATCCATTGCGCCACTAGCCCTATAGAAATCACATAGGACCAATGCTATCTGGTCTATACTAGTACATACTGGCTTTGCAAAACGCTTTGATTTAAATTTTGTACAAAATACCACTATGTTTTATAATTGACTTATTCATTGCCAAATTACTATTAGATGTTTAATGAGGAATCCGCATATTCAATCCCAGATACTTTTTCTTCCAAGTATTTTATTGTGTTTGGCTAAAATGGTCTCAAAACGGCTGTTGCTAAATAAATTAAGTTAAAAAGTAATTCTATTGGCAATCAATTTCTAATGTATTTCATTAGTTTAGGTAAGTATGAAGGCAATTGATTACTTTGAACTGATTTATTATTAGTGTAATTACTTACTTGATTACTTGATTTCTTTAGGTGATTTAGTATTAAAGTAGATAACTTTTGGGGATTAAGTACTAAATAAATCTATTACATCAGCTTTTTAAAAGTAATTGATTTTTCCTACACTAGTCCTTGCTTACCCTAATTAATCAATTACTTCAGTAGATATAGTATCTAAAGAAACAGATCACTTTAGTGCTTAATAACTTTAAGTAATTGATTACTTTAGCACATCATTCAGTAGTACCAACCGTTTTTAGTCCCTCCGTTAGGCCAACTCATAAAAACGTGACAAAATTATAAATCCCTGGGATTGAATGTCTGGACTTTTAAAAACACAGAAAAAAATGTCTTTGGAATTGAATGAGTTAAGTAGTCATTGTTTATTCGTAGTTTTTGGTTTTATTATTATGTCCCTTCACTATTTTTCACCACATTGTCAGTGCTATGCTTCAATAAAACAGAAGAGTTTCTCAGATAACCCATAAAATACAAAATGCCAATTTTATGAAATTGGTCACACATTCTTCCTCAACCTCCTTGCTTTTGCACCATTTGGAACTATCGAGTCTGTGTGCATTACCGGATGAAGCTTAAAGACAAACTATAACAGCAGTATTCAATTTGGGATCAATTCACTGCCCTGAGAATGAAATGACTTGGATGAATGAGAATATTCACAGGCAACACAAAAATAGAACAGTTGTATTATGAAAAAAGCAATAAAAAAAAAGTAAAAAAAAAAAAAAGAAAAGAAAATAGAACAGGACAGCCCACAAGTCACTTGATGGTTTTCAACAGTTCCAACTTAAAATTATTGTACACAATTTTTGAAAAAAAAAGAAGTATTTGAACTAATACAGTTATCCCAAAAGAATGCCTACAGCCTTGTTATCATCGAGTAAAAGTCTGATTGCATTCTGCCCATAGTAGATCAAAACCACCAATCATATTGGTAAACTCTTGACTGTTATACTCTGAGACTTTCAAGCAAACAAACATATGTAGCCTTTATGAATGATCAATTTTTTGATCCAGCTCTTCTTTACCGTCAAAATATCCAATACAAAAAAAAATGTATAATATCTTGATCTTTGTAAAACCAACCTGATTTCATGTCACATGTCAACTGTATCCAAGCACCGCCATCTGACCTTTCTTCCGTAAATTGCGCTGCTCTGTCTCTTACATGAACCGGTGAAGATTTCCCTCTCGCGTCTTCTCCCTTTTGCGTGTTGCAACCAACACATAGTTTTGGTTTCTGTCGCATCTGGAGCTCCAGGTTACATTCATTCCCTTTGCATTCCTGCGACGCATCCCTGTTATCAGGTGTCGGTTGACGGTTGACGGTGGTCGGGCAAGTTCCGCCCGCGCAGCCTGGATGAAACACCTCAGCAGTGATTGTCCTCGGGTTGGTCCTTCTTGTACCATCATGTCCAGTTTGTTGTACAAAGCCTCTGTTTTGAAGCAGGCCGTTGCTTTGGCGATGATTGTAACGAACGTCCTGTTGCTGGTAATTGGGGTAGACTTGCCCTTGCCTGGCTTGTGTTGCGAGATGAAGCTGTTGTCTGGACACCGCCGCGTGAGTGTCCGTTCGTCCTTGTGCTGTGCTCCAGTCCTGGTTAGAGAGGCACCGAGGACCGCGGCACATTTCGGAAGTACTTTTAGATATGCTCGGTAAAAAGGTGAGACTAAGAAAAAACATAACTGAGATATGTGCCATGCTGATGTGCTGAAAATCAAACTGTGTGGATGGTTATTTTTGTCTTCTGTTTTAATCCTTCAGGTTTGTTTGACTGTCCGCAACTGATTTGGAGCTCTACTGCTCTCAATGGTTTCTGCCCCCTTTTGCTCCTACTAGAGAAAGCTGCATGCATGGCCCACATGTGGTGTTCACTGCACCTAATTGGCAACAGCTTTTGCTTCCAGTCTTAAATTAACCCGTAGCTTTCCCGGACATGCCACTCAGCCAAGTCACACCACAAAACATACTGTATGCATTGGGGCTGTTCTGCTCCGAATTACATGGCTACCAGATCTACCGAAACACTCATAGTCAGGTTTTGTGCTTTGAGAAGTGATGTGGTGCACGGAATTTCTCAAAGGTGAAAAATACGAGTGTGTATATCTCTCTGTTTACAAAGCTAGTGTGCTTTCAATATTAAAACATCCTGTAGCGGAAGGACCGCATTTTGAATAGACACCAAAAGCGCCTTGCTGTAAACTGAATACTGCATACAAAAAACTCAATCCAAAATTCATTTTTATCAACATTATACTTCAAACAAAATACGATTGAATGCTTCTTACTCCTCTCCTGCTCTTTTGAGCTCCCGCTCAAATGTGTCCTCACAAAGTTGTACAAATTGCATCTCCAAGTATAATTTTAAATGGCCAGTACTAATATGTACAATACTGAGTTTCTCTACCCTATTCAAGAGTTAATTTTCCGACCCGTCAGCTACATTTCATATCAGCCAGTAGAGAATAATGAGAAAACAGCGAGAAGCTCCCCACCACACGAAAGGGAAACCATGTTGAGTTTACTGCGTACAGGAAACACTTTGGGACTCCTTTCATGCAACTCAGTCTCAATAAAACACTCTTCAATACTACGCTCTTGGCTTTGGCATCTGTCTGTTTGCCGCCAGTTCTGTCTTAGTTCATTTGTGAGACCACAGAATGAAAAAGCGTCAGCAATCTTTTTAATGAGAGCATGGACTTTATAGACATTCTTTGATTAGCCAACGCTTGGGGCAAGCACTTTGTGTAAGGCAAACATGTAAACAGGTGACATATTAAAGAAAAAAAAACCATTGGATTGATTTTAATGTGAGTGTGCTGGGTCTCAACCAATGTATTTGACAAGTATATCAGGCTGGTGAAAAACATTACTGGCAAAACATACTTGGGAAATTGATGAAAGTTCATCTCATTGATCCAAATGGCACGTTCATGTGAATCTCATCAGACCACATTATAGTTTAATGGACTCTGTTTATAGTGTATGTAAATAAAATGAGCCCTAAGAGCGTAGGAAACGTTTTCAAGATTGCAAATAACCGAGCCATGTTTGAAGACCTATGCTCTGTATTCTAGGTCGATATAAACATGAAGCGACTGTGAAACAAACTAAATCTAGTTTTCCACATGTGAAATCCACATATTCAATTGTGCTATTTCAGCAAATGCATGTTTTAAAATGATCAGCTCTCTAATGGATGCAAGTTTTCTTTTTTTATAACTGAACTCATAAACATCAATAGCATGAAATTTGATTAATTTGAGCCCTTGTGCTGCCTGTGTAAGCTGCAATGACCTAATAGGATAATGATGATAAATAAATCAGAAAGGCAGGTTTCAGTTTAAGTTTGTATCATAAGCAGCTGTGCACCCTGCAGGATGTCAGTCTGCAGATGTGTTCTTCCTTTTGTTGGAGCCATCACTAAGCATTGTTACTTGTTTAACTGTTGAAATCACTGGAATTTGCCACACTTGCAGTTAATGTATAATGCCTCTTCTACACTGCATTACTTAGTTGTTGTTTTTTGCATAGTTTTTTTGTAGTATTTTTCTTTTCTATTTTCTAGGAATGAAAACACATGCATAGTTGTAGTTGCTGCACCATATCTGCACCATAAAGGCTTTGTCTTCTACTTTATAATTTGAAAACTGAAATGAAAACGCATGATGAATTGTAAAGCGTGAGTGTTTGTTTGTTTTGAATAGCAATGTCCAAATTGTCAGATAACAAAAAAATAAATAACACACAAACAAAAAACTTCTACAGGATTACGTATTTAGTGCGACCTCCGCTTACACTTGAACTAATGCAGAACCTGCCTCTCTTGATCCGGAATGGTATGGAACTCATTGGTAACGCACGTGGGTCTGTCCCATTTATCTGACTATTTTAAGAGTCAACATTTTTAAATATCTCGTAATGTAGCGTACCATAATAGCTTGGTCATTTGGTCATTTCATTGTGAGGGGGAATACACAAGGCAGTATGATGTGAATTAACTTTTGTTACATTCTTCCTCAAAATATGGTCACATGAGATGAGCTCTAGCCGCATGGCCTGAGAATGACGTTTTTGAAGTTGCAGAAGGTTACAGGAGGTGATGGGGCAAATCGCTTGTAGTGTACCTCACCAATCTGGGAATGATCTGGTCAGGCCGGCTGCCTTTAAAGTTTAAAAAAAAAAATACAAAAACTCTAGGGTGACACATTGATGTGAGGTCATCGCATCTGGATTTGACCACGGGTCCTGGCCACAGATTCCGAGTAAAGCGTATAAGCCTCTTATTGTATAAGAGTGACTAGCCAAGAAAAACATCACATACATCTGACTGAGGCAATCACAGCCCGAGGTTTGAGTCATTATCATGCACATTAGCTGAATGAGAGCAATCCAAAGAACAGGATCTGCCATCATTATGACATCAGACATAAACGTCATTGGAGTGAACTCCTCCATGCCATATGCTGTAACTACAGTTTGTGAAAACATAATTGTGATTAGACTGTCGGAGTAGGGGAAACAAACGGATTTAAACTAATACCACTTGACCGGATTTGATCCAGTTTCTACTTTACTCCTGCCCCCCCCCACCCCTCAAAAAAAAGAAAAAAACAAACAAACAAAAAAAACGGTTACTGTTAGAGACCTAATCAAAAAAGAAAATACCAAAATAACCCAAACATAAAGCAGGAAATTACACTGTATACTTTTTCCAGGAATTTATTTGTATTTAAGGGGAGTTCATACGTATTTTAACACAAGAAGGAAAAACCCTCGCGAGCAATTACGGCTGTCAAACATTTCCTGTTGTTCTTGAACATGATTACATGTTTACATTTGTTTGCATGTTCCTCATCTGTAAAGTAATACCTTTTAGAGACTTTTCTATCTTCCCTTAGCATCTGTTTGGAGATTTATACTGATTTTTATCCAGGGTGCACGAACTTTGAACCCCCACTGTATCCTTTTACTTACTGGTCTCAAGGGTCCAGGACACTATACACTAATACGTTTGCTTTTTTTTCTATATCAAGTAATACAGTCTATTTATTTATTTAATTAAAAAAAATGCTGCTTGGTGACAACGGCGGGATAACTAATTAGTGAAAACCAAAAGAGTGATTTCACACAGTTGTTTTTTTTTTTTTTAAGAACACGATGTGACAATAGGTCACCAAAAGGAGAGGAACAAAACTCCATAAAAGACATAAAAAAACGATAAACATGAGAACATGGAGTTCTCTGGGCTCCCAATTTCTTTCGTTAAAAAAATGCAACCGTAACTAAGGTTTACTGTGCGCCGGCTTGGCTCACTCTGCCCCCTGCTTGATTGAAAGAAAACTACAAGTCAATGTGCTACAAGACGGCAAACATAACGGGAACAAGGTACACAAAATCCTGTGGATTTGAAATGGTTGAAATTGGAGCAAAGATTAACTGGAACGTTTTTGTATTGCACTCCATCTGAAACGTTTATCGTACTTAAAGGTAAAATGACTTGGATCTCAGTTTCTCAAAAGATAAAAAAAAAAAGGGAATTCACATTTTCTTTCAATGAAGTGTTTATTACAAAAAGACTGTACACGAATTTCAATGAACACAATTTATGTACAAACTGGGAGCAGACAAATTTTCAGTTGTCTTCTCATGAACACTTATGTTACCAAACTTTTTCCCCGCCATACGAAAGACACAGACATAAAAAAAAAGTGGGCGTCAACACCTCTGATGCCCTGAAATGTTACGCGAAAAACGTTACAAAATTCTGCACACCAGTGGTTGCCTCATGATTTCTCTATGAAAAAGTATAAATAAATTTGTTACATACAAATTGCGAGCAAATGTTTGCCCGTTGCTCCAAACACACAGTAGATGTAAAAACAAGTGGAATGCAAAGCTAGAAATACATAGAAAAGTAATTTTAGTTACTTCAGCACAAGTCACAGCATGATGGAAAAGTACAATCATAAATGGGATGTGTTCACCGTTTACAAATGTTCATGCATGTGGATGAATAAATACTGAATTGGCAGCATGTTTTTGTTCACTTTTGTTCATTTTCTGAACTAAAGTTCACAATTAAGCCCCATTAGCATAAAGTTCTCAACATAAATGGGTGCACCCCCATTGAAAATTATAATAAAAACTCTGGAAGAAACTGGAAGTTTTTCAAAATTCTGATGAAAACTCAACCCAACATAATTGAAAATGTTGGGAATTCAATTAATTTTATATTTATAGTTGTCTTTTTAGGCTTACAACGTGTAGCCATTTTTTTTGTCTATGCAAATCAACACATCTTATTTACAATCAAAGGTGCACATCTGTGGGGGTATTGACAGCAACTAACTCGGCCATGTGACGCGCATCTACCATTACATGGCTACAAGTGGTGAGAAAATTCGGGCGTTGGGCCAAAACATTGTACAGACTCGATACCAGTTATATATTGATTCTGAAAGGAAACTTGAGGTGTACTCATTTATGTGAAGAGCTGTATATGATTGTTTAATAGCATCAGACAGCAGGTTACCACTTACCAGGTATTCTGTTTTAAATAGCAGCAACTATGTGAAGAGTCTTGTTATGTGCTGCATTGGGGTTTTTGTGTGCAGCTCATGACATACACTGTATGGAAAAAAGTTTTTCAAATATAGCCACTCAACGAATGGTTAGATCCCTTGTGGGTTAAAGCACACCCTTTGAACTATTGGTACTTAAATACTATACATCTGATTTTAGGAGATTATTTGGAAATGTGAGCCCCAATAATTGCGTATGGTGGCCCTGAAGTCCAAATATTAGAAACAAAGAACTAAAACACAAAAGAAAAGTAATTACAAACAAAATGAATCGTGGAGAACCTCAACACAAATCAAAAATCACAAACAAAAAACAAACAAATTAATCACAGCGTAAAACCTAAAACGCAAGATGAAACACCTCAGCAAATTCAATAATCACAAAGAAAATGAATTGCAAACAAAATACAAAATCACAAAATACAACCACAAATTGCCCATTCCTTTTCTTATCCGCTTATTATCATTAGTCAGGAGTACTGGAGCCTATCCCAGCAGTCTTTGGGCAGTAGGCGGGGTACACCCTGAACTGGTTGCCAGCCGACCATGTGGCTCACAAAGACAAACAATCATTTACACTCACAAAAACATCTAAGGGCAATTTGAAGTGTCTAATATGAGTAACATGCATGTTTTGGCGAATGTGGAAGAAAACAGAAGTGCCCAGAGAAAATCCATGCAGGCACGGGGAGAACATGCAAACTCCCCACAGGAAGGCCAGAGCTGGGATCAAAACCGTGATCGCGGCACCGCACTGTGCCACCTAAATGCAAATTATATATCGCAAAAAAAAACAAAAATAGAACAACAACATTACAAAAGACAAAAATACAATCATGAATGTAATGTAATTGTGTATCGTAATGTGTTTTTGCGTTTTTTGCATTTAGTTTTTTTTTTTTTTTGAATATTCATCCTCTACGGTGTTTTTCATTCATATTCTTTTATTTTTCTGTTTGACTTTTGATTAGTGGTTCATCTTGTGCAATGTGCTTTTATTTTCATTTTTTGATTTCTTTTTTGTGATTTTTGATATGCTTTTGTTTCATCTTTAGTCATGTGTTTTCGTGTTTTGCTTGCCAATAATTTTCTTTTGTTTGTTTCATTTGTGATCCTTGATTTGCGTTTGCTTCGTTTTCCTTAATGTGCTTTTGATTTATGTTTGCAATTACATTTTTTTTCCTAAAGTAATTTGTTTTTTGTGACTTTCACTTCAGGGCTACCATACTTCTGTCCATACAGTTTGAACTTTGTGCCAATCACACCGCTCTTAAATCAACTACATTCACAATATTGCAGAGACAATCGACTTGGGTGACTGTTCACCCACTAGAGAGAGAAAAAAAACACACTCACGCACACACACAAACAAGGCTACCATGTTACATTTCAATTTTGATTTGAGGTTTTTTTGGGTTGATGATTACTGTTTGTTAAGCACCAATGTAAAGCACCACAACAGCAAGCTCTCAACCAGCAGGCAACAGGTACAGTATGTGTAAGATTGTAGTCTGATGCAGTCCGAAAATGACAGGACCAAAACAGCGCAGCTATTCATACACGGCGTTCTCGCGCACACTCACTGCTTCACGTACTTCAAGACAAGACACGACTTTGCTACAGTGGCTGGACAGCACATCAGTAATATGCAGTGGCAATGACAAGTTTGCCTGACGGTTACCACGGTACGCATTCGACGGCACTGTTGGCCGATGAAGAAAATGCACATTCAAGTCAAAATAATCAAAATGTGTAATCTACTCTTGGCACCACCTCCACTGAAACGGATGGAAATTCACAAGGGGGAAATCAAACACAGACAAACGCACTTTACTGTACTGTTAGCTCCTCACGTCACACTTTATGTACAAGTTAGAGCGAAGAATAAGGAGTGCTTGTTTAGTTTGTTCGTTTTCTACATATACCCAGTTCACCATTTTAAAGGGATCCTACAAATATCATCTAAAACATTAGAAAATGTGTAATGTACTTTTCAGAAGAGCTGGTACAGTAAGTGGTGACACAATGTGTATTTTTTTGTCCGTTGCGGGTGGCTAGAATGCCACACAATGAAAGGTTCTGAGCTCAAAGCTGGGCTCTAAACTTTCTGTATGGAGTTCTTCGTGCATTTATAGGGGATTTTATCCAGGTAGTCTGATTTTACTCGCATTTGAAAAGCATGAGGTTTGGTTCATTGTAAACGGTTGTCGATCATTCCAGTGCTGTATGCACCCTGAATGAAAACATTTTCAGTGTTTTAGGTGATATCGCAATGAATCCCTGAAAGTTTTGACATTCAGTTGTGTGCCAAAGCACTTCATGATGATGTTTTTCTCTGTTTTTTTTTTTTTTTCCAACTTCAGTCTTGATAAGGTAGAATGGAATTTTCAGGAACGGCTTTGGAATGTGGCCGGTCTGCAAGAGGCCGCACTAACACACTGATAAGTTGAATTCCCAGTGATGCAACACCTTGTGGAAGAACTGGGGTTTATCACTGCAAATATGACACTGGCTGTGCTGCACTAACATATTCACACAAACATTTACAAATATTCAGCCTTCTCACTTCTGATGAGGCAAACAGTTGAAGTTTGGAATAAAAACTGCTGCGCTGATCCCCCTTCAT
Organism: Hippichthys cyanospilos; assembly: GCF_059441005.1. NCBI lineage: Eukaryota > Metazoa > Chordata > Actinopteri > Syngnathiformes > Syngnathidae > Hippichthys > Hippichthys cyanospilos. The sequence goes on from NC_142380.1 coordinate 13,342,951, forward strand.
GTCAACAGTGTAAACTAACAGAACTCGCAGCCATTGTGCTTCTCCCAATCCAGAATGTTAAATTTCCAAACATTTTGCCATGGCACTTCATTGAAAAGGAGAGATGAGAGCTGTAAGATCCGCATTCATCTGTACACCTTCACTGGTTTACCTTAGAGCCCATTTTAGGAGCGATTTCTGACTAATCAGCATAGTGCATGATGGACTCGACGTAGTTTCCCGGGAATAGTCCGGTGACGCCGTTGCAGACGCCTTCAAACCAGCCGTCGTCATTCTTCTTGATGATATAAATGATGGCCCCTTCCATGAAGGACAGTTCATCTTCCTTGTCCTTGCTATAATCATAGATGGCCACAACTACAAAATGACAGAAGATAGCATTAAAAAAAAACAAAAAAAAAACGTGCGCACTCGTCAAAAACGAGTTTGTTTAAACAAACCTTTCTCTAAATAGGCCTTAGGGGCCCAGTGGGGATCTCCATCAGCATAGGGGTCACTGTAATGTACAACTGCAGCCTCTTCTTCTTCATAGTCGACAGGCGGAGGGGGGGGTGGGGGTGAGGGCTCCTCAAACACACCAATGTCTTCGGGTGGAGGCGGAGGAGGTGGAGCTGGGCTGTCTGTTACTGGAGGTGAACAAGAGCACAAGTTATTATTACTTTATACTTCATGGAAACTAGGGAAAAAACCTAAACTGAAAGAAAAATATGTCATTAAGCAAAATCGAAACAAAAAGCAAGTTTGTTTTAGTCTTTTGCCAGCTAATATCATAGATGAGCTATTGGGAATATTTTAAATGTATTAGATTTGGTTAAAAAAAGAACACTCATTTGGGAATTGTAGTTTACTCCACTTCATATTTAGTTTCATTTTGACTGTTTAGGCTTAGATAATACCTTTCACTTTTTATCTCGACAAAAACTCCATACTGTATCTTAGAAAAAAAAATAATGTTAAAACCAAACTAAAATATTTTCAAGAATTAAAAACAGATATTAGAAAAGTTCCTTTCAAATAACTGAATTCAAAAAACAAAAGTCAAAGTGGAATCAAAATGAACAACACTGAAAAAGCAAAAACACTCGAGGAAAAGTTTTGAGAATTGGAAAAAGGTTTTTTTGTTTGTTTTTTTAAATAGTACTGTCATGATTTGGAGGTCTATATATTCATTTGCTTTAGATTGTTGATGGCAAGATAAACACATGGTTAGCAAATCAGTTCTGAGGTTTGAATCCGAGCTCCGGACATCCTTCGCCAAGTTTGTATGTTTTCTCTGTGCTTGAGTGCATTTTTCCTCTGGGTCGTTTGGCTTCCTCCCACACCCGCAAAACATTTATCCTCATTTAAATGCGGACTCCAAATGGGCTGTGAATGTGAGTGGTTGTTGCTCTACCTGTGCCATGGCGACCAAACCCTGGTTGAACCTCGTCCTCTTGCACAGACAACTCACCCGACACTATAATGAGCGCAGTCACGGAACATAGATGGCTAGAATTGAACATTTTCCACATGTGTAAGCATTGTAAAATGGTGTGCTGTATTAACGATGGGTAAAGAGTGCCAAAGTGCACATTTTCATATTTTATCTGATGATAATCAAGGCAACTAATTATATCACGCAATTAATTCAGCAATATTAAGTCCCTATAAATTTGCAGCAACCTCGTTAAAAACGAAGATGAATTAAAAGGATGCAGTGATCTTTCTGCTCAGTAGAGGGCAACATAATTCACATGTTTAAAATCTGGGGCAGCATGTTACAGCATTATTATTTGTATTACTATTACAGTTCTCGTATTGAGGTGCGGATTGCTTGCAGTAGGGTGTAGTGTACACACCTATACAATATAAACATCATAACATGAATGAATCGCTGACAATGTCAACCAACACTGATTGCTACATTGCAACTGTTATAAAAGCTTCTTTTTTTTTTTTTAATACAAACTCAAGAAGTCTATTGGACATTCAGTGTGCGGTGTTGTATTATAGATATCAACCCGGTATTTCTGCAAATAGGCAAATGATGGAACGGGAACTGGCGTCACATCACATTTTCACCCCTCACTGGAGCTAGAACAGGTCGCAAGCTTTATGTGATCCATTGCCATGGCAACAGACAGACATCCCAGGGACCGGGCAAATAGTGCAAGCAGCGGTATGAGTGTAAAAGTCGCCAGGCAAGCTGAGTCATTATTAAGCAGCATGTGGATACTGAGAAACAGTACATGCACTGGGAGTGTGTAGGGAAGGTGTGTCTACTCATACGTCATAACAAAACACGAGCACTTGTTATCAAATTGAATGTTCAGATGCGTCATTTAATAAAGTATAACAGTTAGAAGGTAGCATGGTGACATAGTGATAAGCGCATCTGCAAATTCAACACCCAGCAGCAACGTATTGACTGAGTACTTACTGCTCTCCTGCATTCTGGCCACAAAGCCGGTCAGAGGGATCTGTGGTGTCAGCTGGACCATCGGAGGAGGCGGAGGAGCAACAGACACTAGAGCGCCAACCCACCAGACGAGGAGAGGCAACAGCGGAGAGAATGTTGATGTGGTAGACAGAGAAAGGACAAGTGATGAGCGAAGCCACCATATGGATTTGATAGGGCCCCCGAAGAGGGAGGAATGAAGAATGACGAGAGAACAATTAAGTATGTGAGGGAGGGCATATAGAGGAATTATCAGCAATCTTCTGTATGGGCGTGAGGTGAGATTGCGATAGCTCTGTAGGATAGCAACAATGTGGCACATGTTTGTTTTAGAGCATAGGCAAACTCCATGATAAATGTTCTTATCTCGACTGTTTGCCCGATGAGTGAACAGCTATGGTTTTAACAAGTAAACAGCAGTAAAAGTTTCAGAATTTCTTATGGATCCAAAAGATCACTATGTAATACATTTGTTAAAACAATAACAACTTCGGGTCCATCTCAAATCAGCCATAAAAATGGCATTTTAAAACTCCAACACTTCCATTTCAGTGAGATTTGGCGTCGGGGTAATTCATAAAAATGGTTAGTCAGAATTTAAAATTTCAGATTGAGTGGATCAACAGATCCTGAGATATTGTAATTAAAAAAAAATCCCCAATAGAAATGAATACTAGCACTGAATTTAAAACTGCTTTTACCCAACAATCACTGATTTGACTTCCAGAAACAACAACAATATATCACTGGGAAAGGGAAATCGCAAGGAAAGCAAATCTTACATTTGTTTCTACATAAGACCAAATTCACAATAAGGGACACAGCCAAATACAATGACATCAAGAAGCTTTATGAGCCAGGTGTCCAATTATTTGACTCCTCAAACTCCATTTTATACAGAGGTGATCTGGCATTGTAAAATAGGCCCATTTTGGGATTTGTTTTTTTCAAATTTCAAATTTTTTCAAATTTTTTTTCAAAAATAAACCCAAAGAAAATAATAGGCATATGAAAGCAGCTATGCTCATATAAATATATCAGTACACATGTACTGTATGTGAATGAATTGTACTGGGAGCCTGTAATCTCAAAGAAATCACTGTAGAGACACATTTGCCCTCCACTCTACTCACTTGAGGAGACATCATTGATCTGACTGCTTGTACTGTAAAAAAAGTCAACATTACACCAGGCAGCATGTACTGCATATGTCCCTTCGCTGTAAAAACATCTCAACAATCTCAAAGAGGATGCCCCAGTTTTGGTAGTCTGCTGATGTAGCTCTAGGTCTTTATCTCATGCCATATGAGACCTAAAACCTCCTCCCTTTCTGTTTTATGTATCCTGCGAGAAAAGCCATTAGACGAAAGGGGCTCAGAGTGATGCTGCCAAGATAAACTGTGCTTTTCTCCAATCAAACAACAAAGCAAAATGCCTGGGTTTCTCTTTTTCTCAAGCAGCTGTTGTGCACTTAACTGTCTCCTTGCCTTGCTGTAAAAGCCCACTGATTAATATTTCAATCAAAAATCTGTGCGCAGCCTCAATTTGGTGACAGCGCAGGTCTAGTCTACCGTGCTTGGGGGTGGAGTTTTGCGAGTCTGGGTGTAACGGCACACATATGGTTGCCCCTGTGAACTGCGCTTATCAAAAATGGGGGAGCATCTTACATTTCATGCCAGCACATGACTAGTTCAGCATGTTTGTGAATTTGGTGGGTTGGATACGTCCCACTGGCAAACACGGTGGAACTCACCGTTCGGCACAACAGCTATATTGGTTTCCAAAGGTAGCCTAGATTTTAGATTTAACTAAAATGTGCTCTATTTTGCAGCACAAATGGTATTGACGTGACGCAGGCGGTGCTGATGGGATTTTGGTGGATTAGAGGTAGGCAGAGGTGAACAGATTCCGTGCTCTATGATAGGTGGATAGCGACGTGGGAAAATCCCCCTAAATATATACAACTCATGTCACTGGAAAAATTATAATTATGATAATTTTACAAACAATTCAATAGCACTCTGACACGGTGGGAGAAGGAGGAGAGGCGGGGGGGTCACCATTTGATATATGTTTTCATAGCACTTTGTGTCGACACATAACCTTTGGAGGGCAGGGGAGACGTACAATTGAACCCTAAATTATTCTCAAAATTAATTCAATGAATGAATTAAAATAATGGATTGAATAGAATCATCCATTTTTTTAATTCATTTGAGGGGGAAATTATATTACAATACATTTGACGACAACGTGACAATCCTTCTGAATTAATTTATCATCCATCCATCCATTTTCTTTAGCCGCTTATCTTTGCTAGGGTGGCTGGTAGTAAGTAGGCAGGGAACACCCTCGACTGGATGCCAGCCAATCGCAGGGCACACAGAGATAAACAACCCATTCAAGCTCACAATCACAACTGAGGGCAATTTGACACGCATGCACGGGAAGAACATGCAACTGGGACTTTATCATACAATAATTTATAAATATATGTTAATCTGTAAAACAAATTAAACAAAGGGATACGGCTGTGCAAAAGCGCACAACATTGTGCCACTTGTGCAGCGACAAACTGCCTGCTCTACCCACATCCTGACTCCTAAAGCCAATGAGGGATAGAGTTGGGATTGGCCCGGACTCGGTTGGTTTTGTCCCACCAAACGCCCCGTTTCACCCAAATCTAACATGCGCAAAATTTTAGATTGCACACTGTGCCAGAAGTATGCCCGAAGAGCAAAATAGGGTCCTAAGTCTTACAAATGAATGAATTCCTAAAAACACACAAAAAAACCCACAATCACCTGAATTTTGTGTGAATGCTAGCCCGCCGTTAACATGGGGCTGCTGAGAAGAAACAGAGGGAGCGCGCCGATACGTCCCTGTGGCCGACACCATGGAGGCTGAGGAGGTGGTGGAGGAGTTATGACGTGAGATCTGCCGAGAGATGGTCCCAAACTGGGACATGGGGATCGGACCGAGTCCAGGACCTTGTGGCACCGACGCAGAAGATGTCGCCACTGTAGGAGCAGTAATAGCGCTTTAGTCTGAAAACTTTGTTGTCTTATTTAGTTTCATAAGAAAACATGTTCAACAGACTTCAAATAAAAGCATAGAGAATGTATCTCAGAGCCACAAGGCCTCACCTTGGCCCATACTGGGAGGAGAAGGTGTTGGGACGGCCAAGGGGACACCCACTCCACTGCTTCCACTGTTCTCCCTGCCACCACTACCACCACTGCTGCCGCTGCACATAAAAGAATAAAGACCTATTAAAAAGATATATGAGACAAACCTAAGGACACTGTTGGCTATCCCGTCAGATTGAGAGAAACAACCATTTGGACATAATGGGCAAACATTGGCCAGAATTAAGCAATAAAATAACTGATTCTTGCCAACTTTTTAAATGTACATATAGTCATCTGTTTGAAACAGCAGGAAACATAGATATCATTATTCATCAAACATCCATCTACATTATGCAGTATGCCAAAGTCTTGCATCCTTAAATTTGTATCATGAAATTTGTTGATAATTATCATTCAAAACACCTGTCATTCAAAACAAAACAAATTCAGGCCAGCGAATAGTGATAATGCCCATTGAAACACAATAGAGAGAAACAAATGTTATATTATCATTATATTGTAAATTTTAAAACCGTCTGATTAATTGGTGACCTGTATTTTTTCCTGAAAATTGCCTCTAAAAATCATATTGACCAGGCCTTAAAGCACTTGGGATCATGCAGTGCAGTTTTGCAAGGAAAATTTTACAAATTAAAAGTTATTTTATTTGATCAGGAACGGCCACCTCAGGCCTTTATTGTTTTCTGAATGAGAAGAGATACTGTACGTGTGCACATTTCTAACTGTTCATATTGGTTCCTCTATCCTCTCATATTTAGAAAGTTAAAAAAGCTCCATTAATGAATATTTTTTGTTATAATTTGCTATAACGTGTGCTAAGCAAAAATGTTTGTCAGAGGAGGCTAATTTAATTTTCATTAAGTGTGTTTGCATAGATGTGGTCAACTTTACCTGTGTGTCCGGGGCCTCTGATTGAGTGAGGCTGTGCGCGCAGGGCTCTGCTGGCTGCCCAGTCTGGCTGGGCTTGTCATGTAGTCATTAGGCACCACTGGAGGCTTTACTGGTTCCAGTGTCTTGTAGGGGGTATTGCGCCTAGGCAAAGATAAATGAATATGAATATGACTTGATTTCAGTTTTCTGTGTCTTCCAGAGAAGTCCCAACAAGTGGTACCTTTTTTTTCAATGATATCCAATATACCCTGTGTTTTTTTTTTTCTGTCAAGTACTCAATAACCAGTGTCAAGCAATTTTGCATGGAAAAACAACAACAATTTGGCACAATTTATAGGCTTATATTATTTCGAAACTCCGGAAGATATGCAGTATAAAATAATTTGTTTTATTTCATCATAATACAGTTTGGAAATTACTTGCCTCATCTTCCTATTAATTTGCTCTTAATTTGAAAGAAAAGTGTCCTGTTTCTGTGGTGGCATCAAACAGCATGGTGTGAGAATTGCTAATATCTGCACAAACCCTGTTAAAATCCCACATACCCCCTGGACTAATCATATCCACATTTGAGAACTACTGGTTTAATCCACCCTTTAACTCATTCAATCCCAAAGGCGTAGTCCTGCGTTTTTTTAAGAGTCCGGACATTTAATTCCAGGTACTTATTTATATATCGTATATATATATTTTTCATGAGTTTGGGTAAAATGGGTCTAAAATGGCTGGTACTAAATGCATTATGAACTAAAGTAATTCATTATGGTAGGTAAATATAGGTACTAAAGTAATCAAATATTTAAAATGTCCATGTTTAATTCCCTAAAGTTATTTATATAAATGATTATTTTAGTACCTAGGTACCAAAGTAATCCATTACTTTTACACTGAAATGCCTAAATCCATAACTTTGACACTTGATTGAAATCGATCTAAAATTGATTATGTACTAAAGTAACTGATTACTTCAGTTCATGATGTATTTACTACCAGTCATTTTAGATCTTGCCTATGCAAGCACTTGGAAAAGAAACCTTAATAAAAATGTAAATACTGTACCTGGGAATGAAAGCCTGGGCTCTTATAATATCGTTGGGATTGAATCATTTAATTTTTTGTTTGTTTTTTTGGTTTGTTTTTAAATGAATGACAATTATCTGTTTTCCATACCTAAGAATGGAGACTAAATGAGCGCTATGTACAGAAAAAGAAAAAAAAAACTTTTAAGAGGCCATTTAACTAACTCAAGCAGCAGTACAAACACATAAACAGTACTGAATTAGATATCATTATTCAGAACCAAGCATACAGACAAACACCCTTGGGCTCATTGATGAACACGCTATTTTTTAATCAACTCTTACCCCAGGGTACCACGGCCAGCCATTGGGGGGCTTGGGGGTTTCTGGGTTGGTGGATTGGTCCTTGACAGTGTCCCTCCTCCTCGTCCTGCAGCATTGTTTCCATTTTGCTGGAGAGAAAAGGACCGGTTAAAACCAATTGATTAACATTGTGCCAATTGTCGCTGACAGCACAAATGCCAATCTCATAATTACAGAGCAAAATGCCCATTCACAGTTACGTTATTTAAAATGGGTGAAAGTTGCATGCATATTATGAAAGAATGGAATTTTAATACATTGTGGTAAAGGGAAGATAGAAGGTAACTATCTCTTACCTTGGCTTTAAGCCACTGAATGCAAGCATAAAAAGAGAGGAGAAATAAAACAAGATATGCTCATTGGTTAATGGTTAAATAGGCAGCCATATGTTTTAGCAATATTAATTGATAAGCTGTTAAGAAAAAAAATTGAAGCAAATCAAAGACACATGCTATGCGACAGCAAGTTCAGCTTCAGGTCCATTTTAGAGACATTGGATAAATGAATGATGTTCGGAAGTAACAAAATGGAGGAAAAAGTAATCTCTCGCTGTCTAAGTAACTCAAGCTCAAATGTGGAAAACAAATAGCTTCTCTTTCTGGCTGGGAAAAGTTGCCCTCTCAAAGATTCCTCAGTTTTTCTGTCTCCCATTCTACATGCCAAGAACCCTGTGGTGACACTTGACAACTGACTGTCCTACCCTGCCAACAAAGTAACATCGTACAGTTCCTGTTTCCCAACAAGAGCATAATGTGCAACTAAACAACTAAATAAACGGAATTAAGCTACTGGATGTGGAGGACATATGTCACAATATTAAGGCTATAATCAGAAATCAGGATCGTGGTCTGATGACATCGTCAGACGGAATAAAATGCATGTTGCTGTTTTCAAAATTCTATGAAAAAACTGTCAGTAAAGCTCAGTGAAGTTTTAATCAAGCAAATAATCAAGTTGCTATCGCAGCACGTAGTGTAAGCGTCTCTGATTACGTTACCTTGGAAACCTCCGGTAAAATTATGGTGACATGTTGAGTACAACCATCAGTACAACATATTTCATTATCTCACAAACATCCCTCATAATTTAAAACTTTAGCACATCGGACTGAACAAAACTGGTGCCTTACTTAAATAAATGAGAGTAAATATATGTCTGTGACCAAAATGTCAGAGCCGTGAAGAAATACTAATTTTGATTCTTTTAAACCAATAATATAGTAAAAAAGAAAGAAGAAATGGTGTGATTTTTTCTTTATGAACGGCAGATAAGATTTTTTATGTTTTGCAGATTTAAAAAAAGAAAAAAAAAATAGCATAGTAAGTCACTTTCTTATGGCCAGTACCGATATTCACCATTTCCAACAATCAAATCCATGACAAATCTGTGTGAGGCTCTCCCAGGAGGAAAATAAAAGCCCCCGATTTTGGATCGGGCGAAATCCCGACTAGACACTATCTTGGCAGACACAGAAAGCCGGATGAAGAGAATGACTAACCATGATGAGGAGAAAAAAAAACGACACAAGCAATAATGCACATTAACTGTGCTGACACATTCACAGGGGGCATTAACAAATAAACTACTTTGTTTAAAAATGAGCTAAGAGTGGGGAGTAGATGGATCATGTGGAGAGAAAACACATCAAGCAAGACATTTCCTCTGGATTCTTCACAGAAACCGACATT